>NC_054869.1:47276662-47890250 GCF_018320785.1 Cheilinus undulatus
TCCTTGTTTCTCACTGGCGAATCCATCTTGGAAAGCTCCCATCTGAACTGCCCAGTTAGAAAGTGACAGGACCAATCAGCGACAAGGGGCAGTACTTTCAGGCACAGCAGAATCGTGACGTAAGCAAGCAGCAACAAGAGGCCAGTGCAATTATGGCGGAAGAGATTATCATGGATGCTGCTGAAGCACCACTTTTATCAGAACTTGACCACATTTCTTCGTCAAAAGAAGAACAATGAGCAGCGGTGAGTTGTTTTCTTTTCAAAAACAACAAAAGCCGTGTACTGACATGTCTACAGTCGCCATGGTCCGTGTTATTCCTCGGTAGCTGCGCACGCGCACCTCGGTAGCGACAACTTCACGTATTTTGTGGCTCTGATTGGCCCATAAAGATGTGACAGACAGAACATTCATCCAGTCACACTCCGAGTCTTTTTCAAATCCTCTGCCCTTTTCGAAACGCTTAGTATTGAAGGTTTTCCAGATGGATGTGTGAAAAAAATCTATCTGGCATGTCAGGTTATTCAAAAACCAGTTTTAGTGAAGGCTTATTACTTATTATCACATGAATGACGTCGAACAAAAGCACATCAGCGGTGGTCTCGACTGGTCTTACCGGAAAATCCAAGTCCAGCCAGTCCAAGACTGAGACAAAACAAAGACATTAAATGTCAAACGTGGTCTCCAGACCGGTCTAGAGACCTAGACCATTCTCTGGTTCTCCTACACTAGTGAGGATCTGGACTAGATGCTGTTGAACTGAATGGAGGTGGCTGGGGTGGAGGAGGGTTGCAGCATCGACACTGAAACGACAGACTGACTGTGAAAGAGAGAATGACAGATTTAAAATATGACAGGTGCATGATGATTTGTCACACAATAGAGTGTAAAAAGACTTGGACAAAGCCTGCGTGACATCAGCTGTTTGATTACAATAGGCGGACTCAAACAGCTTTTAAAGCCAATCTGCGGCGGCTTCCATACTGAAATCGACTCACCCACTAAGCTCGACTTCCTGTCAGTCAGCTACCCATCTGTCAACCATTGTGGTTGACAGGACAGAACCGGAGGTTGCTACTTGGGTCAAACAAGGCTGTGGCAAAATCTGATTAGATGAGTACTTGAGAGAGTAAACGCCTACAATCAGCTGATCACCAGAGCAGGAAGAGAGACAGAATGGAAGAAGCGAGGGATATAAACGAACTGTTACTAATGAATGAGTACATATAGTCTTCCTGCTTGAACTTTCGCTGAGCTCTGTTAGGCTTGAGTCAAGTTTAATGGCCATCCATATCATAACTCACACAACCAGAAAAAGGAGAAAATAAGCAACTTTTTTTTTTTAAATGGTACATGTCAGTATTAATTGTGACTTCTTTTTACAAGGGCATGTCTTGTCTCGGCACTTCCTCCATCTTTTCTGTCCTCTCTGTCCAGGCAACCCCACGCTATCTCATATCCAGGTCCGGACTCTGGAAAGACTAGTCACTGACTGTCAGTGTATAATCAGCAGTTTGTCTCTTTAAGTAATGACTTCACTCCATTGTCGAGCTGCAAAATAAAACTGTTCTCAACTTAAGCACTTTGCCAGAAGGAGTTTATAATGAGGTAAAAACTATCTGAAGTTTTTAGCACTCATGATCCCATTCATTCTGAGCATACATCACCAATACCACAACTCTACTGACAGAAATTCAGCCACACACCTTAACATTCTGTAGAGTATGAGGGATCGTTCAGTCAGGCTAAAACAAGCTCTGAGCTCAAACCCAACTTTAAAGCCTTTTATGTTCAGCTCATAACTTTCTCATTACAGATACATATCTCCTAATAAAACCCTGTGAAAGGCCTCATTTTTAAAACTAGCATCAGTGGCAAGTAAAGGAATGAGGAAACAGCAGCTGTCCCCTTGATAAATTAATACATTCATATGTGCAGTGACTGAAACCAAGTATATTACATTCAATAAAAGCTTTCAGTCGGTCTATGTTAATGCATCCTGCCTGCTGACAGCTACAACAGTGACTAATGCAGCGAAGCATTAACTGTGCGGGAAGTGCCTGAGAGTAGGCCATCTCCTACTGCTATCACATGAAGACCACAGAGCCTCAGAGCTCTTTCTTCATTTATATTGTAATTCCACATATTACATGCTGCTGGATGGGATGAGGAAATTGCAGGTAAAAAGCCGATCGCAGATAAAAGGCACTCAACAGTGCCCTTTATCTGCCGTAACAGCTAAGCCCTGCTGTCTTTTTGGCTTACACAATGCCTTTTAAAACAATTCTAGTGCAGTAATTGGGTGAGAAAAATGTGAAGAAGCTCAGGAATTAAAGAAGCTTTGTGACTTTGCTTCAGTAACACATGGGCAGATATAAGCCAACCCTGATTAGACCACCACTCTTAACAATAATTCTTTAAGAAAGACTCATAAAGGGGTATTTCCACCTTTTTTTTATAATAAAGAAAACATCTTTAATTAAATATTGAAAGCACTAACCCATTAGAATAAAACCAGGAGTGCTGTCATTTTTAATATATGTTGAAAACTTTTAACACCAAACCCTTTGTGTGTATACAACAAATCTCACTGATGTTATTAACAAACTGAATGAAGTTAACATGAGTTACATTTTATAACCTTAAGTCAGAAGTGCCATACTCAAGGCCTGAGGCCCACAAGATCATATCATATTTTTACTATAGCCAGCCACAGGTCGGAACGAGGTCTGCAGATTTCCTTCGGTATAAACATGTAAACATAACCTTGATTATTAAAAATATCCTACGTAAGTCATAAAAGTTTAAGAAAAAAAAAAAAAAAAGGAAAAAAATAATTATAAAGAAGTCACAAAAGGGATGGATTTGTGATTTCATCTCATATTTTAAATTCTGCATCTCACAATTATGACTTAAGCTTATGATTTTGGACTTTTAATTTCATATTTTAAACTTTTAAATTCATAATTTTGACTTTTTTATCTCAAATTTTGACCTGTTAGATTCACAATTTGAAATTTAAAGGCTTATTTTAAGCTTTCTGACTCATTGTTCCATATTTTATCTGATATTTTGAGCTTTTTAACTACTGACTTTGACTTTTAAGTGCATATTTGGACTTTTTAGACACTTAATCAAAAAATTTAACTCATATTTTGACTTTTATTCTATATATTTGCCTTTTAGAAACTTCATATTTGACTTTAAATTTTGTGTTTTTATATATTTAATGAATAACTTTGACTTTTTATCTCCAATTTTGAGCCTTAAAACTCATCATTTTGACTTTTTTACAATCTCAAAATCCTTTTTTCTTTTTCCATCATACTTCATTACTGGGGAAAATGAGGTTTATAGTTACATGTTGACCCTCTTAGGCTCTCAGGTCAGACCTAAATTCAGGATCCAGTTCCTGCTGTGATTGAGTTTGACACCCCTGCCTTAAGTTGAACAAACTCAGTAAATTTGCTGCTACCAGCTGAAGAAATTTCTTTTAGTGGTCTTACAATTTTCTTCTTAGAGACTGGATGAACAGTCCATGAACTTGCTTTAAAGTATTTTAGCAGCATTTATAAAAATCCACCCACTACAGGAACAAAACAGTGCAAACCTTCAACAACATGTAGGGTTAAATGCAGTGAATGCAGTAAACAGAGGCAAATAATGGCCAATTAGGGCAAATAATAGCCAGTGATGGCATGAACAATATATCCCTTTACAACCAGGATGCTGATGTGTGCATGTGTAGTAGTCACATCACAGGATGCATGATGTTAGTCATATGACATGTAACACCTCATGCTGTTCCATGTTGTTGGATGTAGGGCCGCAATAATCGGTTCTTTTTGTAATCGAGTTCTCTACTGAATCTTCTGACGATTATTTTAGTATTCTAATAAGAAATATTGCATTTTTTAAATCTAATTTTAAACATTTTTAATCTATTTTCCTGCTAAAGAAAATATATTTTACAAAGTGCAATGAAATTCTGATGGCAATTTACATTTCTTAAAGTTAAAAGGAAAGGAAGTTAAATAATGATATTAGATTATGCCATATTTGGGGTTTTAGGGATCTGCTCCCAGGAAATTTTGGGTGCCAACACTTTATTTCTTCTATTGTAGTTTATTCTCATTTTCTAGTTTATCATTGCAGTAAAGGGACAGTTAATCATTTTAACATCCTCTCTGTAATATTTCACATTATAGCAAGAACAAAGTTCCATCATTCACACAGCGGTCTGATGACGGCTGAAAGGTGAACCTTTAGATTACAGGAATATGGTCTATTTTTTTCAAATGGTTTTCACTTTTAATTTTTGCACATTTTTGTTTGTGAGTTCTTCCACCATAAAAATCGGACCTTTTAAGACCATCCACTGACATGGAGAATACATTTAAAGGGATAACACTGCTACTATGGCCTGTTGAATCCTGACTGTATGATGATGAACTTTAACCTATTTAGTCTCTGTCTCAGTCTTTGGCAATAGTGTGTTTCTATTTATTTGGTGTTAATTTATTATCAATATAAGTCTTATTAAATTATTCGGGATGCTGAAACTTTTTGAAAAAAAAAAAATGCTATAATCCAGACGCCAGTGCGTTGAATTTTAAATAATTTAAAATTAAATGTATAACATGCAGATGCGGAGGAGAGAGAGAGAAAGAGAGAGAGAGAGGGAAAGCACCAAAACAGGACTTAAATCATGACGCCTGGCGGTTTCTGTGAAACTGTCGGGTCAATCAGAGAAGTTTATGAAATGCCCTGAAGTCTGCAGACACAAACTGAGCACTGTCTCACACCAGTGAGTCATTCAGGCAGAGTTAGGGTGTGTGTTATACAGGGGAAGTGATGCAATGGTGCGTAATGTGGACAGGGATGAAGAGGGGGGCAGACTGAAGTAAAAGGTGCAACAATTTGGGATTTTATAGAAAATCTGTACATACTTATGATTTTTTTCATGGCAGTAGTTTTGAACCAGTTCACCAAAGAAGTCTTCTAGGAGGTATCAGGGACAATTGGAGCAACAATCTGGTGTGCAAATCAACACAGACAGACAGACAGACACCCCGCCGATTATACATAGTAGTAAGATATATGATACAGTGTCAGTGTGTTACAGCAGCTTGACACAACAATGTTTTATTTAGTTCTCTTTTAATTATTTGTCTGCCCATCTTGTCCAAGAGATGCATTAAGTTTGTAGAAATAATAGCTGAGGCCTCTATTCTCTAGATTCTCTGCTTCTGAGACTTGTGTTTTAGGCGTGTGAGATGCAGCCTGACTGGTTCACATGCAAACTAAATTAAAAAAACAAACTATGTCACGCAGTCTGTCTGAAGCAGATTTTACCCTGTGAGTGCACCGGCGTCCTCCTTCTCTGTTATCATGTAAATGCATGAGCGAACCTTGAAGATAAAGGCATCCTAGCACGGCTCTTATGCATACACTCACATTCAGTCACTGGTTGTGATTATTGTTGTGTTATTTTTCAGATGTAAAGATCTCACAAACACATTTACTCTACTAGAGATTTCCTTTACTTCATTGTGGATTTTCTCTAGCACTGACATTTGAATCAAACAACATGAATGTTGATCAGATGAGCAACAGATATGCACTCTCCAACATCCAGTTGTATGTAAATCTATGGATTAAACCAACCTTTCATCAGCATGCTGCCAACCCTCCAGCCTTGAGAATATGCTATTATATATGCTAAGTCATTTTAGTAATTGAAACCTCTTTTGTTTGTTATCATAGTATCATTTTTTCTATCACACATCAAGTACAGCTTTGCTTGAGCACACTCATCTAATCAGAAAAATTAGTTTGGGCTCATGCCCATGAGTAAGCTCACCACAGCCAAACTCTGTCAAAGCTCTGAATTAACCGAGATCGGCTCAATGAAAGGAAAAATACATTCAATTAATCTGGACTCATGGAGAGTGGGAGGTCATTTCCTGACTATCAATGTTAATTTTCATGATAGATAAAGAAAAACAGCTACTCTGCATTATTGATCCAAATTAAAGCAGACATATGTGGAGTGAAAGATTGACAGGCTGCTTCCAATCACATTCACAGCAGTCCAGGACTCTTTTTCCCTGAAAATCTATTCAGCAAGAGTCAAGGAAAGCTAATTATCAGTAGGTGTTTGGCAGCAATCTACCAAGATAATTAAAATGTTTTTTATAAAGGCTTCTAGTGGCCTCTCTCAATCAAATCCCTCATATTCACAACCACAAACATGCAGATTAAATCTTCCCAGTCAGAAACAAACCATTAGGCTAACTGAAAAGTGGAGTTTGAAATGTGCAAAGGGGGCATTCGCTCCATGTGTCTTCCTCTTAATGTGCCCCTATACACCCTGACATCAATGCGTGTTTATCTGGCTTTATGGCTTTCCTAACCGTCACTTCTTTACGCTGTGGATTTCATAAAATCAAGCATAATTCATAGTGTGGTGAATGTGCAGGTCACAACTTCTCCACGAGAGCATTTAGGAGTTGTTGGATTGTGTATTTGATGAGTTTGATGAGGGAAAGCCGGGATATCATCAGAATCCATTGCGTTGGAAGAACAGCTCCTAACTCGGCACTGCAGATCTAAAAATAGCTTGCACCCACAACTAAAGGTAACAGACCTATTAATAAGACTATAGGGATTATGGCAATGGGTGAATTTGCCAAAATGTTGAAGTATCCCTCTAAGAAAATATGTTTACATTTTGAGGAAGGCTTTACACTATGGCATAGATACATTTTAAAAAACTAGCGCTGTTACATTAATCAAGTTATTCACATGCTGTGATTAATCATGATTAATCACAGTATTTTTTATAGTTTAAGTACATCTTGATGGTGTTTCGAACATGTATAGGTATGGGGATTATTAATGAATTATTGATCTTGATACCTTTATCAATACTCCTCTAGCTAAGTGGTCTTAGCTGCGTAGGGCTTGAGTTAAAAAGCTATGATTCAGTCACATCTATTGTATATTGCTTAAATATAAACACATATTCACAACAGTGTTAATATTGGCAGCTATTTTTAATTTTTGTCTTTTAGTCTTTAAATGAAATGCATTTTAGTTTTAGTCACATTTAGTCATTTCTATCCTTTTTAGTTTTAGTCTTAGTTTTAGTCCATAAAAGTCCTTATTTTAGTCTTAACTTTTAGTCCAACTATTTATTTTCTTGCCTAAATCTGGTACCAAGTCATGGTAGTGTGTTCTCTGCACTCTGCTAAACCTGGGGTCCCTGCTTTCTACAGCTGAGAGGCAGAATAGCTAGCTCCATTGTTTTTTGACAGATTTTCCACCAGTAGAGAAATATCACGGATTTTGAATGTCTGATGAAAACTACATTACCCTTTAGTCTTTTAGTCATCTTGATGAAAACTTAACTTAGTTTTTGTCAGTTTCAGTCATCACAGATCAATTTTTGTTAGTCTTAGTCTAGTTTTTGTCATAGAATAAAGGCTGTCGACAAACATTTTTAGTCATAGTTCTAGTCAACGAAATTAACACTGATTTACAACTGTATTTACTGAAGTTTCTCATCAAAAATTAAAGTTTCCCATTTTTACGTGAAATTTGAACACATCTTAACATATAGAATACAGTTGTCTTATTTACTGAGGTTACCTGAATGCATCATATTTTCCATCTTCAGCTCCTTAAGTTTGCAAATTAACTTCAATGTTGCTGATTCCACTGTGGATTTCTATACTGGATTAATATTGTTAACTAACAGGACTTGCTCAAAGTTTTGGAGCTTTTCAGCATTTATCTGAGCAGCTGAAGAAGAAAACTGTCCTGAGGCAGCAGAACAGAGTGGTGTGACCATGGCTTGATCCCGTGCTGTTGTTAGCGTCTTTGCTAACATTAGCAAAGATGCGCTTTGTCTGAAGGTGGTACTTAAGACTCGTTGTGCTTCAGCGTAAAGACAGTTCATCACTGCAGCATGTACCCACAGTTTTGGCTTTATCTTAACTAACATTCACCAGCTTTTTAAAAAGGAAATTGCCGTGAAGCAGACCTGGGTCTGCCTCCTCACTCATTCTCACGGCTTAAATTGTCAATGGACCATGGTTTTGCTGACCTGCATGGGCCCCCAGTTTGGCTGGGCCCCAGAAAGCTCTCCCCGATTTCCCCCCTTCTGGGCAGCCTTGCACATGAGATAGAGTAATAATGCACTGAATATCAGCACAGCTGTGAGTCAGAGGTCCCATACTAAAGAGTACTGAGAAAAGAAAAAATACGGTTTTTACATTAAATCCCAGGAGAGGCTGAGATTGATTGATCATGACCTTTAAAAACAGAAAACGATGTAAAAGTCAAAAAGTGTCAGAGAAATTTGAATTTCAACAGCCTCTGATTACTTCTGATGTGATTTCCATAATCACAGAAGTGTGTGATAAAAGAGGCTCAATGGTGGTAAAAGACAGTTTTCTATAAAAGCTTCACTGTGAAAATAATCTTATTTTTTGTTAATGTGAGATATAAAATGTGCCATGATGTTACAACACATGTAATCTTCCTGATCTTCCCTGGTTTTAGATTGATGAACCTTTTTCCTGTCATTCATTTGATTTAGAGCTTTTCAGTACGTTAGAGATCAGTCCTCTGACTGTAAAATCAAAAATGCAGTCCTTGAAAACTCGCCATCCCTCACCTCTCTGACCTCTAGTACTAACATTGTGAGTTTGTTTGTATGCATCCTCCTACCTTGTCAGCTCAGCAGATGTGTTGTGGTAAGAAGCGCTCAGTCCTGCAAAGAAAAAGAAAAAGGAAGAGAAATGTTGAAACATCATCTGCCCTTGGATGGTTAGCTGGAGCAGGAGAGGATGGTTTTAAGGGAATTGCAGACGAGTGTATCTTTGATTTATGGGCAAACGTTGCCAGACTCGTTTCCTGGCAAAGGTGACTAACAGCTGCACTTTCATGATGAAATCCATGCAAATGTCCTGCTGATCAGTACGGCTGAACAAGAGTGAAAGCAGCTAAGGTCTGAGACAATGAATACGGGTTTGGATGAAAAAAAGAGGAAATTCAGTGTCCAAAACAACCACATTGAAAATGAATTTACATAAGTCAATTGCTCTAAACAAGCTATGGTTTTTGAATAATATGTCAATCAATCAAGTCAGGTGTTTACAATTAATATAATAAAGATCATATGCAAACCCTATTATAATATAGACCACTGACATAACATTACCAGTGATGGGCATGGTGCCACATTTGTAAAGAACATGCATTTGTGGGATGAGCAGCAGAGCTGAGTATGTGGGTTGCACCCATGAAAAATTTTCCAACTCTCCTCTGCTCCAAACAGCTTATTTTGCCTTTGACTCTTGTTTGGTGGATTTTATGATTGAAGTCTGAAGAAACAAATTGTTCTGGAGATTTAACAATTTATTCATGTAACAAACAGGAGCCTCAGTAATGTGGGGGATGGCCATACACAGCAACATCAGCCTGGCACCCCCTCCTAATGCTGGTCACCAGCCGGGTCACACACTGCTGTGGGATGGCATCCCAGTCTTCAATCAGCATTTGTCATAAAGTCATCCAATGTGGTTGTGTTCACACCCAAGCTGGCATAATGTTGATATAGTGATGATTTGTGATTGGGAGTCTGTGCATTGTGTTGTATTTTGAAAGAAACAGATATTCTACGCTTGTGAATTCCTTTTTTGGAGCTTTCTGATCGATGGGTATTGACATGGTTTGGCAGCAGCCGGCGCTGAAAATAGACCTGCAGCTTATCTCCAAAGGACTGGAGCAAAGTGGCGCTCCAGGCACGCGCCACTGCTGGACTGGAGTGCAGAATGTAGAGCTGCTCTGATAGACTAGAGAGGATGTGATGTGCTCTGCAGTACGATTCGCCAGTGGATCGCGGCGCGGTAGCTTAATGTGGAAATAGGAGGTAAGTCTTCCCCTCAATAACCTTAAAATGGGGGAAATTTTCAACTGTTTCCCCACCCTTATACAGTAGGCTTTAAATGTAAAATTGAATTATCAACCTTTACACTGCTTTCCACATTATTATGCAAATGACATTTTTCTCTTATTTTCCTAATAATTAATGCCAATGACAGAATATTTTTCAAGTCGTCAGCCGTTAGAGCATATTTCAAATGTTTTTTGAACAAACTTCATAATGATAACCATTAAAAATAAAAACCTCAAAATGCACTGTTTCACATTATTATGCAAAACAGAGATCTAACAGACTTTATAGGTTGTAAAGAACTGAAAATGGTCATTCATTATATTTGCAGCATTAGGAGGTCATAATTACTGAAATCAAAAGCTATTTCAATCAAAAACATCTTAACAGGCCAAGTTACATATTAACATAGAAGACATTTGTGGCTGATTCAGAGCACAAACAGGTTCATGCTGATAAAGGCATAATGAGGAAGGTTTCTGATGGAGAAAAACATCAAATAAGAGAGAGCAGCTGCTAAAATGCCATTTCAAAGCAGCAAACAGGTATTTGAAGCGGCTGGTCCCTCTGGAGTCCCACCAACCTCAAGGTGTAGGATCCTCCAGAGGCTTGCAGTCGTGCAAAAACCTACTATTCAGCCCCCCCTAACCAATGCTCACAAGCAGAAACGGTTGCAGTGGGCCCAGAAATACATGAAGACTCATTTTCAAACAGTCTTGTTTACTGATGAGTGCCGTGCAACCCTGGATGGTCCAGATGGAGGAGTAGTCACTCACAAGTTCAATAGATGCAAGAATTGTGAAGGAGATATCAAAGAGGTCCTATGTTAACATGTAACTTGGCCTGTTAAGATGTTTTTGATTGAAATAGCTTTGATTTCAGTAAATATGACCTCCTAATGCTGCAAATTTAATGAATGACCATTTTCAGTTCTTTACAACCTATAAAGTCTTTTAGATCTCTGTTTTGCATAATAATGTGGAACAGTGCATTTTGAGGCTTCCATTTTTAAGAAAATAATGGTTATCATTATGAAGTTTCTTCAAAAACGTTTTAATTATGCTCTAACAGCTGATGACTTGAAAAATACTCTGACTGTCATTGGCATTAATAGTTAAGAAAATAAGAGAAAAATGTCATTTGCATAATAATGTGGAAAGCGATGTATTTGTTGTCCATATATTTCCACTGGGTGTGCAGAGAAACAAACAAAATATCTATGACTGATTCTTTAGAAAAGGGAAAAACAACTTGACAAGCCAGAAAGCTTCAATAGGAAACGTTTGAGAAAAGGCAGAGGATTTGAAAAAAACTCGGAACACGATTGGGTGAACATTCTGTCCGTCACATCTCTACGGGCCAATTAGAGCAACAAAACGCGTGACATAGCCGCTATCGAGGTGCGCCTGCGCAGCTACTGAGAAATAACACGTAACATGGCGTCTATAGACATGTAAGTACTCGACTTTTGTCTTTTTTGAAAAGAAAACAGATCACTGCTGTTCTTTGTTCTTCTTTTAACGAATAATTGATGTCAAGTTCTGATCAAACCAGCACTTTAGCATTATCCATGCTAATCTCTTCCTCCTTAACTGCACCAGCTCTTGCTACTGCTTGTTTACGTCTCGACTCTGCTGCGCCTGAAAGTACTGCCCCTCGTTGCTCATTGGTTCTGTCACTTTCTAACCGGGCCCAAACGGTTCAGATGGGAGCTTTGCAAGATGGATTCACCAGTGAAAAACAAGGAAACAGGCATAACCATCTGCTTTGCAAGGTTAGGATAAACATGTTCCAAACTTGACTTTGTACCCTTATTTAACTACGATAAAGCAGAGATTTTGGTGTCAGCAGTTGTGTGAACAAGCAAAGTTTAATTCAAATAATTGCCTTTTTTTGCTCATATCTTGATTTTTGTCAGCTCTGTTGGACACACAGAAATAAATTTAATTTTTGTTTTATTAAATCAACATGAATGTCAAATTTTCAGTTATCTAATATTGACTTCAGTGATATTTGGTCATAAAAACATAATTAGTTCCTAGATAGTTGTAGCGGCAGGTTCCTTTGCTTTAATGCCACCCTTCCAGATCAGACTTTAAGGAACCTTTATCATGTTTGGAGGGGACAACTCGAGCCGACATCATATAAATGATCAGTTTGAATATCAGCACCGATATGTGGATATGTGTCCATATAATGAAGTATATTTCTGTATCCCCCCTCCTGTGAAGTGTTGGTGGTGCACTGGTGATTATGTGCTTGATGTGGGAGGCAGCAGCACTGATTACAGTGAAATGATAGCCCTTCACTTTGTCTCTGGAGGGGATGCCTCCCAGCACCCAAGACTCTCTTTAGCTCTCCACCACCTGCCTCAGCTCTCAAACACGTACGCTCCAATCATGAACAAGTCATGAGGCCTACAGTGGTCAGAAGAGCAGGAGCTGCAAGACAGAAGCTTGTAAATAATCTGACAAATGAGGCTGTGAGGGCGAAAACAGAAACAATAGAGAGCTGGGAATGGAAAAAGCTGTTGAGACATGTAACAAAAAAAAACCACAAATATAAACATCAAACAACTGAAAACATTAAATTTTAAAAAGAAAAATATATTTCAGCTCAGTTTGGGGAGTGAAAGATTCCCTAATCTGTGCTGCAGAGCATGCCAGGTCTCAGAGTTCTTTCTTTCAATAGAAAAGAATCCCACACAGAGATTTCCACTTTCATGGATCTACTTCTCTGTATCTTGTTAAATATTACACCTTAAATTTCTTTCTCCCTGCTGTATTTTTCCATCATAGTTTCTTTTTAGTATACAAGCTTGTCTCCTTTATAGCTCATGTTCTTGTAGCTCCTCACTTCTTCCTCCCTCCCTCATCTTTATCTTCTCTAGAATTGTTTGTTGTGAAAGTTTGGATCTCAAGTTATTATCCTCCAAATATGCTGTTTTCTTCCTCGTATTTTTCTAAATCTTTATCACCCTTCTCTGCATTTGTCATACAACCTCAGCCCTTAGCCCACAGAAAAAGAACGACTATCTAAATTAAAATCTGTCATCATGACCGGACTGTTAAAACAAATCCACATCTGTATTTTTATTAAAGAGTAAGACGATGAAAATGACACTCCGTCACTCACCACACTAATTAGCTAATTTCCATTTTTCAATTAAGGTTTGTTTATCTAGATGGAAATATATTTTTTTTATAGTAAAGTAAATTTAATAAACAAAAGCAGCATAGAAAGCTCAGAATCACACATGGTACCTTCACAGTTTTAGACAACAGGTAGGAAAACATGACATGCAAAGATGGCCTTTACTGGAGATTGTGGCTCCTTCTGACAGGTTTCAGGCTTTATCCATCTCCAGGCCGGCCCACTGATCTGACTGGGCCCCTGACAAACCCAGAAAATAGACCCAACAATGCATGTGTGTGGGATCGGTAGCATTGGTGGCCAGAGGCGTGCACAGACTTTTTCAAGGGCAGGGGCAAAAAGAAAAAAAAAAAGGGCACATACAGCGCATTCTCGCCACTGAAGAGGGCGCTAAGTTTTGTATGTTTTCAAGGGCACTTTAGACATGTTTATATGTTATACAAATGGCAAATTATATAGCCTTAAAACAGACTAACTAGACAGACTACTCAAGTTAGTTTGTAGTTAGGATCAGCATCCACAAGAACTGTGTAGATTCAACGTTGGACCTTGAAGAACACACAGAAATAAATAAATAAATCCCTAGGGGGTCTGAGGGTCTTCCCCCAGAACATTTTCAGTTAAGTAGATGTCATTTCCTGTATTCTAGTGCACTTTAACACCATATTAGCACCAGATAATCCAAACTGGTTCTGTGAGATATACTTCTGGCTTAATATAGTTCAAAAAAGGGCCCAACATAAAAGTCATTGCAGCAGTAGTGTTTCATAGTATTTCTTGGTCCTAATGGTCTTCTGGAGTTTAGTGTGTTTTTTCCACCCAAGAGGGCAGTTTAGAGTGTGTTTTGCCTCCCAAGAGGGCACTTTAACATGTGTTTTTCAACAATTGGGCCACAAGGGGGGCTGAGGCCCCCTTTTTTGTTTCACCACACTTTAACCGCTTTTCATCATTTTTTTTCACATATTTTGCCACTTTAAAAAGATTGGCCACTTTTCACCCATTTAAATCCCATTTCACTTCCCTTTCTGCCCATTTTTTGCCACTTTTTAGCCCCTTTTAAACACTTCCACCACCCATTATTGCAACTACAGTTTGCCATTTTCTACCATTTCTGTTTTTTTTTTTATTTTTAAAGATTTATTTTCAGGCTTACTATGCCTTTATTGACAGCAGAGGACAGTGGGTAGAATTGGGAATTGGGATGAGAGAGCCAGGGAAAGACATGCAGGCAAGTGCCACAGGCCGGATTCGAACCCAGGCTGACTGCTTACATGGGGCACGCCTTAAACCACTAGGGCACCTGTGCCTTAATTTTTGCCACTTTTTAAACCATTTTTCCTTTTTGTCCTGCTCATTTTTGCCACTTTAACCTCTTTTTACCACTCTGTATGTCTCAGTTTCATCTTCTTTATTACCTCCGCCAAGGAGGTTATGTGATCGATGGGTTTGTTTGTTTGTTTGTTTGTTTGTTTGTTAGCAACATAACTCAAAAGTCATGGACGGATTTTCATGAAATTTTCAGGAAATGTCAGAATGGCATAAGGAAGAACTGATTAGATTTTGGAACTGATCCAGATCACCATCTGGATCCAGGAATTTTTTAAAGGATTCGGTACTATTGGGAGATAGGGCTAATGGCGGAGGTCTGCACTGTTACCACTTTACACCTGGAGATGGCAGACATGAATAACTTCAATCCTAGCAGCATTTTTTGGTGTGTTTCTATTCAAAGTTTTGGAGTTTATAGAGTCTGAAAGACGCACGCCCAGTTGAGGAGATGAGTCGGAGCGTAACAGAGAAAAAGACAGCAAATTTTAATGGGAATACTCACAATGCTGGGAGGAATAGAGGAATATTCACCCTCTGCCATGACTCAGTCGTCCGGTGAAACCATGGGCGCTTCTGCCATGACAGTCCACATGTAGCGAAGCCAGTGCTTTGCCTCACCATGTCTCCACCCCACCAGGGAGGGAGTAATTGGCGAATTAGATTTTGGGAGTGATCCAGATCACCGTCCGGATCCAGGAATGTTTTAAAAGGATTCTTCACTATTGGGAGATAGGGCTGATAGCGGAGGTCTGCGCTCTCTGAGTGCCTTTCTGGTTTTCTTCTGGCATCCTGGCATTTGTGCACATTATGGCTTTGCTATGAAGTCTGTTTTTATTTTCAAATGGTTTAGTATTTGAAAATTAAAAACTGTTAAAGAAAGGGTAAAAAAGAAAAAAAAAAAACAACAAAAAAACAAGGTTATCACAGCTTAACTTTACAATTGACCATGATCTTCCTGACCTCCATGGGCCCTTTGGCTGGGTCCCAGAAAGCTCTCCCTTTATCCTCCCCTTGTGGCCGGCCCTGTCCCTCTCCACTGGTCTGAAAAATTCCCAGAGCCAGGTGCAGAGTAGCAGAATATAGAGCCTGATAGATTTAATTTTGACCTTTTATTAAACTCATTCATAAGCAGTGTATTATCTCTCATAAGATTGGAGGTGTGATCGCACTGTCATGTGGTTGCCCAGTCTGTTATATGAACAATGAAACATCTGTCATTGCTCCACTGAGCTGCTGGCTCACAGTGGAGATATTCACCGTCCCAAGGTGGTCTGAACTCAATTTTAGTTCAAGCCAACAGCTGCTAAATTAGACATAAAGATAGGAATAAAAGTGAACGCTGTCAGCCTGGCTCTGTTCAAAACATTCCTCCTTACAGTACCAGTATATTACACTGTACGTACTGACAGGAGTTTCTGCTCCAGTCCATCCACGCTGCATGAAATATGAAAACTCCATTATAAAATCAATGATAATAAGTCTCAGTCAGAACATTTTAAACTGTATTATTGTACTTAAAATAATAGTTTGGGGCATGGGTCTGTGACTAATGGCTTTCTTACCAGTAGAGTGAATGGAGAACCAAACCACATTAGGTATTCACTGAAACAGAAGCTGATGGGCTTAGCTTAAACATTGTTTAAAAAAATGACTCATAAGTGATATATTTAATTCATGAGTAATATTATTCAAATTTTACAATAAAAGCTTTAAAAATCAGCTCAGAAAAGACAACAGATGGTGTCTCTGCTGTTGTGCAGCTGGATGGGACCGGGCACGCTCATAACATCCCTGAGCTCTACGTTCTGGTGTCCATGATAACCAGTTTGGGTGTGAAGGAAGACTGCAGTGGTCATTTCAACATCTTCTATTTTCTTTTTGCACCACACGTGGCTCTGGCGAGAGAATCCACTGTCTCCTCACCACTGATGTGCACCCCCTCCCCCGACTAATCAGATTACCTGCAGTGATCTCACAGCAGCAGAAACAAGAGTGAGTCTCAGCTTTACAGTAACACCATGAAGCACATGGAGAAGTCATCCTCCACATGGATACAGAGAATATGGAGTTTCCTCAGCCCTGCCATCTTTACAGTTTTTATTTTGTCTGCTGAAAACTGAGCCTGATATTTGAAGCTGGAGCTTCTGCCAGCATGGGAACACTGAAAACAAGACAGCAGCCTCAGAGATCATTAGGGTTCGTTGTTAAAGAAAATATGCACAACCAAAACATGACTCAAAAATGTAACTTTTATTGATCATATTTTTTCACAATGAAATTTCAGAGCAAATGCTTGCTTTAGACACATTAACATCATCTAAAAGTGTTTGTGGGGTCTAAAATTACACTTATTTAGTCCATCTATTCAATTTGAATCAGGGCTTTGCAAATTTCAGTTTGATTTTCTTATTTAATATTTATCTCACAAATTGTGGCCCACTAAACTATTCCCAAATCGCATTAATGTCAAAGTCATTGATAACTATTTTAAATTAGGAAGTGAGAAGCACAGAAGAATGTTTAACAGATTGTCACCACTTAATTCAACACCAGTTAAACCATGACACCAGTTGTATACATCGGTGGTTCCCAAACCGGGGTCTGGGCACCCCGCGGGGGGTACCAGAGATCTCGGGGTCTGACGTTGTCAAAATTAGATGTACATATATTTTTAAAACCCTAAATAGAAACATAATTTATGATGGCATATAAGGGCCATCCCAAAATATTAAAAAAGGAGAATTCTTTCATTTTTGAGAAAAATGTTAGGTGACAGTTTGAAGTTATAAAGTTGTATATTTACAAAACACCACACTCAACATTTCTAAATTCAAAAACTCCAACATTTACGAGGGAAAGTTTACATTTCCGGGTATAAAAAGTTGTAGATTTTGACATTATAAACTTAAAAATTTCAGGTTTCTAGAGTCATACATTCATAATATCACAGAGTCATATATTTGTGAGAACAGTGGCAGGGTAACTTCAGTTTACATAAATGTCTCCACTTCATCCAGATGATAATGATAATATGACGATTCTGGGCTAAAATCAGAAGTATTACCTTATTGATCATCCCAGTAAGATTTATCATTTGATCAGGCTCTCAGCAGCAGGACTTATGTAGGTAAAACAGCTTCATCTGGTCAGATTTCGTCCATTCTATCAGCTATTTTTGACTTTTTAATCTCAAAAATTCAAAGTTTTGGTTCACGTAAAGATGGACTTCCATACCACACTATTGCTCCAATTGTCCTTGAAACCTCTCAGGAGACTTCTTGGGTGTTCTGGTTCCAAACTGGTGCAGTTAAACAAATATTAATATGTACAGATTTTCAATAAAATCCCGAACTGTCGCGGCTTTTGCTTCAGTTTGCCCCCTTCCCCATCCCTTACTACGTCACTTCCACTGTATAACATACTGTATACACTCACTCTGCCACAGAGGAGACAGCCTTCATTCTCAAACAGAGGTGCACTTTATGTGTAGGCAGAGGTAGGCCACAGTCTGGGACCCTGGATTACTGGGGGTCCGTGAAGACATAATAAACTTAACCCTCTCTCCTGCACTGCCTGTATTCTTACTGTTTGGAATTAAGGCAGTTTAAACACTCAAAAATATAAAATGTTTTATCATAAATATGATTCGCATATATAAGTATATATAATCAAAAATAAATGGTCACTTCTGGAGAGGTTTTGGTGGTAAAACAGGACTAAAAATCCCAACATGGACCACTTATTTTTTTTCTCTGAGTAAATTTGAATTTCTTTTTTGTTATTATAAACATTCAAACTGCATAACTGTAATTTGGTTTCCAGATTTAGAGTCTTTGAATTGACATTTTGAAATCCACCTGGACATTTCTAAACAAAAACATTACTAAATAGTCATTTTTGGTTTGTTTTACATCACATTCCATTACATTTTTATGCCTAAATATGTAGAACTGTAATAACTAGATAATCTACAATTAAAACAAATGTATCTTTCTATGTAAGAATAAAATCAACATTTTATTTGAGCTAGTTTGATCAAATATCATATCAGCTTTGACTGAGTTTACAACTCTCGTAAAGTCAGTTTAGTCGCTGTTTGGCATGTAGTCTGTGCACCGCCCCGTCTGAAAATTCTCTGGAGGGTTCTTGTTTTTATCGGATACATGCAACACCCCCTGTCGTTTTTTTTTTTTTACCATTTTTGTTGCTCACACACCTTTACTGCTTCTCCTTTGTCCTCTTCTAACATCAGCGTGATCTCTTTGCAGGGCTACTGCAGGTCAGGATTCAGAGAGTGAGCCTTACAATCTACAAAGTACAGCACTGTTTTGATCTCCTCCTTGTCTGAAGCTGGAGGGCACTTTATGAAACAGGTGTTTCCATCTGTGTTGTTTGATTTTGGAGAAAAAATCCACTGAAACAGTCCATTCTAAAACTTTATACTGTAAATACATTTTCTTTAATAAAAGAAGACATTTGAGTTCACTTCCATATAAATACAGATCACAGATTAAAGTAACCACTGTACCGTTTACATGACTCCACAAATTATAAAAATATGACAGAAAGCACATATATCATCTAAAAGCAGTATTCACTCTGGAGATTCACAGAAACATGATAGAAATAAGTGAAACATCAACACAGCATCTGATTCAGACTAGAACACCTGGCTACATGAGAACTGCTCAGTAATCTTTGATCTCTTATGTGCAGGATTTAGTCACATTCATTGTCAGAAATGCTTCAAGATATCATCTCTGTAATCTTCCAACACACTGGGCGTCAAATATGATAGTCCTTGTGAAGTGAAAGTGCCGGCTATTAGCTTAGAGCAGGGGTGTCCAAACTATGGCCCAGGTGCCAAACGTGGCCTGTGGCATATTTTTGAGTGGACCGCAGCAAATTCTAAAAACAAATTTAAATATGGCCAACATTAGAACATTAGGCTTGTGCTTGTTTTTATTTTACTTCTTAGTTTCAGCATAAAGTCCTGCTTTTATGCCTTTTCTGTAACAAATATTTTGACAAGAAGAATTTATTGGACTGTTGTATTTTTGTGACTAAATTGCAATAACACTGTTCATTAAAAAAAAAAAAAACGGAAATTAGCAACCAAAAGAATAATATCATCTTCATTTAAAACACCCTGATGCCCTACGGCAGCAAACAGCAGTACAAATGGCTTTCCAGGAGCAGAGCCAGTGGCTACCAGGCCAACAAGGGCCCCTGAAATCTGATTGGCCTCTCCAGAATCCTTAAAATGATTGGCTTTTCACCCTGTCAGCCATTAACTAGTCATTTAAGCATACCCAGTCACTAAGCCTGTCTTCACCTACATTAGACATTAGATTGGTTCACTGACTTAAATATTATCAAAGTGAGTTATATGGCATTGGCCCCACCATCCTTAGATTTGTCTGTATGTGGCCCTCAGTAGAAAAAGCTTGGACACCCCTGGCTTAAAGGGTTTGTAACAAATCTAAAAAAAAATCTCAGGCTGATAACTAAAACTTATCCTGATGGGGAAAATACTGTAAAACTGCTTCAAGTTCTATGCCTTAAAATGGATTATTAAAGCAATTGCATCAATTAAAGTTGGTAGCCAGCATTTAAAGGATAATGTTGTATAATGCTATACTATTCTTGTAATGAAAAGATCAAATTCAACAATGCATTAATCAGCTAAACCTATTTGTACGTAAGAGGCTCATTTTAAATACTGTAAAAAATTAAAATATTGATCTTAAAGTCCCTCTTAAGTGATAAAACAATCTATATTTTAGTTTAGTCATTTGAAAGGCTATAGTGTTATGAACCACCAGGCCAAATTTTAGTCATCAAATACATTTCAAAGTTTATAAAAAATAAGCTTCAACATCATGAAAAATAAGGCAGTAATATCTGCTCTGTGTTGGTGTGGGCGTGTCAGAAAAATGAGCCAAAGCCACGCCCACTCACGAAAAGTACATTCCTCTCAAATAAAAAAGAATGCTACAACCTGACAGGAGGAATCATCTGTCTGCTATGCTGCTTTGTTTCAACTTTCAAGCCACCAGGAAAACAATCAATGCATGTTGTGCTGAGTACATAAGAGCTAAAAAGTCTTAATTATCTCATCCTGTACTAACTTCAGGTTTTCCTTATATCTTATTTTCTGAGTTACGTGAAGTTAAATCTCTCTCCTGTTTAAGTTGCTGCTGAAAACACTCCTATTTCCTAATGTTGCTCTTCAAAATAAAAGTCCTCAAAGATAATTAGCACTGGAGGCTTTTATTGTGACAGACTTGGCAGGAACAGAATGTGTCTATCATTGGGTACTTTACTAATCTTTAGCGTCGTAATGCTAACAAACTTGAAGGATTGAACCGCGGCTGCTTTGAGAGAGACAAAGCCGCAGTCTTAAGTGTTACGTATTTATGGCTAAATACAAGGGAAATATGGATTAAAGCAGTGGTTCTCAAATGGTCAAGCATCAGGACCCCATACCTCCTCTTTAGGAGAAATCACAACCCACATTTAAATATAACTAAATCTTCATTTAATTAATCAATGTTGTTTAATCAGTAGTCACTGGTTAATCCGTTTTCTTGTCCACCATTACACCATGAAGACAAAAGAACACTCCAAAAAATGTTGATGGGAAAAAACAAACACGTGAGAAAAGAACATCATTATTTGCTTGCATACATCTTATTTTACTCCATTTTCCCAAGATAAAATGGAAGTTTGGTATTTCTCTTAGAATTTCTTTGCTATCTTGGGTAAACCAGATTTACTTCCCAACATAAGGGAGATAAATAAACTTAAAACAAAAAGTGAGGCAATTTATGTTTGGTACATTATTTCTTTTTTGTAACAATGCTTCTTGGTATGAATCTTATACCGCTGGAAAGCCTGTTTATTACCCTTTTAAATGATGCCACATTTGTAAAGATCATGCATTTGTGGTATGAGCAGCAGAGCTGAGTATGTGGGTTGTGATAGGAAGACCTAAAAAACAAAGTTTGAAATTACTGTAAGTCCACCTAGGGCTTCTGTAGATAGGGTTTTTGTCACTTTTTTTTCCTGGCACACATTCACAACCCACTAGAAAGAGCTTTGCTACACACTTTTGGGTCTTGACCCACCAGTTGAGAACCACTGGATAAAAGCACACCTTTAACAGGTAAGATGATTGTTCCTGCTGCATCTGGTTCAAGTGAAAAATAGACAAGCACTCCAGCAATTAGCCCGCCACCTGACCTTATGGTGAACTCTGGCTAGAGCACAGCTGACTGATTCTGTGCCGGTGCAGAGAGATGGAAGTTGGGGATTAAATTCACTGTTTTCTGGCACAAATCTCTCTGTGATGGTACTTTCACTTTACAGGGACTTTAACATGCACATATGGAACATGAAAGTATGAATAAAATCTCGACATAAATATGAATACAGCTGTTCAATCTTCAGATCTGTTTTGCAAAAAAAAACCAAAACAAAACAAAAAAAAGCCAGAGTACAAAAGTTAATACAAGGCCAAAGTATCAGGATGCAATAACCAAAGAAGTAAGGACAACTGATAGAAGAGGCTGCCCATACCTTAAACCAGATGTTCCTAATGTGGCAGGTTCAGAACAAACAGTCATTGTTGTTTCAGATACTGCCAGCAGCATGGTGACTGAGAGGTATATTTCTTTAGATGAGGCACAAGTAATGCATGAAGAGATCTATACTGGCATCTCTCTACAGCACTCAACACATTTCCTCCATAGACACAGAACATGTATTCTCAGAATAAGTACTTTTATAACACAACATAGACACTGATATTTAAATATCTTTATATTCAAGGTGAGTTTTTTAAGCTCATGGTTCCAAAGATTACATTTAAAACTACAGTGGGTTCACAAGAGACCAATGGTTGGCTTGGCTTTAGTTAAAAAATAAAGAATATTCACATAGTTACAATACTGAGCCTGACTCATTCACATACTTCACATAGCCTAGCACTGGCAATCTACATTGCAGCAAAGTGATTTTTTGCAGGGGACTTTTTGACCCCTACAGCTGATTGAATTGTTCTTTATGTACAGTAGCATATGATGCCAATTACCTTCCACATCCCCAAACACACACTAGGGCTTTCTCTTTCTCTCTCTCTCTCTCTCTCTCTCACACACACACACACACAGTCATCACTGATGAGAGCAGTTGCGATGGAGACAAAAGATGTCAGCTTGTTGCTGAGGAGAGGCGCTAAGCAGACTACACAGCTAGGTGAATAGCCTCATCAGCATCATCTCTTCCTGTGTTACAACCCATCCCTCTCTCTCCAATCATGCTAATTACTGAAGACAAAGTGAAGAGGGCAACCAGCAGAAAAACACAGGCCAACACACCCAGAAATGTGCTTGAAGGTCTATGTGGGATAAAACTGTTTGCCCATTCAGCTTAGGAAAGAGCACTTCATCAGCATCATGACAAGTACAACAATAACTATTCTTCCTGATTAATACACCAAAGCATTGCTATCAGCCTGTTTAGCTGCATCGTCTCACACGTATCAGTTGAATTGCAAATTTGGTGAGAATTGGAAGTGCCCTTTCCATGACATAAGTGCATTGTTAGAATGTGTGTATGTTCATGTGATATTTCTGTGTGTGACTGAGAGGTAGAGCAAAGAATAGGGAGTCTGTTGAACACTTGTTTGAAGGAGCACTCACTGGACGAGTTGATTATAGATTCATTTAAGCCACAGCTTCTAGATACCTGAATCCACTTGACCCCTCCAAGTGATGAGGTTACATTCTATGGTTTCAGGGGGAGATTTGCTGTAATAGTCTAGACATGCAAAAACCTGAGGTAACTGTCTTCATTGGCTGTGTGATGAAGAGATGTTCAGAGACGTCATAAAGAAGACGTTTTAGACATTACCCACAGAGGATGGATGAAAGAAGACTGCTGGATGCTAATGTAGTGGACTGATATCTGACTGGAGGGGGAATCAAGAGATAACAGTGACTGTTGAACAGAGCGATGGACTATTCAATCAGTCTTTGTTTGTACAGCGCCAAGTCATAACCGAAGTTATCTCAATACACTTTACAGTGAGGGCAGGTCTAGACTGTGCTCTCAGTGTTAATCATCAATATGATAATAAAGACTATACCCTATTATCATAAAGACCAGCAGAACTCACCATGGGCATAGCACTAGCAGTATTTAGCCCTGTTGCAGTGGTGATATAAACCTTCCTTATTACAGGGCCGGACTGTCAAGTGGACCAGACTCACATTGACAGTCCTCTGCCGAAGCTGTGCGGGGTTGGAAAGGGCTAGACAAACAGATAGGGGTGGGAAAAAAGCAGAAAGAGGAGAGGGACAAGAGAAACAACAAAACAACAAATGGAAGACAAATTTATGACAATTGTGGCCACAAATTTTTGTCCCATTTTGTAGAAAATTGCTCTGGCCTTATTGATAATGGCAGCAATATGGGAAAAATTTGCAGTAACTGTACACTATAATCTATGACTGATAAAAAACTATATTATATATTAGAATAGTAGTATTCAAGGAGTTTATGAGAGCAGTGCCTTGACTACTGTTTTGTAGTTGCTAAGTGTCATACTGCTCAATTATGCAACAATTTAGGCTACTATAATAAAGCTCAACAGTGCCCAGACACTTTTTCTGTGCCCCTGGTTCTGGAAGCTTCCTTTCATCAACACTTTGATTGCATGAATCAAGCTAACCAGGTACCTGAATACTCATGCACAAAAATCAGCATTTAAATATGGAGAGAAAGGCAAAGGTACAGGTCAGGTATGGGAGTGTATGAGGTATGGCAATTAAATAATGAGCCTACACTTGTTAGAATTAAACCACGTGATTCACTGTCACACCATGTGTTATACATTAATGGTTGGATATTCAAGCACAGCTGCTGTAAGTTTCCAATAAGTGACGTCTTTAGTTTGCAAGCTATTGATTGAAGTGCACGTTTGCTAAGGCGTTGGAAAATGATTAGCTTAAAAGTTGATGAATTAACTTCACATTTTTGGTGTAACTGAAAAAAACAGCAGCCAAATCTTATGGTACATTTACTGAGGTGTATGGGGAACACAGCATGTCATGTGCACTCTGTTTGAATGGCACAAAAGATTTAGAGAAGCCAGAAAGGATATCCAAGACAATGAACATTCTGGTCGTTTTCACACCTGATAGTCTGGGGGACTTGGTCCATTTTAGAACAGAAATAGCAACATTGTTGCACTTTCCTTTGGTTTGGTTCGCATTCACACTGCTCTCTTGGTCAAATGGACCAAACCGTCTGAACACCTACAACCTCTGCCCGCCAGGGGGCGCTGTCGCCATGAACAAACGACGAACAAGAAGAAAAGAAGGCGTAGAAGAAGACAAAACTCCTTCCGTGAGTCTTTTTTCCACATAAACAATGAAAAAACACAGAATTTACACTGTCTTGGGGTTTCTGCTCTGGCATTGGGCCATTACGAGCAGCCAGTGAGGCGGTGAGCTGTCCAACATGTCGTTCTTAACATGAGATGAATAAATAAGCACGGACTACGACGTGCTGCTATGGTTACACAGACGCAAAGCAAGGTACCGACGTGTATTTGAGTGTATTAAATCACACATAAATCTGTATATCATTACACTTTATGCCACTTCCTGCCTTTGGTTCACAAGTTGGTCCGCTTTGTGTTCACACCTCAAATGAACTGCACCAGGATTTGTTTGGAAGCGGATCAAGACCCCCTGTTTTTAAGCAGACCAGAGTCCACTTGTTTGGTCCGCACCAGAGTTCATGTGAGCTTTCACACCACTCCAAATGAACCGGACTATCTGGGAAAACGGACCAGAGTTCATTTAAAGCGGACCAAACAGCTCTGGTGTGAATGCGCCCTCAAACAACTTCTGAAAACATTCAACAAACTGAGCAAATTGTTTTAAAGCAAAAATAGCAGAAATAGTCACCATTGATTAAGACATAGTGTAGTAAATTTTTTGTGAAATTTTGAAAATGACAAAATTTCCACTCCTGGGGAAATATTTTGTAACAAACTGAAAGAAAACCAAAATTTTTTAGAAGGAGTGATTGCATGCAATAAAACTTGGATCCAGAGACAAAGCAGCAGTCACTGCCCTGGAAAACACCATCGTCACCAAGGATGAAGAAAGCAGGACAAAGCAAGTCTAATTTCAAGGTCATGTTGATTGTTTTCTTTCATATTGAAGCTTCCAGAAGGGTCAACTGTGAATCATCACTATTACAAACAGGTTCTAGAAAAGCTGTGAGAAAAAATCTGAAGAAACAGACCACAGCTGTGTAAAAATTGTTTCAATTTTCATCAAGACAACACCACAGCTCACACTGAGCTCTAAGTAAAGCAGTTTCTGGATCAAAACCAAATCACAGTGCTTGATCAGGTCCTGCACTGCTCTGGCCTCCTGTTTGTCATTGTCCAGCCTTGTGTCAGGCCCATGCCCCATCTCTACAGATATCCTTCCAGCTGCAACCTCCACAAGACCTCACCAATCAGAGATGTCAATGGGACAGTCTAGGATTGTGAGTACTGTAGTATTTCTGGCTGACACCACAAATTAAATAGTTTTTTCTTAAAAAGAGGTCGACATCTTACAAACTTTCCCCTTGTACAGGAACACTTACCATTGTTTGACACTGTAGCTTGTGGTAAGGTTAGCTTTGCCTCTGATAATATGGCTGATAAATAAATCTGCTATGGAGAAAGCGAATGTGTGATGGTCATAGATATCAGCCTTGCTGGGATGATAGCACTATTTGGATGTGGCTGCTCTGATTTGCAAGTTTAACTTAATAACTGATATACTATTGCAATGAATGAAAGTGTTAAATTCACTAAGTACGGTGGCCGTGACTCTGTCTTTAGAATGTTGTTGGTCCCTTACAAAGTCTTAGGACTATAAACAAACTCATTTCCACTCACACACTCTTACCGTAGCTCATTTACTTGCAGCAGACAAGGATCCTGTTCCCTCCAGCTCACTGACTCCAAATCACTGTTTCAGGGCAGGAGGCATCAAGGGAGCAGGTCTTGTTTATACAGTAATTAGATAACTATGTTCTAATGACATCAACCGTGATGCTCTTGTTCTCTCTGTGGATCACTCTTTTGGGCCACTACAGTGTAATGATACTGAGATGGTCTGTTGCCGTTTCCACCTTTCTACTTTAATTAATCCAGCAGAGGGTCAAGCATGTCATACAACGATTTTTCACACCTGAACTGGGATGTAGATTTTGTTTTTTAAGGTCTTTACACATTAAGGACAACACAAATAAACTTGTCATTCATTCTATATTCTAAAAATATCAATAATAATATTAAAGACATATTTGATGTTTGCTGTGAGGGGAGTTAACACCCCCTGCACCATGACAAGGAAGGGAGGGGAAGATTTCAAAGTTCAGACCCTGGCTGACAATGATCAACAGTGTGGATATTAAGGAAGTGTTTCTTCATCACCATCATTGGCGCTGATATTAAATGCAAAGTTATTTGATTACTTTCATCTATTCGGACAGACAGACAGCTTAAGATAATGAATGGAGACAGAGGGAGGATAAGTTGATGATGAAAATTCTCAGAAGGTGATTGGAGGAATGTTCTGTCTGTCATGCTCATGACGGGCCAATCAGCAAATCATGTTCTTTGCACGCACTACAGGCTACCGCTGCCATAAATTGTTAATGGTGGGGCTTCTTGGTGAATAAAAGCAATGAAAAGCTTTCAGTATGGCACTTTGCGCTTGTTTAAAAAAGAAATGTGGTCCAGGTCTGATTAAGCTGCCCCTTTTCCTACAGCTACATCCAAGCTAACGGCTACTGCAGCAGCATCCACTGGATACTGGAAAATCCCACCCGTCACGATTGCAAACCCATGCTGAAGCAGACCAGGAAAAGAGGGAAAACATCTTTTCTGTCATGAAAAGTGTTTGGTGTTGTTTTTATTCTTCATTTCATACAGAAATGTGAACCAGTTCTAGTAAAACTGCCGCTATGCTAAAGCTACATTTGGTGTAATCACTGCACAGAGGCAGGCATTGCAAACGGTGTTGGTACAACTTAACCCACTCACCACAACTGCCTTGGTCTTCTCAAATGCAATGATTGTTATAGTGCAGCACCAACCTTGTGGATTGGAGCTTTTTCAATTTGGCGAATCCATCTTGAAAGCAAGGTTAACGGAGCATGGCCTCAGCGGAGGTCACCTATGCTCCATGAACTACCATTAGATGTTGCTACTCCTCTGCTGACCAGTGTTGGGGGTAACCCATTACAAAGTAATCCATTAGAGTACTCAGATTACTTGTTTGTTGTAACGAGTAACGTAACGCATTAGTTTTACAAATCAAGTAATCCTGAAAGAAAAATCCCAAAAAGAGAGAAAGAAAAATGAAGCTCCTTGAAGCATCTGCTCTGTTTGTCTTTTCTTCCTATAGTCATGTTGGCATGTAGCACGGTGCCAGTGGAAGGTAAACATTCTGTGCCATTACGCACTCAGTGATAGCTTGTTGAGCCAGCAAGATGACAGAGAGGACAGTATGACAATTTGGAATTATACCCATTATGATGGATTTTTGGATAAAAGGACAAGAACAGCATCATGGTGAAACGTAAGTTTAAAAGCTCTGTTTATTTTCATTGAATCAGCTGTGCAGCCGTTCCATTTACAAGCTGTTATTACGCACAGTGATTCTACCTGCCTCTGCTCAGCTTCTTGTCAGATTGTGAGCATGTTAAAGAGCTGTAAAGGTTTTCCTGTCTGTTAGTGATGTTCTCAGGCTGCAGAGATACAGATTATTGGCTGTAAATTACGCTGTACATTGGCATCAGAATCTGCCCATTTACTTGCAGACGAGTTGTTATCATTTTTATAACCGATGCACTGAACGAGTGGCTAAAAGGTTTTACCCCGGCTGTATAATAATTAATGATAAAGATACAAAATGTTTTAATGAAATAGTGGAAACAGAAATGCAAAAAAAAAAAAAACCAAGGCTGATACAAGCAATACATTTTAAAGAAATCTGCAAACTAAATTTTGAAAATAAACATTTCAGATTGTCAGCTGTCACCCTGATAATAAATAGAGTGTTCAAAGTGCATAAAAAGGGAGTATATCAAAAAATGCTCAAGGAAAAACCCCAGACCAGCTATAGAGGTTTTTACTTATAAACAGGCCCAACAACAACTTCCCCTTATCTTTGCACAATCTATATAGTTGAAATAAAAAAATCAGCACTCTATTGAAACTACTCATTTGTGTTTTACTATGCTACATGTGAAAAAAGTACTCTGTGTCAGACTGTGAAACTTTTTTTAAAACAGTAAATCAACAGTCAAACATGTTGGCATAATTGCACCTCCATGTGTTGTTGCAGCCAGATAAACAAAAATCTGTCTAATGGTTGGTAGAATCATTAATCCAGATGGATTTTCTTTGTCTACATGAAGCATGTATACTGGGATTTGCCGCATATTGACACCTAGTCATACACTTACACACACACACTCATCCCGCAGTCGCTCTTCTCACCACAGATCTATTCTCAGCTCACTCAAGCTGTTATTAAGTCATGTGCCATCTGACATGAAACTGAAAAGCAGAGTGACTTCACAACAATCAGCATTGTATTACAAAGCTACCAGTGCAAACTAATGGCATACAGTTAGCATATTATTAACAGTAATAGATAGGGGGCTGTCAAAGACAATGCTTACCCAGACTGGCTGAAACTCCAGCAAAGAACCACAGCAGTACCACTGAAAGTGTGAGAACAGCATCTGATTTTTTTTTTACTCTCCTCACAGTGTGTAATATGTTTCTGTTTATATGTTTTTGATATGTCAGCTCTTGTGAGTGGTTAAGACAGTTTGTTTCAGTTAAAGCCTCTGCTACATAACCTTTCTTTCCTGGACCCAGGCAGAATAAGCTTCGTCTTTGCTTCTCTTACCCTGTAGCAGACGTTTTGCTACTCAGCAAGGCACATGGCTGCACATCAGAAGGCTACAGCTAACAGGCAGCCTGTGCACATTTAAACTCAAGCCCTTTAAACTGGAGTTACATTCGCCTTGAAGAACTGAGAACACCAGGCTATCAGAAGTCATTACATAAACTTTTGAGGGTCCTAGTTTTCAAAAGCAGGGACTAGGGTCAGTTCCTGGGTTTTTCATCTATCCCTTGAAAAGTCCCTGCTTGGGGGCAGAACTTTCCAAAGGCCAAGGATCTTTGGAGGACTGTTCTGCTACACCAAATATTTCTGATTAGTCCAGATATACTTTAACCCCATCGTATGTGCTGTGGTGAACTAATGCATCATTTCCTGTTTTCCAGCATTACTGTATTTTTTCTTGTGTGGATACACTAGCTAGAGCTAGTTATTATATTGTTTAGTTTCTGATCACTGCTGTAATCTAATGGCTGTATGTTTATATGTACACAAGTTATCAGTGTTGGTCTATAGTGTCTGATATTGTCTGCCTACAGCTAAGCTTAGCTAGAACTTCTTTCGTGCCTCTCCTGTGTTGTCCTGCTTGGCATGCCAAATGTTAAGTTACTTGTTGTCTTCCTTTACTGATAATAGTACATGCAGTAATGTAGTTTATTCCAGCTTTGGAGGCAAGCAATTTCATTTGGAGATGCACTGACATGCCCCAAAGTTGAAGCCATAGTTAGCCAGCCACCTGTAGCTGATGCTGGTGCAGGCCAGCATTAATGCAGCTTGCCCCCTAGTAGCTCCTGAGCAGCTGGAAGGCAGTAGCTGGGCTACTGTCCTGGAAAAGCATGGATAAAAAATCAAAGAAGGCCACAGTACTCCACCAACCTCTAAACTGTGTCTGTGCGTCCTACAGTCATAATATAAATAATACAAAAGGGTATGTTATGACAATCTGTTAAAAACTAAAACTACTCGGGGCGGATAGGCGGAAGTCTGGCAGTTATAAATATTAACAGCCAAAATGTCCATCTGAAAAGAAATCCAATTACCAAATAAGTAAAAAGGGAATAATGGCATATAAATTCAAAGTAATGTATGAACTTAAGTAATTTTACTACAACCCTCTTTGGTGCTGGGGTTGTTCATCTACTGCCCAAACATATGGCCTGGCCTCCAGGAAGTTTACTACTACTGAAAACTATGCAAGGAAATCAGCAGTATGAAAGGATTAGTCACTGCTGTGGGTTATAAGGGAACTACAGATGCTGAGCTGCGTAAACACAGATGTAGCTGCAGGGACAAGGACGGGCCTGAGCAGAGAGTTGTAGTGGACTTGGACGAATGGGTAAATCTACCTATGACCAATTCTCAGAAGGAGTGGAATGGTTTTCAACACAGAATCATGTCATGCAGAAAGGCATGGATTGTTAGGACCACCGGTGAGAGCTCCATTTTACTTCCTGTAGCTGGGTGTCAATGCTTGGGGTGTTGTGGCTTATATGCAGCAGCAGTGTGAGTAGTCATCGATGAGAGGAGGACTGTACTGAACTGTCAACATTAGCTGCTTTTGCCTGATTTTGGGACTACTCCAGAGAAACCATGTTGGATTGACTGTTTAAGCAGAGGTTACAGTTGAGATCATCAGTCTGTGAAGACTAATATGGGACAACTGACAGTAAGACTCAATTTCCATATAAAATATGGTATTTAGTAAACAGAGGACTGGATAGTGATTTGTTGGGATGATTTGTTGGTGATTTCACTGGAGGATGGTATTTGGCTGTTGTTATGTTTTGGTAGCAGCTAATGTGCTAAGGAGCTAACTTAGAGCTAACAGAGCTAATGTGGAGCTAAGTGCTGTTGTTTATGTTTAAACATAGGCATACAGTGTATTTTGCAACTGTCTCACAATTTACATTTTGTTTGTTTAGACAACTTATGCAAAAACAACTAAAAGAATGTCTTTCCGCAGTCATTAACCAACGTCTGGTCATATTTGCCTCTAACAGGCTGCAATGAAAGACTAACAATTACTCTGGTTTACCGTCAGGCTCGGTTTCTACTGTCTGGTTCTTGGAGTACTTTGGAAATCAAATGTGTCCCCAGTCCTGTTTAAGCGCAGACATGAAGTTGTATCACTGTGTTCCTTTTTTACATTTTTTATTGCTGTTAAATGCAGGTTACAGTTGATGTGGCTAAAGTTGTTCTAAATGGCTAAAATTTTCTACGACTGTCAGTCATTTTGGCTGGAGACAAAAAAGGATAGCAGAAACTCTGTATCAGATCTGGATTTACCAATCTTCTAGCAACATTTGGCTGCGGTAGAAACACAGGCAGGTTTCATTAAGTTCCAGGAACTGAGAGTCTCTGGTACTATTGGGCAAAAAGCAACTTTACAAAACAATAGCACAGTTCAAATGTGGTTCCATGCATTCAGATTACAATACCGTGTCAGACTAGGTGGAGCAGGCCACACAGATGGCCAGCTGAAGGATATTTATTTAAGGATGCAGTTGTTGCGTAGACCTCAGGCTCTCCAGCTGTCTCAGTACCCAATAAATAAGAATCTGTTGGTGGGATCAACAGCTTGTGCATCACTGTAAGAGTGAATGAGTAAAAGAGGAATGTAATGTGAAGCACTGTGACTGAGTTGAATAAATGCAATCCATATTTCAATTACCATACAGTCTATGAATATTGATTAACTTTGCCTAAGGTTTGCTGTTTTCTGAAGCACTTCTTTCCAGAGAGGAGGCTTCCAGCTGTTGAGGTAAACTTTGATCCGGATGAAAGCCAAGCTGGACACAACCAGTGTTTAAGGCTATTACTTTTCTGCTGATGATCCTGCAAGAGTCTGTACTGAGGTGCGGGAAGAATCCTACGGGATGGGGGCGGTTTGTTGGCATTTCAGCCAGTTTTAACTCACACACAGACGGGACACAGACACACTCTTGCCTTCTTTCACAACAGTCACTCATAAAATATTTGTTCTTTGTTTTCTTCATAGACCCTTTAAAGTGAAACCACAGACAGACATGTGATCTGAACCAGTATCTTTTTGAATCTCTACCTTAGATAACAGACCTGTTTGAGAACCAGTTGTCAGGTTTACTTTGGTTGTGATGAGCACAACTGTTAAAGAGGAGCTGATATGTTTGCAGATCTGATATTCTAATTCTTACCAAAATAAACTGTGTGAGCCACAGTTTGTGTGAATGAGGAGGTGTGAACCTTGAATCTGCACTGAGAGAAGACTGGTGTGACAAGCAGTGGCTGTGAAGACTGGAGGTGCTAGCGTCTGCTTCAGTCAGCCTTAAACTTGAATATGCTCATGTCTTTGCAGTGCTCTGCATTTCTTTTTTAATTACCTGCAACTCTGAGTTGCTTGAGTAATACTCTATATAGAAGGTGATGACAACTTCTTAGACTAACTTGCAAAATACTAGAATTGCACAGCAGTAGCTGACATGTACAAAGGCTCAGCAACAGCTGAAACGACTTCCAAATTCAAAAGCAAATTCAAAAGTCCAATGAAGATGCAAAAAAACATAAACAAATCTCATCAAATGCTCATCAAACACATGTAAGACACAAAAGCCAATAACAGGCAAGATAACAGAAACGCTGCAAATCCAGTCTCAAAAGCGTGTTGAGGTGCTTTGTTGAACAGTTTCCTTTTAACAGAGGGAGAGCAGGCATTAAAGGGTTATATAAGTGGGGTAGCTGCACAGGTTGATGACAGAGAGTTACATTAAAATCACAACAACAAACAGATCTAAAGCCTGGCCTGGAATGCGACACCTTGACAGCTGAGTGGTTGTTCTGCTGGAGCAGCCTGAGATGGAACTATGGAGCTAACTGAACTCCATCTCTAACATATCTCTCTGTCCCTGCTGTCACACTGTGCCGTCATCATCCCTACTGTGGAGTCTCGGTCCAATTCAAGATAAATCCCTTAGCGACAATTTAACAGCACTCCCTGTCATCAGACTATGACACTTTCTGCCAGAACCCCTGCCCCAGGTCTGATATTTGGTCTCCTGGTAGTCTGAGGTCCCGTTGTCATGCAGGTAACAGTGCTGGGAGCTGGGTGGCTAACTTTAAGGAGCCATGTGTCACCCAGACAAACTGTGTTTTTTTTTTGTTTTGTTTTTTAAGATTTAATTTTGGGCCTTTTCGTGCCTTTATTAGATAGAGGAGGACAGTGGATAGACTTGGCAACAGGGAAGAGAGCAGGGAGAGACATGTGGGAAATGGTGCCACAGGCCGGATTTGAACCCAGGCCGTCCGCATACATGGTAGACACCTTAACCACTCGACTACCGGCGTGCCCCAATGGTGGGTTTTTAAATATGATATTGGGGTGCAGGGAGAGTGTATCTATAGGTTTTCTTTTGTCCAAAGCATGGATGAGTGGTGTCACACAACACTCATGTATTATGGTCCATTTTCACAAGCAGTCTAGTTTGGTACAGGAAAAGCTTTTTTTTTTTTTAGCACACTCAAGTTCCTTTAAAGTGAAATCTAAACTTTTTGTGTCTAAAAACACACTAGATATGTTGGAATTAGGTTGCTGTAAACATGTGAAAACAGTGAGATCTTTGTTTGAATGGATATTGGATTTGTACCACTGGAAAATGTCTCACCTCTTTGTAGCGTAGTATTATATGATCACGTCAAATATAGCAACCCACCACACACCGTCCCTATGGGGAATAACCCCGCCCCCCTGATGCCACAACGAAATAAAGTCAGTGAGCAGTTTATCTCAATATACCCTATTGTTAGCTGATGTCACTTTAAGTGAACAGCCAGCTACAGAGCTACATGCTGTAGTTTTGTTCATTGTAAGGTAAATTTTCCAAATCTGTCAGTCACAGTGGCCTACAGGCCGATAAAAGTATAACAGAGAGATTTGTGCCAGAAAACAGTAACCCCTACTTCTGTCTCTGCTCTGGCACAGGGCAAGGCAACTGTGCTCTGATCAGAGTTCATTGTAAAAGCAGGGGTCTGGCTAAATGCTGGAGTGCTTGTCTATTTTTCACTTGAATCAGATGCAGCAGGAAAAGATGTCTTACCTGCTGAAGGTGTGTTTTAATCCATATTTCACTTGTCTTTAGTCTGGCATGATTAAAAGAAGCAGGCTGTGGCTTTGTCTCTCTCAAAGCAGAAACAGTTCAATCCCTCCTGTCTGTCAGCATTGCAGTGCCAAAGTCTAGTAAAGTATCTGATGATAGACACGGTCTATTCCTGCCAAGGTTGTCGAAATAAAAGCTTCCAATGCTAATCATCATTGAAGACCTTTATTTTAAGAGCAACATCAGGAAATTGAGTGTTTTCAGCAGCAACTTAACTACAAAAATGTTTCATAAATGGCAGAGAGACTTAACCCAACTTAACTTGACTAACTCAGAAAATGAGATTTAGGAATGCATAACAAGTTAAATAAAGCCTCTCTTGTTTTTAGAGAGGCTGCAAATCCATCTGTTTTTAGAGATCCAGATTAGTTGACTCAGCTCAGTAGAGATGGTTGTTTGGCACCCAAACAGCTCCTCATTTGGTACCAGTTTGTCTTTTTAAATGTGGATTAAATACAGAGGAAAGTAAACTGGAACTCAAATAGGAGCTAGCTTACACGAAAGAGTCGCTCTGTAGCACAGACTTGTTCGTGAATGGCACATCATCCCTCAGCCTCCTACGCCACCAAATTTACTCAGTTGATAGTTGGTCATCACCATTTCGATTAAAAGCGTGTTTGTGAAAAAAATGTGGATTCTTTTATGTTAAAGGGGCTCAGCTAGACTCCTCAAGACTTGGTTCCCTTTATCAGACTAGATGACAGTAGATGCTAGGAAGTATGCAGGACTGAGTAAAGTATTTTGATCGCCATCATAAAAATCACTTTATGGTAAAGTGTAGGGACATTTTCTGATGATAACTGCAGCATAAAGATCAATTTAGAACTGTGAAGTACTTCTCTCTGTTCCCATTTATTCCCTAATGGCTTTCTCTCACTTCCTGACCCCCAACTGACATTCAGGATCATGTGATTGCAAACGGATTACAGAATAGGGGTGTCAAACTCAAGGCCTGGGGGCCAAATCTGGCCCGTGGTACAGTTATACTTGACTCACAACATCATATCATATTTTCATTATAACTGGCACAGCTGTATGAGGTCTGCAGATTTACTCCAGTATGAAAATGTAAACCTAACCTTGAGAGCAAAAATAACAGATTGTCAGGAATGTGAAAGAATAACTTCATGTTTTCAATTCAAAATTTCAATTTTGCATCTCATTATTTTTACTTAAATTTGTTATTAAGATTTTTTATTTCATATTGTGACTTTTAACTAGTTTTATGAATTTTGTCTCATGTTTTAACCTTCTCAATTCCTAACCATGAATTTTGATCCCATATTTTGATCTGTTAGACTCAATATTAATTTCATTTTTGCATATTTTGACCTTTTAGATTCACAATTTTGAATATTCAGTCATATTTTGACCTCTCAAACTCATGATTTACATTTAATCTCATATTTTGACCTTTAAACTGATGAATTCATTTTTCTATTTCATATATATGCCTTCTAAAACATTATTTGACTACTAATTTCATGTTTTGACTTTCTGAACTGAAAAGTATGACTGTTTATCTCAGATTTTGAGCCTTTAAACTTCATTTTGATGTTTTTAAAGTCAAAATCATTTCCATCTGTGCTAAGTTTTGTTCTCCATAATTCATTACTGGTGAAAATAAGGCTGTTGGTTTATGCTTCAATGTTGATCCTCTCAGGTTATACCTAGTTTGAGTTTTACACCCCTGCTAAAGAACAATATTAAGCTGTATTGTTGGACAGCACTGGGCTGGCACTGTTGCCTGGTGTATGCATGGGACTTCAGGATGTTGGGAGACTGAAGATATCAGATCTGGGTGGTGGGTTTTGCCATTGGTTGCCATTTGATATTAATGCAGTTGTTTCTGCTTTTTGCAGAACACTTGTTCTGAACTTTTGAATCTGCTTTGTTTCCCTCTGGGCTTCAGATTTTTCTCATGAAAGTTGTTTCGCCCATTGCCAAGCCTTTGCGCCCATCAGTGATGATACATTCCCGTAAACTTTTTGAAAATGCATTCATCAAAGCTCACTGTCAGACATAAATTCACAAAATACTTCTGCAGCAATGTACGCAAGCAAAAGCAACCTGGTAAACAGCTCTCCATCAACCTGAGTCTATTCTTGAAGGTTGCTAGAGTAGAAACTGGATGTCTCCGAGACCGTTTTGGAGACACTTCTTGATGATGACCCATTTGAAGTGAGATCTAGAGAGGAGCTATGTGGTCTGGCTCTGATCGCAGCCCCGCCAAGACCAGAAGCTCCCATCACCTTGACACTGGACTGCTCCATATCCTCCTCAACCTGAAGAACTGTCGACACTGTTGTTTCCATCCGGCTGGCCTTGTAAACACTTGTCTGGGTCTGAAGATAGCGAGTGGATTTGAGTTCCAGTTCTTCATAAGAGCCTTGAGGCACACAGGGACAGCAGCGGAAGGCTTGTTTGAAACCAGCCCGAAACCTGTTAAAAAGAGAAACTTATTAGTATTTCAATTCAAGGTTGTGTGCACATTTAGAACGAGCACTCACCAGCCACTTCATTAGGTACACCTGTTCAATTGCTTGTTAGCACAAGTAGCTAATCAGCCAATCACATGTCAGCAGCTCAATGCATTTAGGCATGTAGACGTGGTCAAGACGACTGGCTGAAGTTCAAACCGAGTATGAGAAAGGGGATTTGAGTGACTTTGAATGTGGCATTTCAGAAAACTGCTGATCTGGGATTTTTACTCGCAACCATCTCTAGGGTTTACAGAGAATGGTCCAAAAAAGGGAAAATAACCAGTGAGCAGCAGATGTGTTGATGAAATCTACTGATGTCATAGGTCAGAGGAGAATGGGCAGACCAGTCAGAGATGATAGAAAGGGAACAGTAAGTCAAACAACCACTTGTTACAGCCAAGGTATGCAGAATACCATCTCCTTGAGACTACAGCAGAAGACCACACCAGGTCCCACTCCTGTCAGCTAACAACAGGCTCACCAAATTGGACCATAGAAGATTGGAAAAACATCACCTGGTCTGATGAGTCTCGATTTCAACTACCATTAAGATGGTAGGGTCAGAATTTGGCATAAACAACATGAAAGCATAGATCCATCCTGCCTTGTATCAACGGTTCAGGCTGCTAATGGTGCTGTAATGGTGTGGGGATATTTTCTTGATGAGTATCATTTAAACGCCACAGCCTACCTGAGTATTGTTGCTGACCATGTCTAGCCCTTTATGACCTCAGTGTACCCATCTTCTGATGGTTACTTCCAGCAGAATAATGCACCATATTACAAAGCTCAAATCACCCCAATTTGGTTTCTTGAACATGACAATGAGTTCACTGTACACCAATGGCCTCCACAGTAACCAGATCTCAATCTAATAGAGCAACTTTGGGATGTGGTGGAACAGGAGATTCATCATGCATCATGGATGTGGAGCTGACAAATGCTATCATGCCAAAATCTTTCCACCACTTTGTTGAAACTATGCCATGAAGAATTAAAGCAGTTCTGAAGGCAAAAGGGGGTCAAACCGGGTACTTGCAAGGTGTACCTAATAAAGTGGCCAGTGAGCATATTTTTAAAATCATGGTAAGAATCATAATGTACACCTGCTTATAGGGAAAAAGATAAAAGAAAAAAGAGGATCCTTTAATTTTGGAGAAAAATGTTGAAATTTTTTAGTTTGTAAAGTTGTACAATTATAAGAAACCAAACTCAGAATTTCTGAGTTCAAAAAGTCGTACATTTACGAGAAAAAAAAAAATAGAAATTTCCGAGTTTAAAAAGTTGTCAATTCTGATGTTATAAACTTGAAAACTTCAAGTCAAAACTACAGCACACTGTCTATAAATCCTCCAAAATCATCGGTCAACCCTTCCATCCATAGACACACTATATCATTGACGCCTCACACAAAGAGCCTTCAAAATCACCTCGGACCCCTCCCATCCTCTTCATCACCTGTTCACTCTCATGCCCTCAGGGAGGCGCTACAGATCTCTGCCAACCAAGTCAGTAAGATTCAGAAACAGTTTCATCCCCTCAGACTAAATATGCCTTTTGTTGTACTGTTGTATGTCTAATGTTTTTGTCTGTTCTGTGATGACAGTTGATGTGAGCGTCTTTTTCAAGTGCTGTACTGAAAGCAAATTCCACCAAATTGTTTGTGTGGTCATTAATAAAGATTCTGATTCTGATTCCGGTTTCTAGAGTCATAAATTTATGAGAAGCCAAACTGAAAACAGTGGCTGGATGGCTCAAGTTTTCAGAAATGTCTCTTCTTAGTCCAGATGATAATGATAATGATAATGTGATGATTCTGGGCTAAAATCAGTTTCCATGTTGATCAGTCCAAGTAAGATGTATTATTTAATCAGGCTCTCTACTGTAGGATTTATGTAAGGAAAACAGCTTCCTCTGGTCTGATTTTCTCCCACACAGTCAGCTATTTTTGACTTCATAATCTCAAAAAATCTAAATTTGGATCACGTAAATTTACAGCTTCTAAAGTAAAAAAATTTTTTCTTGTAAACATCTGACTTTTTAAATGTGAAAATTTGTAGGGTTTTTTTCTCCCAAAAATCAACAGATCCTTGTTGTTTATTTTATTTTAAAGTGGCACTACTGCATCGTTGTAATAATGGATATCTTATTCATAGATCTTTTGGCGTTTACCTTTGAAGTAGAGGGTTTATTATGCTGGGATTTTGTCACTGAAAACAATTAAAGTTCAAGTTTAACTTTTCTAAGTGGGTCCTTGGGGGCTCAGGTTTTCTTAGCTATAACTAGGGGGCCCTAAGGAATAAATGTGAGGAACCACTGGATTAAAGTGCATAACAGGGAAACCAATTCCATTCAGTTCCTTCAGTCTAAACTCCAACAACAAGTGCACAGTCAGTGTTGCATCTCTGGTAGCAGTTCAAGGCTTTGCAGGGCTCTGCACAGGCTTCAACAGTTTTTTTTCTCTTCTGTCAAATGTTCTGTCAGAAAGATTTTTCTGCACTGTCCAGCACTCCAGGCTACAACCAGATCTGATAAAGGACATCACAGCTTCTGAGAAAATACTGGCAGAGTGGGTCCTGCTATCCATCCGGGATCTAGGCTAGAAAAAGCTCTCAGAGACAGTCGTTACAGCCTCTCAGTTTTCTACAGTGGAAGGAAACTTCTATTGTTGATGTAAAGATGGATGTGTTTATCTTTGTGGTGGGGTGCAGCGTAATGTACAGCCAGGCTATTCAACTGGAGGCCCTAGGGCTGGGTTAGGCCCCCATGGTCATTTTTAATGGCCCTTTATGTAGACTACTTATATTTACAGATCACCCACACAAGTTTTTTTTTCAGTAAAATAACACCAGTTAATTATATTTGTTCATCAGACTCATTTTTATCATTGTTTGTTTCTTCCACCTCTCAGTGTCGCACTTATTCTTGTTTTTACATCTCCTTTCAATCCTGCATGACAAAAGCGCCGCTCTCCACTCCAGACTCTTTCAGCACTTGTGATTCTTTTAAGAACTTAAACCATCAAGCCCGACAAAATGTCTCTTCTACTTTAAAAGTACAAAAAGTAGATTGAAAGAACAGAGAATCCAACAGGGAATGGACAGATAAGTTTGAGTTTTTATCTCTTTGTGCAAGGTCTACTGTGGCAATGTGAACCCTCTGAAATGAATTCAGTTTTCTGTATGATCAGATCACATTGATGACCAGTTAATGCAGACAACTAGATCATTTCAAAGGGTTCACACACATTTACGTGCCACTGCATACTTTGCAATCCTTGCATATTAGTGTGCAAAGAATATAACTTACAAAGGAATTTTTAGAGAACACTAATGCAACTTTGACACCCATTATCTCTAATTTTTGCCCGTAAGGCAGGGGTGTCAAACTCAAGTCTAGGGGCAAAAATCCAACCCATGGTACAGTTAGATCTGGTGTAGGTCAGTAGTTTTCAAACTTTTTTTGCCCAAGTCACACCTAAGGTTAAGCCAGAATCTCAAAGCACACCATATTTATATCGATACAAAATAGACTTTAAATAATGTTACTGTCAAGGTGGCCTTTAAGGGGTGAAAGGAGAGAGGTTTCTGGGGCCCAGCCAACTGGAGGATCATGGAGATGGCAAAAGTGGGCAAAAATGGGTTAAAGGTGATGAAAAAACATGGCAAAATTGGGCAAAAAGTGGCTAAACAAAGTCAGAAATGAGCGAAAATTGGTAAAAAGCGGCCGACCAATGGGTTGAAATTGGCCAAAACTTGTTGAAAGTGTCAAAATAGTGGCAAAAATGGGTTTTAATTGGCCTAAAAGGATTAACCGTGTAAGAAGGTGGTAAAAACGGGATAAAAGTGATAAGAAACAAGGGCAAAAGTGTGGAAAAAAGTGGTCAAAGGCAAAAGTCGGTAAAAGTAGCAAAAAGGTGGCAAAATAGATCACAAGTGGCAGAAAAGTGGCAAAAGGGGTTAAAATTACTACAAGGTGGTAAAAAGGGTTAAAAGTGATGGGAGTAAATGGCAAATAATGGCCAATCAATAGCAAAATTGTGTGAAAAGTGGCAAAAAGGTAGCAAAAATGGGTTAAATGTGGTAAAAAGTTCCAAAAAAGTAGCACAAATGGGTTAAATGTGGTAAAAAGTTCCAAAAAAGTAGCACAAATGGGTTAAGTAAGGCAAAAAGTTCCAAAAAAGGTAGCAAAAATGGGTTAAATGTCGCAAAAAGCATAATTGCCTTAGTCATATTGAAGTTTTTTAGAAAAATAAGGCACAATGAATCAGCAGCGTTAGGAGCGTAGAATTAGTCCGATACCACAGTTGGGCCAAAAAATGACTTGGGCACTTACGCTATGATCCTATTGATATAGTAAAACATTATTTTTCCATCTTATGTTTACATGTTTTGACCTTTTGAACTAATAAATTGGACTTTTTACCGCAGATTTTTAACCTTTAATCTTATAGTTTTGACTTTTTCAATTTCAAAATAATTCATCACTTGTGGTAAGTTTTTTCATACTCATTAGTGGTTAAAATGAGGTTGACAGTTTATGGCTGAATGTTGATCCTGTTAGGCATCACTGCTAGTGGCATGGACTTTGCACAAAAATAAAAAAACAAAACCCATTAACAACAGCCAAGACCATTAACTGAGGTAGTCTGATGGACTGATTAAATCTACAAAAATTAGTAAATATACTATATGTCATGAAATATCTCTTAGGCCCTTCATACAGATCCTTTTCAGGAACTGGCTGTCATTTCAAACTGACTAAATAGCCCTGGTGTACAGTAAGAGGCCAAATTAGCCCCTTTTTCCATGTCGGCCATATTTTCATATTCATACACTAGTGACTTCTAGGCCACCCCAATAAAAACAGCCAAACTCTGCCACTGAAGAGGTCAAACGCACAAGAATTGTGCTGACAGGAAAAAAAAACAACTGAATGGAAACACCTCACTCACAAACACATTAAACAGCTAGGCTGGGAGAGAAACAGAGAAGGACAGCGAAGGGAAAATGTCACCTAAGAGCTGAAGAAAGAGATGAAAAGAGATGAATGGAACCTGAAAGCACTGGACACAAATGTGAATTTAAATTGCAAAGCTGACAGCAAAAGACTAAAGTCAATCTCACTGCATTCACATAGTTTAGTTTTTAGGACTCAAAGTGTGAAAAACCTCAAGGGGAAAGTGGGAAATCTCATTTTTTATGACAGCACAGAGACAGCTAGCAGGTGGCTGCATTGAGGACTAAAGATAGAAATCACAGTTGACTTTGTCTTTTATTTACAGAGAACATCATTTCCCTCAACTAGAAGAACGTTAGTAATGCTAAAGCTGGAGAGTAAACATGTAAAGCTTGTGGTCTTTAAGGATTACAGGAAGGCTGACAGTCTTTGACATGGAGAGATTCTTCTTAGATTCTTTTAAGCAAAGGCATGACTGTTTACTGATGGAACATGTTTTATTAATGCTGTAAATGCTGCACAACAAACAAACATATGTTCTTCTAATTTTTATTATAGTTTTTCTCAGTCGCTTTGGTACATTTCTTGAATCATCCTTGACATTTGCAAAACAGTATGTGCATTTCTCAAAACAATTCGTACAAATAGCAAAACACCATGGATTACCTGCAAAAGCCAGTCTCCTGCTCAAAATCCCTAGTTCATCCCTCAAAAGTAAATATCTGTGAACATGTCAGTGCCATCAGAATGATAAGTCCTTGTGTCATTGTGTACGGATAAGACAGTCAAATTGCTTAGTCATGCTGTCAATATAACAGTGTACTCTGGAGGGATGTTCTGATGTAAACTATGGATAAAGTTTTGATGACAATTATTGTAAATTGTAAGTTATACCTTAGTGTATGTGGTAGATTGATTGCAAGAGACTGGACAAGATTCATATTTACGCTTTGACTGTTTGTACTATAATTTGTTGACAGACGATGTCATTTCAATACAGAAAGGAAAAGACAGCACTGCATAGCACAAAGAAAAAAACAAAAAAAACGAAAGTAGAAATGTGAACACAGGACAATCTTCTTAGGAAAAACTGTACATGCAGTGCTGTAGGATTTACAGTGCAGTCTTCCTACACCTCCTGACGTTCCTGTCTGTTGGGCCACAAATTCTCATCTACATCATAACCAATATTTTCTCTTGTGATGCAGTGTGGAAAGAATCTTTTAGAGTGTCTTATCCAGCCTCTGCAGGTATCTGCTGTGATGTCATCACACGCTGCATCCATCGCAGCCAGAAGGGTCAGCTGTGTATGTGGCTGGCGATCATATACTTTCCATCTCCATGCTGAGAATTCCTCAATCATCAAATTCTCCTCAATCAAATTCCTTGATCATTGGTGATCTAATGCTTCACACATTTCCCTTCGTTGCATGTAAAGACTTATGCAATGAACTAATGCCTAAATGTTGTGGGGGATGAGACTATTCAGCGGATACTCATTATAATACATTTTGATCAACATGACATAAGCAATTGATAATGTAGGAAACAGCAGAGAATTGTACATAGTCATTTGCATGGATGTACCAAAGCATTTGCAACTTGTTCAAAGAATGAGAAACTGCTTTTTTGATGTGCACAAGTGACACAATGATGTGAAGATTGAACAAGTAGTTTTGAGAATTTCAATTCTGATCTGAGAAATGTACCAAAGCGTGGTGAATGTGCAGGTCACGACTTGTCCATGAGAGCATTTTGGAGTTGTTGGATTTTGTATTTGATGAGTTTGAAGAGGGAAAGCCGAGATACCATAAGACTCCATTGCATTGGCAGAGCAGCTCCTATCTCAGCACCACCGATCTAAAAATAGCTTGCACCGACAACTAAAGGTAACGAACCTATTAGTAAGACTATAGGGATCATGGCAATGAGCGAATTTGCCAAATGTTAAAGTATCCCTTTAAAGAAGCAAAATTAGGTGAGGAGTGGTCAAAAAGTGGCTAAATTGTCTTGAAAACGTGGCAAAAAATGACTAAAAAGTGGTTTCACTGGAAAAATTTGAGGAATGTCTTAAGAAATGTTGGGGTGCTTTTTAGGGAATATGTTTAAAACATGTTTAAGAATGTTCTCTGAAATTTTGTTTGGATTTTAGACAGAAAAAATATCCAAGAAATTCCTGCTCAAAGAAAAGGCCGATGTTGTTACTTCTGACATCCTAATTATACTAAATAAGCAGGAAGAACTAAAAAAATGCTCTCCAGACAAAAGCTCATGTCTCAGGAGGTTAATCTCAAAATTCAAATGTCCATAAAGTTACAGTCATGTGAATATAAAATTTGCATAAAAGAATTGTGCTTATAGTGATTTTGCATGGTTGGTTTGGGCATTTATGCTGAGGCCCAGTATGATATCCTTTCATGGGGACCACAGATCCGAGCAGTGCCTGTGGCTGCATTAAACCAGTCATCAAAGCAAAAGAAAGGATATTTTAGTCAGTAGACAACCAACTGTCAAGAGAAGATAACCAAGATTCCCTTTTAGCCCTATGTAAAAATTTTGGCAGCATTTCAGGAGGAAAGGGCTTTTTTCTTATATGGCTGCCCCGCCCACATTTCTGGCAGAAACACCAGAGAATTTACATCAAAGCCTTGTGGTGCTATCTACTCGATGAAGCTTGGGGCTTGGCACACTGACAGAAGTTTGAACTGGTGTCTTCAAATGAATCCACAATGACATAAGATGAGCCACCCAGCCGTTAAAGGGCAGTTTACCATCACCATGGCAACATGTGTGTTAGAGGTGAGGTCATTAGAGCTGCCTAACACACCAACATAAACATAAACAGGACATACATCCTGCTCTCATAGCCTTTTATGACTCACCTCTTCTTCCTCATTCATCTTCACCTCCTTCAGTATGTTCCCCATTCAACCTTCAACTGTTTCCCACATCAAACACAGCATTTCAATTCAGACTCAGCTCTTCAAAACAGATCATTAGAACAACCACAGTTCCAAAAAAGTTGGGGCGCTGTGGAAACTGTAAAACACAAGAGGCAATGATTTGTAAATCTGATAAACCCTTATTATATTCACAATAGAGAATAAACAACATGTCAGATGTTGAAACTGAATTATTTTTCTGTTTCACAAAAAATATTAGCTCATATTGAATTTGATGGCAGCAACACATTTTAAAAACATAGGGACAGGGCAACAAAAATCTGTAAAGCTAAGTGGTACTAATGAAGAAACAGCTGGAGGAACATTTTGAAACTAATTAGGTGAATAAGCAACAGGTCAGTAAAATGACTGGGTTTGAAAATGAGCCTTTTAAGAGAGGTTTAGTCTAAACACACTCTACAGGTTTTTAAGCCCAATTCGAGGCCAGATTTTCCTCATCCGACGATCGTGGGGGCATAGTCCAAGTGAAGATTCGTTGCAAATGATTATTTGTCTGAATAATCCTAATGTGTGGTGTCAACACAATTAAATCACGTTGTAGCTTCCCAGACCTCGAATCATTAAACAGTTTGGATACTTATGATTTCAGGTCACAGTTTCTCCAACATAATACCCACAACCAGAGATAAAACAGGTACCAGTATTTATAATCACCATGATAAAATTTCTCATCAAACTTAATGAAATTATGTGAAATGCTGAATCACTATCTTTTTAGATTTATAACAAAGCAGAGCAATACCGTGATAATACCTACAACAACCAATGAGAGTGAGTGGCGCCACGGGCCAGGTGTTACGTAGACTAACTTTCACGGAACACAAACATAAACACAATTTTACCTTCCTTCCAGTCAGGATTTCATCCAGACTCTTTTCCTTGTTTTATATTTTTTGCTGCAACACATGCCAGGACAGCTCACTGTGGAGGGACAAGCCAAAGGTACCGATACATATAAATGTTTGTTTTTCTTCTGAAGTCACGTGATCATGGGAGGTCATTGGGAGGTCGGCAGGTGTGGGTCTGAGTGGACTCACAGTCTGGCTGAGTCGCCTTATGTGTGCTCAGAGGATATAAGATTTATAAGATAAAAAACTGTTTTAATTTTGGTCTCCTGTCTGTGGTCTCACATGTTTTTAGAATAGCTTAAGATTTGAAAATTGTCTAGTTTGTGGCCAGCCTTAGTCTCTCAGATGTGAAGATGGGCAGAAGTTCACTAATCTTCAAAAAAATAAAAATAAAAGCGTCTAAAAATTGTGGAAGACAAAATGAACCACAACAAAAAACTGTGAAGACTTTTTAAAATCCCATCATATTCAGTATTTAATATCAAAAGATTCAGATAAACTGGAGGAATCTCAGTGCACAAGGGATCAATGTTTGAGATCGAGAAACGTCGCCTTCTTTTCTGGGGAAAAGCTAATTTAAAATGGACAGAGGCCAAATGGAAAACTGTTCTGTGGTCAGTGGATTAAATAATCTTTTTTTCAAACCTTAGAAGTTTTGTCCTGCAGACTACAGAGGGGAGGGATCATCCAGCTTGTTATCAGGTATTGTTTTTTTAGGGAAGGCCTTGAATATTTCCGCTAGAGTGTGCTAAACCACATACCACATCCATCACAACAGCATGGCATAGCTGTAAGAGTCTGGGTGCTTAGATGGGCTGCCTTTTACTGATAGAAAACATTTGGCACATCATTAAACAAAGCAATTGGAAAAGAAGACCCAGGACTGTTGAGCAGCCAGAATCCAGCAGACATGAATGGGACAACATTCCTCTCCAAAACTTCACCAGCTGGTCTCCTCACTTTCTAGACTGTTGTTAAAAGAAGAGGAGAGGCTACATAATGGTAAACATGGTCCTGTCCTTACTTTTTTGAGGTTTGTTGATGACATCAATACAAAACGAGGTAATGTTTTTTATGAAATGGTAAAAATTCTCACTTTCAAAATCTGGTATTTTGTTTATGTTCTGTTGATAAAATAAGTGATGACGAGATGCAACAATTGCATTCTATTTTTAATACATTTTAACAATATGCCCCAACTTTTTTTGAATTGGGGTTGTTGTAATTTCAGAATCTTTCATACAGACTTTCCTGTGGTCAACCTTTTCAGATGTACGATTAGCAGTGAAGCGACAGCTTTTCCAAACACATTCATACATGTGTCATGTTTCTGAGAGCATATTTTACAAGATTCAGGGGAAAGGCTGGTTCAGAACATCAGCAAAGAGGCTAAAAGAGTGTGTGGAACAACCATGGCTTACATGTGGAGGGGAGACCACATTAAAATGTGACCTAAAATGATCTACTGACCACTAATATCTGCTTTTTCTGAAGGGGGAATAATAATCATGACTCCTCTGCACTGGTCTCAACCAATAACAAATGCATGATGACAACCACTGCTGAAGGGTTTGGGTTCAGTAAATCAGCTGATGTGCACCTGGCAGACTACAAGCAGCTTCCAGCTCTCATTTTGTCACTCTAAAGAGCCAAGCTTCAATTATGCACAAATTTAGGCCATCATATTATTTAAACCAATTTTTGACTTTAATGGTGGGAGAAATGAGCTAAAAGGACCCGAGCTAATTTTTCAATCAGGCTGTAAAATGCTGTAAAAACAGCATTTTAATCATGGCAGTTTATATCTATACTGCATTAAAAGGTCAACAAATGTCAGAGACAAAGGTAAAATTAAAATTCCATAAAATGAAAATATGAGACAATAAGAGTATGGCTTACCTTTCATTGAGGCAGCAGTAGATGATTGGGTTGTACATGGTGGAGCTCATGGCGAGCCACATGATGGCCAGGTAAACCTGCTGGATGAATCTCTCCTCAAACATGTCAGGAAAGAACTGATGAAGGAGGAAGTAGACGTGATAGGGCAGCCAGCAGATGGCAAAGGTACAAACGACCACGATCATCATCTTCACCACCTGTGGAAGAATGACAGGATCATTTGGTCTTCATTATTATACCCCTGTACTTTTCAGTTCATTTTGGTTTTATTAGACTGGATTATTGCAGAAGAATGGTGGGAGAATTATAACTTGTTTTAATGCTTATGTGTTCCTGGAAGTTTCTGAGTTCCCCAGACTGATCTTCCTGTCCATACTCTGTATTGATGTTCTCTAGAAGCTGACAGGTACAGACCAAACATTGCAATACTACTGCCGGGGGGGGGGTTGAGCAATTTAGCCAACCGTTCAAACCAGAGCAGGAAAAAACATAACCAGCAAAAAGGCAGAACGTCACTCAGACTTTCAGAGGAAATATTAGCTTGCATAGGCACAGACACAGAAAGGACTTAATCCTGGTGTACATTGTCCGATTTTACTGCGATTCAGCCACAAATTTGGAGTCGCACGACTCCCTTTGTTGTCAGATCAGGCGTCATTTCTCTTGTTGTGTACAGGGGGCTACGGCAGCTGACCACAGCCCGTCATACAACCTTACGACCTGCTCCTGACTGGTCATGAGGATTTCTGGCATGTTTGATAGTTTGGTCGAACAACTCCAGACACTTCACAGTGAGAGCAGAAACGCGAGCAGAATAAACAACTTTGGGGTTTTGTTTTTTTTTTAAACGGTCAGACAACGTCCTAAATTACCATGACAACGCCTAGAGCGACTTTCTGATGCTCCTCCAACCCCACTATAATAAAGTAAATAAGCGAGCAGGAAATATTCCTATCTGCAGACCTGCAACTGACACAGATGGTGATGCTGTCTGTGTGTGTGAGACAGAGAGAGGTAGCGGGAGAGATAGAGGGGGAGAGAGAGAGAATATGACTAGAGACACTTCACCCTCAGATCCTGAGACTTTTTAAGAAGGAAACTCTGCAGGTTTCTGTCACAGTCCGATGTGCACGTGCACGATTGTCAGATTGTACAGTGTGAGCACAGAACTCGCGGGCAATGGTCATGCGCTGTAAACGATTCAGTCGCACAGAATGAGATGACATTCTCCCAAGACCGTTGTGCGGTTGGCTTGAAATCGCACAGTGTACACCCGTCTTTGGAAGGAGAAAAGAAGCAGTGACAGTTGTGTTGTTTAAGCAAGGATCTATTTTTATGTCTCTATAGTACCTTCATAGTACCGTTTCTATACTGTTATTTCTACTGATAGATGCATAGTAGCTTTTCATATTGCCCCTGTACCCTGACGTCCCTATTATCTGATGTGTTTTGTTTGATTCGTCCATCTCTCCCTGGTGGCACACATAGGTGACTCACCATTGCTGGGCTCTGATTTGTATTCACCCTTTCAATCCAGCACAGGTACTTCAGACTACCAGGAGATTGAAGTTGTTATGCCTAGGGGAAGGAATGCTAAGTCGAGAAGTACCATGGAGTCAGTATGGGAGAGGAGTGAGACTGAGGTATCAGGTATGGGTTTTAGAGTGCAGTGGTGGCAGCTCCTGGATGCCTGGAGCAAAACTCCATGACAGTCACTTCACTACTATCTCCTCTTTACTGGAGCTGACATGTGGTCTCTTGGCTATAGATGTCTATAGCTATGGTAACAGTGTGTTTGATATTTGCAGGAATAACCATGTAGACTATTTTTTCTTGTTTAAGGATGTTTCTAAGCATCTATTGTCCTATTCAGCTAAACACCCATTTAAATTTTGCTTAACTGATTAGTCATAAGGGGAGAAAATCCTCAGAAAACAGTTAAATTCCTCACAGGGTTATTGTGGCAGCGGGTGTGTGTGTCTGATACAGTGTGGCTAAAATTAGAAGCTAATGCCGCAAGCCCTAGTTCCTCTTTGCAGGATAATATCGTGCTTTGATACGAGGCCCCTTTTCACTTTGGTTGAGTAGTTATACTGTATGTGAGTTCAACCCTCAACAGCCCACATAACGCTTTATTTCTATTTTCTACTTAAAAAAACGGTCATACCACGCCCTTCCTATGACACGCTAACCGCTAAGCCACCTTTGAGCTTCTCATATTTACGTTCGGTAAAGTGCTATGGGAAAGTTCAGACAAGAAGGCAGCGACCTTTAACAGAAGCTACAGCGGCCTAAACCTCCAGCAGGAGGTTTATTACAGTTTTAAAGAGCATTATAGACTGGGATTTCAAGCCTGTGTTTGTTAAAAATGATAGGTACTTATTTAACCAACTAGTAAATCTTGCGCCAGCTAATTTGCTAAAAGAATTTAACCATTTAAACGACTGCATTCCTATCTAATATTAACATTTGCAACAAAAATGACAATGGGGAAGGTAAGAAAGTAATAATAGCAATTTATATTGAGAAATTCACTTGAAAAGTGAAAACCGTAGAAACATAAGGAAATATATTTGGCACACTTGGATGGGATGATGCACCTGCTCCACTATCCCTAAATTAAAGTAACCTCTCTTTGCAGCACTTCTCCGTACTCATATTAAACAACATAACACAGGAGATGTGTCATACAATGGTGTTAGAAATCACAGTTTATTTGCTGTTATTTGTCAGGTGTCCTCGGCGTTGCTGCATAAACATGTTTGAATATGTGTCTGTCTCCATGCAGCCGAACAGTGTGATGCTTTGTTAAAGCTTCACAATAAAGTACATGCTCGGAAACTTTGCACATAAGTCAAAAGGCACAGCTTTAATGCTCACTTGTTATATTGTAGGCCAAAATGTGCGGGAGACGCTGAGCCATTATGCAGTTATTTGGGGAAAAACACCTATTCCATGCAAATTGTCCTTATTGCATTAAGCATTTAGTGATGAGGTTGGTAACAGCATGGCATTCATAGAGTTACGATTAGTATACTATCTGCAAGAGCTTATGGATGTGTGCAGCAATTTTTACGAAGCACAAACTTTCCAGAGATCAGGAAACAACTCCAGCTCTGTACGATTTAAACATCAATGATGATTAATGATGTGTCCATAGGGGTTGGTAAATATTACTTTGACATTGCTATTGCTAAGCCAAAGGAACTAAATCAGTCTGAGGCTGGTTTTCATCTCTCTATGGCACCGTTATGCATGACGATAATTTGAGTGTGCAATTATTTTATTAGTTTTCCTTCATTCAGGGAGGAAACTTTGTCTTAAGAGACCATATTAATATTGCCACTTCTTTAAGTAAATGCAACATCTGTTAATGTGAATATTTAACACGGATTGTCAGAATCCATGTGGGATGCAGGCAGTACTGGACAAACCTGTCACAGGTGCAGACAGGTGATGGATGGTAATGGTCAGATATCCAGAGAGAGCGGGTGGGTGTAGGATTAAGAAAAGAGTCCCATACAGGCCTCTAGTAACAATAATCATCATAAAAATAGATGCCAGGCTGATGTAAATAGCTGTAAGAGTTGGAAGCAGGCAGGTCACCAACAGGCTGCCCACACCAACGACCCAGAGGAGTCTTTGTGACATGGGAGCTAGTGCTGTGTCATATGATAATACTGGTATAAATTCTTATGTGATATAAAGTGTCATACGTGGATGTCAGTGATAAAGCCCATAAGTGTAATTGCAGCTTCATGTGAGCACCCTGACACACTTAGAAACACAGCTGCACAGGGGACAACCACACTGCTCAGAGCGTGTGATTCTTAGTCTGATGGAAATAAATCTTCACAGTGTGAAAGGAATTTACTGAGTAGTTAAATAAAACACCACTTAGTGAGCTTAAGTGCCACAGAGATTTCCTTTAAGACCACCTGGTTGACGTTCGCAAACGGTCGATTCAATCATTCCATCCTTTCTCAACCTGTCTGCATTCAGCACACATTTAACTGACAACAACCAGCGACTTCAGGTTATCTCACAGCCTGGTGTAGACTCGTCCATACAGACTCTGATAAACAGTGCTTTAAAAACTGATAATATAATCCCTAAACACATGCTCCAAGTTAACTGAACACAACAAGAGGAGCAGAAAGTAACACACATTAACTTAATCTCATACACACACACAAACACAAATTGTACAGGCGTAGATAACGGCAGATCTTTTATTTTCAGACAGATGGTATTTTGCATTTTTATTGTTGAAGAACTTGGTTGGCAGGGAAGGTCCAAGACTGGGCAAGGGTAGGAGTAGCCTGGAAATCCAAATTTATTTTTGTAGGTTTGTGTACCAGGGACAGCGTCATGAAGAAAAGATGCTATGTGTCAGATGTAGCTTACCTGCTTATTTCCATTTCGCTGTGCTCTGAAGGAAGATAACACCTTATACCTCTTCTTCATGAAATGTACTAAAACATACACATAGCACTAAAACACAATGTTATTGTGGCTTTGTAATATTATGCTTGAAAGATGTTTTTTGTTCATCTACTTGCCAATTTGGCCGGTAAGTTAAAACGTCCTGTTAAACTCTAAGCGAAGATATGACGTATGACACATTTACAATCCATAGCATGATACAAACTCACTGACAGCAGTTCAAACCTGTCAGAGTAAAAGCTGCAGGTCAGTTGATTTAAAAAGGGAGCTACTTCAATTGAATGGAAGTGATTTGGCTGCTTTGAAATTCATATTCTGTCATCAATGACAGTTGCTCATTAGTAAAGAAAGGTGGAGAAGGCCTTCAATTTGTTTGCACTGCAATGCTGTCTGAAAGCTGCAGTCACTGGAAAAACTATGCTCAGAATTTTTGTGATGAAATATTCATATATTATTTCAAACTAAAGCTAACAATGCTTCTTGGCAATAAATCTTATAACGTTGGAAAGCCTGTTTATTTCCTTTTAAATGGCGCTACATTTGTAAGGAACATGCATTTGATGGATGAGCAGCAGAGCCGAGGGTGTGGGTTGTGCCCATGAAAAATGTTTATAACCTCTTCTGTACCAATGCCAAATAGCTTATTCTGCTGTGGCTATTGACTCACACTTGTGGGATCAGCTTGGGTGTGCTGTTCATGCCAGAGTGACCAAACAACTACGTTGTTTGACTTGTGACAAATGCTGGTTGAAGAATGGGATGCCATCCCACAATAGTGTGTGACCAGGCTGGTGACCAACATGAGGAGGAGGAGCCAGGCTGTTGTGGCTGTGCGTGGTTCTTTCACATGCTACTGAGGCTCCTGTTTTTTTTTTTTAAATAAATCAATTATTTAACTGCTAATATGTCTTTTTTTTCTTTAGACTGTAATTCCCCAAACCACTAAACAGCATCAAATAAGAGCCAATGGCAGAATCAGCTGTTTGGCATTGGCAGAGAAGATCTGGCAGATTTTTCATGGGTACAACCCACATACTCAGCTCTGCTGCTCATCCCACAAATACATGTTCCTTACAAATGTGGCATCATTTAAAAAGAATAAACAAGCTTTCCAGTGGTATAAGATTTATTCCCAAGAAGCATTGTTACAACAAAGAAAAAACCTACCAAACACAAATTTTCTTACATTTTGTGCTAAGTTTATAGCAACTGCCTCTGTCAGGCAGTGTTTTCAATAGTTTACTCCTGTATAGAGTCCTGTGAACATCAGCCTGGTTGCCTTATCCTTTCCTTTTTCCTCAAATTATGAAAACAAGAAACACTGTGAACTCAGATCTGTTTTCACCGACTGTCCTCCAAACTGTGTGGCCCCTGTAGTCTTCTCACATTCATTTCCCTCATTTCTTTCTTGCACCTGTTTTTCTATTTTCCTATTGGCTAACGGCCCGTGCTTGTCAGGTGTATTCACAGTTTCAGTCTTGGTGTTTTTTAGAGAGTGAAGACACTTGCAGAGACTCGCCTTTCCCACTTTTGTAAATGAAATGAGAATCATGTGAATGTTTAGCTGACCTGTGACTCTCACTCTCAGACATGTTTGTGTTGTATGTCAGGGTTTGCTCAGGGTCCAGATTTAACTTTTTTACTCACTGGAAACAGCCAAGCATATTATCTAACAAATGTATTGTGTTTTTTGTGTCATGGACAATATTCTTTAAGTACAATTCATAGAAGTGAGAAAGCATTATGTTCCTTTTGATCACAGTTCAGATTTCAGGCTCTATTGTCCACACCTGCTTTAGCCACCTCTTGGATCTTCTCCCTGCCAGTAAAGTTACATTACAAGCTTTTTTATTTTATGTGTGTCTGTAGGGATTATGTTTCCATTATCTAAAGCTGGGGTGTCAAACTCAATCACAGAAGGGGCCAGATCCTGAATTAAGGTCTAACCTGAGGGCCTAACAGGGTCCGCATTTAACCTAACTGTCAACCTCATTTTTCACCAGTAATAAATTATGGGGGAAAAAAATTAGCAATTATGATAAATGATTTTGAGATTTAAAAAATCAAAATGATAAGTTAAAAGGCTCAAAATTAAGAGATAAAAAGTCAAACTTATTTGTTCAAAAGGTCAAAAGATGAAATTAGATGTTAAAATAATGTTTTCAAAAGGCAAATATGTAAAAAAAGAAAGTCACAATCAAGTTTTTAAGGCAAAAATATGGCTTTAAATTGAAAATGGTGCACCTGAAAGGTCAAAATATGACAAAAAGTGTGGTGGTTTTTGTCTTCTCTAGTTTTATTTTGGTGATTTCGGGTTCTTGTTTGTTGGTAATGTTCACTAACTTCACTGTGCTCCCTCTGAGGCTCACCTCCCCCTTCCTGGCACTGAGGCTAATGATACACACCTGACGCTGCTCTTCAATCAAGCTTCCCTTTAAGAGACCTGCTCACCCTCGCCTCAGCGCCTGAGTATTGTCTGCCTCTCGCTGTTGGTACAAGGGCTCCTCTTTGCTCTCCACACACGAATAATAGAGTAACTTCCTGTGATTTTGTGACTAACCCTGCCTGTTCTCCATTTTTTCCAGTGCCTCACTCCCTGCTTCACGTCAGCCAAAAACCCAGCGCACTCTCTCTCTCCTGGCGCCCCTCATGAGCACGGACCCTTGCATTCCCCCCTCCCTCCTGCACAATCGCCTTGTCGAAATAAATCTGTTAAAACTGCTTCAATCTTGGTTGTATTCTGGATCAAAACTCCACCTCCTGTCACAAAAAGGTCAAAATAATAAATTGAAAAGGACAAAATATTAGATAAAAAGTCAAAATTACAAATTGAAAAGGTCAAAATATTAAATAAAAAGTCAAAATAATAAATTGAAAAGGTCAATATTTGAGATAAGAAGTGAAAAAATAAATTAACAAAGTCAAAATATGAGATATAAAGTCAAAATAATAGATTAAAGTCATAATTGTGCAATGCACAATATGCATTGCACAAAAAAATATGAATTGATCCCACATTTCTTTTTATCTAGTTATTTTTACTCTTCATTTATTAACATTTTTTGACTTTAGGATATTTCATATAATCAAGGTTAAGTTTACATTTTTATACTGGAGGAAATCTGCAGACCTCATATTTTAGGGCCAGTTATAATAAGAATATGATATGGTCTTGGGGGCCGGGTGTAACAGTCCTGATTTGGCCCCTGGGCCTTGAGTTTGACACCCCTGATCTAAAGCGTGTTCATCAGAGTCTGTGTGGATGAGTCTAGACCAGGCTGAGGTAACATGAAGCTGCTGATTGTTTTCAGTTACATGTGCTGAAAGCAAACATGGGGAGGGAGAAAATCCAACAGACTATTTGTGAACTTCACCCAGGCTGTCCATGGCACACAAAAACTCTTAACCTGAATTAGATGACTCTACTAGAAAGTGTTGTGTAAACTGATTCCCTTAAACCATTCAGGTTTAGTAGTCATTACTTAAAATCACTGCATCGCAAAAAAATAGAATATAATGAAAAAGTTATTTTTTCTGTGATTTAAGTCAAAAGTGAGACTTCCATATATTCTAGATTCATCTCATCAGAGCGAAACATTTTTAGGAAAAAAATGAGATTTTTATGTTATTCTAATTTTTTGAGATGTGTCTTTTAGTTTCTCTTGTTGTTGAATTTGGCCCTGTGAGATGCACTCACCACATGGAAAAGGTTGGTGAATTTGGTGCTTTGCAGAGGTCAATGTTTTACAACTATGATATGAGACATAAATCCCAAACTATTGCTGCCGGTACGACATGTCACAGCAATACTTGGTCAACCAAAAGATGTGGCCAGCGATCTTGACAGAGGTTACCTTGCGTTTGGCGATCAGTTGCTCCTTGTACCGGTCAGAAGAGTCTCCAGGGATCTCGCTTGCCCAGAGGGTCAGTCCCACCACCAAATAAGCACAACCCATCACCAGCAGTGGAAGGAAGTAGAGTAGAATTGCCACACACACATAGTACCTGTAACGAGACATGTATACTTTATTATATAAATAATTTTTTTAAAATTGTTAATGACTTAGGCAGAGTTAATCACGTGAAACAAAACAGGACTTTAGTGTAAATACCATTGCAACATCTCCATTTTCTATCTGTAAATAGTAAATTTAATTTGTTAATTTGTAAATTTGGAGTAAAATTGCAGTGTCCAGATGTGCAAGCCTGATTGAGACCTATCCACACAGAGTCAGTGCTGTGATTGCAGCCAAAGGTGGATCTACCAAATACTGACTTGAAGGGGATGAATATTTATGCAGTTTTACATTTCATATTTTAAGTCAACTGACATTTGTAGAAATCTGTTTTCACTTTGATGAAAGAGAGTTTTTTGTGGGGTTAATTTTGTTTAAAAAAGCCAGATTTTATCAATCATGATTGATTTATAAAATCAATAAAAGGGTTAAACATCCAAGGGGGTGAAGACTTTTTATTGGCACTGCATTTTATGCCAGTATATTTGTTTGGTATCTTGTGGTGTAGATGTGTGTGCAAGTGTTCTGCAGAATGTAATAAAATGCATAAATAAACAAATAAATAAAATGCAGAATATCATATCATACCCCTCTGGCAAGTGTGTAGTGGAGCATGTTCAGCTCTGTTCAGAAACTGTTAACCCCTGGACACGAGGTTGAAGATGAGTCTTATGGGCTCTTTCTTTGTAATTAGAAACAATTATGCTAATCCCAATTCATTGCCAAGGGTGAGGGAGCATTTATTAAAAATGACCACAATATCAGACAAATACAGACTGAAAAGACAAAGAATTAACTACTCATATGAATTATGGGATAGACGGCACATGCAAACGCCCTGAGAAGTCTGTTGAGTTAATTGTCTTCAAATGTTCCTCAAGGAATCTAAAAAGTCTGATTATATACAAGTCTAACTCACAGGCTCAAATGAGAGGAGCACTTTCAAAAATAATCTCTCCCTGTGATGAGATGAAAATATTTGCGATAAAAGGAAATCTCATATGCAGAGTCTGTCTTTCCATGAATGTCTGACTATTGAAATAATAGAGTTATAAAATCCCTGTCTCAAATTATAACACATCACAAAAACTGCGTGCTGTCAACATATCAGCACTGTGCTTACAGAGACGTAACTGCAGGAATGCTGGCTCAGACTTTTACCAAAGCTACTTCTGTTTCATTCATATTAGGGCTGGGCAATTAATCGCAAATTAGATTAAGTCGCAAGATGGCCTGCTGCAATTTTCAAATCGCAGAGGGTGCAATATTTCTTTTACCTGAAATTTGTGTCAAAATACCAGTTTAAAACTTTTTTGCAGCAGAGATGTTATGCACTACATATCATGCAATCATCCTAGAGGCATACTTCTAGAATAGTGTACAATAAAATCCTATTTTCTTCATGTTTGTATGTTTTTCTTGTTAAATATGAGAATTATACAAAATTATCATTCCCTTTAATACAACAATTTATATCCAATTTGCAAAATGAGTCAAAATCATCACAATTAAATATCTTTTCAAAATTGCTCAGACCTATTTTAATCTAATATAACGTTGGGATGAATTATTGTTTGTTTTTGATGGGAAATACATGAAATGAACTTAACAAATCAAAAACCAAACAAGCAAAACAAACCAAAGAAACAAACAATTTATCCTGCCACCTACTAATAAGTGTACATGAATGCGGTCTTGGATCCGGTCATTGTTTAGCAGTACTTCTGTAGTTGTCTAACAACGAAGTGATTTTTACATCACATATCACACTCATCCATTCACATTTCTATCACACACTCTAAGGTCACACTGATTTCTACAGTCAGTCAATGTAATTTGGCTTTTTTGACCAAAAAAAAACGACAAAAAAACTCTTCAGTGTCAAAGTGAAAACTGATTTCTAAAAAGTAATGTCCACTAAACAAAAATATATAATTTTAGTGACTGCATAAATATTCACCCCCTTTAAAGTGACTGATCTAATTCAAAAAAGGTCCAGCCAGTTGGTGCTAGTAGTCTCACAATCAGTGAAATCGGGATCACCTTAGTGCAAGGAATGAATCTCAAGTGACTGTAGTATAAAGACACCTGTGTCTGGAAAGTCTAATCACTGGTTAGCCAGTTTTCCTTGCTACCATTGCACCATGAAGAAGAGGAATACTCCAAGCATCTTTTCTCTAAGAGAAAAGGTTACTGAAAAGTTAAAGTCAGGGGATGCATACAAAAAAACATTTATAAGGCACGGAACATCCCCAGAGTTCAGTTAAATTTATCATGAAGAAATGGAAGGAATATGGCACATGTGTAAATCTGCCTAGATCAGGCCGTCCTCACAAACTGACTGACTGTGCAAGAAGGAGACTAGCAAGAAAGATCATCAAGACACCTATGACTACTCTGAATGAGTTAATCACCACAAACAAACATCCCCGCTGTGAAGCACAGTGGTGGCAGCATCATGCTGTTGGGATGCTTCTCCACAGTCAGCCCTGGCAGGCTTGTAAAGGTACAGACAAAAATAAATGCCGCAAAATATAGGAAAATCCTGGAGGCTAATCTTATTCAGTCTGCAAGAGAACTACAGCTTGGGAGAAGATTTATTTCCCGGTAAGACAATGACCTGAACCATACAGCAAAAGCTACACAGAAATGGTTTAAAGACAACAAGGTGAATGTTGTGGAGTGGAGTAAAAGCCAAGACCTCAATCCTATTCAATCCTTGAAAAAGACTGTTCCCGCCAGGCAGAGCTTGAGCTGTTTTGCAAAGAAGAATGGAGTAGAATTGCAGTGTCCAGATGTGCAAGCCTGATTAACCTATCCACACTGAGTCAGAGCTGATTGCAGCCAAAGGTGAATCTAATATGACTTGAGTTGGGTGACTATGTATGCAGTCACTTGTTTTACATTACATATTTTTATCTAATTGATGTTAATAAGGTGAAAAATGTTCTTACCTTGACATTAAAGAGGGTTTCTTTTTGTACAATTTGTGTCCATCATATTGACCATGATTGATTTGTAAAATCAAAAAGGTAAAACATCAAAGGTGGTGAACACTTTTTGCACTGTAAACCTTAGAGAAAGTAATCTGAGTACTCTAACAGATTTCTCTATAATTTGTTTCCCTGAACACTGGTGATAAAGAGTGTTTGTCTGAAGAAGTCCTGAAGTCGAATAAGTAAGAGCCTTGTTATAATCTGTAATTGAAGACAAAATAAATATTTTCCACTGATAATCTCGTACAAAAGATGTCCATTTTATCTTTTTGGAAGTCCAGACTCAAACCTGTCCACAGTCGTGGTCTTTTGGATCACACAGGTCACACCACCAACCAGGCATGCTGCAGGAGCTTTGAAATGGATCAACACAATATACTGACAACTGCCTTATGTTTTAGCAGCTATATTGGAATTTTTCTTCCATGCTGCAGGTTTCCAGCAGACCTGAGAGGGTTTTCTTCAGGGACTCTGTAAATACTCTATTAATTTCAGCAACAACTCCCAGGCCCTTTACGTCTCACTGCTGAGAAGAATGCTGATGTCAATTCCACTGCAGTTGGGGTGGTGATTTTTAAAAGATATGGAGATCTCCGATTTTTATGTCTATTGCTGACTCTATAACTGCTATGAAAGTTCAGACATAAAAGCTATAGTCTGCATGCTGATTCTCACACAGTTTCATGCATGCTCACGTTAACGTTTCATCTTCTCATTTTCACTGCTCCACTTCCTCATTGTTAGCCTTTCATATTGCTGCTGTCTTTTCTTTATATATGACTCTTCCTCCATTATTTCATTCATGACACGGTAGCGCGCAAATTCAAAACTTCTGATGCGTGGCTCAAAAATCCACGCCTACCTACTCCACTCTCATCAGGGCCAACAAAGGGATGTTCAATTCTTCATGCCAGGAAATATGGGTTCTTGTCTACGCTCAACCTCTGGCTCAGAGAACGTCAACGTCCAAGACAGTTTCCTGCAATCACAATGTTGATCAGTCTGTGGCTGATTACATACAAACAATCAGCACATGCCGACAGTCCCCAGAGAAAACCCCTCAGCCTGCTGGCGTCTCTTCACTGTCACACCCCAGCACACTGCTCAACTTTCTCTGGCCTGTGCTGCTGCAACCTACCTCTGGTTAGAAAACAAGCTTATGCAATCTTTCCAGATCACTGGAAAATATGAACAAATCACTAGCTTAATCCTCATAACCTGATAACTACTTGTATTTGCTAGATTGGTCAAAATGTTTCATGATTTTAAATCCAATGTTGCTGCACCTTTGAAGGGTTCTAATGGCTGGATCTTGCAACATGATTTTTCTCTGATGCATCATGCCAAATCATGCAAAATCTTGTCCTGTCTCAGCTGACAGAATGGCAACACTCTAAGTGAGATACCAGCCAGTTCATGTATGCAGCTGTCATGAGTGTCCTTACAACAGAGCATAAGTTAGCAGGTCGGCGGTAAGACGAGTCAGGAAGTGACAGCTTCAACTGAAGTGCTCTGTATTATGCCAGTGGTCTGTGCTCTGAAATACATGAAACAGCAAAGAAGAAATGATTGTGGAATCATCTCTATGTGTTCGAGAAGAGCACAGTATAGATCGGCTATCTTTCAAATAGCACTTGAGGAATTAATGTGATAGCATATTAATAAGCCCATTTTGCTAGCTCTTAGGATACACACTGGATACCGACAAAGATGTGGACCAAATGCTACCCTCATGTTGAGCGTAAGGATACGGGTCATTCCTGACAAGTCAGGGGGGCACACAAGGAAAAAATTCTGATCTTCCAGTCCTGCGGTTGTGGAGCATGCTGGATGCATGGTTGATGATGTCACCCTTCAGAACTGTTTTTGAACAACCTTTAGGGTACTCTATGTTTTTGGCGATACGTTGTATTGAACATATTTTTTGCATGGCTTCGTTAGAGAAGAGGCACAAACTTCAAATTGAGCATTCACACTGGTCTGGGCCCTGTCTTGTTATTTTTCCTGGTAACTGAGGCTCAAGGAAAAGAAGCAACTCTCATCGTCATTTAAGGTCTCAAAGGCAGAGAAATCCAGAGGCTTTCCAGCTCCCAAGAGTTTTCGTAGAAGCAGCTGGCGTCCCAGCCCAAGCCTCAGCAGCAAGCCTCCCAGTCCAGGCCTCAGCAGCCAGCCTTCTAGCCCGGGCCTCAGTAGTCGGCCTCTGAGCCCTGGCCTCAGCAGCAAGCCTCCCAGTCCAGGCCTCAGCAGCCAGCCTTCTAGCCTGGGCCTCAGTAGTCGGCCTCTGAGCCCTGGCCTCAGCAGCCAGCCTCCCAGCCCAAGCCTTAGTAGCCTGGGTTTGGAGGCTGGCTGCAGAGGCTCGGCTGGGAGGCCAGCTGCTGAGGCTCAGGTTGAGGGGCCAGCTGCTGAGGCTAGGGCTGGGAGGCTCTAGCCTCAGCAGCCAGCCTCCCAGCCTGAGCCTCAGCGGTCAGCCACCCAGTCCAGGCTTCAGCAGTCGGCCTCCCAGCCCTAGCCTCAGCAGCTGGCCCCTCAACCTGAGCCTCAGCAGCCGGCCTCCCAGCCGAGCCTCTGCAGCCAGCCTCCAAACCCAAGCCTTAGCAGCCACCCTCCCAGCCTGAGCCTCAGCAGCTGGCCTCCCAACCCAGGCCTCAGCAGCTGGCCTCCCAGCCCTAGCCTCCGCAGCTGGCCTCCTAACCCAGGCCTCAGCAGCCGGCTTCCCAACCCAGGCCTCAGCAGCTGGCCTCCCAACCCAGGCTTTAGTAGGTGGCCTCTCAGCCCTAGCTTCAGCAGCCCATGCCATACAGCCTCATTCTTCCTGTTCCTGCTGAGTGCTGTCTGACTTCTGTCCCCGTAGAGCGCCTCTTGCATCCTGTCCCAGCTGTGTGTTTAAGTGCCAAGCCCTCCCTAAAATTAATAAAGTTCAGTATCAGATCCATGTAAAATAAATGTCCAACTTCAGTTTTTTTACTGTTCTCTCCTAACTGGAATCTAAACAATTTATACACTAATGTTTATCAGTCATCCAACACAGTCATGATTTTGTAGTTCAGACACGTAGATGCTTTTTGTTTCCTTTTTCTTTGTCTATGCTGGCAGTAAAATCCTCCCAAAAGCTATTGGACTGAGATGCTGATCCTGATACCAATCCATACCAAAAATCCACTCTAATCATGCAAATCAGTGAAATGACTGAATATTCCATCAGCCCTCTTGGCATGATTTACACTCTAACGTTGTGATTCAGTGTTTGTGGGAGGCATGAGCACCTCAGAAAGGCTCTTCATCTTGAGTCATTAGTGTTTCCTTTCCATCGTTTCTTTCCTGTTGTCTTCGGTCCAGGAGTTACCGTATGCAAAGATGTGTCAGACTTATGACAGTGTTTGGGATCTGACCAAGCTGTGACATGATATATATGCTTAGTGAAAAAAAAACAAGACTAAAAAAGACTGCTCAGGTACCTGCACTTCTTTTTTACATAAATGTCCCTTTTTGGACAGGAAATAACTCCTCCATTTTCCCACCTACTCTAAACTGTAAAGAAAGTGATGATTTTTCAGCAGAGCTGTTTAATTATAAATTTTGACCTTAATATTGAGCCTTTTTTCATTTACTCTCCATGAAAGGGAGATAAACTGTCACCTTCTAAAACATTTTCAATGAAGCATGCAAAAAACCATAGATAAGATCAGACTTTTTTTTGCATAATATCTAAGTTATGCTGTTGTGCTCTGTGTGCAAATGTGCACCTCACCTCTCTTCATGTAAATAAAGGCAATAGTGTTTGATCATACTGGATGCTGCAGACATGTTCCAATAACTAAACTAAAATCTCAGAACAACTTTTAGCACTGACAAAGTTACATTTTAATTTTATAAATTCACAACACAAAAAAACCCCCAGAAAATTATACACATCTGTTCCTATATAACCACCTACAGTAGCTTGGTTAACCCTTTCATTGCTGTCCTGTTGGCTCAGATACTGGCTCTGCACATTTCCTGAAATGTAATGGAGGCTGATGATAAAGTATCTGGTAGTTTTGTACATTTATTTATACGACTAAACAGAAAGATTTTTGACATGATGTTCCATCGTGCTTAAAGAACCAAAAAGAGCTAGTGTAGTATTTCTGCTGGTGTTTTTTCATCAGCTCAAACACAGTTTTCTGGGCTTTTGCCTTCATGTTTATCAGGCCCAAGCTTTTGCAGCTGTCTGTTTTGTGCTTCGGAGCTCAAGGATGCACAGAGGAGACGGCAGTTGGAGGATAGCTCTCTGCATTCTGCCAATCAGGGTTTGGAAACATTAAAACAATTTATTAGCTTTTCAACTTTTAATTGGGGTGGCAAGAAGCATATTTTGGTTGGGCTGAGCACACTTGGCCTTTTAGGGATAAGATTTAAAGAAAAGACCATCTTAATTAGGAACCATTTATAAAAATGCCACAGTAGTTAAGCTCAGCAGTAGTAGAAGTTAAACTTTCACATATTCTAGATTCATTGCATATAAAGTGAAATATTAAACACAAAAATAAAAAAAATCTACTACATCAAGATATTAGTATATTCAAAAAGGTTTAAAATAGAGAAAGGTAACCCTCTGGAAAACTAATCATTTATGCACTCAGTGCTTGGTTGGAGCTCCTTTTGAACAAATTACTGCATCAAAGCGACGTAGCATGAAGCCAATCAGTCCATGGCACTGCAGGGGCGTTATGAAGCCCTAATAGCAGCCTTCAGCTCGTCTCTATTGTTAGGTCCTGTGTCTCTTTTCTTCCTCCTGATATTTCCCCAGAGATTCTCTATGGGGTTCAGGTCAGACAGGCTGGCTTGCCAGTCAAACACAGTAACACCAGGGTCAGTAAACCAGTTTCTATAGTTTTAGCTTCACTGTGGCAGTGTTAATTTTATCGACTCAAACTATGACTAAAAGTATTCGTCGACAACCTTTTTTTTCCATGACAAAAACCAGACTAAGACTAACAAAAATAGATCTGTTATGACTAAAACAGACAAAAAGTAAGTTTAGTTTTCATTAAGATGACTAAAACTAGACTAAAATTTCATGTTGTTTTCGTCTGACATTCAAAATCTGTGATATTTCTCCACTGGTGCTTTGCTTGACAATCCTCTGAAGGCTGAGCTCATCCTTGATGCTAATGCTCTTTTTCCTACCATACTTTTCCCTTCCAGTCAGCTTTCCATTAATCTGCCTTGCTATAAGAACAGCCTGCTCTTTCAGCAGTGACCTTCTATGGCTTACCCTCCTTGTGGAGGATGACAATAATTGTCTTCAGGACATTTGTCAAGTCTTCCCCATGACTGTGGTTGTGTGAGCTGAACTAGACAGAGAATGAAAGCTCAGGAAACCTTTAAAATTGGACTTTTCAACAATATTCTAAGATCTTGAGATTGTGGATTTTTTCTTTATGTAAGCTGTAATCCATAAGCAAGTTGTCATCATGATTAAAACAGAAAAAAGTCTTGGAATATTTCACTTTGTATGAGATGAATCTAAAATTTATACAAGTTCAACTTTTTGAAGTAAACCACAGGAAAATGTTGAAATTTTAGATGACATTCTTAGTTTTTAAGATGTCCCTACATGTGTAACCACACAAAAGAGCCGCAGGTACATCCCTTCAAAATCACTTGGTAATGTTTGAACCGTAGATCACGTAACTGTTTTTATTTTTATCTGAAAGCTCTCTGTTGTGCCTTTTTGATTATGTTCTCCATGCATTCGTAGCTCTTACAGAACATTTTCTAGTGAGCCCTGAACTTGGCTGACTTTCTAGGGTCTCTGGGGACAGTCTTGTTGTAAATAACAAGACATTACAAGTTTATAAAAGCGTTTTAATAACTTTTGAACCATAAGTCATAGACACTATTTTTTCCTCTGAAAGCTGACTTTCTTGTTATTTGTTTGCTACCCTCGATGTCTCCTTAGCTTTAAAGGAAACCGTTCTAGCGAGCCTGGAACTTCAGTGACTTTTTGGGGTCTTTACAGACTGAATCCACATTGTTAGATCCAATAATAAGTGTCTTTTGATCCATTTTTAGGCCCTGTCCACATGAAGACTAAAACGATATATTGCCGTTTCGTTTTGAAAAAGTTTTCCGTAAAGACGGGATCGTTTCAGGAAATATCCGCGTAAGCATGAAATCACTGGAAACGACTGAAAACGCTGTAGTATATATGCCAAGCCTGTACATGGTGCTGTGTTGCTGCCACAGAAATGCACCAAAAGAGAGAAGAAGATCACAGAAAACTGACAAACTTTCTTCTAGTTGCCCTTCTGGTTGTTCTCCGTGTTTGATTCAAGAACATACAGTGTGTGTGTTTCAGGGTGATGGTAAAGGAGCATTAGATTTTTCTGTAAAAGCCATAACAAGCTCAGTAGCTTCTGCAGCAGGAACACAACCGTGTAGTCCATCGGACCCGCATAGGTGCCTTAAGGGAGCTACGCTGTGTGTGACGTAAACGTTTCCAGACGGAGACAAAACGGTAGTCGTTTATGGATTTATGAACTCTAAGACCTGTTTTCAAAAAGTATCGTTTACAGTCACCCAAAACGCCGTTTCCGTGTGGATGAAACGCCGATATAACAAAAAACTTGTGCGTGTATGCCTGAATTCGTCTCCGTGTGAACGGGGCACACAATAATCCATCAGTGTAATCCATTTTCGATCACTTACTCCGGCTTTTTGCCCAGGGCATCGCCATGTTGTTTACCACAATGCATTTAGGGAGTCGCAGTCGACCAGTTGCGTCTCTACTGCTTTGAGTAATGGCACAAATGAGTTTAACTGCAATAAAAAGCGCATGGGCTTTTCTCTGTATATATGTAGATATTTTGAAAACAGTCATAAAATGTTTTTCACCGTTGTGTCACCAAGAGATGGGAGAACAAGTCTGTGCAAAGAAAAGGCTTAGTCACTGATGTTTTCTGTGTGTTATAAATAAAAATCTCAGAGTTTCAAATTGTGATTTGCTTTTTTCTTTTGTCTTTAGAGTCCAATAACTTTTTAAAAATTCAAGTGACATTACTGTAGTAGATATATTCTTAAAGCCCAAGCTGTCCTGAAAAAAGGATGTATACAGCTTGATTGTGCACCACAGGGTTGAAGTTTTATAAGCTTTTTAAGACAAAAAGTCCAGACAAGACATGAGGGTGAAAAATTGCTGTGAGCTCTAAGGGTTAAGACCGTAAAAACTGGTGATCCATCAGTGTATTTGTGTAATTACACTGGTTTAAATAACTTATTTATAAGACGTACCGTTATACATCAGCTGAAGACGCATGCATTTATATTTATATATTTATTTCACATATATCATAAATATTTATAGTGTTATTTGTGCTTGTGCTAGCATAATTATTTCAAAAGCTCTTCACAATTGTGACAAATTGTTGTGTTCCTGGCGTCGGGGTGTTGTTTATATAAGTAACAGTCACCCAAATACACACCACAGCACAAACAGTGTCATAACTGTTTCACATTTCTGAACAATTTTCACAGATGGCATAAACAGGGCATCAGACAGGACAGGAAGTATGAGTGCAGCAGCAGGAGGAAGATGTGGGACCCGACGGGGGGTCAGCTGACTGATGTGCCATTTACAGCCTCAGCAGCTCGGCTGAATGACGACTGCGTTCTCACTGAGCTCCTATATGTAAATGATTAGTTCCATTGAGAAAGTAATAAGGGGCAGCAGGAATCCCATTATGAACAATGTAATTGCCATTGCACTGTTTGTATCAAACCATATTTCCATTGAGAGATGTGCGAGGAAACAGAGGGGGAGGCAGTGGCAGGCTGGCAGCTGAGCAGGGTAAAGACAGTTTCTGATGAGCTGAGAGGGTGCTATTAGCAGAGCTGTGATCTGAGCCATGTTTCGGTTTCCAAGCACCTGCGTACGTGCGTCATTGTGTTGGTGTTTTTTTGTTTGTCCTGAAAAGGTTGTGTGAAATCTTGTAGTCCATGTTTCTTTGTGATTATATATTTCCTGGTCAGTAGTGCTGAAGGGATAACAGAAAAAACAAAGATATTGGAGGTTATTGGGGTGATATAAGTGTTGGAATCATTTAGAAGCATCCAGGATGTATGCTGTTTTTAAATCAGTTTTATTGTTTTTTAAGTGCAGCAAGGTTTCACAATCTGCAAGATTAAAGCCCACTATTCAACATGACCACTTTCTCTGCTCTTAAAGGAGCACTTGCTTTATGATCTACACAGCAATGTGCAATGCAAGTTTGGCCACTGGTCTGTAGTGAAAGGCCTTAAGCAGCCCAGGGGAAGGTTGACCAGTGTTCTCTCTCTGTCCCCTGCCTGGCTTGGTGAGTGCCTATAATCATCTTTGTGGCATTTAAATTCTCTAACCTGCAGTATCACAGTAATGGCCCTCACACAGTTTAAATGGCATAGTTTCAGTGCTTGAGCTTGCCTTTGAAATAAAAAAAATCACAAAATATGCTGAAATAAAGCTCTGCTAAAAGTCCCCCTATAAGAAATGTTACATTTTCTTCATTTGCATGTTTGACGTTTACTGTGCAGAGAGACACAAGTGCAACCTATAGTTCTATTCGCACAGGACTAGTACTACCTGTGGACCTCTGATCATTTGTGAATTACCTCCTGATGTCAGTGTTTGATGAGGTGCATATGCACAGCATGAGTGAAGTCTCAAATTTACAGACATTTCTGGAGGGAAACATAAGGGTACTGCATGGCTGCTGCAGCAATGAAAACTGTGAATTTTATTTCTAAAGTTCAAACAAAAAAAGCGATGTTGTGCACATCGTATTCTCCAGCTGACATTTCCTTTGTGTGTCCTTTACATGTTTACAAGAGTTTCCAATAGATAGCATTCTCCTAAGAGTCTTTGTTCCCCTCTATACATTTCATTTTTTTTAGATGTGTAGAAAGCTGATCAGACAGAGAGAGAGAAAGTAGAGCATCCCTCCTGTAAACCTTTGAGAAAGGTAGACGTGCCACGTTAAATATGAATCTCTCCTGTTACTTTTAACAGCTTTTAATCAGTTGAGGTGGTTGATGTTTCTCACTCTGTAAATCTGGGATCATTATGCATCCACAACAGCCCTTCTCGCACAGATCAGCTGTTGTAGCCCCCACTGAACATAAAGCAACACATTGATCAGAAAAAGGAGCTGAAAAAGCAGCACAGAATGTAAAAAACATATAATTACCACCCTAAATTACAGATATGTCGATTCACACAGGATTAGAATTACCTGTGGACACACTAAGAGTTTTCATCCTTTATCTGTGAGGGAAGAAAAGTTCTTCTGAGGTCATATTAAGACTTCAGTGTCATCTGAAATAGTCTTCAAAAAAAATCTGCTAGTAAAAGTTTAACAAAGCTAAAATTTGATGTGGAAAATTTTAAACCTGCAATCGAGACATTTTACAGAGAATTGGAAATTCACAATATTTTCATAATCTTGAGATTATGGACTTTCTATTTAAAACAGGCTTACTCTGTGATTTCATGACAGTTCTACAGAAAAGTGATGGCATGTCTGTTCATACTGTGTGACTGAATCAGGGGCGGAACCAGACGTGTTTAAAATCCGGGGCTAAGCCCAAACCAAAGATGGCCGAGGGGTGGGCACTTCCCAAGAATTTATTTGTGTATTGGACAGTTCAATGCACAATTTTTGCACACTTTTAAATCAAAACTTTAATTCAAAATGGCAACAAATCTACGCATCATTTAGGCAAAAATAATGTTGCTCAACCTAAAAAAATATTTAGTTGATAACATCATTTTTTTTCCTTTACCTAACTGAGCTAAAAGTGTCATTATCATTCTAAAATCATGATACATCATGCTGGAGTCCAATAATTTTCACTTCCGCCTCCTAAAAATGTCTGGGGTTTATATTTGAAGTATAATTGCATAGGTAGGGTAGGAATTTGGTGAAAAAGTTTACAATTAAAGCCCTGCATTTTCAAACAAAGCACATAAAAAGCAACATTTTGAGTTAGAGATATTAATTTATTCATGAAAATGAGAAAAATGTTATTTTTAGAACTATTTTAAAGTATTTTTACACTGCCATTAAAAAATTGGCATGCATTTTTTAAATTCTAAGAAAAAGTCAAAATTCTGTCATGTTTCTTAGAATAAAAAAAATTGCATACCAAATGTCTTTGTTAAATGTCCCTAATCCTCCTCTGTACATGCATTCTTAAAAGTAAAAAAAAAACAATCTGATCTTTGAAATTGCTTAAAAATTACATTTCCACTCTGTGATCAGCAGTGACATTAGCAATTTCCTTAAAACAAACTTGAAAGATTGGGGGCTTTTGAGAAAACATTCGGGGCTGAAGCCCCATAAGCCACCCTCTAGCTCCACCCATGGACTGAATGGTTTAAAAAAAATGGTCATGATTCGTTCTTATGCTGTATGGGCCCAGAGTCAGGCCTGGCCTGAGCTCTCACACTCGATGAGTGAAATCAGAAAGGACTGTGAATGCTCATAAGGTTTCCTCTCAAAAGTCCCATCAACTCATACTTAAGAACAAATCATTTTTCCATCTGGTACCATTTTAGTTTTATGAAAGCAGCCAAATTAAGCAATATTTTGACACATGGTCTAGGCTGCCATGGTGGGGATAAAGAGGAAAGCTTTCTGAGGCCCAGCCACATCAGGGGGACCAGTGAAGATTGTCTGAAACATGAAGCATCCTATATAAGAGCTGATATTTTAACCAAAATACAGAAATTACTTATTAAAAGCAACAAAAATGCAATTTTTTTCCTTTATTCCTTTAAAAATTGTTTCTAAATGTAACCCCCTTCTTAAAATGGGCTTCGTACATCTATGCCTGGACCTGTTATATTGTGCATCCCTAATGTATTGGTATTATTAAATCAGATCCAAGGATGGTACTTTGACTGAATCTATTAGGGGCCCAGTAATTTCTGTGGATAGGCCTGTCAATGATTGTGCAATGTCCAGTTGTTTTACTGAAATTATTTATTTAACTTAAATCATTCCTGTAATTCCCTGAATACAAATGTTTTTCATATAAAAGTTATACCTGTAAGCTGAGAGGAGAAAGAGCATGCCTTCATTCTGTAGTGTGGCTTATATAATAACAATATTGGGGGAGTTTTTACTGCGTGTTCGTATCAAACACTGCCTGATGTCATGCTGATGTCAGATACTTTTTGACATTTTACACAAAAAAACAGGTTTGGAACTTTGCTCATGGCTCAGTCACGCTACCATAATACCAAATGTGTCAGAAATTCATCCGTCTAGTAGGGAGAAGCTGATGAGGCTGAGGCCCGCCGTCTTGTTATCCTGTACACAGCATGACAGCAGATGTATGATCAAGCTGAAATAATCTAGAGTTTAAAGCCAGCAACATGACTCGAAAATGTGCCTGGTTTAAAAACAGTAAATGTATGTTGGGAATCACCCATGTGGATTCCATGAAACAAAGACTCAGCCTACATCGCAGTGTTGAAGCCTGAGGTGCAGTACTCTTGGGGGGAATTTCACACAAAGAACAAGAAGGCCTGGGAGACTCATTATCCCAGGATTCTTTGCAGTCCTTGTAGCAGGACACACTCTCCCTGACAGGAGGAGCCCTGAGGAGACTCCGCAGAGTCCAAAGGAAGTAAAAGTGGGTGTGTAGACCCCCCCAGTGCCATTCCACCATCATTTCTACCACCATAAGCAGCAGACCAGTTACCTTCCACTGTTGCTCTGTTTCCCAGTTTAAGAGTTTCTTTCCTGCCTTCAAAATCATACAGCCAGGTCAGGAGTGCTGCAGAGAGCCCACGGCATCCAAAGAACAGGGTCAACGTTTAACCATAACTGTCAACCTTATTTTCACTAGTAATAAAATATGAAAAAAACAGCACTGATGATAAATCATTTGGAAATTCAAAAAAAGTTAAAATGATAAGTTTAAAGGCTCACAATCTGAGATAAAAGATCAGATTTATCAATTCAAAAGAACACGATATTACATATAGGAAAAAAAATGTTTTCAAAGAGCAAATATATGAGGAGAAAGTTGAAATCATCAGTTTAAAAATCAAAATATGGCTTAAAATTTTAAAATGTGAGTCTGATAGTTCAAAAATATTGGATTAAAAAGAGAAAAATTAGGAGTCAAAAATGTCAAAATATGAGCTAGAATTTAAAATGATGACTTAAAACGTTAAAAGTATGACTTAAATTCAAAATTCGGGGGGGGGTAAAAGGTCAAAATATGATATAAAAAGTAAAAATTAGTCATTTAAAATGTCAAAATATGAGAAAAAATTGAAATAATGAGTTTAAAAGTCAAAATATGGGATTAAAAAGCCAAAGTAAGGAGTTGAAAAGGTCAAAATGTGACTTAAAATTTAAAATTGGGAATCTAAAAGATAAAAATGTGACATAAAATCCAAATTATGAGTTGAAAAGGCCAAAGCATGAAATGAAAAGTCAAAATCATAAGTTTGAGTCGTAACCTTGAGATGCAAAATTGAAAACATGAAATAAAATACAAATTAATTTCTTTCCCCCCATCCTTGACTACTCTTTACTTTTTCAGATTTTTATGGCTTAACAAGGATATTTTAAATAATCAAGTTGAAGTTTACATTATAATACTGGAGGAAATTTGCAGACCTCATACTGGTAGGCCAGTTATAATACAAATATCATATGATCTTGCAGGCTGGATATAATCGTTCCACAGGCCTTGAGTTTGACACCCGTGATTTAAAAGAATATAAACAGACTTTCCAATGGTACAAGATTTATTGCCAAGAAGCATTGTTACAGCAAAGAAATAATGAACCAAACTTTAGTTTCCTGACTTTTTGTGTTAAGTTAATGTTGTATGAAGTCCCTTAATGATCTCATTAAAATTATACATCAGTGCCAGTTCTGTTACAGAGAGCAGAGGAGAGAGATGGCGATGCCTACTGAAGTCCTGAACTGTTGACAGTTTCTTACCTCACCTCAGTTAAGAAATGCTGCATGCTGTCTGATATAAGTGGCCCCGTAAATAGTTCTCATTACAAATTAAAACAAAAATGATTATATTTTAGGCTTTTTGATTCTAAATAGTTATTATGCAGTGATCACGGAAATGAAAGTCAATGATCATATGCAGGTGCAAGCTGGTCGGCTCTGAGTCAATAGTTATTTCAGTAAGCTTCAGTCTTCAGTCAAATCTAACTTCATTCCTTTAATCCAGCTCAATGTTAGCATTTTAGTCACAGAACATGCTTCCCCATGATGTGCCTTCAATTTACTCACTAAAAGGAGGAAACGCTTCTGTGTTCTTCCACAGTTCTCCTATTTCTACTGAACACAAACATCCTCCCACATTTGCTGTTAAATCAAATGTAACTGACGTTGCTTACAGAGGATTCATGTAGAGGCTCATCACAGAAACTCACATCTTTTTGAAGTCACACACGGGGTATTCAGGCCAGTTGATGTAGCACACGATGCGGTCGGGGAGCTGGTGCGTGGTAGAGTAGTAGTACTGAGGGAAGGCCAGGAGCAAGGCGAGCACCCAGATCACCCCCACCACCACCTTGGTCTCTGTGGAGGACATACGCTGCCGCAGAGGGTGAATGATGGCCATGTATCTGTAGAGTTAAAGAAACTGACATTAGCACTGTCACCCAGATTTGAGTTTAAGAATTTAATTTATGAGTCGCCACCTCTTACAGCTGTTTGTGACATCACCTGTTTACTGTACAAGCATTATGCAAGAAATGGATCTCATAAAGATGTTTTTATCAGTGCATCAGTATCCATCTCTACAGGAAGAGTAGGGAATAAACAGTAAGCTGTTCCAATGCAATTTTATACCGCAGTTACTTCAGTATTTTAATACACCTCCAAATTAAATACAATCATAACCCAGACACCTGGTTATGCAGGGAAGTCGTGACTGTATGTTATTTACAATAATCTTGATTTTCTGGTCAGGAGAACGTTCATTCACAGGCTTGTAAATAAGCAGCAGATGGTTTCAGATGCTGTCGTTTGAGCTCATCAAAAAAGTTCATTAAGTTTGTTCAGATTATGCAAATAAAAGATTTCTGCACACTGATGGTTTAGAAAACAACAACACCGCTCCATATACAGGTAAATCAAGTTTGAATATCATGAAAAAGTTCAATATTTTTTGTCACTCATTTCAGAAAGTGAAACCCATATATTATATAGACTCATTACACATATTGTGAAATATTTCAAGCCTTTATTTCTTGAAATGTTGATGAATATGGCTTACAGTTAATGAAAACCGTAGAATTCAGTGTCTCAGAAAATTAGAATATTACATGTGATCAATAAAAAAAAGGATATTTTAAACAGAAATGTCAGGCTTCTGAAAAGTATGTTCATTTCTATGCAGTTAATACTTGGTTGGGCCTCCTTTTGCATGAATTACTGCATCAATGCGGCGTGGCATGGAGGTGATCAGCCTGTGGCACTGCTCAGGTGTAATGGAAGTCCAGGTTGCTTTGATAGCGGCCTTCAGGTCATCTGCATTGTTGGGTCTGGTGTCTCTCATCTCCCTCTTGACAATACCTCAAAGATTCTCTATGGGGTTCAGGTCAGGCCAGTTTCTGGCCAGTCAAGCACAGTAACACCATGGTCATTGAACCAGCTTTTGGTACCTTTGGCAGGAGTGGGTAGGTTCCAAGTCCTGCTGGAAAATGAAATCAGCCTCTCCATAAAGCTTGTCAGCAGAAGGAAGCATGAAAGTCTCTAAGATGTCCTGGTAGATGGCTGCATTGACTGTGGACTTCAGAAAACACAGTGGACCAACACCAGCAGATGCCATGGCAGCCGAAATCATCACTGACTGTGGAAACTTCACACTTGACTTCAAGCAACATGGATTCTGTGCCTCTCCACTCTTCCTCCAGACTCGGGGACTGATTTCCAAATGACATGCAAAATGTACTTGCATCTGAAAAGAGGACTTTTGACCACTGAGCAACAGTCCAGTTCTTTTCTCCAACCAGCCCAGGTAAGACGCTTCTGATGTTGTCTCCGATTTCTTCACAACCTGAGATTATCCCTAGTCCCTCAACATAATTTCTCTTCACTTGTCTTGTCATGCATCGCTTAATAATAATTTTACAAAAGAGCAGCTAAAAATCTGCAGAAAAAAAGGATATTAATCATGAGGTTTAAAATGATCAGATTTTATAACGGATATCAATACATATGCATTAAAATCGGATCGGGACTGAAAAAAGTGGATCCACCTATCTAGAATCAGGACCATAACCTACAGCACTTTAACAACGGATTAATAGGGACATATTTTACCCCTTTAAGACAAGTTTATTTTGGTCTCAGAGGTCCCCAAAACATGCCCGTGAAGTTTGTTGCTGAAAAAACTCTCCAGTATAGCATTTTTGCATGTGTAAAACCCCCTCTGTTTAATCCCTGCTCAGAACGAGCTGTTTCTGTTTGTGGCTTTAAATGATAATGATCTGTCTGACCCCGCCCCTCTAAGGAAATGGATGTGGCTTAATGGATGTGGCTCTCCTGATCCTCCTCACTGCTGGCAGAGAGGAGAAGAGGATCAGGTGAGTAGGGCAGAACTTTCTTCCAAGTGGGGAGGACCAACTGAACATGGGGGGCGGGGCTAACTCCCCACATGACATCATGAGGGGAAAATACGAGACAACTCTGATTCTTGGGGCGATTGTGGACAGGCCAGGGACACATATTTTTGATAGAAAAGCCTGAAAATGTGTATTTTGTAAAATATGTGACCTTTGAATTACTGGTATTAAATAACCAGTAAAACTCCATGAGAGATGTTCTTAATTTTACTGATTTTCAGTCAACTTTATCGAAACAAACAAAAGTCAATGATGAAAGTATTTTCTCAGGCCAGATGTATGAATTGATTTACTATGAAAAATAGTTTGTTTTTGTTAAAGGCATGATGAATGATGATGATACCACTTTAGTAAACTACCTGCATATGTCACATTCGCAGCTGAAGGGCAATTTAATTAACTAGTTATTTGAGGAAGAACAGAAACTTTATCTTAAGTTTCTGTTGTTTTTACTATTTAGTACTGGGTCATTACTTTATTTCTCAACATTTAAACTTCTGTTGAATGCTCATGGCACTTTAGAATCCAGACATCAACTCAAAATAATTATGACAATCATGAAACTGAGATTACTTCTTAGACTATAATTGTGCAATCAAGATCCATAATTGTTGCATCTCTATCCTGCTCTCAGTCTAACTAACTCTTCAGCATAAGATGTTTTGATGGGGTCTAAATGCCAAACTTCACTTCATCCTTTTCATGCATTTAGAAGAACAAACATTTGTCCCTTATAATATCTGTTCTGATGAAAATCTATGAGATTTGTTTGTTTGAAGTGTTTGTTTGTCTGAATGCAAACTAAAGGAGAGGATGACGAGTTTTAATGGAAATATCATTATTATGTAATCTTAAGTTATTCAAGTCCTTGGTGGAGGCAAAGCAACAAAGCATCTCTATGCAACACTCATAAACTGGTATTGGATTTCTTAAGTGTAGTTCTGTTAACAGAAATTTGTTTTATTGTCTGGATCAAGTACCTCATGAAAAAGCATGGATGTACAAAGAGAAAGTGTCTGGACTAGACTGGCCATCATGCAGTCCAGAACTGTCTACCACTGAAAATGAAAGCCAGATTATAAAGTAAAAAATGCAACTACGAAATCTCAGCACTGTTGAGCAGAGAAAGACAAAGTGTCCCCAGTCCCCAGACTTTTACATCGTTTGATTAACTCTCCTTTTTGCTAATAGGGAATTTAAAAACTTGAAAGATTCTGTTCACCTAAAAAGTAAATCACTGCATCCCATTGTCCTAACTTCACTTCCAGTCTTAAAAAGCATTTAAATCTAACTGATTTGTTTTTAGGGAGCTCTGAAACCCCTCTGTGTTTTCTGACTATCTTGGAAAACACACCTCAAAGACTTAGAACTCCTGATATCTTTCAGAGCAAAATACCTTTTCTCTCAATGGGACATCATCTCACAAGGCGGCAAACAACACTGACAGCCAGTACTTGATTTAACGGGTAAGGAACATCTTCAATTACCTTCAAAGAGGACCTTATCTAGCATGGCAATGCAACAGTTCAATGTAAACACCATGAGGCTGCCACAGTTTTCCTGAAAAAACATAATTGATAAAGAAGGTAGCAGCCAACGAAACAGAGGAAATTGCCTGCCTGTAAGCCTGCCAGTGATTTATTTTTTCTCTTTTTTTCCAAATTGCATTTAAACGTGGGCTGTGAGACTGTGATCGTGAATTTGTTCCCTCAGATTAGCCAGCCTCATGGATGTTTGTTTCCCACTGGAGGCTGCTTCACACACTCAGGAAAGTAGGAGGATGATAGCAGTGGGACCTGGGGTGTGTACATTATAACTGTTTGAAGGTGGGTAATTTGGAGGGCTGTCACTGTTGTTTCAGATTTTGTCCACATGCATGTACAGGACTCCCACAGCCACCATAGTCACATCAACCAGTAAAAATCCCTATGTGGTGCAAAATCAACACCTGATGTGTATGTGTATGCACATATCAGTATTATGTAGCACTATTACTATGATGATGAAAATTATTACCATTATTATGCTGCGAGCACCAGCCTCAAAACATCACATTTAGTAAACTTAGCACAAAAAAGAAAGGAAATGTATCTGTGGTAGAATATCTTTGTTGTAACAATGCTTCTTGTTAATAAACCTTACACTGCTGGAAAGCCTGTTTATTTCTCTTTTAAATGGTGCCACATTTGGAAGGATCATGCATTTGAGGGATGAGCAGCAAAGCTGAGTATGTGGGTTCTTCCCATTAAAAAATATGCCAAATCTTCTCTGCCAACGCCAAACAGCTTGTTCTGCTGCTGACTCTTGTTTGGTGGATTGGATGATTGAAGTCTGAAGAAACAAGACATATTGGCAACTTGTCATTTAAGAAACAGGAGCCTCAGTAGCGTGAAGAAGAACCACACACAGCCAAAACAGCCTGGCACCTCCTCCTCATGCTGGTCACCAGCCTGGTCATACACTGCTGTGGAATGGCATCCCAGTCTTCTACCAGCATTTGTAGCAAGTCAGCCAATGTGGTTGTATTGGTCACTCTGGCATGAACAGCACCCCCCAGTGTTCAGTAGGGTTGAGGTCAGGACTGCTGGCAGAACTTTCCATTCTCTCCACTCCCAAATTCTGGTGGTGGTCTCTGATAAACCAGCATTCCTCAAGCAGATAAGCACAGGCTCAGAAACAAAATATCTCAGACAAGAAGTGATAAAGCATAAAATTAACACTTCAACTACAATTCTGTCTTTCCTTTTTGTATTTTTTTATGTTTACAGGTGATTAAAGGGGACATATTTTACCCTTTTAAGACAAGTTTATATTGTTCTCAGAGGTCCCCAAAAGATGCCTGTGAAGTTTGTTGCTGAAAAAAACACTTCAGTATAGGATAATTGCATGTCTAAAACCCCCTCTTTTTCAGCCTTGCTCAAAACGAGCAGTTTCTATGTCTGTGGCTTTAAATGTTAATGAGCTTTCTTACTCCGCCCCGGACCACACCCTTCTTAGGAAATGGATGTGGTTCTCCTGGTGTTACAAACACTTTCATCCGAAGTTCAGGACCTAAATGGGATTCAAACCATCAACCTCCCAGAGCATAGTCAGCAGGGTAACCCACTGAGCTATCCAGCATCTCAGCTGAAAGTTGAGAGGAAGATCAGTAGACAAAGACAGAACTTTCCTCCAAGTGGGGAGGGCCAACCAAACCTGGGGGTGGGTGCTTACACCCCATGTGAGGTCACTAGGGATAAAATCTGAGAACAGCTTGTTTCAGCACATATTTTCTGAAAGGTGGAGAAAGAGAGGGTGGAAGGGAATGGATGTTTCTGGTACTTGAGGGGATGGTGGGCAGGCCAGGTAGACATATTTCTGTTAGAAAAGCCTGAAAAGTGATTTTTGCATAATATGTCCCCTTTAAAACTAAAATAAATTAACAATTCAGAGTCTGAATTTGTGAGAGGAAACCAGATTGCATGTTCATATTTTCTCTTTTGTCACGCCGACTGTTGTCACACTTTCTTTTGTACAGTGTATAATCCACTCTGACATTCAATGTGCATAACATGAAACACAGACAGAAATGAAGAAAGAATGGCAGAAGCTGGAATAACTTCCTATTATGATCTCTTGGGAAAAAACAGTGGAGGAGGAGAAAGTGAAAGTGAAGATTGGAAGATGGAGTTGCAAGAGCTCAGTAGGAGGGTAGAATAAGCTGTTATTGGTATGCTGTGCAGAAAGTCTTTCTCTGTCATGAACCGGTCTGGCCTGAACTGGCTGTGTGCGTCAGCTTCTTTGGGTGAATTATAAATGTCTAAAAAATGGCAGTTAGTCTGGGGAAAACGCTGTGGAGTGGGTTTGCGTAACCCTCTGGCTGAACCTTCTCTAGAATACTCAAGGACAAATAAGCCAAATATTTTGTGCAGATTTAAGTCCACATTTAACTATATCTGTTGTCAATCTTAATTCACTGACATGTTCTATGCCATCAAGAACTGATAGATCGCTATATTGATGGATAAACAGGTGTTTAAAACTGCTTTAGCTTTGGAGCCTTTATCTTTTATTTGCATCTCCAGTTTCTTTGTTAAGTAGATTTGACTAGACTCAATTACAAAAACAGGGAAGAGAATTGGTTTGCCTTGCCAAATGAGGCCATTATAAATACAGTCATACCATGCAACAAGGACCTTGATATATTATATCTATTAAATATCATCCATCTGCTCCAGACACTCTCTCACTTCTGAGTGCTCTAGCCTATCCTAGGATAATGCACCCAAATTTATATAACACTACATTTAAACATTTATATAACAGATGTCAAAACAACCTAACTATACTGTTGAGTATTCATTTTCTTAGAAAATCAAATTTGCTTGTATTTGTTCTCAGCTCTGTGTTCATACTGACAGCATGGAACCTTAAGGTTTTTTCATATGTTGTTAAAACAGGCATAATTTTACAACTTTACTGTACATCCATTCTTTCATGGAATCTATCCTTCAAACTCCAAGTTTATGGTTTTAAGCATAGACTGTTGATATTTTTTATAAACTCTATAACTGAATTGATGAAAGGATGGCCAGGAGAGAGGGGTTGGCAAGGGCAAAGTTTCCAAAGCAACAGAGAAGAGCTTTTTTTAACTTCAACTGAAAGTAAGCCTTTCAGGAAAACCACTGGGAGTTCACGGCCATGTCATTTGGTATGGAGCTATTGTTGTTGCAAAACTATTCGTAACGTGTACACAGATCTGTACAAAAATCTGCAAAGGCATAGATAGATTCGCAAATGCATGCACAAATCCACAAACAGATCAGAGAATGTGTGTACAAGTATGCAACTGTGTTTACAGATGTGCAAATGTGTGTACAGATGTGCAAATGTGTACAGATCTGGAAATGCGTGATGTGCAAATGTGTGTACAGATATGCACCTGTGTACAAATCTGCAATGTGTTTACGTATCTGCAAATGTGTACAGATCTGCAAATGCATGTACAGATCTGCAAATGTGCGTACAGATCTGGAAATGCATGATGTGCAACTGTGTTTACAGATGTGCAAATGTGTACAGAAGTGCAAATGCATGCAAAAATTTGCATTTAAGAAGAAAGATCTGAAAATGCTTACAAAGATCCACAAAGGCATGGACAAATCTGAAAATTCATAGCCAGATATGCAACTACATACACTGATCCACAAACAGATCAGCAAATGTGTGTACAGATGAGTAAATGTGTGAACAGATGTGCAAATGTGTACAGATGTGCAAATGTGTGTACAGATCTGGAAATTAGGGGTGCACCGATTGCAATTTTCTGGCCGATCACGACCTATAAAAAAGTCTGACCTGCCGATTTCAATTTTGGCTGATACGATTTTTTTTATAACTGACAGCATACACCTTCAATGTTCCAATCTTGTTTTATTGAAAAACATCGAACAATACCCGTGAAACAATACAACCTTGTTGTTTTAACTACACATAAGGTTGTTCTCTAAAATATCGATGAAAAGTTTAGAGCATTACTGTCCAAACTACTAAATTATATCAGTCACTTTAGTCTTTCATTTTTACATTTTAAAAGGTAGAGGTCGATAAGATCAGTGGATAAGATTGGTTTCATATGAAAGTATCGGCCGATTGCTGATACCCCAAAATTAAGGAAATCGGCGCTGATCGATCAGCCAGCCCATCGATCGTTGCGCCCCTACTGGAAATGCGTGTAAAGATGTGCAAATGTGTGTACAGCTCTGCAAATATGTGCAAAGTTTTGCAAATCAGTAGAAAGCTTTGCAAATGCTTACAAAGATCCACAAAGGCATGGAAAAATCTGAAAATGCACAGCCAGATTTGCAAATGTGTGCACTGATCCACAAACAGATCAGCAAATGTGTGTACAGATGTGCAAGTGTGTGAACAGATGTGCAAATGTGTACAGATGTGCAAATGTGTGTACAGATCTGGAAATTAGGGGTGCTCCAATTGCAATTTTCTGGCTGATCACCAACCTTTAAAAAAAACAATGAACAATACCCGTGAAATAATACAAACTTGTTGTTTTAACTGCACATAAGGTAGTTCTCTAAAATATCAATGAAAAGTTTAGAGCATTGCTGTCCAAACTACTAAATTATATCAGTCACTTTAGTCTTTCTTTTTTCACATTTTAGTAGGTAGAGGTCGATAAGATCAGTGGATAAGACCGGTTTCATATTTATCGGCCGATTGCTGATCCCTCAAAATTAAGAAAAATCTGCGCCCATCGATCAGTGCACCCCTACTTGAAATGCTTGTTTACAGATGTGCAAATGTGTGTGCAGCTTTGCAAATACGTGCAAAGTTTTGCAAATTAGTAGAAAGTTCCACAAATGTGTTCACAAATCTACAAATGCAGAGATAGATTTCCAAGTGCATGCACAAATCTCCACACAGATAGATCTGTTAATGCATGTACAGATGTGCAAATGCGTGTTATGATTTGCAAAGGTGAATACAGATCAGCAAATGCATGCAAAGATTTGCTAATCTGTATGCCAATTTGTAACTGCAGACTTAGTTTATTTTGCTACAGAGAAGGTACTCGTTTTTGCTTTGTCAAAACATTTACAAGACATAAATCACTAAGGTCTGCCCCTCAATTGGTTATCAATACACATGGTTATCAATGCACATGTAGAGTCCGCAATTAAAAATTGGTCTGCATAATAGCAGGAATGTACTCGCATTTTTACAAGCTTTGCAAACATTTGCAGAACTGTACACACATTTGTGGATTCATGCACACATTTGAAAATATATCTACAGGTTTGCAGATTTGTATTCAGATCTGTGCAAACATGTGCAAATAGTTTTGCAACAGTGATAGCATCATAATTTGTTAAGTGTTGACTACAGTTAGAAATAAATAAACAATGGTACACGATGGCATTCAGCAAGAGGACCTACAACAAGTGTATTTACGGGAGGGGCATGTGAAAAATCCAGCAGTGCATATATGATTGTGCTGAGAAGCAGAAGAATTTATCTTTACTAAAATGTTCTTTTTGCTCAGTCTGTCTTTAAAAATAATGTTTCAACTGAGGAGCCATAGAAGCGAAGAAAAATCACAGTGCTTATGCTCAATCAATGCTTTTATAAATGAAGGACAACAAAGACTTTCTTTTGTTTCCTGGAATTCTGTTTTACCATCTCATGGGTAAAGGGATCATCACAACGACTTTTCTCTGAACTGATCATGTCTCTTTGGTTTTCACTGGCACCCCTGGGACATTAACAACAATAACATTTGCATAGTCCGCAGAACCTGAACTTTAGTCATATTTACATCATGTGAGCTGATTATTATTTTTTAGGATATTTAATATGGTTAATTTCATGCGTTATTCTTAGGAGGTTTATGATCCTTTGAACACTGTGTTGACTTTTCTAACAGACAGGCTTCTGTAATGCTCCTCACCTATCCAGGGCGATGGCAGTCATGGAGTAGATGCTGGCGAAGACAGCTGCGATCGGGAAGAAGTTATGGAAGCGGCAGTAGACTAATCCAAAGTACCACTCGTTGTGCACGGCGTAGGTGAAGTTGATCACTGTGTTGAATGCGGACATGGAGGCTTCAGCAAACGCAAGGTTGAGCAAAAAATAGTTGGTCACAGTCCTCATGCGTTTATGCGCCATGATAATCCAAATCACTACAAGATTGCCCACCACGGACACTATTACTATGCAACTGTACGCGATCGCCCAGGGAACAATTCTCCAGACTGGCTGCACAAACTGGTTCCAGTACTCGGTTCCGTTAGTGTCGTTAGAGTCGGGGGTCCGTGGCATCACGGTGGTGTTGAATAAAGGATCCATTCTGCTGTCAAAGTCCGGATGTCACACCAAACCTCACTATAAAACTAATTCATCACGCTCCAAAGTAGACTCAAAGAGAGGGCTGTGGCAGATTGCATCCAAAGCTTGGAGAAGAACTGTCCTCTCCTGTCCTCGCAGGTGGAAGTCCAGTCTCTCACACCCAGGTGTCTTTCAAATACAACATTCTAGTTGTCAAATCAGTGACAGTCTATTGCTACTTCAGGAATCTTAACACTTCTCATTCACGAGGAAACTAAACCGTCACGCGCAGTAACACAACAAGTCAGAATATTCCAACTATTAAAGCCAGCCCTGGGCTCTGCCCACTCTCCCGCTCTCCTCCAGCCTCTGTATCCGCCTTCTGAGAGTCTGCTCCAACGGAGCGGCCACACTCCATCTCATGGAACGTGCCTCCACGCGCTCGCCCAATCAGGGCTCCCTCTGGTATTAGGAATAATTTTAAGTCATTCATCCCAATTTACTCAGATAGGAAGCAGGGGGAAGTCAGAATGAGTAACAGTGCCTTAACAGCTCGTTTCTGATGTGATACGTAAATAAATCCTTTACAGGCACAGACACACTGAATTAATGAAGGACTGCAGACAAGTATATAACGGCGAGTATTGGGGCCACTGAGAAAAAAAATCTTCGAGACGAATTTTTTTTTGTCACTTGTGAGATAAAAGTCAGAACTCTGAGATTTAAAGTCAAAATTCAGAGATTAAAGTCGGAATTCTGAGATTAAAATCAGAATTCTGAGTTTAAAGTCAGAATTCTGACCTCTACCAACTTTAGTTTATAATTCACTAGGACCTTGTTGAAGGCTTCAGTTGTTATGTTCACCCAACACAACCAGATAAATGAGCACATCAACCTCCAGGACATTGGACTCTTGATTTCCATGAAAGACTGGAGAGGAAAAGTTGAATGAACTTTTATCTCAGATTTGTTCAATGTTTTTTTGTGGAAAGTTCATTTAAAAAAAAAACTGCAGCTTTAATAAGAAGCTTGTGTTTATCATGCCATCTTAGATGATTGCTTTACCCGCATGCCTCTGTTGTGACTGAGAAGTTTGTTAAGATGAAGGTTTTAATTTAGATTAGAAAAAACACAAGCATACATAAAATTATGTTAGATAATAACAATGAAACAAAATGTAAGATGAGATCTACGTTTGGCTCTTTATTGTGTATACAGAGCACTCACAAAGTATTCAGATCTCCTTTACTTTTTAATTTTGTTTTGTTACAGCCTAATGCTGCAGTTGGAAATATTTTATGTCATATATGTATGTGCACCCAGTACCTCATAATGACAAATTGAAAACAGAATAAAGATTTTTTTGTAAAATTCCTTTTTTAAAAAAAAAAAAAATCACATTGAGATAAGGATTCAGAACCTTTGCACAAACACTTGAAATTTAGCTCAGACATTTGAAATTTAACACAGTTTTTTCTTTACTGTAGCATCAGGCTGCAAACTGAAAAAAGTAAAGGTGGTCTGAAGACTTTCTGAATGCGCTATATTGTCGGGTCAAAGCAGAAGCAACATCTGAAATGTTTGAACTGACAGAGAGAGAGAGAAATGCATTACTATGGAAGAGAATACTACAGTACTGTCATGTGTCATGAATCACTGGCATGGAAATAAACAAAAAAAGACAAATTAAACTTAAAGACCCTGTAAAGTGATGATAAATCTGTATTTAGGTTTGTTGTATGACGGACCACTGTGTTATAAACTCCCAATTTCAGTCAAATTAAACATCTCTAAGTTTTAAAACATTATATTTCAAAATCATGAAAAATGAGGCCGTCAAATTTGCTCTAGGATGGTGTGGGTGTGTCTGTTTTAGCTGAAGCCATGCCCACTCACAAGAAATACGATTCTCTCATTTTTAAAAAAAATGATACAAAATGGTGGAAAGTATACAAGTTATTAGCCCATCCCTCGACCTTACGTTGACCCGTATCACAGTGCAGCTGCCTGGCTCTGTGCCAAAGAAGAGACAAAGTCAATTTTTTGGCTCAAATCTCTGTTATGATACTTTAAATGACCCATAGACCACTGTGGCTGAAAGATTTGGCAAATTTATATCACAGTTAACAAAAAACATCATTTAACTAGCTGTTAACTTTCATTAAAGGCAGTGACATCAGCTAACAACAGACTGTTACATTGTTGTAGCGTTGGGGGGGCAGGATAACTCCCCATCGTGGGCTGGTGACATCCCCAGCCCACATGTTTGCCCCGTCCAAATTAAACCCAGCCAGGAAAGAGGTGAAAAGCTTTCTAAGTCTTGATCCAAAATTCAGTCACATGAAGATTTAAGTGTCTTTATATGTTTACAGCAACCATATTCCAACATAACTAGTGTGTCAAGAGACACAAATTTTGGATTTCACTTCACAGGGTCTTTAAGAATATTTTTTACATTTTTAAAGGTTTATTTTGGGCATTTTTGTGCCTTTATTTAATAGAGGAGTATAGTGGATAGAGTTGGAAACAGGGGAGAGACATGTGGTAAAGGGCCTCAGGCTGGATTTGAACCTGGGCCGTCTGCATACATGGGTCGTGCCTTAACCACTCGGCCACCTGTGCCCCAAGAATATTTGATTTAACTTTAACTTTTCCATGTCAACTTTCCCTTTAGGCAATTTGTGAGTTCTGCCAGAGAACCACAACAGAAGACTTGCCTGCCTGTTTTTCCCACCAATCACAACACAGCATTTTAGCATCAAACCCAATGGTGGACCCAAGCGACAACCTCCGGTCCTGAAAAATGAAGCAATGCAGAAGTGCAAAAAATTGCAATACAGTGAGTGTCCACTTGAGGCTAGCTGCAGGAACACAGGAAGTCTCTTTTGAACACCTGCTAAAAAGCTGGTTTTTACACTACAAATACACTGGTTTACAGCCTGGTTAAGAAAACCAAATGTGTCTCATTAGCTAATGTCTTCATGTGCTCTCACTGTACGGGGATGAATTTTTTAGTATCACAACGGTTTGGATGACATTTAGCAAAAACCTCACTGCACACTGATTGGTGCATCTCATTTGATTGACAGATAGCTAGACAGGCAGAGGCTTCGTTTCTGTCAACCAGAAAGCTATCTAGCTAGCTGACAGGAAGTTGAACTTAATAGGTGGACCGTTAGGTTAATCCAAAGGTTGGTTGAGACCGTGATTTCCAAAGCAGTTTGAGTCCACCTATTGTAAGCAGACGGCTGACATCACACAGGGTTTGTCCAGTTTTTTCTACAGTCTATGGGTGGACCACATGCCAGCCCCAGAAATATGTAGCCAAAATATTGCTATTGCCCCCTAGTGGCAGTTGCAGTTGAGGCGATTCAAACTTATCTCACTGCCAAAGGCAAGAAAATATTTGTACTTCTGAAGGAAAAAAAAGAATTAAACGAAAATGATTTAATCTGATTCAAATGTTAATATGTCTTCCAAGAAAAAGCTGGGCCAGGAAAAGGGCCTAGAGATGAAAGGGTTTTAAGTAGTCAGAGGACAATAAAAAAAGCCTTGTATAAGGTCAAATCTGTTTTAATATTTACCCTTCCTGAGCTAAAGTGGATGGTGGTTGTTTGCCCTGCCCTCACAGCCCTAGTTATTCACTGAGGTCACAAATGGTCTCTGAAATCCATCTTCCTCTTGTTAGACAACCTCACAGTTAATAATCAACAAAGGACACTCCAACACTCCATCCATCATCATCATCATCATCATCATCATCCATCACAGCACTGTTTCACACACTCTTACATTTCCTATGCAGCTCTTGTCCCTGGTCCCTCCAGTCCCAGAGATGATCTCTGTTTTCTCACATCAGAGTTCAGATGCTCTGCTCCACTTGCAGATGTTTGTAAGACGCCATTGTCTCTGTATTCAGACCTCACTTTAAACCTCTGATCATTGAATAACAGTTTATCAATAATTAATAAATGAAAGGTAATTGCATTGTATTTACAATATAATAAGTTATTACATTTAACAGGATCAAAATAATGAAGCAAATACAACAAACTACAAGCTAAATATGAAGCAGCAAGTGGCTGCTGGTTAGAAACCTTCATTCTTGGCCAGTCTGGGGTTGACAAAAATCTTACCAAGCTATTACTTCTAGCACTAGGGGGCGTCCATGTTGAACCATTTCATTATCTCCATGCACACATACTTAAGGGGAAAATTAAATTAATTTTATTCCATACTGTCTGATGTGGCGTGATCTACTGGAAATATTGTTAAGTAAAATTCGAGATCCTGGTCTTGGTTTGATTTATATGAATTCCATTATTTTAAAGAAATATCTCTTTGATAAAGTCTTTTCTTTGTCTGACTGTCTTTTTGTGGGAAAGGAGAAGAGTCACATACAACTGATAAACTTACCAGACTGTTAATTATGAAGTTTATCTGCATATAGGGTGAGGTGTAAGGTTTATGCCACAGCTACCCTAAATTAACAGCACTGGTTATAATCAAAATCATTATTTTATGCTTCTGTGAGGGTTAATACATGTATAACTTCTTTAACCAAAGTGATATATTTAATTCTAAAATATAATTTTTTTCCTAATATTTTTTTCATTTGCTGTCTTATATGAAAAAAAAAAACAGAAAAAAAGAGTAAAGCACATTACACTATTCTATTATTATTATTATTATATTATTACACGTTTCTGAACAGAAAAATGTGTTTTAGTGGTTTAATGTTATGCTGGATTGATTTCTGAGTTCTCAGAAAAGCCCATGAGCCGCTGAAATTTGGATATAAAAATGTGTTTTCAGTCAAAAACCTAAAAAACCTTTTATAATCCTATTCAAAAAGGTAAGCATGGAAAGCTCACTGAAAATGACAGAGTCCACAATAAAGTGCTTCATGATACTGCATGGTCTCTGAGACGTATAGGGAAAGATATGATTCTTGGTTTTCAAGTAGCCTACTATATGTTTTACAGCTTAGCTGGGCTAAACTGCCTTATAATCTAGCTCAGGGGTGTCAAACTCAGTCACAGCAGGGGCCTGATTCTGAATGTGGGTCTAACCTGAGGGCCTAACAGGGCCAATATTTAACCATTGACTGTCAACCTAAATGATTTTGAGATTAAAAGGTCAACATGATAAGTTAAAAACTCAAAATCTGACATAAAAAGTCAAACTTACAACTTTTAAAGGTAAAACCCTGACATTTAAAGTCAAAATAATGTTTTTAAAAGGCAAAGTATTAAATAGAATGCTGAAAACATGATTTTAAAGTCAAAATATGATATAAAAGTCAAAATCATGAGTTTTAAAGGTTAAAAATTAGCTTAAAGTCAACGGTAGGAGTTGAAATAGTCAGTAAAACTGAGAAAAAAAAATCAAAATCATGATATTTTACAATCAAAATGTGAGATAAATGTTGAAACGGTGAGTTTAAAATGTCAAAATATGAGATTACATTTCAAATTCATGAGTCTTAGAAGTCAAAATGTGAAACAATGAAAAAAAAGTAATGAGTTTCCAAGGTAAAAAAAATGAGATAAAAGTCAAAATTAGGAGTTGTTAAAGGTCAAAACATGAGCTAAAAGTCAAAATCAGGACTTTAAAAGGTCAAACAAGGATTTAATAATAAGAACTTTAATAAAAATAACTTTATTTATATAGCACTTTTAAAAAAACAAGGTTTTACAAAGTGCTTTCACACTCAGAAAAACAAAGCAGCAAGACAACAAAACACAACAACAACGACAAAAGAACACTCAAGGGAAGATCACCTAAACAAGATCAAAACCAAACTATAGGTTCAGCCCAAGCAACAATATTACTGAGACATTATTAGAAATACAAATCCATGGAAGTCATAAGAGCTTTGATATGTTTCACACGACAACACCTGAGCTGAGACATCCTGGGACGTCATTAAAACAAAGACATCATAAGAACCCACGGGTACCCGGCCAACACAGGAACCCAACCAGAGAACCTGAGAAATGAAAAGAATTAAATGAAAAGTTATAAGAAAAATGAAAAGTTATAAATCTAAAAGGTAAAAAAAGAGATAAAAAGTCAGTTATGAGATGTAAATGTTAAAATATGAAATAAAAAGTCAAACTATAACTTTTAGTCATAACTGTGAGATGCAAAATTGAAAATATAAAGAAAACAAAAATTTCTCCCACATTGCTGTCTTTTTTATCAATTTTTTTATGTTTACTTTTTTCTAATTTTTATGACTCAGCAAGGATGTTATAAATCATTAAGGTTAGGTTTACATTTTTATACTGGAGGAAATCTGCAGACCTCATACTGGTGGGCCACTTCTAATAAAAACATCATATGATCTGGTGGGCCGGGTATAACTGTAGCACGGGCCGGATTTGGCCCCCGGGCCTTGAGTTTGACACCCCTGATCAAGCTGAACATCTCACTTCTTCTTTAAACCTAGGTTTTCAGTAGGCCTGCCAAATGATGAATGTGATTCATGTCAGTAAATCAGTGGCTAATCTTTTAATTTAACACCATTAGTTTTTTAAGTTTTCTTTTAGTTACTTTATCTTTTCTTTATGAAGCCATAAGGAAATTGTAAAAACAATTTTACCATGCATCGTAACACGACCCATAGTTTTTAGGATAAGTTGATTAAAAAAATGTACAGGGTTTTTTTTACTACTACATATTAAATGTATAACTTTTTAATACGAAGAATCTCACAATTAAACCTTCAATTAAACCTGAGCAAATGAAAGCTGGAGATGTGCGCTGCGCCTTTAAGAATGTAGTCAAAACAAAGCGTGGACCAGCCGGCCGTACGGAAGTGGTTTTGTGTCAGGGGTTATCCACAATAGCATGACAGAAATGAGGGCTACATATTCAAAATTCTGTTATCGCTTCTGAACGTTTTTCATTATTTGTTAGCAGTGGAAAAATTTGATCCATAATATTTCCATATAGGTTGAACAAAAAGAAACGTATCGTGCTTGCTTAGTATTCGGCTTTACGCATACAAGCAGCCATGCCGTCCTACTCTGAATTGAGGAAAACCAACCACTTCTACTACTTCATCAAATTTACCTTAAATATATATTCAATGCTCTTTTCGGTAAGTGTTAGTAGATTTTTTACATCTATATCTCATGCGCCTTACATCATGTGAGCGGCAGTAGTGTCTGAGAATAGTAGTGGATGCTAACCAATAGCATCAGTGAGTCATGCTCCCTTATTTCATACAAAACAAATGTGTTTAAATGAACCGACTTCTACAGGCACATACACACCGGTGAAGGCTTATTTTCAGGCGTAATGCGAAACCACCCAACCTCATGATGAATTCGGCTCAACCCCAAAACAAGGACAACGATCCTCTGTATATATTATTTCAATTTTACGTGGAGGTCCCTTTCTATCAAGGGAACGTCCAGCTGAATAGGTTTACGGGTTCAGACTGAGCTAACGTGATTTTTAGTTGGAGTTCATCTCTGTGCGTTTGAGGAACACGTTTTATATTTACCAGAGGAATTTACTAATGTCCAAATAGTTACAAAATCAGGGCTGTATTTTTCGTTTAACGATACAACATATTTGTCCAATAAATTGCCTTATTTTCCAATGGGATTTGGTATAGCTGTATAGAAACAAGCTAGCAGGTGAATGGTTCGAGTGTTAGACATTACTATTGTAGATAACACGCAGCCATGTAAATCTAAAGTGCTGTTTATAAAATATCTGTTTGCGTCTATTTATGCTGCAGTGGTATGTTAGTGTTTAATTATTTTATCGTGAATATAGAGCCATCATTTGCTCGCAAACACCACGGTGGTGCAGGGCGTTGGATCCAGTTAAAGGGGCGATAGTGGGTAATTTGTTTCGCCGACAGAAAATGGTAGCGTTTGTTAGTCATTCAGTCAGTGTCGCTTTCTGATACGAGTGAAATGATTTGCACAATCTCCGAAATTTGTGTCCTGGCGATATAAATATGAGTTGTTTTATGCCTACAGACCAGCCTTAAAATCCTGACTGAGTAAACAGGAAATGCTTCTTCTTCAGGGACAAACATTATTAATCTACACCTCACTCTGTTTTGAATGGGTTCATGATAGGCCCATGTTGAATTTGGAAAGTTACGTGAAGCCTAACTTAAATGTCTTAAATATATTGTAGCATTTAGTATGTATAACGGTAATTCTACAGAAATGGGCATTTTTCTACCCCTGGCCCATTCACTGGAATTTTACACTTCAAAGAAATATTAATTTCTTTCCCCATGATTATGTATGGATGGCTATGGCGGGATCTTAAGGTCAAAATATGAATTTTCTGTCTTGTCATAAACAAATGATATATACACGCCTTTGGATAAATAATATAGAAGACTGGAAAAAAATTAGTCAAATATTATCAATCATAAATGAAAGCGATTGTCCCTCAGACATGTCACTGGTGTTACCCTATTAAAAATTTAACGTGTTTTTAAATTTAAAAAATTCTGAGGGTCACTGGACTTCCTTTGTCTCTTTCTTGATGATCTTATATAGAAATGCCTCGCCAACTGATCCTTCAATTTTTCACAATTATTTCAAATTATCCCCTTGATTTTATATGAAGCTTTTCGGCATCACTATTCCATTTTCTAGTAAGGAAATTGATCAAAAATAGATTACAAATGTATTAAATATTATTATTTTGTGAATATATCCTGATCATCAACACATGGTTTTGTCACAGTTTGTAAAATGCATTTTCCTGTGAAAATGTCTGTCAGGTGTTACTTTCTTCATGTGTATCACAATTATGATCAGTAACACCAGTGACTCCCTTGCATAGATGAACTTTGTTCAAAGCTGTTTATCACATTATTTTGCCTAAAATGGCACCAAGATTTCATGATTTTGACTTTCTATATCACTGTTAGTCCTCTTTAGGTCAGGTAAAGCCTAACTGCAACTGATGACTGTGCAAACAATGTATAGGTGTTGATGGGATCAGTTACAGTCCCATCCAAAAGTGTTAGAGCAGTGAGGCCAATTCTTTTATTTTTGCTGTAGACTGAAAACATTTGGGTTTGACATCAAAAGTTGAATATAAGACAAGAGATCAACAAGTCAGCTTTTATTTCCAGGTATTTACGTCTGGATCTGATACACAACTTAGAAGATAGCTTTATCTGTAATAGAACACCACATTTTTAGGCGAGCAAAATATTGGAACAGATAGACTTAGAATAGATTTAAGTCAATAAGACTTAATATTTAGTCACAGATCCTTTGTTTGCAGTAACTGCATCAAGTCTTCGACCCACTGACATCACAAACTTTTGCATTCTTCTTTTGTGATGCTTTTCCAGGCTTTTACCAAACCCCCTTCAGTTGCTTGTTTTGGGGGGTTACTCCCATTTCCTCTTTAGCAGGTAAAATGCATACTCTATAGAGTTTAAGTCTAGAGATTGACTTGGCTAGTCTAAAACCTTTACCTTCTTGTCCCTGATAAACTCCTTTCTTGTTTCGGCTGCATTATTTGGCTGCATGATGAAGGATCTCCCAACCAGTTTGGTTGCATCTTTTGTTAAACTAAATACTTAAGAAAAACTGAAATTTTCTGTTTAGACACACTTCACTCAAACTTCACCTCAGAGTTCATACTAATGTTTGAAACTCCTCTTCTTTCTCTTTTAAAGCTGATGGGTCTTTGTGTACTCTGTGTGGGGGTGTATGCTGAAGTGGAGCGGCAGAAGAATCGGACCCTGGAAGGCCTTTTTCTGGCTCCTGCTGTGGTGCTCATCCTGCTGGGATTGGTGATGTTTACAGTGTCCGTGGTGGGAATGGTTGGATCCCTCAGGGACAATAAAACCCTGCTTCACATGGTAGGCATGAACGAGGAAAGGGTTCAGCCCTGTATGCACATCCTTTTCCAAAGTTAGTTTTAAACTGAGTTGAAAATTCAGACTGATAACGGTGAATTAAACTGAATATAAACACTTTAAAATGATAGCTCTCCAAATGTATGTGTTATGCTCTACCACAGCGATTCCCAACCTGGGGTCCAGGCACCACTAGGGGGCACCAAAGATCTCAAGTGGCGCTGGGCTCTGCTATGATGTTAAAATTAGATGAGCATATATTTTTCAAACAATAAAGACACATAATGCCCTTTGTCCAAATCCTTAAATTTTTGTGAAAAATGTTGAAATTTTTGAGTTTGTAAAGTTGTACGTTTATTAGAAACCAAGCCGGGTTTCTGAGTAAAAAAGGTGTACATTTGCGAAAAAATAGAAATTTCAGAGTTTAAAAAGTTGTAGATTTTGATATTATAAACTCAAAAATTTCAAGTTTCTAGAGTCTTAAATTTATGAGAAACCAAACTGAGAACAGTGGCTAGATAGGTCCAGTTTACAGAAATGTCTCTTCTTAGTCCAGATGATAATGATAATTTGATGATTTTTGGCTGAAATCACAAGTATTGGTCAGTCCCAGTGAAGTGCATCATTTAATCAGGCTCTCAGCTGCAGGACTTATGTAAGGAAAACTGGTCTGATTTTCTTCCACACAGTCAGATATTTTTGACTTTATTATCTCAAAAATTCTAAGTTTTTGTTCATCAAAATTTTCAACTTAAAGGTGCAGTGTGTAATATTTAGCCTAGTAGCATTTAGTAAAACAAACATCTTGAATTTTTGCATTTTGCATGTTTCCATGGCGTCACAGAAGCGACCAAATAACAGATACACTGTTTTTTTTTAATTCCACTGGTTGCCACAGTTTTCACCAGAGAAACATGCAAAATGCAAAAATTCAAGATGGTGGTGCCCGTGGAGGGGACCCTCCCCATGTATGAATAGATTGCTTATTCTGAGTTAATATAAAACACAAACACATTTTTTTTAGGTGGATAAACACTAATTAGGATAGACCTACCTGTAGACATCATCTTCATCAAGACATCAAGTTTGTTTGTTTTACTAAATGCTACTAGGCTAAATATTACACACTGCACCTTTAAAGGTTAAAGTATATTATTTTTATGTACATTTCTGACTTTTTAAACTTGAAAATCAGAATGTTTTTCTTTAAGATATTAACAGAACCTTGTTATTTTTTTCTATTTTTTTTAAAGAGGCACCACTTCATCATTGCAATAATGGATTGCTTATTCATAGATCTTTTTAGCATGAACCTTTTAAGTAAGTAGGCATATTGTGTTGGGTTTCTGCCAGTGAAAATAATTAAAATGTAAGTTTATTTTGATCAAGTGGATCCAGGGGGAGGCTTAGCTTGTTTAAGATACAAGTAGGGGGGCCGTAAGAAAATAAGGTAGGGAACCACTGCTCTAGCTGAATATAGATCTTGTATACACGTTGTTAAATTTCTACAGCTATGTCATAAAATCATGCAATCACTCTGTTAGGGATATATTTAACTGAATTCCTTTTTGCAGTGGCTATTCATCTAATTAAACTAAATTTGATAACTTAAATCAAACATTATTAAACGGCCACAGATGGACCGTGGGGATGTAACCTTCGCAGGCAAAAGAAGTCCATGACCGTTCCAAAGATCTGTGTTTCAAAAGATTTGATTTCCAAAAGACAAGCAAGCAAACAAAACAACAAAGGTAAATTCGTGGCTGATGCTGCTTCTCTCGCACTGGTTAAAAACCTTGGTGCATGTTGGTCCTCTACCTACATACGTACCATGAATTCAGACGACACTGTAAATGTAGCTCAGGTTCCTCCCATTTCTCCGGATCTTTGCTGAGATGTTTCTACACCTTCATTGGAGTCCACCTTTGGTAAATTAAATTGATTGGACATGATTTGGAAAGGCACATACCTCTCTACAGAAGGCCTCACTGCTGACAATGATATAAGAGCAAAACCAAGCCATGAGGTCAAAGGAACTGCATTCAGAGCTCAGAGACAGGAGTGTTACTAGGCACAAATCTGGAGAGGTCTACAATAACTTTGTGTTACAATGAAGGTTCCCAAGGGCACAGTGAAATAGGAGAGAGGTTTGGTACAACAAGGACTCTACTAAAAGCTGGTCACCCAGCCAAACTGAAAGATCAGGGGAGACGGGCCTTAGTAAGAGACGTGACCAAGACCCTGATGGTCACTCTAACTGAACTCCAGAGATCCTTTGTGGAAATGGGACAAAGTTCCAGATGGACAAACGTCACTGCAACCCTCCACTGATATGGGCTTATGTCAGAGTGTCTAGATGAAAGCTTCTCTGTCCAAAACACATGAAAGCCCCAAAAACTCAGCCCCAGGTTTTCAGACCAAAGCAAAGACAATAAACACAAATGGATGAAATGTTAAAGATTCATATTCAAATTCAAATGACACAAACTGTTAATGAAAATCGTGCAGAACCGTGTGCCCTCCATCTCAAGCCCCAACTGAGAGCTATCAGAATGACATTGTAGACATTATGCAAAAACGAAATTAAATCAACACTCTACTGGTTCAACACAACCTAAGCTCTGTCCAGAATAGTCTCGTGTTTGATGGAGATCCTCTGTAATACAGGTCCTGCTTGAGAGCTTTTGAGAATGGAGTGGAGAAGAAGACAAACAACTGGAGTCACTACTTGTATTTGTCAAACAGTACAGCAGGGGGCAGCCTAGAGACTTAATGCACAGCTGCCAACATCTGCCCTCAGATCCTGGGCATCATGGAGACAGAAGTGTTTTAGTTGAGCATTGTTGAAATGGATTTAAAATTACATCTGCTTACATGGAAAAGATCCTCATGTCAGAGTGGCTAGATGGAAGCTTCTCTTCAGTGCAAAACACATGAAAGCCCACTTAGCTTTAATTTGGAGTTTTTTTCCAAACACCATGCAGGCTTTCATCTAGCCAGCAACATTGACATTTTCACCTGCAACAGGTACAAAGATATAAGCATGACGACTTAAAGTGGTAATCTCTTGAAAACATTTCTTTTCAAAGCAGAGCTCATTCCATTTGAATATTTTGAGCCACACTCTATTTCCAGCACTTGAAGCTTTGCATCTCTTAGAGCCAGTTCAGTTTCAAGTTCCAGGTGTTTCTTTCCTCAGCTTTTACTCTTGAGCTTCTATTAGATATTTCTTTTTTAAGGCAGCAACACGCTCCACTAGAGCCACCTTTTCAGCTTTGGCTTTAATGTGTGCAGAAGCTGTAGAGGAGGTTTGTGACACCGGAGAGTTTATCTTTGTTTTACACTTGACACACCATCTTTCCTTTCCCAGCTGTCTTTGGGTAAGAGGCAGGGTACCCCCTGGACTGGTCGCCAGTCAATCTTTCCAAATCATGTCCAATTAATGTAATTTACCACAGGCTGACTCCAATCAAGGTGTAGAAACATCCAGAGAAACGGGAGGAAGCTGAACTGAATTTCAAGTGTTTTTGCAAAGGGTCTGGCAACTTATGCAAATGTGATATTTCAGTTTTTTTTAATTGTATAATCAATTTGCAATAAAAAAAACTCAGTTTTGAATTTGTCATAAATGGGGCATTGAGTGTAGATAAATGATAATACTACCCAAGGTGACAGCGTTACCCAATCACCCTGCTAAACTAAGATACTAATAATAAAAAGCTAAATTTACTAACAAACGAGTAGCAAAATAAATTATTATTAGAAATATTCAGAAAATAAATATTCTAAATAAAGAAAAAACTATTGAAAGTAATCAAACAAAAAAATTTAACAGATATATAACACATAATAACAAAATAGATACAAATAAATGGCTCCTACACTTTTATTTTGGTTGTGGTGTTGTTTTCAAAGCTGACTGCTTTTTTATTTCATGAGAGATATTTCCTGAGAAATAATGCACTGCCCACTAGGAACTAATACACAAAAAGAACGTAGAATTAATAACTAAGCTGCTGTTAAAAAAAACAGCCTGAAATTTGTCTTTTAAAGTAGAATTTTTGGGGAGATTTACCAAAAAATGTAGCCGTTAGATTTTTTAACAACTGAAAAAAAAATCCATGTAACAGGATTTTTTTTTATTATTGATAATACTATAAAAAAAAGCTTTTGGTAACAAAAAAAACTTTATATGAAAAAAAATCATAAATAAGCAATTTTAAAGGGAATGTCTCTGACTATGTGTTAATGATGAAGGAGTTTATTTGATACTGAGAATTATCTAAGATAAAACTGAGGACATTTCCTTCTGTGTGCATGTTAAGCCTTTTTTTAGCCTAACTTTTAATTCTTAAAAATCATTCCAGCCCTTTCCTCTAAAGATGTCTTCCTAATTGTCTCTTTTGTCAGTGGCCCCAAAGTCTCAATGCACTTAAATTAAAGAAAATATGTAAATAGATGAAACATAAGTAAAGGCAGAAGACCCTCTAAATATGATAATAAATGGAGTACTTTGAAATGCACCACAAATACATGCAAATCAAATGCCATCACTGTGTGCTAACATAATGTCTTTAATATTCAGACAGTTCTGTATATAAATGCACCTCAAATAAAAGACAATATAAGGCAGGTTCTAACTTTTCTGTAGCACACTACTACATCTGTCAGGATTCTTTGGAGGTGTTGCGAGCTTTTGTTAGTTTTGCATCATTTATCATTGAAGATAGCCGTTTTAACATTGTTTCTCCTCTCCCTCTACAGTTTCTCTGTGTTCTCTGTGTCCTGCTGCTTCTCCAGGCAATTGCACTGACTACAGCACTCATCTTTGAAAAAAAGGTAACTCGTTTCACATGTTTATACCTCCTTGTATAGTAAAAGCTCTTCCCCTAAGCCACAGCCTGGTCATCTCTTCTTCATAGTGGTTTCAGGCATCAGGCATCATCATTGTGAGTTCTCATAACCATGTTCCCTCAAATGTGTTAATTCTGTAATGTTTCTGCTTTTCTTCTTTTCTAGACATCTGCCTTGTTTCAGAGCAGTATAAGAGAAGGAATTAAACACTACTATGATGATCTGGACTTTAAAAACATCTTGGACTATGTGCAGCAAAAGGTAGTATAATGTATTATCAAGATAATGTTGACTAATTGTTGAATACTAACAGTCTCCTTTCACAGGATGAGTATGTCTAGAGACCTCTGATGTTTTGTAATAATAATCACAGAGAAGGCCTGTGTTAGATCCTGTGGAAATATACCATGATGTTTGTAATTTGGTAAAAATTCCAGTGCAAATTACCCACCGTATACTAGCACACAGAGCCCCGCTCATAGTAATCTGGAGTGTGATACGTACCACTTAAATTAAAATGTCCAGTCAGCACAGTCAGTATGGTTCCTGATATGTCTGAGACAAACATGTCTGTCATTGTCCAGGACAGTAAATTGAATTTCTCTGTGCTGCATGTTGAATCTTCAGATGCATCTTTTTTTTTTAAGTATTAGAATCTCACAAAACACTAGTCCAAAAAATATTGATAATGGAGAAATGTTGACCTTCTGGAAAATTATGTGCATTTTTGCACTCAGTAATTGGTTGGAGCTCCTTTTACCCAAATTACTGTATCAATACATCATATCATTGGAGCCCATCAGTCTGTGGCACTGCTGGGGTGTTATGAAGCCCAGGTTGCTCTGATAGCAGCCTTCAGCTCGTCTGTAATGTTGAGTCTCTTATCTTTCTCTTGACATTTCCTCAGAGATTCTCTATGGGGTCAGGCCAGTTGACTAGCCAATCAAACACAGTAATACCATGGTCAACAAATCAGTTTCTGGTGGTTTTGGCTTCACTGTGGGCCGATACCAAGTCCTGCTTGATAAGGAAAGCAAAATCTCCATAAAGCTTCTCAGCAGATGTAAGCATGAAGGTCTCTAAAGTCTTTTGTAGACAGCTTACAGCTTTGACTTTGGACTTGATGAAACCCAGCTGATACTTGAAGTGATTTAAAAGACTTTGGTCTTGATATTTTCGTGATGAGAATTAGAATCATAGTATTACTGATTTTAATGTGTCTTCTGTTTATATTTCAGTTTTCATGTTGTGGTGGGGACGAGTACAAGGACTGGGGAGTCAACCAGTATCATTTCTGTAATGGCACTGGTCCACTTGCCTGTGGAGTACCATATACCTGTTGTGTTCGCCGTAAAGTAAGTTCTAGAAATACGCATAGAGTGGCTTTAAAAAGTCTTCATATCCTGTTTAAATGCCAAGATTTATCCTTTTAAAATATTTCCACCATCTATATCCTGTGACATATACAATTCAACTGAAAATCAACCAAAATCTTTCAGGAGGAATTTATCAAACATGTTTTTCAACACAACAAAAAGCTGTTTGCATAAATATACACACCCCTAGACTATTTCTTCTCATAATCTATCAGTATACCCTATCTTGACAAGGCACATTTTGTCAAAGGGGGGGTTAAGCATACTGATTACCCAGGCCCACAATAGTGAGGGGCCCTTGGGAAGCCTGCAATGAGAAGTGTGTTTTTATTTATTTTTTCTTAGTAATCGGTGTCATTATTGAATCAAAAGCAATTAAATGAATTGGTCAACAGACTAAAATTTGTATCAAATAGAGTTAACTTAAAAACTGGGGGGGCCCTGCTCCTCCCTTAAAAACGTCCAAATGGTATAGTCCTGCACCGCAAAAATAATGCAAGTAAATTTAATTTAACCATAGTAAAACCATTGCTCGTACATTGGGGAATTATGGTTCTGAAATACATTTAAATTCATTGATATTTGTAAAAATGATGGAACATTTGTTGCTTGGCTCGCCAGTTAAGGGGGGCCCAAAACCCCTAGCTACACCCCTGGGCACCTACACCACCAGGTAACTGGATCTCTCCTGCTAACCAGTCTTGACCAAAGTTTTTCTCCCTCTCTTTCTCTCTGCTTAGTCTCTATGTGTAGATAAATATGAGTACTCCAATTCATAAATGTGTGCCCCCTTATCCACAGTAAAAGGCACAACATTATCACCTGAGTTAAAATGGCTCATTATATTTTGTTTTATCTCTTATGTCCACTGCCGAAGCCCGCAGACTCAAACAGCTGCTCAGATATGCTGAGGTGGAGGAGCATACTAGCAAAGGCTGGCATTGCAAAATAATGCTGAGGGTGAAAAATGAAATCCAACAAAAATGCTTGATGCAGCGCACAGTTTAGCCAGCATTGTTTTTTGACCAATTTTTACCTAAAACTTGCTAAATTACACAGAGTAATTACACTTGTTAACAGTGCTGTAAAGCCTAGCTTCTCAAAGCATTTTATTATTGAAGGGGAAACACACTAAAATCTCTGGAGGCTAATGGCACCTCATGCAGCCCAACCTAAAAAAAATCTGATATATGCCTTTAGTGTTACAAAAGTGATTGAGTGGGACAAATTTGAACTTTTTTTATATTATGAAACAACCCCAAACCCTCTAGCCCCCCAAAACACACAGGTTTACTTCCAAGCTGGTAGCAGACAGGAATACACTGCATGCACACAATGTTCACAACACTGTATCGCCCCCTGGTGTTGTATCCTGTCATCTTAACTTAGTTCAAAGACATGTTTTTGATTTTCTCACTCTTCTCTCTTTTAACAGGTAGGAGAGGTCATCAACACGCTATGTGGTTACAATACTCTGAGTCAGCAGGTAAGAAAACAGACTGGTTGCTTTATTCAAATTGCCCTCACACAGCACCCTTACCCCTCACACAGTGAGGAGGAGGATCTTTGTCTGACCACTAGAGATCTTAATTTTTTCCGTAATTTAAAATTCTGTTCGTATCTCGGATTAGAGCCACAGTAATCAACCAAGTAATTGAGAGAACGATGAGTGGATGTAATAACTATAAAAACTTTGGGTATATGATTCATGATACTTACATACTTAACATGCTGCACCATGATACCTATAGCACCACCAGGTGGTCAGTTATTAAGTGTATAGCATGAAAGCTAATAACTTACTAACAGTTAGCACGTGAATACTTGTATTTGCACAGCCTGTTCCTTTAATGATACTGATCATTTTCCATGCTGCAACCTATGGTCAATTCAGAACTTCATCACTCTATATTCTTCAAAATATGTGTAATCAATGAACTACAATGACTGATTATTCAAATTATTCCAAAATTGGCGCTAGACACTTGCTATCAACCATGTTGAACTTTTATTCTGATCCATCACAGTATGTGCCCATGGTGACAGTAAATGTTTAACTGTAATCACTACAGTATGCCAAATGATTAATTTTTAGCTCAATATTTGATCAAATATTCCCAAAGATTTTGACAGTAATTTCAAAGCTTTCATAATGTTTTAGTTTTTTTAATCAAAATTTTATGATAGATTTTTTAAATATGACAACTGTTTAAAGTTTCATGGCAAAAAAACCCCAAAAGTTTCTCATCTGATATCATTGCCTCAGATTCTGGAAATGTCTGAGTTATACCCACTCCTCACCTGGCTGAGTTGGTTAGACCAGTGGTTCTCAAGGTGGGGGTTGGGACCCCTTTTGGGGTTGCAAGACACTGAGAAGGGGTCACCTGATAACTTAAAAATACAACAAATACTTTAGAATGAATTAAAATTGTATATTTTACCTGTATTTATGAAAATTTATGCATAAAATTAGCTAGATGTAAAATAGAAACTTGGTGAGATTATGCTGAAATCAAAGTATGTTTAAAAAAATCTAAAATGTAAGTAAGCCCATGCATTTAATGTGCACGTCTGTGTTAAACCATGCTTTAACCACCTCCAGGTACAATGGGGATCCCTGGTCTCTGACCCTGATATTTTGAGGGTCTCAGGCAAAAAGGTTTTAAAATTCCCAGGTTAGATGACTGACTAGTGAGTCCCACAAGAGAGTAAAACGGTTTCAAAACCAATATATCCTCACAAATGCTAACAGATACTAGCCTTTTTGTGTTTTTAAAAATGAGCATCGTCGTTCACTGGAAAATCTTTCACATTAAAATGTTTTAAATGATAAACTTTTAAAATGTCACATGCATTTGAAACTTCAGCCTGCACCTTTTCGTTAAATTCAATCCCTCATTTTTTTTGTTTGTGGTGAAGGTAAACTTCCATGTTTGTCGTTGGGAGTGTATTTTTTTTTTTTTAAATACTAATCGAAACAAGCTAACTAATTAGGTGAAAACAGGTTTTCAGTAAAGCACCTTTTATTTAAAATAAAGTCAAAGTAAACCAAAAACTTTGAACTTTCATCGCAAAAAGTTTTTTCCATGTTTTCATTGCCTCATCTGGTAGAAATGTTTGTGTGGCACTCATTCCCTCCGTGGCTCAGTCAGATAGGCACCTGACTGTCCATCAAAAGACCCGTGGTTCAAGGCCAGGTAGTCACCGTGCTTCTGCACTAACTGAGGCTCCAGCAGCAACGGTAACAACTTATGATTGCAGCTAGCCAGCTCTCACGCTGCAATTTCTAAAAGTTGCCACATTCTAGTTTTGTATGGAAGTGGCTGTAAGAACTAAATCATGGTGTTTTTCTCTTTAGCGGGAAACTCTGCATGAGCTGATCCATGTGCGAGGCTGCATTCATGCGGTCAACCTCTGGATGAGTGACAACATTGGAATAACTATTGCTCTCTGCTGTGCCGTTGGGCTGCCCCAGGTAATCTTAAACACACTGAAAATATCTTTTTCCAAAAGGATGCTTTTAAAGTTGACCCTCATGTTTGAACTAACAATTCCAAACTGCTCATTTAAATTTCTGCTCACACCCAGCAAAATAATAGCTTATATGATTGTTTTCTTTGCTGAACGAATGGCTGTTTCAGCAATTCTTATCAGTGTTTGCCAAAACTAAAAGTGATGAAACAAGTTTGGGGAAATTCCTATACTTTTATTCTTTTTTATAGATGAACTTCTCTCATTCAATTACAAATGTCTCAGTTCTTTCTATGAATAAATTTAGGCTCATTTCATCCCCACTAGAGATAAGTCATCCATTAATTATCGGTACAAAACAGCTGCATCACAAACCAAAACTCCAAGAAGAGGTATGTTCATTTGTCAGATAAAAATAACCACCTGCTTCTGCTAAAAATATACACAGAGGGTTTATGGGAGAAATGTCTTACTTTTTACAGACTTATCTTATATTAGGAATAAAGGTATATTTTCCTGGTCCTTTGAACTGTTGCTCAGGAGCAAATTTCTTTTTATAATTTCTTTCTGTGAATAATTGGTTCTTAATGCATATGGCAACATAAACGTTGAGGTCACTGGATTATTGCTGACAGTGTAAATCCTTGAGTGAATATGTATACAAATGAGGATGAAATTATTACCCCCCATGAAAGCTTCACCTTTTCCAAAGTATTTCCCAAGTGCTGTTAAACAGAGCAAGGAATCTTCAACACAGCTTTTCCAACATCCTAGGTTTATTTTGAAAGCTTGCATTATTTTACTTTGCACACAGAAACAAAATCATTTGTTTCTAGCATGGACTTTGGTCTTCAGTTCACCCCACAGATTTTCAGTGGGATTTAAGTCAGGGTTTTGTGCAGGCCAGTCAATAAGTGTCATTTAGTCTTTTGAAGGTAGTTCTTATCCAGGAGCCACGTATGTTTTGGATTTTTGTCATGTTGCAAGACAAAGCAACGACCCAGATCAAGTTTTCTGGTGACTTCTTGAGGTTTTCTTTATATGTCCTTATTTCTTCACGATTCCTTCCACCTTTATGAGATTCCCAGTTCCAGACACACTGCAGCATCCCCACAGTGAAACTGTGGGGACAATGTTCTCATCTCCCTTCTTTCTCCAAACATAAGCAACACCACTGTGGCCAAAGAGCTCTAGTTTGGTCTGATTTGACCAAAAGACATGCTTTCAGTATGCAGAATCTTTCTCCAGGTTGTCCTTGACAGACTTCAGTCTGGCTTGAAGATGTCTTTTCTTGAAGGTGTCAGACACTGTTCTCTTTTTGGCTCTTAGGAAAAACTTGAATAGTTTCCTTTAAATTAAATAATTTATTTTCCTTTACAAATGTTTATCTTAAATACTTGAAACAGAACTACCAATCTTTCATGTGAATCCATAGAGCTCAGATTATGAAGGAGTAGTAAACACAAAGAAATTATCTCAATACTAATTTATTTACTTATCCCATTCTAGGATTCAGTAATCCTTAGGCCTTAGTAAGAGAGGTGACCAAGAACCCGATGGTCACTCTGAGCTCCAGAGATGTTGTATGTGGAAATGGACAATGTTCCAGAAGGACAACCGTCCTGCAGCCCTCTGCTGATCTGGGCCTCTCCTAAGTGAAAAACACATGAAAGCATGCTTAGAGTTTGCAAAACACTCCTAATGAAAGCCAAAGTGAAGAAGCACCTTATGAATTCACTGTAAATGACACATAATTGGTTTGTAAACTTTTGCTGCTTCTAGTAACACGATCGTACGCCTACTTTACAGCTGCTGGGTATCATCCTTAGTTGCGTTTTCTGGAATCTACTGGTGGACATGAGCGAATCAGCTGACATGGTGGACTTCAAGATCAAGAAAAAAGAGGTTAACTACAGCGAGCTGGATCTGTCTGGAGCCGGCTGGTGTATGTGTCTGCCGAGGGATGGTGGCTACTTGCCGGTCCCTGCCTCTGAGCCTGAACTTGACCCCATTGACATTCATCTAGAGAAGCTCAAAAAGCAGCCCCCTCGCACACATGCTCAGCTTCGAGAAATGCAACAGTCTCGGTCGGCCACTGGGCTGGACGAGGTCGATGTTGGCCGAAAGCAGAAAAGGGAACACTGAGGGGTCTTTTTGCCTTTTTTCTGCCGTTTGGTTTTTGCCTTTTTCATTGTAATGAAGTTTTGGGTTGTATTGTATTTTGTTATGGTTGCTTACATAAGTCAATAGAAGAAGAGACATTCTGTCAGTAAAGGACATCAAAAGTACTCTGGGCCAAATTAGAAACGTGCAAACTGGGCTTTTAAAAGAATCTTTTCTCGTTTGTGATGGTGTACATTCTGTGATTTATGGTATTAAATCACAAGTTATTTATATATTTTTAGCCTTTGAAATTGAGATAAGTCTCGTGCTAAAGCTTACCTCAGGCTGTTTAATAAATAGCCCAGTAGTCAGAGCACAGATCTATGTGGTGTATAAAGTAATGGTAGCTTGATGAAGTTTAAAGTGTCTAAGACATAGGAATAGCCAACTTTGTCTTGAGTGTAGCATTTGTGTCAGATGTGTACAGTTTGTGCATTATTTTGTTTTACTATGATTTTAATTTAATTTTGTGCAACCAGTGTACATTGTAAGACTGATAGTTGTTTATTAACAGGGGATGCATGTTTTGTACTATATATGAAGAAAACAAAACAAAAAAATGTACATGATAGGCTCTCATCGGGGGGCTTCAGTTCTATCCATTTTTAAATCAACCTTTTTATTCCATCTTTTTATGTAACAACTAAAGGGATTGTACAAACTTTAAAAACCCGTGAAAAGCTACACTAAATTGTTTGTCTCTTTTGGTTATCAAAGATATGCACTGTTTTTGAGCTTCCCCCCTAGCTGCTGCCTTGTATCAGCACTACTCCTATTGTCAATAAAGCCAAAATTGTGTACTGATTTTTGTACTCATTTTCTGCAATATCTATTGCATAGATCGAGAGAGAGAGAGAGAGAGAGAATATATTTATGATTGTAAGCCACACCCAATACATTGTGGTCTCCTGTAAAATGCCGTTATGTATCAAGAACCTTCATGTCCACTAAAAATCCCTGTTTTCTCACTGAAACACTACTTATAAGAAGTAAAGTTCATACCCAGTTAATAAAGACAAGTCTTAGCCGTCGTGCTCCTTAAATCTGGGGGAGCTCCTGTCCCCCCAGATTTTTAAGAAATTAATGTTCTCCCCCATGCATCTTAATATTATTCGATTTTTTTATTTTGTATACAATTAAGTAATGATGAACATATTCATGAAACATATTTCAATATGGGTGTTTTACCCCTCTAATTCCATAAATGTCCCTTATACACAAGCCCCACTTCCCTTAATCGGTTTGATCCAAAAGTTGCCACACAAGCTCAGCTCATGGACGACAGGTAGGTATATGGAGCTATTATTGTTGCAAAAGTTTTACAAGTGCATACAAAGATCTGTGCACAAATCTGCACATTCGTTGGCAGATTTGAAAATACATTTACAAATCCACAAATGCGTGCACAAATACACAAATGTGTGTACAGATCTGCAAATGCGTGCACATATCTGGAAATATGTGTTCAGATCTGATCATGTGTGCAAAGATCTGTAAATGCTCTCAAAGATTTGCAAATTCGTACAAAGATCCACAAATGCGTCCACTAATCTGCAAATGTGTAATTGTGGACTTGGTTAATTTTAGTTCAGAAAACTCTTTTTTTCTTTTCTTCAAGTTGTCAAAATCCTCACAAGCCATCAGTTACAACTGAAATCTACCTCTCAATTGGCTGTCATACACACGTGACTTGCAACAGTTGTACTGCGCACGATCCGCAAATGTGTACTCAGATCCGTAAGTGTAAGGACTGGGTCTGTTGCCCTCAGCGCAGGCTCACAGGCAAGGCTGCCTTCCTCATTGCATCGTCATCACACGGAAGGCAGCAGTTCAGCCTTTTTAAAAGCTGTATTTAGCATCAACATGAAAGGAGAAATATTGTTGTATTATACTGTTATTTTTCTTATTTTTATTGAAAGAGTGAAGAAAATAATGACAGAGTCACCTGGCTCTGCCCAGTGTGCTGATCCTGCACCTTGAGCAAAAACTGTCCCAGCATGATGTCTCTTTGTCCCCAGTGTACAGCAGGGAGCAACTATTTAATAAAAAATATATTCCATCAGATAGTCTTCATTGACACGGCTAAACTATATATTGAGTCGAGCTTCGAGGTTTCATCAGCCTACCTCTCCTTACTGCTGACAAAACGAGTGAAGACTCCCTCTACCGCAGCGCCTGTCATCCACTACCGCCTGCGCATGAGCAGATTCTGGCCTGATGCTGATTTACAGAAAGCATCCAGCATAACAAACACGGTGTTCAGTTACTCACCACGCATTCAAAATAACGTTGCCCACGGTGTAAAGATACTTTCCTTCCAAATGGAACCATTTGCTCAAAGCTGAGGGAAAGTAATCAGCAATTATATAGTAAAAACAAAACATAAACTGAATGTTTGTAATACTTGCAGTATTTAATTAAGAAATGAACACAAAAAACCCATAAAGTTAGGGAAAAATGAACCAACAATACTTCAATACAAGATGAAAAAAGTAGTGATAGAATATTCTTGTTACAAATGTACACTTTCACTTGTGGAAGGATCAAGATCAGAAATTAAGAAAAACCAAGTGTGAATTGTATTGATTTGAAAGAAGGTTTAAATATCCAGTTACAATTACACATCTAAAAATGATAATAATAGTATTACCAATAATTCACTGTCACTATGGGGTGAAGAAAAGTTCACTCTTTGGTGGGTGGCTGTACCATCTGTGGGACTGTGGGAGAATTTACAAGAGTTCATTTTTATATTTTTAGAAACAGACATAAAAACATATTCACATCTATGTAAGCTCATATATATGCCGTGGAATAAAACATTTCATACGGTGGTTTTGAATCAGGGGTGGCAAACATGCACTATGTGGGTTGTATCAACAAGTTGTAAACAGGAAGGAAACACAAGATTATCAGCCAAGAAGTAAAACCACTTGCACAACACCATGCGCAGTTTAGAAATATATCAAATAGAAAAAACAATACATATTGTTGCTTGTTCTTTGCAAGACATTAATGAAGGGGACAGACTGTGTTTTGCCAAAATCTTAAGAAGAATTGCTAAATGCAGTAAAAAGATACTTTAGTGTAAAACTACTGATCATGTCATTTAAAAAGTAGCTTCAATCCATTTTTATTTTATGTTGACTCATTCATATTGTCTATTTGCATTTAAGCTTTGAAAACATAAATGCTGGTTCAATACATTAGACAAAATATATTTCTAAGCAAGAGCAGTCAAATAATAAACATTCTTAATTGAGATTTATCTCAGAATCCCTGTAGTTAATAGCAATTTACTGCAGTCATTTCTAATTGCATTAATCACAGTTTTAATCTTTTTTTTTTTTTTAAACTAGAAACAAGTTGAAGGTAAAGTAAATGCTTGATAACAAAAGGTGCAGATGACTTCTGACTGGTTCACTGAGCTGTCTGAGTATTTAAAAAGGACATGAAAAATTAAAGATCAATGATGGACATTTATTTCATCACTGTGGCTGTAGGGAAGAGTTGAAATGGCTTAACCAGAGTGTGTTGAAAGAGACAAAGTGTGAGATTAATCGGGATTAAAATAATAATGCACTAATTACGGATCTGAATTAATCGAAATGAATCTTAATAGCTGCCCATCCCTGGGACGGATGATCTTGCACTCTTTCTTTCAGGGTGGGTGTAACAGTCTTAGCCTGAAGGAGCTGCTCAGGGCCCCAACAGTGTCATGCAGTAGGTGAGAGGGGTTGTCCATGATGGATGTCAGCTTGACCAACATCCTCCTATTGCCTGCTTCCTCCAGAGTCCAGGGGACAGTCCAGGACAGACCTGTGCCTCTTGACCAGCTTATTCAGTCTTTCTCTGTCTCTCTCTGTGCTCCCTCCTCCCCAGGCAGCCACTGAATAGCAGACACCATCATACTATCATAAAATGTCTGTGACAGAGTCCTGCACACTCCAAAGGACCTCAGTCCCCTCAGCAGGTGCAGATGACTTTGCCCTTTCTTGTACAGGACGCTTATATTGTTTGACCTGTCCGCTTTATTGTTGAGGGGAACCCTCAGGTATTTTCTATATGTCTCTACCCTCTTAATGTTCAGTCTCTGGATGTTCATCAGTGCAGTCTGGGTGCCAGCTGACAGATTACAAAGCCGATGATAATCTGCCTGTACTCCACTGGAGGAGTCAAAGAACATGACCCACACAGCGTCCCAGGGTTCTCCAGGTGAACCGTGGATCTGTACAGCAGGTATATATCTGCGTCACCCGCCCTGATGTCTGGTCTTCTCTACGGACTTCAGCAGATGAAAGGTGAGGGCCACAGGTATGAAGTAGTTCAGCTCTCTGAGGTGCAGTCTTTGGGGCTGGAACCACGCAGAAAGTCTTCCTCTTGACTCAAGCTCAGGTTAAAGATGACCAGAAGCACCTTGCATTTTGTACAGTCCTTTAGGAGTCTGGGCTGATACCATCAGGACCTGTTAAAGAAAGCACATTGTAGATTTATTGATCCCTTAAAAAGTAACATTTAGTATTTACAGTTTCCCAAATGATGTTCGTTGAAATCAAAACTTCCGAAAAAGACCGAAACCATTGGTAAGGAATGTTAAAATGTTAACATTTTAACTACTTGGTTTTGAAGGTAAACTCATTGAAAATAATGGTCGGATTCTCAAGATTTGGTTATGATCTTAAATTATGGCAGTATGACCTGATAACATTTCAAATTTCCCATGAAAAGTCAAACATCACAACATTAAGAATATGATGTATAGGTGGAGGCCTAACAATAAGACCTAAAAAATCAGAACTTGATGCTCACCTGCAAGCACTTGTTGCAGTCGAGAGCAGGGCAGCTCTGGCCTCCAATCGCTTTAGGTATCCAGTAGTTACTCGATGACCCAGTCTGAATCCTGGCTCAGCTTCCATTTGGAGATTGAGGGGCATCGGGGTCTTCTTACTGGATGAACACTGGGTGAGAGGAAAAGAAAATAGGTTCAGTTGTAGGCAAGGGTTCATACCCTCCTGCAGTCTATGGCCAGAGACAAGTCCAGGTCACAAAAGGCTGACTTGTAGGTGCAGTCCTTCTACCTGGAAGACTGTCATATATAATTTTACATGATAGTTGTAAAATAGCCACGAGTATCAAAAGTATCTTAAAAAAGCTGTCCCTTTTCCTAATCTTTGGGAACTTTGGACTAGTGGTAATGAACTGGTCAAACCTCAGGACCCGCCATCTCCAAAAGGACAGATCCTGACCAAAATTTTTGAAGAATTTCAACCACATAGATATATTAAATGCTGCAGTTTTGACCTTCGATTGGAGAAAGATATTGGGCAAAACAAAAATGTTTCAAAAGTGCATTATTTCAGCATCTGTACATCATGGTCACAACCCATCCAAAATTGGGCTTAAGTTAGAAATTATCTGGGTGAAATATGGCATGAGGGTGTAGGGTCCCAATTTCCTCTTACCTTCAGCTGTGGTCCCTGGCATGAAGATGCCTTGCTCAACTTCTCATGTGGACAGAGGAACCAAAGACCATCTCCTTGTAGAGGCCATGATGTACAACAGCAGCAGTGCAACCCTGAAAATTTTGCCAAAATGCCCAATGCTGCAGCAGTGAACATTTTGGCAACTTCTTAAGAACAGCAGAAGTATACAAATTCACAAAGGACTGCAAACATGACCAGTACAGTACACACATAAACAAGGCAAGTTATCAGTATATGCCATGACTTCTGGGTCATGTTATTAAAGTCTTCATCATCATCCAGGTTATCATCGTTTGGTTATCTTCATATTGCTGGGTGACTTTGCAGGAGCAATAGAAACCAGGTCTGATGCCTCACTGGCTGTCATAGTTCTCCCTCAATGTTAGGCTGTCGTTCCTTCAAGAGCACTTTGTGAATTTTACACAGTTTTTCCATTGTTTCCTAGTACATCATGAGCATTACTGATGATATGACATTTTCCTGAGAGCAATTTGAATTTCGTTGGTCCATTGTAGGTCAAAGTTTCCTTGAAAGCACTTTGAGAACATTGTTTTTTATATGCCATTGGTCCATTGTTGGTCCAAGTTTCCTTGAAATCACTTTGAGAACATTGTTTTTTCATCTGCCGTGGGTCCATTGTTGGTCCAAGTTTCCTTGAAATCACTTAGAGAACGTTGTTTTTTTATATGCTAGTGGTCCATAGTTGGTCCAAGTTTCCTTGAAAACACTTGGAGAATATTGTTTTTTTTTTTTTTCTTTGCATTGGACCATTGTTTATCCAGGTCTCCTTGAAAACACTTTGAGAATACATTTTTTTTTGCCGTTGGACCATTGTTGATCCAAGTGCCCTTTAAAACACTTTGAGAATATTGTTTTTTTGCTGTGGTCCATTGCTGGTCCAAGTTTCCTTGAAAACACTTTGAGCGTATTGTTTGGGTTTTTTTGCCTTTGGACCATTGTTGTCCCAGATTCCTTGAAAGCACCGAAAATATCGTTTTGCTGTTGTTCCATTGTTTCCTTTGAAGTATTTTCCCCACATGATTGATGTAGGATCACTTTGAATTTTGTTGTTCAGTTGTTTGTTTCCCTTGGAAGAACATTTTAACCCTTTGATTCTTTCTATAAATACGTTGAACACATCTTATATTTTTTTTGTATTTGACATTTTGGATCAGATGCATTTCTTGATATTGAGAAAGTCTGAATTGTTTTTCTTTTATTGAAGACCCTGGATTTAGTTTGTTTTATTATTTCATTTGATTTCAGTGATTGTATTGATTTTTTTTGGTAGTATAAAAGACAGATTTTTCTCTCATATTGAACACTTTTTGAACTTTGAAAAGTTTTATCCTTTGTTTTTTTTCATTTAGAACGGATCTTTTTTTTTTCATTTGAATTCAGAGGTTTTGTGACATTTATTTTGTATTATATTGAACAAACATTGCTTTCTCACTCATACTGAACAACCCTTTTGAACCCAGTTTAATTTTTTTTTAGGTATTTTCCTTTTTGCACTTCTGATTTTGAATTTATTAGTAATTAATTATTGTGGTTGTTGTAAGTGACCAACCATGCACCATGTAGGAACTTAATAAACTTGACTCACCCGGTGATGGTGACCTACCTGCTGCATGACAGAAGTCGGGGGCTGAAGAGTGGAGGTGAAACCTCCTGACAAAAGAACCCTCTGAAGGGTGGAGGTAGACTCGCAGGTCAAGGAACTCTCTGTAGGTTCAAAGTGGACCAACAGGTCAAGGAACCCTCTTTAGGGTAGAAGTGGACCAACAAGTCAAGGAAACCTCTGAAGGGAGGTAGTGGACCAACAGGCCAAGCAACCCTAAGAAGGGTGGAAGTGGACCCACAGGTCAGATGAACCGTCCACTTGGACACTAACACAAGGCTGACCAGTGGGGGCCTTCTGATTGTGGGTCAAAGTAACAGTTGCTCAGGCTGTGAATTTTAATTCACAACATCATAAAAACATTACCATCAGCAGATTAAAATGAAAGGCCTATTTCCATCATGAATTGTTTTGTATTAGCATTAGCGCAGTGAAATAAAAAAAGGCCTATTTCCATCATGAATTCTTGTTTTGTATTAGCATTAGCAGAGTGAAATAAAAAAAAAGGCCTATTTCCATCATGATTTCTTGTTTTGTATTAGCATTAGCCGAGTGAAATAAAAAAAGGCCTATTTACATCATGATTTCTTGTTTTATATTAGCATGAGCGGAGTGAAATAAAAAAAGGCCTATTTCCATCGTGAATTCTTGTTTTGTATTAGCATTTGCGGAGTGAAATAAAAAAAGGCCTATTTCCATCGTGAATTCTTGTTTTGTATTAGCATTAGCCGAGTGAAATAAAAAAAGGCCTATTTCCATCGTGATTTCTTGTTTTATATTAGCATTAGCAGAGTGAAATAAAAAAAGGCCTATTTCCATCATGATTTCTTGTTTTATATTAGCATTTGCGGAGTGAAATAAAAAAAGGCCTATTTCCATCGTGAATTCTTGTTTTGTATTAGCATTAGCCGAGTGAAATAAAAAAAGGCCTATTTCCATTGTGAATTCTTGTTTTGTATTAACATTAGCGGAGTGAAATTAAAAAAAGGCCCATTTCCATCATGAATTCTTGTTTTGTATTAGCATTAGCAGTGTGATATAAAAAGGCCCATATGCAAATAGAAAAAAACAGTGACAAATTCACTAGGGTCAAAAACTCACTAACCTCCTTTACCAGGTCATTGGATATCTTAGTATTCATGGTCAGGTCCAGGTGTGGGCAGGGATCGTTGTCTCCTCACAGCTCATCATGCATCAACAGTACTGTCCAACAGTCCAACAACAGTCCATATGCAAGTTGTACATACATAGTGAGTCTTGTGCCTAAATTCACAAGCATGTCCTCAGTCCGTGTCAAGGATGTGTGTGTGTGGAGCTTCCCCACCTCTAGTATACTGTTTGTTAAATAATAATACGACGTGAGTAATAAAAGAGAGCTTGTACTTATTCGTCTCACAGTTTTGCACCCTAAAACATCTCTGTGAGGGCAAGCACTCATGCTTCTGATCAAGGACATGGGATGGGTCCGTTGTGATCGTGTCAGCCAGTATGAGGTGTTGCTTGGTGCAGCTGCTAAAAAAACAGTTCAACAATCTGCCCCACCATTTTTTTATTACCATTAGCAGAGAGAAATAAAAAGGCCCATTTCCAGCATGAATGCTTGTTTTGTATTAGCATTGGCAGTGTGAAATAAAAAAGGCCTTTTTCCAGCATGACTGCTTGTTTTGTATTAGCATTAGCAGTGTGAAATAAAAAGGCCCATTCCATCATAAATTTTTGTTTTGTATTAGCATTAGCAGTTTGAAATAAAAAGGACCATTTCCAGCATGAATGCTTATTTAGTAATCGCTTTAGCAGTGTGAAATACAAAGGCCCATTTCCATCATGAATTCTTGTTTTGTATTAGCATTAGCAGTGTAAAATAAAAAAGGCCCATTTCCAGCATGAATGCTTATTTTGTATTAGCATTAGCAGTGTGAAATAAAAAGGCCCATTTCCATTATGATTTCTTGTTTTATATTAGCATTAGCAGTGTGAAATAAAAAAGGCCTTTTTCCAGCATGAATGCTTATTTAGAAATCGCTTTAGCAATGTGAAATAAAAAAAGGCCCATTTCCAGCATGAATTCTTGTTTTGTATTAGCATTAGCAGTTTGAAATAAAAAAGGCCCACTTCCAGCATGAATGCTTGTTTTGTATTAGCATTAGCAGTGTGAAATAAAAAAGGCCCATTTCCAGCATGAATGCTTGTTTTGTATCAGAATAACATGTTCTATTGACTCCTCTTCCTGACACTCCTCACACAAGCCAGTATCATGCTTCTCCAGCAATTTCAATGCTTTGTTTAAGGCACAGTGTCCTATCCTTAGCCTTGTCATCACCACCTCTTCTCTCCGGCTTATACCGCCGATCGTTGAAGCTCTGACCTTTTGCTGAATCTGATACAGGTGCCTTCCTCTGTTCTCTCTGTCCCACATGCTTTGCCAAATCTGATTCATTTTCCCCTTAATCACACTTTTTGATTCTGTCTTGCTAATGCTCACTTGCATTTCAACCCTGCTTGCCCTCAGTGCCTTCTTTGCCAGTTTGTCCGCCTTTTCATTCCCTTGCACTCCTACATGTGCTGGCACCCAAAGGAATGTGACCTGGCCCCCCTTGCTGTGTATTCTTGTGACTGTGTGCAGAACCTGAAATAGAATGTGTTGTCTACTGTCTGAGTGGAATGATGTGATACTGTCTAGAACTGATGCCGAATCTGAGCATATGACTGTCTTCTTTTGTGATGTTATTTCCACCCATTTTAATGCCACCAACACCGCCACCATCTCTACTGTGTACACCCCCAACCCATCACCTGTTCTTTTGTATATGCCCACTCCTTTTCCTGGTACTGAATCCTGTTACACCCGTGTCTGGATTTTTCGCCCCGTCCGTGAACACCTGCACAAAGTCATTATATTCTTGATTTATAAGATAGCTGAATGCACTCGGTAGGTCCACTGTTTTCCTCCCTGTCCTTTTTTATTTCAAGCAGCGATACATCGACTCTCGGACACACTAGTCTCCATGGAGCCTCTTCAGGGTACACCACTGGTGGGCTTATTTGTAGTCCATCAATTGACATGTCCCTCACTATTTTATTTCCTGCTTTGGCAAAATGCTCACTGGAGTTCTTCCCATTCTCCCAGCTGTCCTGTAGCACTTCTTTTGTTGGGTGACTGCCTCTCTGTCCCTTCAAATTCACCCAATAATTAGCCATCAGCTGCTTTCTCCTTAACTCCAGTGGCATTTCTCCCATCTCTACCTGTATGGCAGGAATTGGTGATGTCCTAAAAGCTCCACTACAGATCCGTAATGCTTTTGCCTGTATGACATCTAACTTCCTTAAATAACTCTTAGCTGCTGACCCATACGCCACACTACCATAGTCCAGCACTGATCGTATCAGTGCAACATAAACTCTTTGGAGTGAGTTGCAGCTTGCTCCCCAGTCTCTTCCTGCCACACATCGCATCACATTTATGACTTTCTTGCACTTTTTCTCTATCCTGGTGACATGGCCTGACCATGTTAACCGTTCATTGAACACGACCCCAAGGAATTTAAATTCTGGCACCCTTTCCAACTCTTCCCCATACATTTTTAACCTGACATCTTCTCTGATTTTCTTCCTGGTAAAGAACACTGTTTTGTTTTTTTCTGTTGAAAACTTGCATCCCCAGTCATATCCCCATTCAGTCACTTGATCAATAGCTCCTTGAAGTTTCCCAATAACATGCTCAACGTTTCTGCCTCTTTTCCACAAGGCTCCATCATCAGCAAACAGCGACCTGCCTATGTCTACCTGCAGTTTTGAAAACACATCGTTAATGCTTATGCTGAACAGTAATGGGCTGATCACACTCCCCTGAGGCGTGCCATTCCCCACCACATACTGTGTTGACATGACTGTCCCGATTCTCACTTGAATTTTCCTTCCAAACAGAAAGTCTTTAATCCAGTTAAAAGCTCTCCCTCCAACTCCTATCTTAGACAGCTTTATAAGCAGTCCTTCCCTCCACATCATATCATATGCTTTTTCAATATCAAAAAACACTGCGATAACTGTCTCTTTGTTTGCTTGGGCCTTTCTTATTTCTGTTTCCAGCCGTATTATTGGATCCATTGTACTCCTTCCTCTTCTAAAGCCACTCTGATGGTTTGCTATCTTGCCTGCCTTCTCCAGCTGGTAGGTTAACCTTTCTGTTATCATTCTTTCCATTACTTTGCATATGTTCGAGGTCAGTGCTATTGGCCTATAGCTTGATGGTTTTACTGGATCTTTTCCTGGTTTTCTTATTGGAATGACCACTGCTTCTTTCCACACTGCTGGTAGTTGGCCCTGTTCCCACACTTTGTTATAGAGCTCTAACAGTCTCTTGAGCGTTTTCTCTCCTAAGTGCATCAGCATAATGTAGCTTACTTGATCTTTCCCTGGAGAAGTTGGTTTGGATTTGTTAATTGCCCTCAGCATCTCTTCCAGTGTAAATGGTTCATCCAAAATGCCATTGTCATCTTCCCTCCTGTCCAATACTTCTAGGTGCTGGCTTAATGTCTTTCCTCTTCTTCTGTTACCTTCTTCAGACAAGTTTTCTGAGCTGTGTATCTTTGCAAAGGCCTTGACCATTATTTCTGCTTTCTCTTTATCTGTCACCACTGTTTTACCCTCATCTATCATGACAGGATATTCCCACTCTCTCCTGTCTCCTCCCATTCTCCTTATCATTCCCCATACCTCTCCTACCGGTGTCGTTCTTCCAACTGAGCAGCAAAAGTTCCTCCAGCTTTCTCTCTTGGCTTGTCTTACTGTTCTCCGCACCACTGCTTGTGCCTTTTTATACAGAATTAAGTTCTGCATGTTGTGAGCTCTTTTAACCAATCTTAATGCCCTGTTTCTTTGCTTTACAGCCTGACGACACTCCTCCGTCCACCATGGTACCAGCTTCCTCTCACTCCTTCCTTTACTCCTGGGAATAGATTTTTCTGCTGCTGTGATGATTGTTGATGTTATCTGGTTGTTTAGCTCATCCACACTATCTGGCTTGTCAGCTGTTGATATCTTCTCCTCACTCAATCTTTGGAATTCACCCCAGTCAGCCTTTTCAAATCTCCATTTTTTAACTCCACTGCCTTGTCTTCCTTCCACTTTCTCTCCCACATAACATGCCACTGGATAATGATCACTGCCCATTATTGTTTGAAGAACTTTCCAGGAGCTGATTCCAGCCAAAGAGTTAGACAGAAGTGTGATATCTAATGCTGACACTGCACCCGTTGTTATATTAATCCTAGTGCCCCTTCCATCATTCATACAGACTAGTTCATTATTATCCATCAGTTCTTCAATTACTTTCCCATTTGAGTCTGTCTGTAATGCTCCCCATGTGGTACTATGAGCATTGAAATCCGCACACCAAACCTTTTTAGATCTGTTTTGGCCTTGTATTTGCAGCAAACTGTCCAAGTTTAACCTTTTACATGGGTTGTAGTAGTTGATTACTACCAGTTCTTCACCTTTATTCCATATCTCCACAGCTATATACTCCAGCTCCTCTCCTTTCTCCAGCACTCTACTTGGTATTCCTTGTTTTATGAGCGTTACACATCCTCCTCCTCCCCCTAGATTTCTATCTTGTCGATGTGTTACATAGCCGTGCACAACAAAATCCAAACTAGGTTTTAACCATGACTCCTGGATGCACACAATGTCAGGTTTTTCTTTCAATTCTTGGATGAAATGCTTGAACTCCTGGCCATTTGCCAGCAAGCTCCATGCATTCCACTGCAAAAGAAAGACCATAATCAATATTAACCAATACATGGTGTTTCCTGGCTGGACTGATTAGTGAGGTTTTCCCCCTTTCTTCCCATGTCAGTCCTACAAGTCCTAAGTGATTTACTGCTGCCTTGACTATCAGCTGAATTTTCATATCTTTTGACTTAACTTCAGCAGTGCTGTTTATCACTCCTGCTATGAAAGTTACAAGGGCTTTTTGTCAATGCACAGCTCATTGTTGGGTTTCTTTTGTAACACTCGGCCCCCTGCTCCTGTCTCTTTCTTTCCCTTGTTACTCTTCCTGCCTCTGCATAAGAGAGCTTTCTCTCCACTCTTACTCTCTGAATTTCATTTTTCCTTTTCATGAACTCACATCCCCCATAAGCCACACTATGAGCCCCACCACAGTTACAGCACTTTGGTTGCACTCCATCACCACACTTCCCATATTCATGGTCTCCCCCACAGCGAGCACATCTCCTTTGCTCCTTACAGACTTTAGCTGTGTGTCCAAATCTTTGGCATTTAAAGCACCTTAGTGGTTTTGGCACATACACCCTCACAGGGTAGCTCATGAAGCCCAGGAGCACCTTGCTTGGCACAACATTTCCTTCAAACTCAATCAGTACTGTTTCACTGTCCTTTTTTGCTCCATCCCTTGTTGTTTTCATTCTCAGCACACTTTTCACTTTGGCCCCTCTGATATTTTTCTTAAGTTCCTCCATATTAACTGCCAGCGGCACACCTGTGATGACCCCTTTACAACCTCCTTCTTTTTGAGCTCCAACCCTTCTCGTGCTCTCCACCTTAGCTTTTCCTATCTCCTTTAAATTGAGAGTTTTCTCAAGCTGCTCTTCATCCACACATCTCACCAGTAGATTTCCATCATTAAGGACTTTGGCGTACAATATTTCTCCGATCCTATTTGCCAGAGTTGTAGTTAGCATGAATGGATTGATTTTCTTCATAGATTCTTGTCCTTTTCCATTGAATCTTATGATGGCACATTTGTCTGACCTGTTATTCTTCTGCTGCTCATAGCCCTCTCCCTCACTGTCAGATCTGTCACTGTTGGATTTCCTGATCCTTTTCGTCCCCTTTCCTTGGTGATCAGTAACCCAGTTCCTCACTCTCCCCTCACTCCCTTCTCCTCTCCCTTCACCGCACTCCATTTCACGCAAACTACACACATCTGAGTCACAACAGGATTCGTCATAACCCGCCTCCTCCCCTAACTCTGGCCATTCTGGTCGGGAAAACCTTCCCGGTTTTCCCTGATTTAAATGCCCAGATGACGTTTCCGCCATCTCATCTCCACCACTAAACAGCTGTTTGGCTAGCTACAAGGTGTAGCGCACAAATCTCGTCTTACCGGGCCTGTACAGGCCGTCGGCCGAAACCTATGCGAACCACTCCTTATAACCAACCGTTTACCAAAACCAAAGTCCGTAATCCAAAATCAGAGCCAAATAAACCGTATATTGTTCCTACCAGATGTGCCGATACCGGTTCAAATTTTCGCTCCACTGCTCAACGTCACTTCCGCCCTCCTCCTGCCACGCCATCTATTAACTGATTGAGGAGGCTGGAGCAGCCCCTTTTATATCCTGTTGCTCCTCCCACAGGAAGTGTTTAATTATATTTTTTTTTGTCAAAAACTGATTTTCTCATAATTTAAACACAGTTTAAACTTTAAAACCTCAACAATTTCTACAGCATTATTCAATACATTTTGTCTTTCATTCTAAGTCGACAACAAACTCACACTTGCTGAGAAAATGCATGAAACAAACAAAGGAGTATGTTTTTTACAAACTAGGAAGCTGTCTTTTTGCGCCATCCCGCCTATTTACAATGCAGAAATGCCTTACCTCGGGTTTCTCAGATTCACCTGCAGACGGGACATGACGGGGTGAAAATGCGGCGCACCTCCAGGTAGGAGCGTTGGGATAAACTTATTTTAAAGTACGAAAATAGAGCTTTGAGTTGTGCGACTTTGTTCTTGCCTCCTAAAACGGAGACGAAGGGAAGGATACAAGGACAACGGCGAATTTTACCGCGTGCTTAGAGAGCAGGGAAAAGTTTGGCGCGTGTCTGTGCGTAAGTGCAGACGTTTCCCTCGCAGCCCGCTGGACGCCACACAGGTGTGCAACAAAGATAGTTTGAGTTTGATAAATAAAATAGTAATTGTAAAGCTACTATAACTTCCTTCTCTTCACTACTCTAAGAATACATTCAGAGTCAGTTAAAGGTAAATTCTTAATAATCCCACATCAGCTTGACATCCCGTTATATTCTCCAAATGAGGTCACGTTAGGTTCATCTTAAAGCTGTAGCTGATATTGATAGATTCCCCCAATCCAAATTATCAACAGTCTGTTTGCTTTTTCCCTTGAGAGGCGTTTTTAGCATTGTGAAAGCCCCAGTCAAAGACAAACATGAGGCCTTTTTTCATTTAGCTAAAAGTTATCGCAGTAGAACAAAATATCAAGAAGCATTTTTTTCAGGTAATAGCACCAAAGAACTACAAGAAATACCCAAATCTGAAATGTATAAAACCACTGACTCAATAACACGTTCTCTTCACATCCCAAACTTGCATCATAATTCAAACTCTGTATATTACTAATATTTTAACCTCCTAATCCCTGCATGTACATATGAGGGCGTTTTATCTCGGCTTTCCTACAACATAGTAATAATTTCTATTAGAATTAAAAGATAATAATTATCTAGAGTGCCCATAAAAGTTTAAGTTGATTTACTTGAACAGTTTGGAGAATTTGCTGTGAAATTTTGATAAATATTTTGGGGAATTTGCTTCGAAATTGCAAAGAATTTTCATGTAATTTTTTGGATGCATTTTTCTATGTACATTCGAAAGCATCATTGGAAGTTTCAGGGGAATTTTTTGGGGTATTGTGAAGGGAATTTGGAAAATTTGTTTGGATGTTTATGGGGAATTTGGAAATTTTCAGGTATCTTCAAGCAGATTTGGGAAATGTGTTTGAAATTTTATTGGAGTTTTTGGGAGGAATTTGCTTTGAAGTTTTTTGGTATTGTCACAAACATTTGGAAATTTACCTGTAAGGTTGTGGGAATTTGATTTGGAGATGTGTGGGGGTCCTTTTGAATTTTCAAGAACTTTCATGGAATTTTTAGATGGTTCAGGGAATTCCTGACATTGTGTATGTATGTATAAATTTGTGGGAATTAGCTGAGAAATTTTAGGGGGAATTGACTTGAAAATTTTCAGGAATTTACATGGAATTTGGGAGGAAGATTTTATTGTAATGTTAAGGCTGTATGATAAAATTTTGTTGAAAACTTTTCAGGTAATATTTGAAGGAATTTTGGGGTAATTTTTATGGAATACCTTAAAGATGTTTAAGAATTTTCTAAAAAATTTAAGTAATGTTTTGAAGATGGATATTTTAGGGAATTTGCTTGGAAATTTTGAAATGGGACAAAATTCCTGAAGGACAGCCATCACTGCAGCCCTCCACTGATCTGAGCTTTATGACAGAGTGGCTAGACAGAAGTCTGTTCTCCTCAGTGTAAAACACATGAAAGCCTGCTTGGAGTTTGCAAAAGACACATGAAAGCCAAGAAGGCTTTCATCTGTTTTGCCCCGAGGAGGGGCTCCTGTCTAGCTACTCTGCCATAAAGCCCTGATTGTTGGAGGGCTGCAGTGATGGCTGTCCTTCTGGAAAATTTTCCTCTCTCCACACAGGATTTCTAGTTTGGTCACCTCTCTTACTAAGGTCCTTCTTCCCTGATTGCTCAGTTTAGCTGGGTGACCCACTCTTGTAAGAGCTGTGATATGCATTACCATCTGTAAGGCCTTCTATAGAGAAGTACGTGCCTTTCCAAACTAGAAAAGCAGTCAGAGAGTGCAGAGCTCCACCACTACCCCTATCTCCCAACAGTGAAGAATTCTAAAAAAAAAAAAAAAAATTCCCGGAACCATCCCCAGGTGCCCCCACCATGGCACTTGCTGATTACTCCCTCCCCGGCGGGGTGGGAACACGGTGAGGCAAGCCATTGGGTTTGTTACGAGTGGACTACCATGGTGGAAGCATTGCCTGCTGGTGCCAACAGATGCACTGACAGTCTCACCCATGGTCTCACTGGACGACTGGAAGTCATGGCAGAGGATGAATATTCCTCTATTTCTCCCAGCATTGTGAGTATTTTTGCTACAATTCGCTGTCTTTCTCTCTGTTACACTCCGACTCGTCTCTTTGACTGGGCGTGCATCTTTCAAACTGTATAAACTCCGTAACTTTGAATAGAAACACACCAAAAACATGCTGCTGGGATTAAAGTTACTCAAGTCTGCCATCTCCTGGTGTAAAGTGGTAACAGCGCAGACCTCCGCCATTAGCCCTATCTCCCAATAGTAAAGAATCCTTTTAAAAATTTCTGGATCTAGACGGTGATCTAGATCAGTCCCAAAATCTAATCAGTTCTTCCTTATGCCATTTCTGACATTTCCTGAAAATTTCATCATAATCCATCCATGACTTTTTGAGTTATGTTGCTAACAAAATAACATAACGAACTAACAAACGAACAAACCCACCCGATCACATAACCTCCTTGGCAGAGTTAATAATAAATTTTTTTGGATTTTTTGTCCCCCTTATTCCTGACCCCCATGGTACTTTGTGTGAAATATGGGCAGTACTTCCAGTCCTCTCTAAACTGGACTTTGCATAGCGACAAGATGCTAATCCTGATTATGAGAGTAATTTGGAGATTAAAATATGTAAACGTCGTCTGTTATATAATTATTCTTACACCCTCTACAGGGGAGGAAAAAATAAAGAGATAACCTCAGATAATGTAGCTACATAAGCTTTACTAGCTAACTTTATTAGCTCTGCATCAGTATTTGCATGGTAATAGGGAACATCATGCTTAGTTCAAGAAGTTGAGCCATGACCTCATATGCTTTAGAGAAGATGTAGAGCCCAGGGAGAGCTCTGACATTTCTCTCTTTAGTTTGCAGAGTTTGAAGAAATTGTAATTTCACCAACTATTCCCTCTTTAAGTGAATTGCATTAATATCCTTGATTCACTTAATCAGCTCTTCAGTTTGGTGCCGCTCAAATATTAAGAATTAATATCAAATTAATATTAAAAGAATTATATCTCTGATGCATTCAGGCAGTGAACAGATTGTTTAAAAAACTTGTTAGAAATACCTATTCAACTTTGTTTAGTTACTAGTACCACGAAAAGAGCAACAGGTAGTCGCTGTTACAGAAAATATAATGTATAACTTTAAGCTTATAATAACATTTAGCTGGATGCCTGACTTATAAATACAAAGTAATACTAACAAAACTGAAGATTTATTGCTTTAAAAACAACTGCAGGTTGTTAAGTCACTTTAGTAAGTCGTTGGAAGAATGTGTTTTTGCTATTATCATTACTGTACTGGAAGTTCCACCCACATTTGTAGTCAACCCCGAGGATTAAGGTGGATTGTTTGTTATTAGTTTTGTGTTACTGAAAGTCAGAGCCTCTGCACATAAGTTAGTGCCTCAGAACAATTCTTTACAACTGTGTCCTTGCTAAAGCGTTGTTTCTTTTGTTATTCAACCATTTCAGACCAGTCAGAGGAGGATGTGATGGTGATGTCATCAGGGAGGAAAAGGTGCAGATCTGAAGGAGGCAGGTAAACATGGAGGCCAAACAATGATAACATGATGATGGTGATGTTGTTTTACATCATGTGTCAGATGTAGTCAGTCTGATTTGATAATTGGTCTCATGGAGCTGATTCATAAGTGAAAGCCAGAAAAAGTAGAAATAAGCAGAGGGGGTTTAATTATACACTCTAACACAGTCCCACCAGAACTTTTGCTTTTGTGAGTCTCTGCTAGCCAGGACTGTAATCCTGTGTTTTTTAACAGATATATTAGGTTACCAAAAATAATGAAAAGGGATTAAATCACACATCTTTCCACCTCTAGATCCACAATCAGTGTGTGTTTTACAGGAAGCACCATACCGTTGTGTATTCTCTAACACTTTTTCCACAATGCTATATATTGATCAACGGGTATGGTATATTGAGAGATTGCCTATCGGTTGTTGTTAACCATATTCTGAAACAACTTCCTGCCCAGAGCTGCTGAGTCCCAGTTTGCCTGTTATTGAGCTGGCCATAAAAGACAGGGGCAAAGAGAGAGAGCCATACAGACTGACAGACAAAAACAAATAGAAAAGAGCTACTCTGTCTGCTGGACCTGCACCACTCAAAAGTTCATTGGAGCTACTCTGTTATGTTTTTATTGATGCAACCCTTTGAGCAGCAAATGCATCTTCTGCTTTCACTCATTCTAGCTGACAACATATAAAGGTAAGAGGTCTCTTTATTTTGAAGGTATGTTTTTTGGTTACTCTTTCACAGCAACTGACTGGGATAGTTTTTAGTTTCACTGTTTTTGCTATAGCTATGGTCCTACCTAATGCAAATGAAAGCATCACAGTGGTACATGAAGGAAAAACACTAGCTGTGCAGGCATTTAAAGAAGTAGACTCAAATATAAACCATGCAACTGTATTGCCCTACATGGTTCTAGATCTGCAATTAATTTACTTTCTGTTCTAAAGACAAGCTACTGACTGAGTGAAGATACTGTGACTGGATTGTGTGCAATAAGTCTTATTCATTTTTTTTTTATTTTTACATGTCTAATATCAGTAGGATTTTTTTTAAATTGGTGTGTACCTAGCAAGGATTTGTGGATATTTCACCAGCAGTTGGACTTAGTTTGTTTGAATCTGAACATTTTAACTTAACCCAAAGACATTGATAATCGTAATAATATTTCTGTTTCAAATAAAATGGCTTACGAAACCTTTGTACTCAACACAAAGTGAAGCATGTTTGCTCTTAACAGATTAAAAAACAGACAGAACTCTTTCTCTTGTGCTTCTCCCCATCAGGTATTCAGTTTTTGTTTCCTTTAAAGTTGTTTACAATTTTTATTTTTTTGATAATTTCTGCTTCTGATTATCTTCAAAAATGATCAGCTAGACTGGCTAGACAGTGTAATCTCTGTTTTTCACAGAAATGTGACCATCCATGGCTATTTACCAGACATTTAAACCCATTTGCAATTCTACTTGCAAATTACATGAATGCTTTTGTTCACATGTGCATATGAGTCAGTGCTTGTGCTTGTGCATCTCGTTATCAAGGTTTGGAGGCTGGGCAGCCCATTGATCAGGCTGGGAGGGGGGCTTACCCACATCCCTTGCTCCAGATGCCCACTGGGTGTGAAGGACACTGATGTGACAGCAATAATTACAGAGGCAGGAAGCCAGCACTATAAGCATTCACAGCAGCAGCTAAGCCGCACTCCACTAGTCTAAACCAATCCTCTACCAGCCACTTTACACCTCTTCTCCCTTCTGGGTGTATTGTATTTCAAGAATGGCATGTCAACAAAGGGTATTATTCATAGCTGTCATAACTTGACAAACATTGACAAAGAGACACGACGTACAGACGTGTTTGAACAAACAGAGCATATTCTGTAATGAAAAAAGGGAGGTGCAAATTTGAACACTTTCATTTCTGTTCATAAAGTATGCAGGAAAGCTTTTGGTGCCATATTTTTAATCGTGATTAATCTCAGAAGTTCTGTAGTTAATTGCAATGTCTTGAACTAAAGGTAACTGACTCCCAGGTTTGATACAGAGCTGCTTTTTTAGGTAGACTGAAGATTTTAACATGAACTTAACCACGTAAAAAGCACTTGGTATGTTCTGGAAAAGAAATATGTGAACAGTAAAAAGGTGAATGTTTGATAACACATGGTTCAGGTGATTTTTGACTTGTCCACTGAGCTGTCTGAGATTTTTAAAGTGAAATGAGACATGAGGAAGCAGTGGTGGACTTCATTTACATCACTGTGGCTGCAGGGAGATGCTGCAGGGGCTTAACTATGTCTGTTGAAAGCAAAAATAAAACATGGGATTAGTCGCATTAATCGTGATTAATGTGATCAATCTTGAAAGCTCTAATTGCTCTATGTATTCCTGTAACTGCAGCGGCAGGGGATATAAACCCCAAATCATTCAAGTCTTATTCCCAGTGTCCTTTAAACACTGGAAAATAGTTTCTTTAGATATGAACTTATCAGGGATTGGCCTTGAAATTAGGGATGCACAGATACTGATACCACTGTCAGGTATGGATGCCGATACCAAACCTAAGTACTCGTACTCATGAAACATAGCAGATTCTGTACTTGGAATGTGAGTATGTAGTCAAAGTTGGAGCCATGTCTGCAGTTAGGTGATGATTTAACATAAATGAGGATGCTCTGCATGCTAACCATGCACTGATGCACTTTCAGTGGAGCAAAAAGGAACACTGATGAAAATAAAACAAGTTTTCAAGATAAATTGAAGAGCTTTTATGGTATTACTAAGTACTCATTTGTACTCAGTATCAGTGAGTAGTCAAATGTAAGTACTCGTACTTTTTCTGGAAGAATGTGGTATTGAGCATCCCTACTTGAAATAAAATAAAAACAGATTCAGAGATGACTTTGACAGTACAGGTGATTCAGTTTTACTTAACTGTAAGGGAAACAACAGATGTTTAAAGTTTACCATTACCCACTTATGTACTGTAAATTCTTTGATATTATAATGACTGCTGGCCATTGTTTCAGTTTTAAAACTGTACTTTTAGTTCCTTCAGGCAGAGTTTTAAAACAAAAATCTCAGATAATCCTCATTATAGCAGACAGCATGTCAAAACCGAGGTTAAGAAAATTAGCAACAGTAAAAGGAACAGCGCAAAAGAGTTTTTTAAAAAAAGGATTTATCTGGCAGATAGGAATGAACATTTTCAGAATTAAAGCTTTTGTGTGTTGACACCTTATTATTGTAAGGTTATGTTTGATTTAACTAGCTCTTAGAGCTACATCTAAGCTTTACTTTTATCCTGCCATTGAAGTAAGACAATTCTCACTTTATAAGCCAGATTTAAAGGCTATCTTGTATTAACTTGAGCAATGTTAACACCTTAATGACATTAAGAAAGATTTTCATTTTAAAAAATGTATCAAGTCTCCAATTAAAGCAATGAAAATAACAATGTCAGCATTTAAACATTTTTTATATAATCCCTCCAGTGAGGACAGGTTGCTCTTAAGCTTTGCTGGTGTCATTCAATATTTGAACTCAGGACATGTGCAATAAGTTACCCCACCATTTGTTTTAATTATGCACGTTTTCATTGACTCAGTCCCCTTTTAATTATTTCCCCATTGATCTGTATAGTAACTCAACATGCAGGTCAGTGAACAAGAGCTCCTGTTGCTGGAGGCTCAAATATCAGGAACAGCGATTGCTTACATGAATAAATCTCTACAGCCCACATTAGTAAAGTTATATATATATATATATGTATACATATATATACTATATTTTTATGTTTAGTCAATCAAGATAATTATGGCTTGAAAAGCTAGTTTAAGCCATCCTTTTTTTAGCCATTGTCAACGCTTCAGATTCTCATGAACTGTGTCAGATGTTTGCCAACTCTGTTAGAAGGCAGTTTTGTTCATTTTTTCATTTTTACAAAAAATGCACTATGATCTGTTCATTAAATTCTGTTTATATGTTAAAATACAGCTAATCTATATGCAATAATAAGTAATTTATTTTAAAGGATTAACTGAAAATGGTTAATATTAAAAATAGTTAAAAAATCCACAATGTTCAGAGATATGAAACTTCAGCTGAGTGAAAGATTAAAAAAGTTAAAATAATATATTTCATTGGTTTTTCAGTTGATTTGACAGGGGCCATACACAATACAACTGTTGAAAGAGACAATAAAGTAACTTTGATTAATCTTGATTAACTCGATTAATCTTGACAGCCCTAATGCAAACAATTAAACAATACAAACTTAGCAACAGTACATCACTAAAAACAACATATTTAAAATGACCTCTCTCTCTCTCCTTAGGTCTGGTGCATTCAAAGCTTTAAATCAGTGATCACATGATTGGTTTTCTTTGGTTTCAGTTTTGTTGAGGCTCACTCACTGAGGCTTGTTCAGTCTCTGATGCTGATTGGAATTTAGTTCCACTTTTCTGCTGCTCTGATTGAAAAAGCAGATCGTCCAAACTCACTTTTCTTAGTTTAGCTGAACAGTCGCCTTGGACTGATGCACGGGTCTCCCCAAGATTGTTCCTGCAGAGTGACACACAATGTTAAGTGGTGGTTGTGCCTGATCATGAATTATTTCTATACATCAGACACATGCATAACAAAGAAACTGCCAGAGGTCATTAAATTATACAGTGCTCAACAAATTTATTAGACCACCACCTAAAGTAAGGTTTATGCCACAGCTGCCCTAAATTAACAGCATTAGCAATTACCAAAATCATTTTTTATGTTTCTGCAATGGTTAATACACCAATATGTAGAAGCTCTTTAACTGAAATTATATTTTTAATGCTAAAATATAATTATTATTGTTATCCATGAATTTTCAAATTTACTGATTTACAAAAAACAGAAAAAATAGTAAAGCACATTATTATTTATTGATTAATATGTCAAATTCTAGTTATTTACTTGCATTCCTGAACAGAAAAGTTAGTTTTAGTGGTTGAATGTTATGCTTGATTCATTTCTGACTTCTCAGAAAAGCCCAGTGAGCCGGCTCAAATTTGGGTATAAAAAGGTGAGTTCAGTTTGAAATCCCTCATTCCTGTTCAAAATGGGAAAACGTGGAGAGCTGACTGAAAATGAAAGAGTCGGCATTAAAGCACTTCATGATGCTGGATGGTCTCTGAGACAAATATGACAGGTGGTCTAATAAATTTGTAAAGCACTGTATGTCCTAATGATGTTACCCATTGGTAGTTCCTTGTTTTTTTATCAAGAGTTTTCAGTAGAGGCTGTTGATTGGTTTTAGGGTGGTTGCTCCAGCCTGGGACCAGCTCATGGCACAGTAAGAGAAATGAGAAAGTACATGAAGAGATTAAAGCAGCCAAAGGTAACTGGTGCCTGACATGTCTTAAGTTCATAAGGCTACATTTCTGCAGGCATTTTACATGCTTCTTAAAATTTCAATTTGGGTCAGTGGTTATGCCCAATAACTAAAAATGTTCAAGTACCCCTCCTTTTACAGACATATCAGGTTGTGGTGTATTATTTCTCCTGATAGAAAAATATATTCCTGCAGTTTTGCTCACATCAAGAGTTAGCTGTGAGAGTTACTACTAAATATCACTAATGAATACCAGTAATACCAGACACTCATATTGAAGTTATGAAATAAAGATTATATACATTTTTATGTCTCTGATGGAGTTAAAAAAATATATGACTCACAAAAACATCATATTTTGGACAAAATGTCAAATCAAACATCTGTTCTTACAACTGCTTGCAGGAATCCACTTCAAAATATTTCAACAAAGTCAAGTCTGGAATACGTTTTTGTCCCTTTTCTCAAGAATCAGTGATATTTATCTTGCACACACTTTTTGCACACGTCAGATGAAAATATACAGACAAAAATAAAGATTGACAGTTATATCTAAAATTTGAAGCCTACTAATGGATCATTTCTAGGGTAAAAAGAAATGTCTCCTTTTCAAGGTTTTCTGGGGAGATTATTTATCCAAGTAAAACTTAAAAAAGCTCAGACTAGAATATTCTCAGAAGACCTGGAAGTCCTTCAAGAACACCTGTGTACTAAGACGCTCGCCTCTGTCTCCTTTTGCACTCATAAGTGTCTTCTCTCCTCTTTTTGTCCCTCTTTTAACAGTGACTCTTGGTCTGCACCAGGATGGACCATGGAGACAGAGGGATGGGGGTCTCTCATCTTCACTATGAGGAGGAGGAGGGTGAGTTTGTGAATCATATTTACAACAGATTTATATTAGACAAGCTATCTGTGAACAATCACATGACTTTGACTCTTTACAGTCATGTTGACTCAGTAATATTTAAATCCAGATGATCAATAATACGTTTTTGCCATATTAATCCTTTTTTATTATGTCTGTGAGTGGAGTGAAGGTAGTTTGTGCATTGATAAATCATTAAGTGTGTAGTTTGGGTGGTATATGTATGTTATAAAAACACACAAGGTAAATAGGTTCAGTTCTTGAACTTTACATCCAGTACTGGTTTGCCTCTCATTTTGTTGCAGTATTCCACTAAACTGTAAAACCTATTCAGTAAACCTTACTTTAAAATATCATGCAAACTGATCACCTAAAATACAGAGTAAAAAATAACTGTTTGACCTCAGTTAAGTACACCAGATAGTGTGTGTTGCATCTTCAATTTTTTTAGTGTCGTGCTCTTGTACTTGAGTCTAAGTAACTTGAGATATTTTGTAATTAACATTCGATAAATTAAGATGTACAGATGACTCCATGAGAGCACATGCAATACCCATTTTATACTAGTAGGCAATTTCAAGTAAAGTCAACTACTTATTGAAGGTTCATGGCTGTTTTAATTCACATCATCTCAATTTTACTTGTACATTTATTGTAGGTTGGTGTAACTTTTTAAAGTTGTACTACCTAATGGAAATTTTCCTACACTTGAAAATTCTCAAAATAACATGTTTAAGTACTTTTCCTAAAGCTACATATTCTTCATCCACTGTAAGTTTCCCTTATTTCTATCACACATTTTAACCTTGAACATCAATGCCACTCAAGGGAGGCCAGCTCAGTGACTATAAATCAAACATGTACATCATGTTCAGTATACCATCCGTTGGGTACTGTGGTTGCTCTCCATGTGTGGGAAGTATATGACTGAGTCAGTAACTCCACTCATAGTGCAGAAGTGTCTAATGCCCAAAGGCATTCTGGGAAAACTCTGCAGATTGAGGGATGATTGTCAAATAAATAAAGTACAGTGACAAAACCTAGTTAGAATGATTAATTACTGTTTACTTAAGACAAAAAATGTGTTCTATTAACTCAGAAAAGTAGAGGTGAAAGAGCTATTTCAGATTTTTAACAGAAACTTGTACAATGAAGACACTGGTGGGGAATATTTTGCAAAGTAGCATCTTCATTGCCAGCAGATAATGAGACTCGTGCAGTTTTAATGCAAATCAGAGAGAATGAGCTAAACAGTTAAACAGATAAAACCATCAGTATTGAAGATGTCAAAGCATGCAAAGTTTTTCAGTGTAGTTCCACATTAAAAAACTCCATAAGGAATATTGCAAGACATCGTATCTGTCTTTCAGCATTATTGGCTAATAGTCATTCAGAAACATTTATGTCAGTAACAGTTTATTTAACAACATTCTCTTTGTGATCTTCAACTACTCATATTTTCTTCAGACAGTTGCTGTGTTTTTAAATGATCTATCCACATTGTGTGGCACATATTCCTGTAACCATTTAACCACTTTTATATTCCTCCCTAGATCATCAGTCCATCTACATCGGCGTGCCAGTACCTCGAGGATATAGACGCAAACGCAGAAGACGGCGTTCCAGTCGTGAGGCTGCTGAGATGGACAGGGACAGGCACTACAGCCATCACAGACACCATGAGCACGACCACTACAGAGACATAGAGGAGGGCCTTCTGGATTCAAATGAGCAGAGTCTACAAGATATTCACCACACAAGTAAGTCAGTAGAAACTCAACCAGTAATGGAGTGACAAGGCAAGAATCCTCTTAGAAAGGCTCGTGTAATTTGAAGTCTTCACCATGTTTTTTTTTGTTTTTGTTTTTCTGTTTTGTTTTTTTTTTTACAAAAATAAAAAGAATGTTGCTGTTCTGAATTCTTAAGAAATCCTCAGTATCACTGTTTTTTAGTGGACCCTAATTACCTAGCATTTGCCTAGTTTATTTAGTTATTACCTAGTAATTTTAAAGTTATAACATAGTCATGTTAAAGCGATAAGTATAACTGTCTGGTAAGATGGTAATTACTTAGTAATAACTTATAATGTTACCAAGTAATAACTCAGAAATGTGGTAATGTGAAGGAAGTATTACTCTAGTTATAATTTATTGATAATAAAGTAATTCCTCATTGATGTTATGCAATTCTTTAGTGATCGGATGTATTTTATCAAGTAATTTCTTACAAATAAGATGATAATTTCTATATAAGTTGCTTACAAATTTTCTAGTAATTTCTTTATTTTGACCCACTAGATTAAAGTGACTCCTCCTGAATAATTTTCAAGTAACTTTAAAGTGTTCTCAGATACATCTTTAAGATGCAACACTAGGGCATATCATCATTGATGTTACCTGGGGTCATCAGGTGTTTCGGGTCTTTCAATCATCATACAGCCTCACCCAGGCGACCCAACCAAGGCTGATCAGACCCCGGCCTGTGCCCTAGCAGCAACCCATGGAACTGCCCTCCTTAACAGGAGCCGTCTTGATGCTTTCTCAGCTGTGTCTGTGGTGGTGGTAATGGCTCTCGTCTTCTTCTCTCCCATAATGCCAAGAGCCATATTTGCACTGCAGAGTGACTGCCCTGCACAGCCTCAACACCCAGTCTCCACGGGCCACCACTTGGCTTTCCAGGCTCTTCTCTGGCAGTTGTTTTTTAAAGTCTTCTTAAAGTAATTTCTTAATAGTTTACAGAAAAGTCTGAGCACGCACGCACTTCCAAGCCAAGGTGGGCCGTAGTGGCTGAGCTAAGAAATGACAAGTGAACAGAAAAACGTCTTGCACATTGCAGGGCTCCAAAAGTCAAAATTATTTATTGCACCAAAGTGGTGATGTTTCAAGCACTGCTGCTCTTCATCAGATAATTCCTGAACATCTTCATTCATAAGTTCCAAAAAACATCCTTCATAATTCTAGTTATTTTTTTGGTGGTAGTTTTTGCATATCAGTCCACCAAATTAAAGTGAGTCCTTCCCCAATTATTCCCATGTATTTATTTAGCAGTTTCTTAATGGTGCCCTTTAAAATTTTCACAATGCACAATTTGTGAGGGAATTTGTAATTATTTGTAGTTATTCAGGAAAGACTCACTTTAATTTAGTGGGCAAAATAAAGAAATTACCTGGAAATTATCGAACAACTTATAAAGAAAAAACTATTATCTTATTTCTAACAAATAACTTGGTAAAATACATCTTATTACAGAGAATTGCCACAAATATTTATGAGGAATTACTTGATGTTTAATACAATATTACTAGGTATATACCTCCTTAATATTACCATATTTCTGAATTATTACTAAGTTATTTCCACCTTGTTCTTGAGAAAATACTGGGCGATTATTGTCATTACTATAAAATATTATTAAATAACTCCAAAATTACTAGGTTATTATTAAGTAGTTAGGGTCCACTAAAACAAAAGGTAACCATATCCCCTTTTTTTTGCTGACTTTGATTATTTAGGAAAAACTATGGATAGCCTCTAAAAAACTTTTTTTATTGGTGTGCTTGGATTCTGAATATTAGGAATAAGGCTTCCCCTTTCAGTAGTAACATGGGTAGAATCGGCGAAGAATGAAACGTTTTCAGCACACAGCGGTCAGGGGGATGGGTTTAAATAAGTGACCAAAAAGAGTTGAAAAAAAAAAACCTGAGCCAAAATGTGTGGTGTAACATTTAGTTCCATAAAAGTGTCATTATCGGTCCACACTACATATAGTTAAAATATACTTTGGAAAGTCTTCAGTATTGTACATTATGACACAGCTGCAGTAACTCTGGAAAGTCTGTGGTAAGGTAGGTCTCCTCTGGCAAGAACAAAGTAGAGAGTCAGCCTCACAGCAAGGTGATGCACACTGATGAAGAACAGGAAGTATGCGTCTGTAAGGAGCACCTACAGTCACAGACAGGGACTCTAACTCAGTGCATAGCTTCATTCATGGTGAAAATTTGTCTCACAACAAAAACAGCAACAATCCACCGGAAACATGAACTAAAGAACCCCAGCAGGGATCACTGCACCACCACGCAACATCGAAACACAGCTGGACGGAGTTCAAATCAATTTAATCTTTACAGAGTTGAACTAACACTGGTGGATCAACACTGTCAAATAACTCCAGCACTGAAGATCACTCAGAGTGGAGTAAAAATCAACTCAAAGTTTAACCCTGAGATATCAACACTCCAGTTTTTGCTGTGTACAACAGCTGTTCTAGGATAGGATGTGGAATCATTCTCTATGTGTGCCGCTGTGTAGTCATCAGTTTAGTGCTCTAGTAAAAGAACAGTTACTCTGCTTAAAACGGAAGTACTGATTTAAAAAATGCACTCAAAATTGTATAAGTACCCCAGAAAAGTACTTGATTACATCAATCTCAGTAAATGTGAATAGTTACTTTCCACCCCTACCCTTCAGGTTATGCCTAACAATCAGTTAGACCAGGACTGGTTTTTAACATCAACAAACTGATGTTTTATTAACAATGGCAAAGCACCAGTGATGTTTATTCTGTCTGCATTTATGCACTCACATGAATGGCTTTGTAAAGAGTGGTGGGCTTAAGCAGATGTATACCAGTATTGCATACTGTTCATTCAATCATCAGCAGAATGATTGAAGTAGGGACAACTCAACAGCAGTAGAAAGAAGATGATCCACAGGGGAAATTACATGGGAGGAAGTAGGCTGTTTTCAGTTAGTTGAGCTTTTCCATCTGCTACCATCTTTTGGGTGCATCTTTTCCATCTTTTGTCCATCTGCACCCAAAGCAGCTAATGAGAGGACATTGTGGGAAATAATGGCTAACATGAAAATAACATAACATTTTATTTGGAATTTGTACATCCTTATGAATTTTAACATTTTTGACACAATGTTTTTTTTGGTTTTGTAAGACTGAATTCAGTACTTACTTTCATTTAGAAAAAATAACATATAATTGGAAGTCATTGTTAGCCGCCGTCAATAAAACGCCTCAATATCATTGATTGACACTCTGAACATGCAGTACTCTGGAGCTAAGTCTGTATGTTAACAGCACCATGGCCAGCTGACAACTAATAACCCTGCAGCCCCATTCATGAACGTATGCTCAAATTTAGCTGGGCCGTCCCGTTATTGAGTACATATAATTAAGAACAATCTGCAATCAGGTTATAAGATTCAACAGCCAACTGCTGTTAGTTAACAAGGTGAATGTGAAAGCCTATTATATTTTTTTTTTTTTTTTTGACAAACAAAAAACAACACACACACAAAAACACCTCTTTAATGTCAAAGTGAAAACAGATATCTACAATGTAATTAATATTAAATTGCAATACTTATTGATATAAAGATGAGCCCTTTTAAAGTGACTGACCTAATTTGACAGTGGGCCAGCTAATTAATGCAAGCAGTCACACAATTAGTGAAATAGGAATCACCTGAGTGCAGTAAATGTGTCCAAAGTGATCGTAGTATAAAGACACTTGTGTCTGGAAGGTCCAATCACTGGTTAATCAGTATTCCTGGCTACCATTACACCATGATGACAAAAGAACACTCCAAGCAACTCAAGGAAAAGGTTCTTGAAAAGTATAAATCAAGGGATAGAAAAAAAAAATTCCAAGTCTCTTAAAATCCCCAGTTCAGTTGAATCTGTCAGGAAGAAATGGAAGGAATGTGGCACAGGTGTAAATCTGCCTAGATCAGGCCGTCCCCACAATCTGAGTGAGCGTGCAAGGAGACTAGTGAGAGAGGCCACCAAGACACCTATGACTACTCTGAAGGAGTTACAAGCCTCAGCAGCTGTGATGGAGAGACTCTGCAGACAACAACTGTTGGCCGGGTTCTTCACCAGTCAAAGCTTTATGGGAGAGTGGTAAAGAGAAAGACACTGCTGAAGAAAACTCAGATTCAATCTGGACTAGAGTTCACCAGGATTTTTTCCAGGAAGACAATGACCCAAGGCAACCAAAGCTCCAAGCCAAATTAAATTGACCATGATTGATTTATAAAATCAATAACAGGGTAACACATCCAAGGGGGTGTGCACTTTTTATAGGCATTATAAAGTGGAGATCCCTATTTAAGAATGTTGCTTTTGTAGGTCATTTTGATTTAGCCCTTGTGCAAAGGAAAACATTTCCTATACTATACTGTTTCCTGTAAAAGAATTTGTAGATTCGGGGCTTGTGTCTCTAAAGTATGTCCCCCTGAATCTCTGCTCTTTTTTCATTTGTTCCAAATAAAGTAAAAGCAAGAATGACAGTATACAACTACAGCCTCCCAGAATACAAATTCTCTACCTGTCGCCTTTTTTTCCAGAGCACTCAAACCTATGTTGAGAACATTTGCTGAACCAAAATAGACAAAGTCCACAATAAAAAATTGGTCTAAACATTTGCAAATTTGTTCCCACATTTGTAGATTTGTACAAATTTGCAAGTGTTTTTACAGATCTGCACATCTTTGCACGAATTTGCAGCTCTGTATATGCATTTGCAGATCTGTTGATGGATTTGTGCACCCATTTGAAATTCTATTTATGCATTTGCAGATTTGTGTACAGATCTGTGAATGCATTTGCAAATAGTTTTGCAATAATGATAGCTCTGTACGCTGTTTTTTTTTTTGTTTGAAATAGACAACTGAAAGCAGGTTAATGAAAGTTCCATTGAAGGGTGTATTTTAAACAGAATGTGATAGGTTGATATTCAGAGCAAAATAATTGAACATTGATATTCTTTAAAAGGCCTTGAAAAAAAACACATCGCAGAAAAAATCTAAACTTCAGTGTTTTTTCTTATACTGAAATATTTTTTCTCTGTGTATTTACACCTATCCCAGCTTCTGCAGAAAAATACTCTATATGACCAAAAGCCAAACTTAGAGGCTACAACTCTAAGTGATATCTTAAACCCATATTTTTTCCACAGTTTAGAGCAGCTTAGATTTCCTCTGTCTAAGATGATCATTTAAAAAACAAACTCCAATCATAAAATTGTTCTGTACATTTTTTTCCATCCATCAAGTGTCTCCAGCAGCAGAGCGGCTTCGTTACATTCTGAGTGAAGATGACGACATGCAGACACCAACCCTCTTTACAGAAATGGACACTTTACAGCGTGAAGGAGATGAGCTAGAGTGGAAAGAGTCTGCCAGGTCAGTAATTTATATGAATTACGTGTGTGTTTGTGTGTGTATGTGTGTATATATACATACATAGGTATATATACACACATATGTAAGTTGTTTTTGTTAATTAATTAATTTATTTATTTTAACTTTTATGTCACCCATATGCTTCTCGTACATTTTCCAATTACATGACATGGAGTAAACAAGCCATCAGATTAGTTGAGCCACCAGACTCAAAGAAATCCCTTCAGCTGTGTGGTCCTCTCTCTTTTTGCTTTGTTGTCTTCAGATGGGTGAAGTTTGAAGAGAAGGTGGAAGAGGGAGGAGAAAGGTGGAGTAAACCACACGTGTCCACTCTGTCCCTGCATAGTCTTTTTGAGCTAAGGACTTGTCTCCAGACAGGAACAGTGCTGCTGGACCTGGAAGGCTACTCATTGCCTCAAATAGTTGGTAAGTTCCTAATGTGCAATTTTTTTTACTCATTTCTCAGTGAGTGTCAGAATTCAGTAGTTATGACTGATGTTAATGCTTGTTTCCAGCCATTAAGGCAATGTGGTGTATGTTTTCAAATGAAGGTGACTGTGCTGTTTCATAAACTAGACAACCTCTGCCTAGGCTGTTAATGAACTTGGCAGCATAGCTAGGGATTTTGGGTCCACATGCCCCCTTGGCAATCAGCAATTTAACTATCTTTATTCTAATGTTTTTTAAAAATACAATTTTTTCCCTATATTAATGAGCCCTATTTTTGATTATGGTTCAATTAAATTCACATTAGTTTGTGTGTAAACTAGCCTCTTCTTGCTCTCAATCCCTGCTTTCTACTCCTCCATCATCCTCATTTTGCTCTCTGTCCCTGCTTTTTTCTCCTCCACCATCTTCATCTTGCTCTCTGTCCCTCCTCCTACTCCTCCATCCTCCTCATCTTGCTCTCTGTCTCTGCCATCTTTGCCTCCTGAAAGCCATAAAGCCATTAACTAATCCAATGTGTGAACTCATTACGTAATGCGCATTACGCATTCAATTTACAGTCACCTTTCTCCTCTTCTCCAGACTCTGCTCTCCCTCACACTGCTAGGGTTGGGTGAAATCATTTTGACAGTTTAGAAGGGAGTAGTAGTACCCTCCTTTTATTTTATTTTACTCTATTTTAAACAAATTTCAGTTTGTTGAACAATTCTTTTAGTGGTGATCTGTTGTTGTATTTTGCCTTTTAGAAAGTCAACAGTGCATTTTAATGGGAGACAGGTCTGAACTGCATGCTCACTACTCTAAGTACCCACACTCTTTCACAGTGAAGCCATGCTGTTGTAACTCATGTATAATGACACTTGACCTTGTCTTGTTGAAAAAAGCAGGGCTGTCTCTGAAAAAGACTTCATCTGGATAGAAGCAAATGCTGCTTCAAAACCTGTATGTACCTCTCAGCATTAATGATGCATTCACAGATGTGCAAGTTATGCATGCCATGGGCCCTAATACATCCCCACACCACCGGCAGCAGTCTGGCCGTAATGTGAGGAGGTCTGTTAAGTTGTGGTATTCTAGTTTAAGATTAATAAATACTTTATCAACCTCAAGGGAAATTCACACTAGATTTTAGCCACCTGGTGGTTATGTGAGCTTGTTTTTGATTTGTTCTTGTCACAGTGTTTATTACATAGATTTTGTAAGCAATGCAGCATCGTGTTAGGGGCTGTACGGCGGCTCAGGGGTTAACGCTGTTGCCTCACTGCAAGAAGGTTTCTGGTTCGCTTCCCTGTCAGGGCCTTTCTGTGTGGAGTTTGCATGTTCTCCCTGTGCACACGTGGGTTCTCTCCAGGTACTCCATCTTCTTCCCACACCAAAAACATGCTCATTAGGTTAATTGGTGACTCTAAATTGACTGTAGGTGTGAGTGTGCCTGGTTGTCTGTCTCTGTATGCAATTACCTGGCAACCAGTCCTCTCACCCAATGACAGCTGGGATGACCCCAGCCCCCCAGCAACCCCCAACAGGATAAGCGGTACAGAAAATGGATGGATGGCAGCATTGTTTTATAATGCCTATCAGTGATGTGCCTGATGTTTTCAGTATGTCTTTATGTATCTGATACTTTTTATTTCCATTTTTGCCAATTTAAACCATTTTTAACTCGTTCTGCCAAATTTTTGTATCTGTCAACCAATTTTTGCAATGTTTACCCATTTTCCAAACTTTCTGCCTATCGTGCCTCGATTTACACATTTTTGCCACTATTTATCACTTCACATCACTTTTTATGCCTGTTTTTGCCGATCTTAATTGCATCGTACTAAATTCATGACCATTTTTGCCACTGTGAATCAATTTTTGCCACTTTCTAAGTATTTTTCCCTCTGTCAGCCCATTTTTTGCCACTTTTTTACTCACTAACTGTGACCACAGTAGGAGGGCCTTGAGAAGCTGGAATGAAAATTGTGTTTGGTTTATTTTTCTTTCTAACTGTCAATAGTAAATCAAAGCCCCCACAGGAATTTTTCAACAGGCTGATTTGTATTCAAATAGAGCATAATACGATTTTAAGGGGGCTTCTGATCCCCCCTTTAGAAATGTCCAAATGTCCCATCCACTCCTGGCAGTACATGGGGGAGCAGAGCCAGGAAAGAGAGGAGAATGGTGACTGTAAATTGGATGGTTGCTGCCGCCTAAACAACATAAATTTTAGGAATCCGAAATAAATAAAAAATAATGATAAAAATATAAAATAAAAAAGAAAGAGAGAAAGAGAAAGAGACAGAAGGAATTGAAACAAGTCCTCACAGTTCTTTTCAAAAAGAGATTAGTGAGCACAGTGGTATCATTAATGGCTTTAAGCCTTTCAGGAAGAGAAGAAAGTAGGGACAAAGAGCAAGAGGAAGGTTTGGAGGAGGAGAAAGATGGGATTTGAGAACAAGATGAGGAGAGAGCAGATACAGTAAGCAAGATAAGATAAAGGAGAAGAAAGCAGGGACAGAAAGCAAGATGGGATGATGGAGGAGAAGAAGACAGGGATGGAGAGCAAGATAAGGGATGATGGAGGAGAAGAAAGGTATAGAGAGCAAGATGAGATGATGGAGTAGAAAGCAGGGACAGAGATCAAGATGAGATGATGGAGGAGAAAGCAGGGACAGAGAGCAAGATGGGATGATGGAGGAGAAGAAAGCAGGGATAGAGAGCAAGATAAGGGATGATGGAGGAGAAGAAAGTAGGGATAGAGAGCAAGATAAGGGATGAAGGAGGAGAAGAAAGCAGGGCCATTCAGTTTCACAGTAAAAGTACTGTTCATTGATATTGGGAAATTATAGCTCAAAAATACATAAAAATGCAGAAATATTGGTAAAACTGCTCAACATTTTTTTGCTTGGCTGGCTGGCTAAGGGGGGCCTTTCTGGGGGCCCAAAATCCCTAGATACACCCCTGCACACATAAACAGTGATAAAATTCACAAAACAACAAAAAAAACCCTAAGGTTTGTTATTTTTGATCAAATATCACTAAACATTCAGTCAGGAAGGTTTGAAGACCCTTAAAAACCTGTTAATGAACAATGAAGGAGTCCTCAAAAGTATCCTGAATACAAAGGAACTCGTGGCTGAACTGTCAGACTGGTGTGGCAGACTAAAGAGTGTTCATTAAACACCAGGGGTTTTAGTTTTATAATATAAAGCACATGGTCTGAAGTGCATGACACTCTCCTTAGAAACAAAAACAGTGAGTGAGTGAAGTTTAAGTGGTTAGGCTATCTATTGCTTCAATTAATGCATTTTTACCAATACGCCATGGTTGTAGTTTTTGTGTGCTGATGTATAATCTAAGTAGTGTAAAATTTCACACTGCAACAAATGTCATCTTGTAAAATATTTATTTGTCTTTTCCTAAGATGACATCATTGAGCGGCAGATCGAGGAAGGGATGATCTCTCCTGAGCTTAGAGAGAAGATTAGTTTTGTGCTGCTGAGGAAACATCGTCACCAGACAAAGAAGCCAATTCATCGTTCACTTGCTGACATGGGAAAATCCAGCTCATCTACCAGTAAGTGTTCACTCCCCTTGTTTTTAAGGTTGATCATCAGGCTCTGTTAGAAAAAAAAGCATTGTGTGTATAGACAGCTATTTCTCCTAGATGATATATCAATTTCAAAATAATGGAGGGATCCATAGCCTTACCACATATATGTTCCATGCTTCTGAGAAGGCATTTAATGTATACAGTATTTGACTTACTTGGTAAATGACTGCTGCTGTCAAAAAGGCTTATATCCTCACTAAAGGATGCATTAATGTTTGATAAGTTAATTACTGCATTAATACATCCTCATCTCATCCTGGCAGGGAGCATCATGCATCACCCCTGACTGTTTCGTAACAGTGTGTGTCTGCTTCTTTGTTCTTTCCTCGGGAAGATCGGAATGTAGGAGCCAGAGGAGGACAGGGTCCAGGGCCAGGGCCAGGACCAGGACCAGGACCAGGGCCAGGTCCAGGGCCAGTAACCAACTTCAACCGATCAACCGAGGATCTCAGACTAAAACAGCAGCCTGCAAACTACGGTCGCCTGCGTGAGTGTCTGCCTTTTGTTTTGTTATTTTTGTGGGATCAATTCACTTTATTGTTGATTTGAGCTGTATTTCTTTTAAGTTTAGGAAAATTTTCTAAGCTTTTGATTCTTTAAAGCCAATTTTTATTTTTTCATGAGCAATGCTTGGTAGAACATTTTCAAAAATAATACTGACACCCAACTGTTTTGTCGCAGATTTTGGAAAACACTGAGATCTCTTCTTGGTGATTTTGTTGTTAAATTTTGTTAAAGAAAACCCACATGACTTACGGTAATAAATGACAAGAGTATTGAGTCAAGAATGTACTGTTTATCTTATTAGAAGAGGAGCTTTTACAGTGCATTTAGAAAATATTCAGACCCCCTTCTCTTAAAAAAATGCAAATTAAATGAGAAAAAAAATATGAAATACATTTTCATAAGTATTCAGACCCTTTGCAGAAACACGTGAAATCTAGCTCAGGTTCCTCCCATTTCTCTGGATCATTGCTGAGATGTTCTTACACCTTGATTGGAGTCCACCTGTTGTAAATTAAATTGATTGGACATGATTTGGAAAGGCACTCATCTCTCTGTAGAAGGCCTCACAGCCGACAATGATATCAGAGCAAAATCCAAGCCATGAGGTCAAAGGAACTGTCTATAGAGCTCAGATACAGGATTGTTGCAAGGCACAGCTCTGGGGAAGGCTGCAAAAAATTTGTTGCACTGAAGGTTCCCAAGAGCACAGTGGCCTCCATAAATCTCCAGTGGAAGAAGTTTGGCACAACCAGGACTCTTCCAAGAGCTGGTTGCCCGACCAAACTGAGCAATCAGGGGAGAACCAACCATCACTGCAGCCCTCCACTAATCTGGGCTTTATGGTTGAGTGGCTAGACGGAGGCCTCTCCTCAGTGCAAAATGCATGAAAGCCTGCTTGTTTTTACATGGGGGTTTTTGCAAACACCAAGCAGGCCCTCCACATCGCTGGAGGACTGCAATGATTGCTGTCCTTCTGGAACTTTGCCCCATCTCCACAAGTTCTGTTTTTAGAACCTGCAACTCAGTGTTTCTAAACTTTACAGATGGTGCTGATGTCTTCACTGTAGGGCTGGGAAATTAATCGAAATTTAGATTAAATCACAGTATGGTCAGCTGCAATTTTCATATCGCAGAGGATACAGTATTTCTTTAGCCTGGAATGTTTCAAAATACCAGTTTAAAACTGTTTTTGCAGCAGAGATGTTATGTTCTACACATTATGCAATTATTAAAGCGTCTTCTTTATAATAACTTACCAAACATCTTACTCTCCCAAAAAATGTTTTGGTTTTTCTTCATCAAAATGAGAACAACATGAAAACGATCATTCATTTCAATAAAGCAATTCCTATTAAATTCGCAGTGATTCAAAATAATCACAATTAGATATGTTTTCAAAATCTTTCAGCCCTAGTTTCATCTATTGTGTTGGTTATAATACTGAATGATTTATTACTTGTGTTTGTTGGAAAATACATAGGATTAGGAACTTATAAAATAAACGTATTAAATCGTAATCACAATGGGTGGGGGGGTCTTAATCTCCACAGTCTAGGTGGCTGTATTGTACTTTCAGATTCATTTTATGGAATCTGGCTGTTTTACTCGTGACTTTAACCCTGTTAAACTCATTTTTGCATCAAAGAGTGCTAAAATAATTTAGTCTCCATCTTTCTCTGTCTCTTATAATGATTCTGTTGAATTTACCACTGCTAACAAAGCCTTGGGCACAGCAACATGACAGTGACCTTACTCAAAGAAATATTAATGGTCCTTCATTTTTCTTTGTCTGTGTTCTATCATTTTTGATAATAGTGGTCAACCTTTTAATTTTGGTTGGTGATACATGTTCTCTTTAAAGGAGGAGCATGTACGATTTAAGAAGCATCCCTCATAGATTGCTTCAAATTTAAAACAGCTGACAATTGATCCATTTTGTTCCTTTACCAAGAAACTTGGAGAAAATGTTGCCCAAACCTAAAAAATTCCAAAACGACCTTTTTAGCCACTGATGTACTATTAGTGTTTTTTTAGTCTGTTGTGTACACACTGATACGACAACGAGAAAGAGCTACTCTCTCTCTCCTTTTGTCTTGTTGCTTTACTTTTTATACTTGTCATAAATGGTGACCCTAAGAGTGTTTGAAAAATTTCAAGATCTTTAACATTTATAAACACATTTGAAAACTGTAAAAATTGTTTGATCAGCTGGTATCTAAAAGATGTCATATTAAATTAAGATATTAATCCCCCGTTGTTATTGTTGTTTTATATTCCAGGTCATGCTCAGAGTAGAAGTATGAATGATATTGCGGATACTCCAAGCACGGACCAGGTGAGTCCTTTCTTGGCCTTAAACTCCTGATACCTGAGCTGTGAAACTTGATCATAAAGCCTAAACATTCAAAAGAAAATTTACAATAAAAAATGCCGTGTAATTTTCTGAAAATTTTTAAGTAAATTCTCTCAAACATCCAAACCAATTCCCTGGAATATAATATTTACCATACTCAGATGCTGCAAGTAACTAATCTATTCACTGGACCCAAAATGCTGTAAGAAGGCTGTCTGTTGTATAAATGTGGACTATAATCTTTGCCAATATGTGGACTATAGTCTTTGTGAGTGTGTGGACTACAGTCTTTGTGGGTATGTGGGCTATAATCTTTGTGGGTGTGTGGACTATAATCTTTGTGGGTATGTGGACTAGAACCTTTGTTGATATGTGGACTATAAGCTTTGTTGGGTTGTGGACTATAATCTTTGTGTGTATGTGGACTATAATCTTCGTGGGTATGTGGACTATAATCTTTGTGGGTATGTGGACTGTATTCTTTGTCAGTATGTGGACTATAATCTTCGTGGGTATGTGGACTATAATCTTTGTGTGTATGTGGACTATAATCTTTGTGGGTATGTGGACTATAATCTTTGTGGGTATGTGGACTATAATCTTTGTCGATATGTGGACTAAAATCCTTCTTGGACAATGGACTATAATCTTTGCTGTCATGTGGGGACTCTAATCTTTGTTGATGTGGGGACTGTAATCATGTCTGTATGTTGACTATAATCTTTGTCTGTATGTCGACTATAATCCTTGTCAGGTTGTGGACTATAGTCCTTGCTGGAAAACTGACTACATCTTTGTTGGCATGTGGATTTTAATCTTTGTTAGTATGTGGACTACAATCTTTGTCGGTATGTGGACTATAATCCTTGCTGGAAAATGGACTATATCTTTGTGGGCATGTGGACTTTAATTTTTGTTAGTATATGGACAATAAAAATCCTTGTTGGAAGATGGACTGTATCTTTGTTACTATTTGTATCTACAAAGAAAAGTACTGGCTATTCAGCTCAGTTTAAAGTGGCCCAGTTATGACTGGTCGGCTCAGTGTTTCAACTGTAGTTACTGTCTAACAGTGGGTCACACGTGACAGTGGACAAGTGACAGTTTAATCCTGTGTTTCTGTGTGTACTGCATTGTCTATGTCAATATCGAACTGTCACTGGGAGAAAAAAAAAATGGATCTCATTGTTTGAGCCGCGTGCTTGTCCCTCACATGTTGCCATAGATTGGGAGTGCGGGTTATCGGCAGGCCCTCATTATTGAGTGTCATTGTTCTGTTGCCCTGTTTCCTGCCACACCTTTACATGCAATCAAACGGAGCAAGTCTGAAATTCCCCTCATGGGGATGCACAAACTCTTCATGTTGTGATTGATTATATTATTACTCAATGCATCTTAAAAGCATACGGTATGATTATTTGATTCTGAACTTGCAAACATAAAAAACATGTTTTTTGAAAGACGGTTGCTAACATTTGGAGGGTAGATTTGGCCTTTGCAGCCTGGGAATCTAAGAGAAATGACACAGAAAGCTGCATATGTATAGTTGTCTTGTCATTGGTTACTGCCATTTTTTGTCTTAAAAAAACAAATAAACATTCACATAAAAACAGCTAAACATCACATAACAATTGCAGGACATTTGCTTCTGACATAAATGTTATAATACTTTCAGTCAATTAGTTTTTGATCAAATGATTATCTAAACTGTCATGTATAACATTTAGTCAGAAATTCTGAGCCTTCCAGACATTAATATTATATATAAAAAACATATAACTTAAAAAAGGGGATAAAATCTGTATGTATGTGAGACGGACTAATCCTGTTCCTCCAAATGACCCAATAAAGGGAACAATACCATTCGTGGCTACATTAATTTCATATTTGTTGATGCTTGTAGCTGAGGCTGAAGTTGCCAGACAAAGCAATTCTGACATCAATTTTTACAGTGTCTGTAAGAAGTGTTCCCCTCCTTGGATATTTTACCCTTTTTTTTAACTTATAAATCACTCATGGTCAATATAACTTGGCTTTTTTGAAAAAAATACAATAATGCTTCTTTAATGTCAAAGTGAAAACAGAGTTCTAAGTACTGTCAATTAAATGAAAATATGTGGCGTGAATAAGTGACTGCATGAAAGCTCACCCCTTTAAAGTGACTGACCTAATTCAACAGAGGTCCAGCCAGTTGGTGCTAGTAGTTTCACAACCTGTGAAATGAGGATCAGACACCTGTGTCTGGAAGGTCCAGTCACTGGTTATCAGTATTCCTGGCTACCGTAACACCATGAAGACAAAAGAATGCTCCCAGCAACTCAGAGAAAAGGTATTGAGAAGTTTAAGTCAGGGAATAGATACAAAAAAAATCCAAGGCACTGACCATCTCCTGGAGTTCAGTTAAAGCCATCATGAAGAAACTGAAGGAATTTAGCACATGTGTAAATCTGCCTAGATCAGGCCGTCCTCACAATCTGAGTGAGCGTGCAAGAAGGAGACTAGTGAGAGAGGCCACCAAGACACCTATGACTACTCTGAAGGAGTTTCAAGCTTCAGCAGCTGAGATGGGAGAGACTCTGCAGACAACAACTGTTGGCCGGGTTCTTCACCAGTCAAAGCTTTATGGGAGAGTGGCAAAGAGAAAGACACTGTTGAAGAAAACTCATTTTTAATCTGGACTAGAGTTCACCAAAAGACATGAGGGAGACTCAGTGGTGAAGTGGGAGAAAGATCTTTGGTCTGATGAGACCAAAATAGTGCTTTCTGGCCATCAGACGAGACGCTATGTTTGGCTGACACCAAACGCTGAACATCACCACAAACACAACATCCCCACTTGTGAAGCATCATGTTGTTGGGATGCTTCAAAGCAGCTGGACCTAGAAGGCTTTCTAAAGACAGAGGGTAAAGTGAATGCAGCAAAATATAAGAAAATCCTGGAGGACAATCTTCAGTCTGGAAGAGAACTACGGCTTGAGAGAAGATTTATGTTCCAGCAAGACAATGACGTGAAGCGAACAGAGAAAGCTACACAGCAGTGGTTTTAAGGCAGCAAGGTGAATGGTCTGGAGTGGCCGAGTCAAAGCCCAGACCTCAGTCCATTAGAGAATTTGTCTATAGACTTTAAAAATTGGATGTTCACCCCAGGTTTTGCAGAGAAGAATGGAGTAAACTGCAGTGTCCAGACGTGCAAGTCTGATTGAGACCTATCCACACACACACTCAGAGCTGTGATTGCAGCCAATCTACTACATACTGACATGAGGGGATGAATATTCATGCTGTCACATTTTATTCTATTGGCCTTACTTTTTACAAATCTGTTTTTTCTTTGACATTTAAGAGTTTTTTTTTGTCTTTTTTCTTGTCAGAAAAGCCAAATTATAATCACCATGATTGATTTTGACTTATGACATTTGACTGTCAAAACAAAAAAAGAGAATTATCTTTAGCAAACTTTATATTTGTATGTACAGAAGAAGATGAGATATAAGTTGAGGCATAATGTTTGGCCCTCAAGAGCAGAGTGTAAGCTTTAAAATGTAAAAACTTACATGGGGACTGGAAGATAACCATCATGGACTCACTATGATCTCTTTTTTTCTTTTGTAGCTAAAAAATAAATTCATGAAGAAAATCCCCAGAGATGCAGAGGCTTCTAACGTTTTGGTTGGAGAAGTTGATTTCCTCAGTAAACCTTTTGTAGCATTCGTCCGCCTGGCTCAAGCAACAACTCTTGGAGGTCTGACTGAAGTCCCTGTCCCTACCAGGTAAGGATCACTTAAACATACCTTTTTCACAGACACTATTCCAGCAGAATAAACCGTGGACTTGTTCTCTCACTGCACAGGTTCCTATTTATTCTCTTGGGACCTCAAGGAAAGGCTAAATCTTATAATGAGATCGGCCGAGCCATAGCAACTTTAATGGTGGATGATGTAAGTGTCTGACATGTATTATAATGTGTCCAGTGCATGTCTTATTTTGTAATCTTCAAGTTAAATTCTTGATTTTATTTGTTAGCCTGTACAACAGACTGTCCCTTTATTGCTTTTTGTATGCAGCATATGTAAGTTACAAAGCAGCACACATTTGTTATTGCATACTTCTGCTCATAAATTGTTTGCACACCAGCAAGAACCAAACACTCCCTGCATCTACCAAAATCAGATTAAAGATGATGATATAATTGGCTTTAAAGGGTTAAATCCAATTTTTGCCTATTTAAACACATTTTGGTACAAAGAACCCATTTTTTCCACTTTAAATCCATTTTTTGTGATGATAACTTTGATCTGAACCCAGGAGCAACACACAGACTTGGGAGTTGGGTAGAAGTTGATATTTATTGTAAAAAAAAAAGGCTGGTATGATTGGCTGAAGAAGGAAGGCTGGCAAAGTGGTAGAGGCACATGCAGTCTGGACGGAGGCACTGGAAGAAAAAGGACAACAAAGAAGATTAGTCTTCATGAAAAACTTCAGAAAATGGCAAAATCTCTTCAAAAATAGAGCTAGAGTAAGATCCTGTTACAACACTGGTTGAGGCATACTCTGGCATCTTCCAGTCTTCAGTCAAGTGAATATGAGCTGGATCTGATTGCTTCATATTGCTTACAGATGTGTAGCTGGAGAGCTTCAGTGCCTCTAACCATTCCCACCAGCCTGCAACAAGGGGATACGAGAACATAAAAAACATGCCACCTTCCAAACTACACCACCTTTTATGCTCTTTTATGCAAATTTTAACTGCATTTCACCAGTTTTTATAACATTTTTTGCCAGTTTTAATCAGTTTTTGACACATTTTTTACTCGTTTCGCCCCTGTTTCTGCCCATTTTGACACTTTTAACCCATTTTGCCAGTTTCCACCTCTTGTTGCCTCTGTTAGTCCATTTTTGCAACTATTAACCCCTTTTCACCATGTACTTTTTTATGCCCATTTTGCCCGTTTTTCAATTTTTATATTACCTGTTTGACATTTTCCACTTTGAATCCACTTTGCCACTGTAAACACATTTTTGCCACTTTAAACCTGTTTTGTCTCCTATTTGTTGCCTCTGTTGATACATTTGTGCCATTTTTAGCCAATTTAACCACAGTTTTGCCACTTTTAATCCATTAAATTCCTTTTTAAGAAAAAGAGCTTCACATTTTGGTGAAGGCTACATACTAAGACAAATAAATAAAAAACATACTTTTTCCAATTTCATACAACTGGTTATTAATTAGGTAAAACTATGAAACATGGTTATTACAGCTCAATTTTACAATGGACTATGAATTTGCTGACCTCCTTTAGCCCCCAATTTGGCTGGGCCCCAGAAAGCTCTCCCTTTTATCCCCTCTTATGGGCACCCTTGCTCCTCTGACTTTCTATCAAACACGACCATAAGGTTGATATCATGACTCTGACTTAAATGTCTATCTTATACTTACTGGGTGCTACTTAATTTAGAACAGACATTTATTTCCTATTCAGAGTTAGGGTTTACCGACCTTATGGCTGGATCTTGTTGTTGAGCTGACTCAATGCTAATCATTTTTTTTAATTACAAACAAACTTCTAGTTGATATTACACTCCCATGTATGCGGTTGACTCAGTATTTCTGAAACATGATTAATGACTGACTGACAGTTGCTTTTGAATGCATTTCCACTGGTTTCAAAATGTTGTAAATCTTCCACAAATTATGTTAAGAAAATTTCCAGAGACATCAAAGGGGGGATAAAGAGTCAAATTAAAGTTCATTATAGAAGTGCAGAGTGATTACTCTAACCATGAGACATGACAAGTGAATCATCCTCTCTCTTTGTCTCTCTCTTTCCCTCTCAGCTCTTCAGTGATGTAGCGTACAAGGCCAGAGATCGAGAGGATCTCATTGCAGGGATAGATGAATTTTTGGATGAGGTGATTGTGCTTCCACCTGGAGAATGGGACCCCAAAATCCGAATTGAACCACCAAAGAAAGTCCCCTCAGCTGACAAAAGGTTAGAGATGGAGCTTTATAACACACATTTAGTACTAAACATCTTTGTCTGTTGAAAATGAGAGATTTTCCCACAGCATTATTTCATTACTATTAAAAGGGCAAAGGGGTGAATACTTTGGTAGGCACTGTAAAGCCTCAAAAAAGATTTTACGATTCTTGAAATAGTCAATTGATAAACATAGGTAACCCCATCTCTCTCCCCGTCTGAATCCTCACCTTTCCTGCAGAAAGTCAGTGTTCTCCTTAAATGAACTGGGGCAGATGAATGGCACAGCTGGAGGAGGTGGAGGCCTTGCTGAGGATGAAGAGATGCCAGCGCAGCATGAGCTTGGAGAGGAGCTGGCATTCACTGGACGGTGGGTAGCAAGGTCGCATCACAAATATCCTAGTGAATTAAGGGTCAATTGGTTTAGTGGGGAAAATACATAGATACAGATCAATTTCTCTAAATAAATAAATGAAACCTCCTAGAGAGGCACGTAAGCTGATTGAACCAAATTACCTGAGAGAAAAAATGGCCACCACTTTTAGCTTTGTAAAAATCTAATAAATGAAAATCAATGTTTCATTCCTTATTCTGCTGATCAGAAGAAAAGGCAATATGTAAAGAAATGTTGAAATGCTAATTTATTCATCTGGATCAAAAATGTAAATCTTAATTATTCTATATAACATTTTGTCAGTTAAGCTGAAATATGGAAATAAGGAAAAGTTACATCTTATCATTTAGATTTTAATGATGAATAAATTCTAACACATTGTGACAAAGTCCTAACAAAATAGATGAGTTTGTTTTAAGAGTTTTAATTAAACAATTTTCATTAGAAAAAGTCAAACATTGACTTCTACTGCCTTCACGAGGGTCTATATAATACAGATCAGATATCAGAGGTAGAACATGCACATCAGTGGATAGGGTGCAGGATTCAGAAGCAAGCACATTTCGAGCCTACTTGCTCTTCTTCAGACTTGAAGTCTGAAGAAGAGCATGTACAAAACATCACTATGTTTTAAGCGCTAATAAAAGCCTGATATGGGAGCTTATTGGTATGCAGACCTTCTCTCCTTCTCTTCTATATAATACTTAGAATTTTTTTTGCAAACCTTTTACTCTGTTCTCTTCAGCATAAGACAAGGAATAGAGCAGACTGAAAACTGGAATGAATGAACCCTGGGGGTGTTTTTCTGTGTGATAGCTTCTGCGGGGGTCTGTTCCTGGACATCAAGCGGAAATTGCCATGGCTACCGAGTGATTTCTATGAGGGTTTCCACATTCAGTCCATCTCTGCAGTGCTCTTCATTTACTTGGGCTGCATCACAAATGCCATCACGTTTGGGGGCCTGCTGGGAGACGCTACTGACAACTACCAGGTAAAGCCAAAAGCCAAAGCTTGTGAAAGTAAACTCAGTACTTTGCTTTGCTATGTGAAAATTAACCCAATAAAGCTTGAAAAAACAAATTATAGCCAGAAAATTTTATTTTTTTCGAACTGAAATGTTTATTTAACTTTCTACTGAAATAAAAAAAATCAAAATTTCCATAAAATTTGACGTGCATATTTTTTTTATCTCATTTGATACATTAGGTGTTTTTGGTAACTGATAATCCACTTGAGGGCATTTTTATCATTTATCAGATTGTATTCAGAAGTTTTTTTAGTAATTTATTGATCATATTGATTAGATAGAGGTATCATGAAAGTATGTATCAAATATGATACAACAGGCTTTAAGGGGTTAAGTACTGTTTGCACTATTTGTGAATTACCCCCTGACGTCAGTGTTAGGTGCCGTGCATAAGCAGTCTGTTATATACTCAAATTTACAGACATTTCTAGAGAAAAACATAAGGGTGTTGCATGGTTGCAGCAATGAATATGCACAATGAATTTTTATTTATAAAATCTTTTTTTTTTTTTTAAATGTAGTGTTGTGCACATTGTGTTCTGCAGGTGAAGTTTCCTGCATGTGTCCTATACATGCTTACCAGAGTTTACAATGGACAACATGCGCTTGAGTTTTTTTTCCCTCTCACTATTTAACATTTTTTGATCTGAAACAAGCTGTCTGTGACTAATAAACTAGTGAAATATCTTCTCTAACTCTCCCGTTATGCATCAAGGTCGCATAAGTCACCTGTGCATATCTGCAGCTGATCAGACAGAGGAAGAGAGAGACAAGCACTTTAACAATGAGAAAGGAGAATTTCTCATGTCAAATATGAACCTCTCCTGTCACTTTAAACAGTTTTTATGAAGTTGATGTTGTTGATGTTATTCTGCACTCTGAGCAAAGGCATTCATATAGAAAACATTACCATGGTAAAGAATAGGTAAAAAGACTAGACTCAACCAGTGTCTTTTTGACCATTAAAGAGAAACAGGATTTTACTGTTAAAAAAAAAAAAATAAAACCTTGAGCTTCTTTGCAACATACTAAAATGCTCTTTAAAAGACAACTTTTCATTGAGTAAAAACCCTAAATATTTAAAAGAAGGTACCCACTAAGTTTCTTGACTGTCCTTTATTACAGTTTTCCCAGGCGATTCTTTTAGCTGCTCCTGAGGATGTAAAGAGTTTATTTTTATCTGCACTGAGTAGAAGTTGCAGCTGGCCAAGCTAATCTCAGTCCAGATCAAAACAAAGTGATGATAGTTTTGGATTTTTCATTAGTTTTTATGTATTTATAATTTTTTTTTATTTTTTGTTTTCACTTTCTGTGTTCAATTTCAGTTTAGTTTCAATGAGTTTTAACTGCTGGTTTGTTAGTTTAATTTAGTTTTTATTCAGCAAAAATGCTTCGTCTTAGTTTGTTTGTCATTAGTTTTAGTGTTAGTTTGAGTTTTTTTTCTAGTACATGTCAGGGCTGAGTGAACATCATACATTTTTAGAAACATATTCAAACAGGCTAGCCTTCACTTATCATTATGTCATTATTATTAACACTAGACATAAAACTACCACTGTGTGAAGTCTAAACCAACCAAATTAGGCCATTTAACTCTCCCAAAACTTGTGTGTAGGTGCTAGTCAGTATGGCTGTGACAAAGACTAAAACTAAGGATATTTTGTCTCTATTTTATTTTATTTTAGTTAGTTTTGTAAGTGCACTTTACAGTTTTACTTTTTTTTTTTTTTGGTAAAGCTTAGTTTTTATTTAGTTTTGGTTAACTAAAATGATTTTCCCATTTTAGTTTTAGTTATTTAGTTAATTAGGTAAAATATAATAACCTTGGATCAAAAGCAGGCTGAACTTTTGTAAAAGCTTAGGTGCGCAGCAGTAAATAACTATCGTCAGCATAAGAATGAAATCAGGAATTGGGAATATTCTGTCCTGGGCAAATTATATAGATAGTAAATAACAGAAGGCCCAGTACTGAACCTTGTGGCACACCCTTCTCAATTTATGCCACCTCAGAGGTAACACCTTCTAATTGAACAGCCTGGAATCTAACAGTCAGATAGTTTCACAAACCAACCGACAGCATGCTTCAAAAACCCAGTTCTACTGAGTGAGCTAAATTAAAATAAAACCCTACAGGTTTTGTCAAATCTTCAGACCCTAACCCTAGCAGTGTCTGTCCACCAGTTCCTGCCTTTATTTCTTCACTGTTTTTTATTTTGCATTAACAATTATATGTTTCTGCTCCCATCCCTACACATTCAACCTCTAGGGTGTGATGGAGAGTTTCCTCGGTACTTCTCTGGCTGGCTCTGTCTTCTGTCTCTTTGGTGGTCAGCCCCTCATCATCCTCAGCTCCACTGGTCCAATACTTATCTTTGAAAAGCTCCTGTTTGAATTCAGCAAGTGAGATTCTTCAGAGTCTAATGTTTTTGCAGTAGGCAATGCAAGAATTGTGATAGCATTGACTGAGTAAAATGATCTTTCTAATACTGAAAACTTTGAACCCAATACGTTCTTTGATTAGTCAAGAAGTTGTATTTCATTGTATCTCAATTTTGTTTCTATTATCTTCTCTTTGAATTTTCTTCTCTTGGCCTTTGTTTTCCAAAGGAATAATGGGATAGATTACATGGAGCTTCGACTCTGGATCGGCATCCACTCCTGCCTACAGTGTTTCATCCTTGTAGCTACAGATGCCAGTTACATCATCAAGTACATGACACGGTTCACAGAGGAGGGTTTCTCCAGCCTGATCTCCTTCATCTTCATCTCTGATGCCATCAAGAAGATGGTGGGCTCCTTCAAATATTATCCCATCAACACTGACTTCAAGCCTGACTACATCACTGCCTACAAGTGTGAATGCCTTGCGCCAGACCCAAGTGAGTTCACCCCTTTAGCTCAGGAAAATACTGGCAGGAAAAATAGACTGAATCAGGGAGTGGTAGAGGAGGCTATAACCTTATGTCAAAAAACTCATGGCTATTTTACTCAGTGAGTGAACTACACCACCACTTTTGGGGGTTTGATTTTGGTGCCAACTTTGTTTTCCATTGCAAGTTATACTTCAATAGAACCTCCTCAATGCAGGCAAAGTTGTCATGTCACAATGCCTTTTTCATGGCTTGCTAGACTCTGAAGAGGGCCCAGTGCAAAAACACATAAGGGCAGATCCACTAAGATTTTTTTGCCCTGCGCTAATACTGCAGACTTTAGCTCTAATAGCTCCTGTTTGCAACAAAACCACTAAAGAATAAGCGCTGAATATGTGCAGATGCTAAATTGCCCACAGCTGAGTGCGCTTGGTGCAAGTTTTGCCACAGCCTGAGTGGCACATCAGTGGCTTTGCACTAAGATGACCAACACCAAAATTATAGAGAGAGGCAGAAAAAAAGAATAATACCATTTTCAACCCAAGAACTTGTTTGTGCACAGATGTGGGGGTGGGGGGGGGGGGTGTTATGTATTAAAATTAAATATGTAAAGTACAGATGATGCAACCAGGCTCAATGAAGCCTTATCACTTAATCACAATATCATTTGTTATTATCCTTTATTGAAACAATTCCTGCAGTTCATTTACTCTTGAAAATATCAGTGACTACAGTAATTTCTTACAGCATTGATTTCTGTGACTGATTTGTTTTTTGTTTGTTTTTGCCATGCATTAAAAATTTGGCTGCCATCTCTTGCAAGTGAGTACCCCTTTGTTTGTCTGTGAAGTCTTCTGAGTGTTTCCCAGCTGCTCGATTCTCATGATGTTTAGCATTTCTTTTTCCTTTTCTACCCACTCCTCCTCATTCAGTTTTCTATTTTTCCCTCTCTGAGTTGACTCTTTCTTTTTCCATAAACAGTGGCTGCAATGATCTTCAATGGTTTAGTTCCAATGCCAGATAACAGCTCTAGTGTTTCTGGGGTAAGTGCTTGTTTTCATTACATTTCTATTTCTTTACTCTTTTTCCTGCCTATTTAGCTGAATGCTTAGTGTCACCAACATTTAAGCTACGGGAAGTGGGAGAATTATGAAGCTCAAATGAGGACAGTGCTTCATCAGAGCATGGTGGTTTGTTTACCTTTAATGTGGGTATCTACTCTGACAAAGCAGTTTTTCCAGACCATCTTTTCTTTCTTTTCTCATCATCTCTCCCATCATGCCCTTTGCTCTCCTTTCACAAATTATAACATTACATCCTTGCATTCAGTTTCACTTCGTCTATATCTTTATTTTTCTTTCCTGTGTCTTTCCACATTTTTCTCATGTTTCTTTTTTAAAACACTTCACTCTTCTTCGTCCTCTCACGTCTCCCCAACACTGCCACCCACCACCCAGTTGAATGTGACAGCTCTGGACTGGAGCCAGTTAAGCAAGAAGGAGTGTCTGAAGTATGGAGGCTCTCTTGTGGGAAAATCCTGCAAGTATGTTCCAGATCTGGCCTTAATGTCATTCATTCTCTTCTTCGGCACCTACTCCATGACCGTCTCCCTCAAGAAGTTCAAGTTCAGCCGCTACTTCCCCACCAAGGTAACCTAACTATTTATTTTATATCATTTTATCACCTCAGGATAATAGTTTCCTGATTAAATAAAAATCTAGCCAAAATTCATGTTACACTGAGAGTCATTGTTTTATCTGGCAGTTCCATTTCCTGTCTGAAACCGCTTTAGAAATCTGGAGAAACTCATTTCTTTTTTTATGTTTTTGACCCAAAATGGAAAAAAAGAAAAATTGAGCCATTTTTCTAAAGATCTCAAGAAAAACAAGTTGTTTTGAGTTTTTCATTTCAGTCACCACACTGGAAAAACTGGAAAACACATTTCGAAAAAATTGATTTAAACCTTTCACTCTAAAAGTAAATATTGCTCTGGTTTTTAAAACCTTTTAATAGTGGAACTCTAGTGGCCACATAATTTTTCCTTTGCCTTCACCTCTGCAAAATTATGTTAATTTTTGATTATTTTTTATTTTGATTTATCTGTCTTTGAATCCAGCTGAGGAAACTCATCAGTGACTTTTCAATCTTCATGTCAATCATGACATTTGTGGGACTTGATATGCTGATCGGACTGAAGACTCCAAAATTAATCGTCCCCACAGAATTTAAGGTAGAGTCCACCATTTCCAAACTTTAGTTTTATTTTTGTATAATTTATTCTCTTTTTATTTTCTTTCTTGACATGATCTCAGGTTGTCCTAAAATGTATGTGTTAAGGATATAATTGGTAACGCCTTTTTAAAAAACTTTAAATTCTAGCCAACTCGACCAGATCGAGGCTGGCTGGTGATGCCGTTTGGCAAGAACCCGTGGTGGATTTATCTAGCAAGCTTTGTTCCTGCCCTCCTTGTTACCATTCTCATCTTCATGGACCAGCAGATCAGTGCAGTCATTGTGAACCGCAAGGAGAACAAACTTAAGGTTAGTTTACCTTTTTGGTACATTTTATTATTATTATTTATTGTGTATATTTGTATGTATTTTTGTATTTTGTTTGTGAATTTTGAATTGAATTGAATGGAATTGAGAGAGAAAGGAAAAAAACTTCACAAGTCTACTAAAATTCAAAAACGACTTGTCTTGTTCCCCTGGCAGAAAGGTTGCGGCTACCACCTTGATCTGTTCTGGGTTGGGGTATTGATGGCTGCCTGCTCTTTTCTGGGCTTGCCCTGGTACGTCGCTGCCACTGTCATCTCTATAGCCCACATCGACTCTCTGAAGATGGAGAGTGAGTCCAGTGCACCAGGAGAACAGCCTCAGTTCCTCGGGGTCAGGTTGGTTCACAGTAAAATTAAATGAAGAAAACTGAAATCTGAGGAAAAGTTATCATCTCTGGCTGCTGCATGATGAAAGAAACGCCTCCTGAGATCTTTTTAATAGAAAGAAACTTTCCAAACTTTTCTGTATATTTCACCCTTTTTTAAATACAGAGAACAGAGAGTAACGGGCCTTTTGGTGTTCGCTTTGACTGGTGTCTCCATCTTCCTAGCTCCAATACTCAAGGTAGGAAGTACAGCTGTTCTGTTAATTTTCTGTCAGAGTGCTTTGTGTAGTAAATGTTATGACTATCACTCTGTCTTCACCTTTTTTTCATCATAAAAAAGTAAAGGCCAAATTCTGGCGCCATCTTTCAAAAGTGCCAAAGTTTTGAGTCAGGGTCAGTATGATAGGAAGATCAGTGGCAAAATAGTGGCAACGATGGTCTAAAAATGGGGAGGGAAATGCCAAAATACCTGCAAAAATGTGTGAAAAATGGCAGAAATTAGAGGAAAAAGCCAAAAATAAGTGGCAAAAAGGGCACATAGTGGCAAAAATGGGAAAGGGGGCTAAAAATAGTGGCAAGAAAGTGACATAAAGAAGGGGCAAAATGTTGGGGGAAAACTAGCAAAAATTTGTGAAAATTGAGAACAATTGGATTTTGAAAAATAACCAAAAGAAGTGGCAAAGATTTGATGAAAATGCCAAAAAAAAAATAGTGGTTGAAAAGAGACAAAAAGTGCCAAAAAGCTACAAAAAGGGATAAAAGTGACAAAAAGAAGTGGTAACATTGGATGAAAAGTGGCAAAATAGTGGCAAAAATGGGCCAGAAATCGGGAAAAAAATGCCAAAAATTGGCAAAATGTCTGAAAAATGGCAATGGGTTAAAAAGTAAAAAAAGAAGTGTCAAAAATAGGTAATAAATAGCAAAAATGGGATAAAGCTGCCGAAAATAGTAGTAAAAAACTGTCAAAAAGAAATGGTCAAAATCTGTAAAAAAAAAAAAAAAAAAGAAGAAGCAAAAATAGAGGGTAGAAAGTGGAAACAATTTGCAAAAAGCTGCAAAAATGGGGTATAAGTAAAGTGATAAAAGTGTCTAACAGCAAAAATCAGTATAGGGTGGCGAAAAGAAGTCGCACAATTAGGCAGAAAAATAATGAAATGGGTTTAAAGGTTGCACAAATGAATAATTCCAACATCAGAACTCAGTTTGACACTTTTCATGGCCAAAATGAAGTAACTGTTAGCCAGGACACTAGCACAAATGCTACTGATCCAACACACCTGCAATGATATCATCAATAAATCAGAGCTGGGGAGGGCCCATTCTGTGGGGTTTTCAGGGGCACAGTCAGTTCTGTGAGCTACAGTATGTAGCCACTTCATTTAGCCTCATTATATTTATACATCTATGTTTGTGTCTCTAGAGTGTTTCTTATTGACTCATATTTTTTTCAAATTTAAAATCTTAAGTTTTTCAGCTCACAAAAACAAGTGATGAAGGTTAGATTTCAGATAAGGGATGCAATGCTTCTTTTTGCACCCCTGTCGAACTGAACCCGTCCTCACGGGTACTTTGTTCATTTTTTTTTTTTTACCATTTTAATCTGAGAAAGATTATTATTGAACACCAGTTTATGATCACTACAGCACACACATGCTAGTTTACAGCCTCTTGAGCTCAAATTCTGCATTTCAAAATATCCGGCAGTGTAAATAAAATATGAATCCTTGTCAAACAGACCTTTTTAAAAGTAATTTAACAAGCAGCCAATTCAAATTTGTTGATTCAGAATTTAGAATGAAAAAATGTATGATGCTACTTATTCTCTGTATGTGAATGATGAAATGTTTTTGGTCCTCCTGCTGCTTCCAGTACATCCCCATGCCTGTTCTATATGGTGTCTTCCTCTACATGGGTGTAGCCTCCCTCAATGGAATCCAGGTAAGTTGAGAAACAGTATTTATGGTCATTTGTCACTGACATCTTATGTGTTGCATTTTTTAACATGTATGATTGAGTGAGGAACCGCTGATTATTGCAAACTAATATCCTGCTGGTGTCCAACGTGGGAGAGACAACAGAATTACTTTAAAATGACTCTTAGAGATGTTTTGACCTCCCAGAGAGAGATAATCCAAAGAATACCAACCAGACATCAAGCCCCAGACTGTCTAGATAAACTGCTTCTGTGGGCAGCTTTAATTAACATGTCACAGTTTGTTTCTAGCTGCCAGGTGTCTGGTTAAAATAACCAATGTGGAGAGCTTTAACTGGACGATTTTAAATTGATCTGAAATCCCTCCTGCTTAAGGGCTGAGCGCTGAATGGGGTGATTCCAGAAAATTTCCTCTCAAACTGCACAAAAGGTGCATCATGCCCAAGTGTTGCATGCAGAAATCAATCCCAAATAACTAAGAGTTAAAAATTAAGTTAAATAAGCCTGCTTGGAATTAAGCTGTTCCACTAAATTCCCTTTCTCTTTTCCTCTTTGTCTTACCTTCTTCCACAGTTCTGGGACAGGATTAAATTATACTTGATGCCATCCAAGCACCAGCCTGACTTCTCTTACCTCCGTCATGTTCCTCTGAGGAGGGTACACCTATTCACTCTGATCCAGATCATATGTCTAGCTGTCCTCTGGGTCCTCAAATCCACCTTCTTGGCCATCATATTCCCTGTTATGGTATGTGGAAGAAAAAAAAAAAACCTAGGACTAGTCATATTCTGCTGTGATGGAGATTGTTTGACAACTGTTTTATCACTCTTTTTCACGTTTATATGATAAATGTTTTTGACTGGATAGTCTGATATTATTAGTTTAAAAAAGGAGGCATTGAGACATAAAGCATGCAGCATATTCTGACAGGAAGCAGGTCAGAGCTCTACTGTGGTTCAAACCAATGCGATTACAGTCTGCTCATAGAAAATTACAGAAACCCAGTCATCTTCTTTCTATTTTCATGTCATACAGAAAACTTGGGGTTGTTAGTGACTCCAACTACAGGGCCAACATTGTATGTATTAATTAAAACATGTAAAGGATTAAAGGGGAAAACTGTAGCACCCACAGCATCAGAATAACATCCCCCGCATCTTCTAGTTCATTCATACCCATAGGAAGAGAATGAATGGACTTCCTGTTGACTTACCTCCATAACCATATGTATGTGGAAATGAAGCATCAGTGCACAAAGACCTTAAGAGCCACCAGTGACATTTAGTCAGTGGAGAAGTTAACACAGTCTTGCCTCAGCTGTTTCAGTAGTCTGTATTGTTGTAAGGGTGTAACCCAGTGTCACCTCAGAGGACTGCGTCCACAGAAGGATTAGTCCATGGAGGTGTTTGTTTCATTGCTGGGGCTTAAATGTGTATTCTTCACTAGTTTTCCTTTGGGGTGGCAGGTAACAACAGAGCCATGTCTGTCAAGCCTTCTTCTGACTGACGGATTTACCCTTGGTGCCATGTATTCTGTGAATAATGTTTGAACTGGAATTGGCTGTGATTTGTATTTTGGGGGGAAATTGGAGTCTCTTTTTAATGAAATTATATTTTCTGTTGCTGTGTTGTTTATGTGGGTTGAGAGGAATAATGTATTGCATTCATTTAAAAATGTCAGACTTGACTCTGACTGGCAGTCCAAGTTAAAAGTTAACCATGTTCATGATATATTTTGTCCAACAAACATCCATCCATTCAAACAGATACTCAGACATAACACAAAGTGAACGTTGAAATGAGGCCAGCCTGTCCATGTGTCTCTGTGTGGAACCTTTCAGATTCTGGGGCTTATGGTTGTCCGAAAGATGCTAGATATGGTCTTCTCCCAGCATGATTTGGCCTGGCTAGATGACCTTCTGCCAGAAAAGGAAAAAAAGAAGAAGGATGACGATAAAAAGAAGGGGAGAGAGAAGGAGAAGAAGAAGGCAAAACCAAATGATAGCGAGGATGAGGTAAGAAACTCAGGCTTTACTGTCCCCACAGATTTGTTTTACCATTAATTACATTATCTATCTATCTATCTATCTATCTATCTATCTATCTATCTATCTATCATTTTATCGTCAATTATTTAAAATATTTAAGGTAAAATCAGTGACTGCCCCCTTTAAAGAGACTGACCTAATTCAACAGAGGTCCAGCCAGTTGGTGCTAGTAGTCTCACAATCAGTGAAATGCAGAATCACCTGAGTGCAGTGAATGTGTTTCAAGTGATTGTAGTATAAAGACACCTGTGTCTGGAACGTCCAGTCACTGGTTAATCAATATTACTGGCTACCATTACACCATGAAGACAAAAGAACACTCCAAGCAACTCTAACTAAAATGTTATTGAAAAGTATGAATCAGGGAATGGATACAAAAACAGTTCCAAGGCACTGAACATCCCCTAGAGTTCAGTTGAATCCATCATCAAGAAATGGAAGAGAAAGCCACTGTTGAAGAAAACTCAGATTAAATTTGTACTAGAGTTCACCAAAGGGCATGTGAGAGACTCTATGGTCAAGTGGGAGAAAGGTCTTTGGTCTGATGATACCAAAATGTTGCTTTTTTGGACATAAGTCAAGGCACTGTGTTTGTAGGCCACCAAACACTGCACATCAACACAAACACATCATTCCCACTGCGGAGCACGATGGTGGCAGCATCATAATGTGGGGATGCTTCTCAGCAGTTTCCCTGACCCTGGAAGGCTTGTAAAGGTAGAGGGTAAAATGAATGTGGCAAAATATAGGAAAATCCTCGAGGACAATCTTATTCAGTCTGCAAGAGAACTACGGCTTGGGAGAAGATTTATTTTCCAGCAAGACAATGACCTGAAGGACACAGTGAAGCTACACAGAAATGGTTTAAAGGCAACAAGGTGAATGTTCTGGAGTGGCTGAGTCAACGCTCAGACCTCAGTCCAATAGAGAATTTGTGGCCGGACTTGAAAAAGACTGTTCACGCCCAATCCCTTGGCAACCTGACAGAGCTTGAGCAGTTTGGGAGAGAAGAATGGAGTAAAATTGCAGTGTCCAGATGATGATTGAGACCTATCCACACAGACTCAGTGCTGTGATTGCAGCAAAAGGTAAATCTAGTAAATATTGAATTGAAGGGGATGAATATTTATGCAGTCACTTTTTTACATTAAATATTTTTATTTGACTTTACCTTGTAGAAATCTGTTGTCACTTTTTCTAAAAAAAAAAAAAAAAAAGGTAAAAAGTAAAATGATATTGACCATGATTGATTTATAAAATCAACAAAAGGGTAAAACATCCAAGGGGTAAGTACTTTTTATAAGCACTGCATCTGTCTGTCGCTGATGCTATCAAAGAAGTTCAGCCCTGTGGGCAAACAAACCTTACCTTACCTTTTATCTTGTCTTCTCTGTCAAATCTTATGCTTTGTGTGTGTGTGTGTGTGTGTGTGTTTACTTACAGGACAAGTGCCACAATTACTCAAACCACTCACCAAGCTCAGAGTCAGACTTGGACCGCAGGTACTGTGTCCTCAAACTGCACATCCCCTACAAAGATCTTGTTTATCCAGATGTTGTCCAGTCTCAGTGGGGTGCATACTGCCAGCGTGCTGCCACAGATAATGCTCCCTGACACATGCAGGTTCCACCTGGAAAAGAATTTATAGTCAAAAACAGCAAGTCAAATAAGATGGTAATTTTGCTTTTATTACAAACAGTATATATATATATATATATATATATATATATATATATATGTATGTATTCTAGTGAGAATAAACAATACAGTAGTGTGGAATAGCGTATCATGTTAATGTAGAATATAAAAAAATGACAAAACATCCAAACTCTGACTTAATAGGTCCTGAAAGAAAGCATTTAGCAGCTGAATGAACTGCTAGTTGTAAACCTATACCAAACAGTTGGATACTGCATAGCTTTTTGGTGAGCAATATGGCAGCATGTTTGGCAGTTAAAGAATGAGCAGCACATTGAGATCTTCATACACCATCTTGACTGAAAGGATGCTGTGGATAACAATGACAAAGTTAGTCACAGAAGGGTCTGATAGGTTTTCTAAGTCAATTAATCTCTATTATGAAGAGCAGAAATCAATATGACAGATTTTTATAAATGTAGACAATAAAACCTTTAGCTTTCATCTTGACTTTTTAAAAAGCTGAAAGATGTTACTTGGACTTTGATAAAAGACACATCATTTATATTAAAGTCATAGAGCGGGGGAATTGTTTCCTGATCTCTGGAAAGTTTAAGTGTCAAAAAAACTATAGTGTGTGTCCATCAGCTCTCACAGACAGTAAGGTAATCTTTACTCTATTAATGCCACACTGTTACCACACTCTTTATAAGATGCTTAATGCAATAAGGCCAATTTGCATAGAAAGAAATGTTTTTTTCTCCAAATAACTGCATAATGGCTCAGCGTCTCTGCGCTCTGGTGCGTATTTGTGGTGATTGGCCTACAACATAAAAAGGTGAGCATTAAAGCTGTGCCCTTTGACTTATATATAGAGTTTTAGAGTACACACTTTATTGTAGAGCTTTAACAAAGCATCACACTGTTTTGCTGCAAGGAGACAGACACATATTCAGACATGTTTGTGCAGCACCGACAACTACAACAAACAACAGCAAGCAAAGCATGACTTCTTACAGCAACGTATGGTCCATCTCCTGTGTTATCCTGAGAGCCTACTTTAATCGGGGATGGTGGAGCAGGTGTATCATCTCAACCAATAAGATGCCAAATACATTTCCTTGTGGACATGTTTCAACAAAGTCCAGTTATATTTCCAGGTCTGTCCCTTTTACTCTCAGTTATTAAGGAAAAAGCAGACTCATGAGCCCAGTGTAGTTTGTGTCTTTTAGAGTGAGTGTTTGAAACCAAAGGCTGTCTCCTCTTCAGCATTGTGGCAGAGTGAGAGTATGTGTTGTACAGGGGAAGTGACATAATGGCACATGGTAGTGGACATGGGCAATTTGAAGCAAAAGGTGCAACAATTTTGGATTTTATAGAAAAACTGTACATAGTTATGATTTTTTTTGCACAAGTTTTGAACCAGTACATCCAAGAATTCTTCTGAGTGATATCCAGGACAATTGGAGCAATGATGTGGCTTGCAAATCAAGACAGACAGACAGACATGTCACAAAATATAGTAATAAGATTTATTAATGTTGTTAAATAGCAGTAGTTTTTCGGTCTGTTATTGTATTTCCAATATTTTAACCCAGTAAGTTTTTGTTGGGGTAAAATAATGGAAATTATACTTTTCAATCTTTAAGCTTGGTAAAAAGTCAAGATAAAAGTTCCCAACAAGTTTGTTGAGAACTGTTTTTTAGGAATACCCGATTATGAAGGTTTGACAATGTCTTATATGCTTTCAGCTTAGTCCTGTAAGATACTACTGTATGCGTAGACTTTTCCAGCTTCTTTGAACACACCATCAGGTCTCTCCTGTAGCTGACAAATACAGTCAGCAATTCAGAAAGTCAACCTGACTTAACCTGACACACACAAAAATATACATTTGATAATTTTACAGTCTTTATGTTCATATGTTTGTTTTCCAGATTTGATTGTGCATCCCTTAATGCTCTTAGCTCCTAATATTATGCATAAAATTTCTTAAAATTAGAAAATTTACAGTCATTTAATCTTTTTTTCTAGGTGTCAGATAATAAGAAGAATTTAAAAATAAGTGTAAATGTTTGTAGTACACATATTTCCTTTGTAGAGTTAACATATGCATCCAAAATCAGACACAGACTCCTCCTGGTCCACTTTTTCTTTACTGTCATGTTTAATCACTCTCCTTTCCATGCACTTTAAGGCAATGCAGATCATTGTATTGTGATTAACTCTGTAAGCATCCTGCCACTCTTTGTGTTGCACAGTACCTGCAGTAAGCATCTCATAGAAACAAGCCAGCATATTGTTATTTTGTATTCATTTGTTTTGTTAGTTTTCTGAAAGGCAGTGACTGGGAGGTGAAAACAATGTTCTAAATTGCATGATGTGTAGTTTGCTCTGTGTTTTTAAGCAATTGATCTTGGACTTTAAACAAATTAATAAAAACAATATGTGGTATATTTAGTCTGGTTCATATGTGGTACATAAAGAGAATTGTGATAGGTCAGTTTATATCCAACTGTATAATCATCCACATGCAACAAGCATCATTGTTTTGGTTGTTTCTTTTTCTTTGTTACCAGATTTTCTTCTCTAAATCAGTCTGTGATGCTCACACCTTCACTTGAAACACAGATTTCCTGTAGCTTTTTGCTCTCCAGAAAACAAAACCCTGTAAAAGCAGCACTTTCTTTTGAAATGCTTGCAATCAAAGTGCAAATGATAAACTATATCTTGTTATCTTTGCTCTATATGCTAAATATTCAAATGCTTTGTTTGACTCTGTTTTCAAGTCTAATTTTGGGGAGGGGGATGTCAAAAAACTGCCCATCAGTTCTGCATTGCTTAAAAGAGGCATGGTTAGGAATTGACAGTGTAAATTATTACTAATTCATATGAATCATTTGATCAGTTTGGTTTGAACTATGAAAATAGCAACCCAGTGTCTGCTTTCACCTGCTCACTGCAGCACAGATAGGTTGAAGATGTTACACTGCTGCCCCCGTTGCTGATGAAGGTACTTTAATCTAGGGGGCCTTGACAATATTTAGATTTTACACACAGGACATCGCTGACAACAACAGAGTAATAAAGAAAAAAAAGACCATCTGCCATGATGGAATCATAAGGCAGTGTTTTAAAATATTAGTTAGCTTATTTAACAGCTGCGTTTGGTACAAACTAGTTGCATGTCCAAATACATGCTGTTCAGACTTTCATTTTTCACCGATCTGTTTTTGCAACTAGTCTGCACTGATTTCATGCAGGTCTTTCCTGACAATGCTGCACTGTAAAACCGAACAAGTTCAACATACTCAAAATATTTGTTGAAACTGATTATGTCAAAGTTTAATAGTAGTGCAAAAACATTTTCAAGTAGTCTCCAGTTAAAATATGGAATTTCACTACAATCCTGGATGAGTTAATAGCAGGGTTCCCGCACATCCTTAAAAAATCTTATAGTCCTAAATTGCACATTTAATTTTAGGCCTTGCAAAGCCTTAAAAAGTTTGATTTTTCCAGTGAGAGGTCTTAAATTTTAGAAAGCACTTTGACTATGAAATGTTCTTATCGAATCTTTGTTTTCTAGCCAACCTTATACGATTTTTTTTAAACTTTGCCCTCCACAAACAATTGTATAAATTTTGTCCAGAATTCCGGGAATTTTGTGTTGGGTGTCCTGGGATGGCCTCCAGACCCCTCTCTGATTTTATCTGGCTCATGGTGATTAAATACACTCTGTACTGTTGTAAAACACTAGTCCAGTTCTCTAACATCTTGACTACCAGGGTGCCCACTCATAATTCATGCAGCCCACCTTTAATTAAACAGATTTTCCCCCAAAAAAAGAATTATTCTACTTTCTTAATAGTTAAATTGTCTGGAATCAGCTTAGTACACCTGTTATAATGTGTTATGATGAATATCAGTATGCAGCATACCAATGGAATAGGGACATTAAATATGCCAGAAATCATCAATCGCCAAAAAATGTATTTGCCTGATGCCATTTAACATTTCATGAACATTACAACCAGAAAATTCAGCTCTGGTACTGCGAAATCTAATGCCATTGATTTTTGACAGCTTACTGCACAAAAAGTGGTATCAATTTTTCTCAATTCAGTTCTTAGAAAAGTCTGAAATTTGATTTTTTAAAAGCATGTAAGAACCATCAAATAGAAGCCAAATCATTAGAGGTTACTGATATCATACAAATATAAGTAACTGAAAAAACAGTATTTGTTAAGTCGCAGTACTCAGCCATTTTAAGTTAAATCAACTCAATTTTACTCACATTTATGTTGGGTTAACCCTTCAAAGTTAAGTATTTGTCCTAATGCTTCATGTTCTTCTTCAACAGCAATTCTCTCTTATTTCTATCACATAATCTTTATGTCACTTTAAGTGACTACAAGTGATAATTACTAAGAAGTGCACACTGAACCAGTAAGTCCTCTTCCCAGGCTCAGTGTACCACCCTCAGTATAAAGTGGTTGCTCAGCACAGGTGGGACTTGCCTAACTGAATCAGTAACGTCACTTATGGTGCAAAAGTGCCTAATGCCCAAGGGCATTCTGGGAAAACTCTGCAGATTAAGGGATGTTTATCAAGTAATTTGAGTGCAATTACTTTTTTAACAGCCTTCTACTGTTCGGTCTTACAGTGTAGTTAGCAGAGGAATGTGCAAAACATTCCAATAATTGCCAAAAGATGCTCAGCAAAAGTCAATTTGCAGGTTACTCAGAGTCAAAGTGGAATTTATTTATACCAATACTCTAAAACACCTTTAAGAATGAATCTGTGGTAGTAAGGGGACTCTCGATAAAGTAAAATTCTCTATGTAAGTTTTTGTTTCTACAAATACATGTCCTTTCCTGTTTCATGCTATTCAAAATAGTTGTTTTGCAAGAATTAGACTTCTTGATCTTCTTGTTAGATGATGTCAGATCTTAAACCTCTATTGTAGTGTTTAAAATGTCTCTTTTGGGCTTTAAGGTATACATAGAACCACATCAAACTTTTTTCAGTGTTTAGTCTAAGCCTCATAGTGCCCTAGTCTTGGCCTAAAGATGTTGTAACTGCAGTGAAACACTACAGCAGCTCTTCAAACACTGTTGTCTTGTTTATGAATGAATGAGCTGCTGTAGCAAACTACTGGGGTTATAATGTCACATGCCTGAGCTCCTCCATCCTCCCCAGCCTCTCCTCCCTGAACCCCTCAGTATATCAAACTGTAGGTGGTAACTAGAACTTGCCCTTCCTCAGCATCACCCTCCACCTGAAGATATCCTGTCCATCATCTCCTGCTGTGCCGATGGGCAGAGGGATGGCCTGTCCTGTGCCCCAGGTCAAGATTGAGATGGAGTCAGACTATGACTCAGACATCGACCACCACCGCCCTAGAGACATGAGCAGTGAGACAACTTTATAGAGCTAAGACTCGGTGTCTTGTTGATAAAAACACACGGCTAAGTGTGGGCAAACCACTCGATGCTGTGCGTGTGGGTGGGCTTGTGCTGACCGGCACGCACGTCAAGGCTGCACAGACTGACAGCTGTTAACAGACTGGTCTAAGAGAGACAGATCCAATCAATGGACTGGAGAAATTTTAAGCTACAATGTGCTCTTAAATCAGTGCATTTTAATGGATTTAAACATGAATTATAGAATAAATATTTAATTTATTTATTTAATTGTATTATGTAAATAGCCACACTAACAGTGTACATATTTATCTTAAATATGGGGTGTAACATAATGTCTTTGATGTGAAAATATGTACGTTTATAAAAATCTATTTATATATATTGAACTATACTGGTATTTTCTGAAATATTTATCTAAAATCAGTGCAATGTCAAACATTTTAAGTAATTTCACATGCCTGTGTGACCAGGGAGATGTTGTAAAGAAAGACTATGAATCAAATTTAGCATCTATTTACCATTAGGTTGTTCAGTCTATCATACTGTCATGTGTACCAGTGTATGTAAGAGTTTGCATAATTGTGTTTTGGTGTATGAATAAACTTTAGTGTGCTTCTGGTTCAAGAGAACCATCTCTCCTTTCCCTGTTTCTCTCCTGTCTAACTCTCCAAAGAGGCATTGTAACCTGGAACAAAAAAGAAACAACCAAAAGTCCTGATGTTCATATGTTGCTGAAATGGATTTCTTCATTGTAAAAAAATATGTGGCATTGAAAATATTCTGCATGTCTGTTATTATAAAAGAGATGCAGACTTACATACGAGGTTAGGACCCCAGTCTTTTTATCGAAGGTGTAAACAAGAACTTGACTTACAATAACTTTCTCCTTAAGTCCTACCTAACTGACGACAATTACAAAAAAACAAACACAACACAAAAAAAATGACTTCAGAACTCCCAGTTAACTTGCAAATACGCACACATACAGCTAAAGCAAAACAATCATTCCTAGAACCAGCAAGCACACGTCACATTTCCTGCTTTATTTCAAGTGGTAACTAACAATTGAATTAAGTTTTCTTTACTCAAATTAACAGTTGTATTAACGAAGTAACCTGACACGTCATCTGGAAAACCTTCAATACTAAGCGTTTGGGAAAGGGCAGAGGATTTGAACAAAACTCGGAGTGTGATTGGATGAACTGTCATATCTCTACGGGCCAATCAGAGCAACAAAACACATGACGTAGCCGCGACCGAGGTGCACGTGTGTAGCTACCAAGGAATAACGTGAACCATGGCGACTGTAGACATGTCAGTAGACGACTTTAGGTGTTTTTGGAAAGAAAACAACTCACTGCTGTTCTTTGTCCTTCTTTTAACAAAGAAATGTCAAGTGTTGATAAAACTGGCGCTTTAGCAGCATCCACACTAAGCTCTTCCGCCATAATTGCACCGGCCTGTTGTTGCTGCTCACTTGTGTCATGACTCCGCTGCGCCTCAAAGTACTGCCCCTCGTTGTTGATTGGTCCTGTCACTTTCTAACCAGGCCCAAACGGTCCAGACGGGAGCTTTACAAGATAGATCCACCAGTGAGAAACAAGGAAACGGGCAAATCCATCTGCTTTGCAAGGGTTGGAGTTGGGTGTGGTGATTCATGTCCGTCATGTCCTCCCACTTTGGTTCCACTCACTGGTGTAAACACGGGCTGGTTCACCAGAAAGCACCAAGGTTCTGAGACTCCAGAACCAGAACCGTGTCTGTCTGGAAATACCTACTGATGCATTTACCTGAGCTCATAATTCTTCATTAACGGAACAACTCGCAATTTCAAGTTGAAATAGCCCACAAAAGTACACTACTGCCACTACAGTACAAAAATGGATTACAATAATGCAAAGTATGACATTTATTCAACAAACACTCAAAAATACTTTTTAGAGTTTAGGGGTTAACATGCCATGAGAAGACACAGTTAACAAAACAGCAAACAAAACAAATGGCTATCCAACTCCAAATCATTATTTATCCATTACTCTAATACTCTAAGGTTCATTTTTAGAGAAATAATACAACCTGAATTCACAAAAATTAGTTAGGTACTCAGAATGAAAGGTACCCTGATTTTTAATAGTGCCATTGTATTTGTCCAAAAAAAGACATGAAATTGGTGCATCCTTAATTTAAACAGGTAAGTGACCAGGTAAAAATACAAAATGTCACAAAATCTGACGTAATATACAGAACACAGTTAAAGTACCATAACCATCTAAACCAGTGTTACTCAACCCTGCTCATCCAAAGAGCCACATTATTGAAAAATACCTTTGAAAGAGCAACAGTTGAAACCTGGGGGTATACACTTTGTCAGGTAATGTTTTTTTTTTTTCATTTTACAAAACAAATGCATTATTCTTTTTTATTTTATGCTCCTTATTCCTTCATACACCAGCCATTCTATATGCAATAATAAATTATCTATTTTTAAAAATGTGTTTACTATGATTGATATTAAAGATAAAGTTTGAAAATCAAAAAAATCAGAGATAAGATACTTCAGATGAGTAAAAAAAAAGAAAAATAAGTTAAAAATAATGCAATTTATTATTTAAATATCATTACTGAATACCAGTATTACTTAAATTAAAACTTGACATTTATCTTGAATTAATAAATTAAAATTAAATAAATTTTTGTGTGCCTAAACGAAATAAGATATGTAGGCAAAAAAAGTCTAATTTTGGGGGGGAAAAGTTGTAAAAAAAAAAAAAATCTGTTCCACCACACAACTGCTAAGACCTCAACCTACACAATTACTGTAGTAAAACAAAAGTACAAAGTCAAGTTTGGCACCTGTTTTGTCTCTTTTCTCAAGAATCAGTGATATTTATCTAACATGTTGTTTCTTACATTCAGTAGAAATTAACAGAAAAAACGTAAGAAACTGACAGTTAAATTTGACATTTAAAGTCGACTGTGTAAGTGTGGGAAACAAATTTATCGATGTGAAGGGCAACGGCTCTTTTCTGAGGTCAGTGTTTTAAAGGTTGCCAAAGGAGAATCATTTTTCCAAGTAAGACTTTAAAGAGCCACAAGTCGTCACTGAAGAGGCACAAAGTGACTTTACACAAATGCAATCACAGCAGACAGTGTATTCCTGTATTACAGTGTTCATTAAACATTAAAATAAAAAGATTTTACAAGTATATAGTCCAAGTTTTTCAAAGTATGTATGCAAACTGCATCTCTATCACACAGCCTCTGACTATAAAGCTTACATCCAGAGATATTATTCATGTCTGATGGTAACCAAACACAGAGGTTTCAGAGTTTGGTGAACCCGTCAGCAAAGCCATCCCCTTCTACCAGAGTTGGCCTCCTGTTGCACATGGGGCACAGTTTATTGCGTTCCTGTGAGGCTCTCATCCAGATGATAAGGTTCCAGCGCTGACCAGAGGAGATGGGAAGGGCCCCATGCATGTGTTGGCCTCGATGGAGAAGGCCCTCGGTAACCCTGTGTTCAATCTCTGAACACTCCGTCTCACCTAAAGGCACCTGCAGAAACATCAAAACTATTAACTTCTGTCATGATGTAGCTTTGTTTTTTGATGGAAAAAACATTGATGCCAGAAAATAAACTTCATTTAAGAGATTATTTGATATATTTTTACTTCTTGCAATTGCATTAAAAATATTTTTTTGACAGTTGATTCATCTGTTCTTTTTTCATAGAAATGTCTTAACTTTTAACTTATAAAGGCAAATTTCAAACACAAATCATATCAGAAATTCAGACTGTGTTCAAGAAAAGGTAAGTCAAAGACTATAGTTTTGTTTACATTTTCTCTTCTTATTATTAAGCAACAAAAATGATTTATTTCTATGACAAAAGCCATTACAATAAGGATAGATAAAAAATAAACTAAAGATAAAAAATGCTTAAAGTTAAATTATGTTTTAATAATGCACCATGTATTCATTTGCATTAATTTTATCTATCAGCAACAAAAGAATAGAACTCCTTTTGCATGTCTTAACCCTGTGCAAATGATGAGAAAGGTAGTGTCTGATCCACAGAGCACGCATATGGGGGAATCCATGCAAACTGCACATGAACAGCTTTGCCAAGCCTATTTCATTTATATGCAAGTAAATGAGGGAATATTCAATGATTTTGCACTAAAATGCTCCCTCAGTGCTGACAGCTACAGGCTGTGAAAGTGGTGCAACTTTATGCCAAAACTTTAAAGCATTTTGATTTCTAGGAAAAATGGTAGCAAAATCCTTTCAACATGCATCTTCTTCAGCATTGTGAGCAAAGAGTGGAAGAACACCTTGAATACAGGAAGCATGCTATGCAGTGCAGGTACAAGCTTCAAAATAAAACTGCTAAGGCTTTCTGGAAGAGATAAAACCCTTCAGTAATATGCCTTACTGAGCGGTTTGTCAGTTTTGACATTTGAGACAAATTGAGAATACAGAGAGATAATAAAATAAGCAGTAACCTTTGTTTACAATGAGACCACATAATTATTCTTATTTTAATATGAAATCTAAATATGCATAAATGTGTATATATAACCAGATATACTGTCTTGATTTAATATGAAGTAAAACTTTAAAATGTATATAAAAGTGCATTTCATGCAACCAGACATGATTTTTTATTCTGAAAATTGGAAGTATTTCCTCTCAATCTAATTTAAAATACAAATATGAAAATAAACAATCAAAATAATGAATGTGACCACAACAAAAAGCTCATGAGCTTCCCAAATGTGTTCTTTTATTTTGAAAATTAGAATTATTTTGTCATAATCTTATATGAAAATTACATATAAAAATAAACGAATCAACATACAATGTGAACCAACGCAGTTTTAATTTGAAAGTTAGAAGCACACAAGCTCAAGGGGGCGTGGCTTCTTGGTTGCCTCATGGAGGTCTGTATGCAAGAGGCTGTATCAGAGAGGTCTCTGGACTGCAGTCTTGCACTTGTGCAACGCTGAAGAAGGCTGCAAGTTGAAACACGTCCGTGATGGCTACTTCCTTGTCTAAACATGAAAATGTTTAAAAGTACATTTTTAAAGTGCTGACTCCTCAGTTTTATAAGTATTTCCTGTTGTGCACCTTAAAAAATTGATTGTTGGAGTGTGCTCTTTTTTTGCTTTGTTTTGATAAAGATATGATTTTCCCTTTGCAATACAGTATAGTTATTTGTATTTGTCTGTTCATTGGCTCCCTGCGGGGTGAAACAACTTGGTGACTGTGAATGGCATTATGGACAATGTGAAAATTGAAAAAATAGAAGGTGAAAATAAAAACTATCAGTTCTAATATAATTGCAAACTCCTGTTAAAGAGTGTAAAGATCACTGCAGTTTCTGATAAGCTGAATTTTCCTTATTATAAATAGCTTTGATGTACCCATGCAGCAAAAAGTTTGTCATAAAAAAAAATAAAAAGTTTTTCTGGATTCACAATAGCAGATCTCATCTGCACATTTACATTGGTGTTTCCTTTTTTCTCAAGTCAGTCATTGTTTTGGTGATCTCACTGTTTTGCTACATGGCTTATGGCCATACATGCCCAGATTGAACTCAGTTGCAAAACTTTGGCTGTTAGTGCGAGAATATGATTGGTGCAATTGTTTTGCATGCTTATTGGAAGCTCAGTCTGTGCAAAATCAGACGCTATCAGTTTGTTAACTTTATGCCATTACAGAATATCCATCAAAGTAGAAGTAGCAGTGATAATATCAGAAATATTTTTTCAACCATTTGCTCACCTGTCTCATATTACCAAAATAAAGGTTTCCCTCAGTGAAATCCTTCCCAATGGATACGTTGAGGGTGACCTCTGAGTTGTCGTAGTGGTAGCTCAGGTCAAGGTCTTCATTCAGGTCATATTTAACAACAAAGGCCTTGTGGCTGTCCAAACAGTGCCCCCCACAGTCCGGGTACAGTAGAGAGGTAAGTGGATTCATGTAGTGTTCACGGAAGGGTGTGATGAAGTCTGCATCGAAGCCTACTTCATTTAGAAGGATCTGATGAGAGATTAAAATGAGATCAAGTCGTTTATCTAACATTTAATCATAGATGATGTAACCCTACTATTTAGTATTCGGTCATCCTTATTTCTACATATATTTTAGCCTTCTTAAGGGCCTTTAAATCAGGATTACTGACTCTGTCCGACTTTGAGGTCAAGGTCAAAGAGCTTGTTCTCCCCCTATTGCATGCATGGCACTGAAAACCCCAAAATGCTTTTTATTTCTTGGGATTTCTGTTATAACTGTTTTTAAACATGCTATTAGACAGGGTTCTACATAGCTCAGTATCTTATTAAAAGGATATTAAATGGTTAGGAAGAACTGGTGTGGTACCCCATATTGGTTCATGGTGTTGGGTCTTCCTTTCGGGGCAGAGGACTGCTCAAAGTGTTCAAGCTCCTCCAACAGCTCTTCACAGAAGTGTCTTTCAAACACTGGGAAGCGATACACCCTTTCCGCTTAAACAGAGATGAGATAAAGATACTTTATATAAAGCTAGCACAAAAGGAAGAAAATTTATGTTTGGTAGATTATTTTTTTTGTAACAATGCTTCTTGGCCATAAATCTTATACCACTGGAAAGCCTGTTTATTTCCCTTTTAAATGGTGCAACATTTTTAAGGAAAATGCATTTGTGAGATGAGTAGCAGAGCTGAGTATGTGGGTTGCATCCATTTAAAATTTGCCAAATCTTCTCTGCCAATGCTAAACAGCTTATTCTGCCAATGACTCTTTTTGGGGGAGCCTCAGTAGTGTCTGGAAGGACCATCCACAGCCACAACAGCCTGGCACCTCCTCCTCATGCTGGTCACCAGCCTGGTCACACTGCTGTGGGATGGCACCCCATTCTTCAACCAGCATTTCTCACATGTCAGCCAATGTGGTTGTGTTGGTCACTCTGGCACAAACAGCACATTCATGCTGAGAGGTTAAAGGTCAGGACTGCTGGCAGGCCATTCCATCCTCTCCACTTCCAAATTCTGGAGGTAGTGCCAGATTCTACAACCAGTGGATTTCCACTGGTTGTAGAATCTCATCTTGATGTCTCTCTGCATTGAGATTGCCTCCAATGATGACAAGCCTCATTTTTCCAGTGAGAGAGATGTCACCCCACACCTTCACACTGCCTTCAACAAAAGATGTCACTCTATTGGTGCAGCAATCAGCATAGCATTCTCAGCATCTTCTCCTCACTTTGACCCTACGATCCAACTGCTGTAGTCAGAATCTGGACTCATCATTGAACATAACTTCCCTCCTGCAGGTTCCAGTGCACATGTTGCCGACACCAGCATAAATGGGCTCGACAGTGATTGGCTGCATGCAGTCTGTTCTGGATTGTCAGGGCAGAGAGCCATCACCCATATCGTCCTGCAAACCTTGACTGCAAATCTGTAGAAGACAGCCTACGGTTCTTAAGTGCTTACAGGGTGAGGAAACGGTCTACCTGGGGAAAACAAAAGTCAATAGCAACAGCAGAATAAGCTGTTTGGTACTGGCAGAGAAGATTTGGTACATTTTTCATGGGTACAACCCACATACTCAGCTCTGCTGCTCATCCTACAAATGCATGTTTCTTACAAATGTGTCACCATTTAAAAGGGAAATAAACAGGCTTTCCAACAGTATAAGATTATCTTACTTTTTGTGATAAGTTTAAATGTTTATTTTACATGTTATATATGTTGTCAGGGATGCGTTCCACAACTTATCACTGGGAGTTAAATGGCCCCAGATAAGGGTGAATTTTACCCACAATGTTAAATATTCTATAATGAGAGCTCTTAGTTGGAACCTTTAAGGATTGGCAAATGCATGATACTGGAAGTAATGAAACAATACCCCAGTCAAAGCACAATCACTACCCAATATAGGGCCTATGACAAGGTCCTAAACCCCATTAACAAATGTCTATCACATGTACGTTACACTGGACAAAAGCATCTGCAAAATGACAGTGTAACATTGTAAACAGTAGATGTATAAAGACCCATAAAAGTTGCCCTCAATGAAAATATATTTTTCGTAAGACTTTACATTAAGTTAAGTTAAAGGCCTGCAAAAATTTGTAATATTTTCTAGATAATGATTTCAAAGGGTTGTGTCTGTTGTTACCTATCCTCTGTGATGTCAACAATAGCAAAAACATTTCTTTGTATTGAAAGTGAGTAACTTTTTATTTATCTAAGCCACTGGGATGAAACGACTGCACTTTGGAGCTCACCTGCCTCTTCTACCACCAGGTCTAGGAGACCTTCTACACTCCTGTCTGAACTTCGGCAGTATTCAACAATCTGTTTAAACTTTGGTGCGAGGTAGGACTCCTGAAGAGAGGAAATGTGAGAATCTGTCAGAGCAGTGGATAAATGGCACCTGTTTCTAAAGACATCATGTGCTGTGACTGATGAAGTAAATACCTGCAGATGGTAGACATGAGGATGGAGAGGCTGGTACTCATCTTTTATCGCAGCAGCTCTCTTCACAGACATCTCCCCTAGATGCTTTCGCCTCTCCACCTCCTGTGAGATCTAAACAGAGCAGTGTTTTTTTTTAAACAAATAGCTGTCTTAAGGAAAAGATTTGAGTAAAAAGGGAGGTAATAGTTGTAATAAGTTGTTGATTATCAATACTAGTTTTGGTAGAAGTGGGAGGCCTAATAGTAGAAGTAGTAATTGTTTTCTTCAATAAAACAGTCTCTGACAATGAACAATAAAAGACCAAGCTAATGCAGTGTGATGCTGTATTGTTCTATCCTTGGCAGCTGTCAGTGTCTCTTACTCATATGGGACGTTTACGTTACATGTAGACATGCTTTTATCTCTTTAGTTAAATGACAGAGCCTACAACATCTTTGGATCTGACTTCATTAAGAACTTACTGCAAAGTCCGACCCTTACTTTACTCTCCCCCTTTTTCTGGCATTTCACCTGCTGTAAAATTTGACAGGCTGTGTGTAATGACCAAGACACAGGAAGAGAGGGAGAACTAAAGCACTGAATAGCAGGTAAGTAACATAGACTGTATATGCTGTAATATAACATATGCACTCATTTTTAATGTGGACACCATCTGTATCGCTAACCTGATACCAGATAGACTGTTTCATATCTACTCATATGGTATACACCCATTCATATTACAACTAAAGCCTGGCATGGACTGTATGATTTTAAGCCGACTCTTTGACAGTCGTAGCTGAAAGTCAGCTCACGCTGTTCGATTGAATCGACTGAATTGCTTTCAACGCACAACCACCGTGCAAGCCTGACGGTTATGCACAACCTAAGTATACAGTCATGGACAAAAGTATTGGCACCCCTGGAATTTTTTCAGAAAATGTACCATTTATCCCAGAAATTGTTGCAATTACAAATGTTTTTGGTATACACGTTTATTTCCTTTATGTGCAAGAAAATGAGGCATGAAAAATCACCTACATACTGCGATCAGATATGTAAACACTAACTGAGGTGGAAATATTCTTTATGGCAAAAACAAACAAACAAAAACAGAAGTAGAAAACAAAGACCATCACACACTGTTTCCTGGCTCTTGCAGTTCCAACAGCGTCCCAACATTTTGGTACTCAGACCTTCATCTGGTTGTTTACTATACTGAATCTGACTGATGAAGGTCAAAGCTCTGCACCAACATTGCGACTCTTTGAATGATGCTGGAGAAGAGTGCTAGTGTTGTGTCTTGATTGTGTACTTCTCTGGTATTCACAACTCCAGATGTGCAAAGGGATTTGGAAATTTAAGTGGGGTTTTTTGGCAATTGCACCACCTCTTGTAATTAACTTTACATATTAGCTTTCTTATTAATATCTCAAAAATCTACTCTTTCCTGATCATTGACCACAGTTTTTATATCCTAATTTGTAGAGATTGTTGGCTGCTGTGTTTATGATGTGAAAACAGAGTTTGATTCTAACCATGTTTAAAACTGTTGATGAGATTGTTTGAATTTGACCACAGATTTAGAGGTTTAGTGAAAGTAGCTTCAAAACTGGGATTTGTGTTCAATGTTTCTAGAAAAGGGAGGAAAAATTTAAGGAATATGTCTTAGCAATTGTAAAAAACTGTACCAGGTGTCATCTTTTCAGTTAGTATTATTTAGATTTTTTAGTTAATCAGTGTCCTGTAATGTTTGAGTTGAATTAACATATCGGGGTTTACAGTGCATGGTGACCCCCCTCTGGTTTACAGTATACAGCTGTTTATCTGAAGTGACCTAAAATAAGACAGAAGAGAGAGAAGAGAGACTCGCTCACCTCTTTGAGTACGTCCTTAAACTGTTGCTCTGTGACGCAGCCCAGCCTCCTGAGTATCTACGTGTTATAAATGTAATGACACATACGTGTAAACACACAACTTATTAAAAACTCAACATTTATGTGAAATTGAAGTAACTTCCACTTACTTCCTCATAGTCTAATCTGAACTGCTCCTCGGATACAAAGGTGACATGGAGCTTGTAGTCCTTCAGAAAAATGTTATCTGTTGTAAAACAGTCACAAATAAAAAACTGAAGACTTTTGTCTTCTTTGTTCGTCATTGCAACCTGTGAGAAATTACTGACTTTAACAAAGCACACAGAAAAACATCAAACTCCACCAGCAGTGCTGTTAAAAAACAAGCATGTCGGTAAGAAACAGAAACAAGTATTTCACATCCGGTTCGAGGTCGTCAAAATAAAAGTCGTCTTTACGAATTTAATGTTGACTCACCATCAGATATTTTCAAAGTAAAGTCTGCTAACATTAGAGTGACAAAGGTCAACTTTACCACTCTATGGGCAGAGTGGGGACAAAGTAGTTAAAAAGTCGTAAACCAAGAAGTATTTTTTATATTTGACGGCGTCAAAAGCGTGATAAAATCAGGATGATGACGCAGTCACGGAGCATACTGTTTAATCAAAAAAGGAGGCTTTTCGGTTTATATTTCCCCCATTTTTTGAACACATTTTAAACTTTTCGTCTGGTTGTGATACAGAATTAAACAATAGAACATAAAAACATAACAAATTGTGATAGTCTTATTCCAAATATATTTAAGTTAAAAAGTTTTTGTGACTTGTCAAATTATTCTTTCATCCAACCATTCATAAGGAGTTTTACCTTTAAATTACAGCAAAAGCAAGAGAGTTGAAATCACAGTGTTAAACATTAAAGTGCTGATTGAAACTCCCGCAGTGTGATTTTAACTCCATCTCCAGTAATTCAAAATCATGTAGGTGAATGTTTCTCATCTTTGCAGAGTGTTGGGTGTGTTTTGGATGTAATTTTAAGGGTTATGGTGTGTTTAGATGTGTTTAAATGTTGCATTTTGTGCAGTGGTCACTGTTGGAACTCCTTTGCTCATGTCTCTGATGGATTCCATACAGTCTTGTGTGTTTTTGTGTTTGACACTTGTGCACCATGAAAGAAGATATCCAACAAGTTAGTCACATTCAACCTGTGAAAAGTGGTAGTTAAAATTAAAGACAGAATGCAGATTCAATCTACAGAGTGCATCATGGCACTACATTTGATCGTTCTCTGCTAGGACACACCAAATTCTGTCAAGACTCACTTGGATAGTGCCAAAACCTCATAACTCCATTTTTCTATCTTTACTACTTTCTTTAATTATTTTTCTACAAATTTTAAACCAATAGAAAATGTTGAAAAGGTGCTGACTATGACCATTTAATATCTAAAAAAAATACAATTTGTTAAATACAGTGTTTTATTTCATTCCATGGAAAGTGGTGGTTTTGGAAATATGAGGTTTTGGTCCAACAGCTACTAAATAAAAGGTGATAGTACTTAAATACTATAATTTACAGATAAAAGAAAAGGATATTGCTCCTTTTTTTTGTTAAAAGTACACTTTAATGTGTAAAAACCAACAATACAGTGAGTGTTGAAAAAATTAACACAAAGGAGTTAAAATATCAACACTTTCCAAAGTGTCAATTTAACTCTGTATTGGTGAGAATTATATAAAGTCAGAAAGGTTTTAAATTTTACACCAGGGGGGTTAAATTAACACTGGTGTTTTGCTGTATACTTACATCTATGGATAAAGTCTTTACCTAACAGAATTCAGTTATTTACCACAAACTCTACAGTGTTCTTCATAAATCCAGTTAAAACTGATATGACAGTTAAAGGATGAAAAGCAATTTCTTTAGACAATAAATAAGTTAATAAATAAACAAGTGCCACCCGTCTGTACCAGTCAGTACCAATGGATATAAGGAGCTCCGAGGTTTTTATTTGGCGCTGAAAAGAAGGTCAAATCACCTATGGGTTCAGCTGACACGGTTTATATCACTGTAAAGCTTTTACATACCAGTAGGTGGCGGTAATCTCACATTTTTGGATGCCAACCGCCATTAAACCCAACCGAACGAGAAAAGAAGGACCTTAACCCTGCTGAGCTTTCAGTCACCTGTAAAAAACTAAAAACACACATTATTATCATCGACGTTGTGTAGTAAAACCGTTAAAAGATGAAAGCTTAGATGCTCTTGGCTATGTGCAAATGAAAGTAATAATAACAACAGATGTATCTTGTTAAAGAAAAATCTTTGTTATTGTGACTGGGGGAGGAGAGGTATTTGGTCTTGCTTAACTGATTCAGAGGGAAATCTTCTCAAACCCAATGAATTCATGAAACGATTCAAAGCTTAAACGTATCAAGACAACAATCGGTTGAATTCAGCACAAATGAACACAAATTCGGGTGAAATGAGCAACATAGGGCTGGAGCATCCTGGCTCCAAATGCCAATCACTATGGCTGATCTTGTATTGAACAGTGCAAAACACAAAGCCCACTTGGCATTCACAAACTCCAAGCAGACTTTCATGTGTTTTACACTGAGGAGAGGCCTCCAGCGGCCACTCCACCATTTAGGCCAGATCAGTGGAGGGCTGCAGTGATGGCTGTCCTTCTGTAACTTTGTCCCATCACCACACAGGTTCTCTGGAGCTCAGTCAGAGTGACCATCAGGTTCTTGATCCCCTCTTTAACTAAGTCTTTCTCCCCGGATTCAATCAATCAATCAAACTTTATTTATATTGCACCTTTCAAACAAATTCAATTGCAGTTCTTTGTGCTTTCCAGGGTTGTACAAAAGTGATTGACAAAAAGGTAAAATGGAAAAAAGGTTTGGAGACTAATTGATTGCTCACTTTGGCCAGGCAACCAGCTCATGGAAGAGTCCTGCTTGTGCCAAACTTATTCCGTATATGAATTATGGAGGCCACTGTGCTCTTGGAAACTTACGGTGCCACAGATATTTTATGCCTTTCTCAGATCCATGCCTTGCAACAATCCTGTCTCTGAGCTCTGCAGGCAGTTTCTTCAACCTCATGGCTTGGGTTTTGCTCTGATATGCATTGTCAGCAGTGAGGCCTGCAATAAAGAAGTGAATGCCTTTCCAAAGAATGCCCAAGCAGTTTAATTTACTACAGGTGGACTCCAGTCAAAAAAGATCAAGAGAAATGGGAGGATCCTGAGCTAAATTTCAATTTTTTTTTTTTTTTTGTATGTTTTTAATTTTTTTTTTTCAAGCGATTTTACAAAAGGGCCTCAATACATATGTAGCAGAAATTGGATATTTCCATTTTTTATTATTTATACATTTGAGTAAAAAAATCTAAAATTCTGTTTTCAATTAGTCATGCCGGGGTAGAGTGTAGATTAATGACAATAAAAATGATTTTTTAAAATGTATTTATTTATGTTGCTGTAGCATCAGGCTGCAACATAAGACGAAAAAAGTAAAGGGGGTCTGAATACTTTCTGAATGCACTGCACGTCACCGTGAAGTTGCACACTCCTGTACAGTAGGTGGTGATATGCACCTTTACAAGTTGGTTGCGAACCGCCATTAGCTCAGAGAAGAAGACGAAGAAGAAACTAGGGGCGAAGAAGAAGAACCTCTGGAATAATAGTAGCTAACTTGTTGTTCCATCACTGATGCCTTCTTGTTTCTGCTTTATTTAACATGCAGGTTGGCATTTAACATAAAAAATGTTAATTTGACTTCAAGGAGTCGTCGGTGTACTACGTTTTAGGAGCAATTTAAGAGGATATGTTAAGCATGGATTCGTTACAAGTAGCTGAGGAGGAAGTGGTTGATTCCAGCTCCAACAAACTCTTTGACATTTACACATTTGTGACCAAAGGCTCTTTTCCTCAAACGACGAATCCTTTACGGAAGAAGAATCTCAAGAGATATGCCCGGAAGTTTATCATTGATGGTAAGGGTTAATTTAAAATCTTATCTTAACCCCTTCATACTTTCGTTACTACATGTTTCATTTTCTGAGCTGGCGATTCCTGTGCACCTAAAAAATAGAATAAAATGAAAGCGTTTTTTGTTTTTGTTTTTGTTTTACTGTGGTTTAATTGAAAAAAAAAGAAATTTCCAATTGTTCTAGATTCATCTCATACAAAGGGAAAAGTTCAAGGTTTTTTTGTTTAAATTAAATTTGATGACAGCTTACAACTCAGAAAAATATAAAATACACTAAAAATATTAGGATACTGGGGAAAATACCAATTTCTTGTCAGTTATTACTCTTACTCGGGTTCAGTACACACAACTGCAACCATGGGGAAGACTGTTGACTAGACAAACGTCCAGGAAACCATCATTGTCATCCTCCACAAGGAGGGTAAGCCACACAAGGTCACTGCAGAAAGGACAGGCTGGGTTTCAGAGTGCTGCCTGTAAGAGAAAAGTGTGTTAAGAGAAGGTGCACAAGCACCAGGGATGAGCTCAGGTTTCAGGGGATTGCCAAATATAGTAGATTCAAGACGTTAGCGGAACTTCACAATGAGTGGACCGAGGCTGGAGTCAGTGGATCAAGAACCAAAACACAGACACGGGTCCAGAAAATGGGCTACAAGTGTTGTGTTTTCAGTGACGGGCAACTCCTTCTCACCTGCTGGGATCAGGAGAAAAAAGAACTGGACCATAGCTCAGTGGTCCAGTTTTCAGATTGAACTAAATTTTGCATTGAAATCAAGGTCTCAGAGTTCTTGAAGAAGATCAGAGAGGCACAGAATCCAAGGTGCTTGGAGTCCACTGTTTTCAGTCTCCACAGTCAGTGATGGTTTGAGGTGCCATGTCATCTGCTGTTGGTCCACTGTGCTTTATCAAGTCCAGAGTCAACACTGTCGGCCATCTACCAGGAGATTTTAGAGACCTTCATACTTCCATCTGCTGAGAAGCTTTATGGAGATTCTGATTTCTTTTTCCAGCAGGACTTGGCACCTGCCTACAGTGAAGCCAAAACTACCAGAAACTGGTTTGCTGACCATGGTGTTACTGTGTTTGATTGGCCAGAAAACTGGTCTGACCTGAACTCCGTAGAGAATCTCTGAGGAAATGTCAAGAGGAAGATGGGAGGCACCAGACTCAGCAATACTGACAAGCTGAAAGCTGCTATCAGAGCAACCTGGACTTCATAACACCCCAGTAGTGCCACAGATTGATTGGCTCCATGATACGTTACACTAATGCAGTAGTTTGTGCAAAAACAGCTCAGACCAAGTACTAATGGCATAAATGTGCAGAATTTTCCAGATGGTCAACATTTCTGTATCAAAAGTCTTTTTTTGGACTGATGTTTTTAAATATTGTAATTTTTTTGTGACTGTAATCATCAACACTTAAAAAGAGTTTTGAAATATTTCACTTTTTAATGAGATGAATCTAAAACATGTGGATGATTAACTTCTTTAATTAAATCAAACCAAAAAATGAACTTTTTCATGATATTCTATTTTTTTGTCATGCTCCTATATCTGCTGCATTGTGTCCATTACTATATGTCCTGTAGAAGTCTCTGAACCTTTAACTAAATTACAATATCCTATTGAAAAAATGTTTGACTTAAAAATTTAAGTATCACTTGGTGTCCTGTCCCCTTTTTTTTTCTCCAACCCTTTATCCCTTTAGAGGGCAAGCTATACTACGTGGGATCAAAGAATGACATTAAGAGGGAGGTGGTGATAGAGGCTGAGAGGAAGAGAAAGATTTTTCTTGACTGCCACTTTAATGAAATTGGACATCACTTGGGCCAGAAGAAGACTGTCAACAGGATCCAGAGCAAATACTACTGGTTGGGGATCATTAAAGATGTGGTAGACTGGGTATCAACATTTTTATGTATTCAGCACTTTAATCACTGTAATATAGTGCAAACAAGGTCTAACTTTTACCATCTGTTTGGTCTTTCAGATTAAAGTGTGTGAAAAATGTCAACACACAAAGCAAACTAAAACCTTGACAAGGACCATCCGGCCTATAAAAGTGGATGCACCGTGGGACATTGTTGGGATTGATTTTATAGGTTTTGCTTAAATTCATTAATCAAATGACATTTTTCTGCAGTATAATTGTTTTCCACACTTTTAGACATCCTAGCCTCTGTTCCTCATCTTCCTTTCTTTTTTAAACCAGGGCCTTTTCCAGGTACCCACCAAGGAAACACCAATGTTATAGTCCTCATTGATTACTTTAGTAAATGGCCAGAAGCTTTTCCCGTTCAGAAGGTGGATGTTCTCTCAGTTGCAAGATGTATTTCCACATGCACATACAGGTAAATGATGTCACAAAGTTCAAGGGACTTGTAAGTTGAAAGGTCTTAGCCGGTATATCAACCACTATATACAGTGCATTCAGAAAGTATTCAGACCCCCTTTGATTATAAGAAAAGAATGCTATAGTCAAATAAAATCATTTTTTTCATTAATCTACACTCAGTACCCTATCATGACATAGTTAAAACAGAAGTTTAGAAATTTTTGCAAATGTATTAAAAATTAAAAAACAAAAATATCACATTGACATAAGTATTCCGACCCTTTGCAGAAATTCTTGAAATGTAGCTCAGGTTCCCCCTGTTTCTCTTGATCTTTGCTGAGATGTTTCTACACTTTGATTTAAGTCCACCAACGGTAAATTAAACTGATTGCTACAACTGAAAAGTCAAGTCAGCATTAAAAAATGTCCTTTTAAGCAGCTGTATTTAGGCAAGGCAGTAGTCACAACAGAAACGTTTTGACTTGCAGTCTTCTTTAACGTTGTGAACAAAGAGTGAAAGAACACTCTTAGTACAGGAAGCATGCTAAGCAGGGCAGGCGCGACCTTCAAAATAAATTTCTTAAGAGTTCCTGGAAAAGACAAAAATGCTTAGTAGTACATTGTTAAAACACCTATACATCCATACACAGATAAATACACACGCATACATTAACAACTACATACAGTCATGGACGAAAATATTGGCACCCCTGGAATTTTTCCAGAAAATATGCCATTTATCCCAGAAATTGTTTCAATTACAAATGTTTTTGGTATACACATGTTTATTTCCTTTATGTGCATTGGAACATTGGAAAAAATCCAAAGAAAAAAGACAAAATTGACATAATTTTACACAAAACTCAAAAAATGGGCCGGACAAAATTATTGGCACCCATTAAAGCTGAGGGTAAATCATTTTAATTCAAACATGTGATGCTCATTTAAACTCACCTGTGGCAGTAACAGGTGCTGGCAATATAGAAATCACACCTCAAGCCAGTTAGAATGTCTAAAAGTTGACTCAACCTTTGTGTGTCACACCAAGCATGGAGAAGAGAAAGAAGAGCCCAGAATTGTCTTAGGACTTAAGAAGCAAAATTGAAGAAAAATATGAACGATCTAAAGTTTCAAGACCATCTCCAGAGATCTTGAAATTCCTTTGTCCACTGTGTGTAATATAATCAGGAAGTTTATAACCCATGGAACTGTGGCTAATCTCCCTGGATGTGGATGGAAGAGAAAAACTGACAAAAGAACGCAACGCAGGATAGTTGGAATGGTGGATAAACATCCTCAGTCAACTTCCACACAAATTCAGGCTGTCCTGCAGACTCAGGGTGCAAAAGTGTCAGCTCGGACCATACGTGGTCATCTGAATGAGATGAAGCGCTATGGCAGGAGACTGAGGAGAATCTGACTGCTGACAAAGACACATAAAAAAGCCAGACTGGAGTTTGCAAAAATGTACCTGAGTAAGCCTCAATCCTTCTGGGAGAACATTTTGTGGACAGATGAGACTATGGTAGAGCTTTTTGGAAAAGTACATCATCCTACTGTTTACAGAAAATGGAATAAGGCCTACAAAGAAAAGAACGCAGTACCTACAGTCAAACATGGTGGAGGTTCAAGGATTTTTTGGGGTTATTTTGTTGCCTCTGGCACTGGGTGCCTTGACTGTGTGCAAGGAATCATGAAATCTTGAAATCTGGACACTATTAAAAGATTTTGGGCCGCAATGTAGGCCTAGTGTCAGAAAGCTGGGTCTGTGTCAGAGGTCATGAGTGTTCCAGCAGGACAATGACCCGAAATATACCTCAAAAAGCACCAAGAAATGGTTGGAGACAAAGCACTTGAGAGTTCTGAAGTGGCCAGCAATGAGTTCAGATCTAAATCCCATTGAATACCTATGGAGATCACAAAACTGCTGTCGCAAGAAGGCATCCTTCAAATCTGAGAGACCTGGAGCAGTTTGAAGAAGAAGAGTGGTCCAAAATTACAGTTGAGAAGTGTAAGAAGCTTGTTGGTGGTTATAGGAAGACATTGGTTTCAGGGTTTTTTTTCCAAAAACATTTGTAATTGCAACAATTTCTGGGAGAAATGGTGTGTTTTCTGGAAAAATTCCAGGGGTGCCAATACTTTCGTCCATGACTGTATATACATGTCAAAAGAACCTGAGCGACACTCTACGAAAAGTACCTTAAGGTACTTCAAGTATTAAGTATAGGTACAATAAGAACATTGGAAAGAACTGACCTTGCAAAGCAGATGGATTCGCCCGTTTTCATGTTTCTCACTGGCGAATCCATCTTGCAAAGCTCCCATCTGAACCGTTTGGGCCCTGTTAGAAAGTGACAGGACCAATCAGCGACAAGGAGCAGTTCTTTTGGTAGTGGCGGAGTCGTGATGTAAGCAAGTAGCAACAAGAAGCCTTTCATTTTGAGTTTTTTTGCAAACTCCTAGCAGGCTTTCTTGTGTTTTGCACTGAGGAGAGGCCTCGCTTTAGCCACTCTGCCATAAAGCCCAGATCAGTGGAGGGCTGCAGTGATGGTTGTCCTTCTGAAACTCTGTCCCATCTCCACACAGGATCCCTGGAGCTCAGTCAGAGTGACCACTTTCTTGGTCACCTCTCTAACTAAGGCCACTGATTGCTTAGTTTGGCTGGGTGGCCAGCTTATGGAAGAGTCTTGGTTGTGCCAAACTTCCTCCGATTGAGAATTACACTGTAGCATCAGGCCATCATAACAATAAAGGAGGTGGTTCTGAATACTTTCTCAATGCACTGTAAATTTTGTTGAAGTATTTGTGAAGTATTTGATGGATTTTCCAGTGTGGTGCTTTGTTCAGTGCATGAGACTCTTTTTATGTCCTCCATAGCTAAATAATCCTTTGTCCAGTGATTCTTAAAGGCCTCAGTCAGGATACAGACATTGTAATAAGATTTTGGATTTGGAATTATCTTCATTAATACAACTTTTTTCGGAACTTGACACTGAACTTTTTCTGCTTTCTGTTTTATCAGGTTTGGAGCCCCTAAAACAATTGTGTGTATGCAGAGTGCTGATTTCTGTGATGAGGTGAGATACGTGTCATTAAATAAAGATATTAATAAAGGGGTCAGAGATGTTTCGCCTTTTTAGGATCATTTTTCTCATTGTTTTATGCTGGTGTTTTTCTAGGTAACAAAGCTGCTGTTTGACAAGTGGAGCATTGTGCAGAAGGTTTCTCCTGTGCATCAACCTCAGCTAAACCCTCTCCATGACTGCACTAGTCCTTTGTTGAAGGAAGCCATTGTGGGAATGGTTTCAGAGAAACAGACTGAATGGGACGACTTCCTAGATCATGTGCTGTTTCTGTTTAGGACGTCCACTAATCCTACAACCAAGTTCACTCCTTACTCCCTCATGTTCAACAGGACAGATAACTTAACAAATGAGGTAGGATTTAATTGTCCCTATCACCTTCATTCCAAACAACTAATGGTTCAGTTTGTTTGTACTAATTCATAGAACTGTCCTCTAGACCAGATTAAGCATGCCAAATCCTGAGGACCAGCAGAAGAACAAGTCTTCCACAAAGGACAAGACCTCGACGTATATGCCATTAATTCAGGAGCAGAAGAATTCTGTGAAGCAGCTGGTAATTGTTACAATTTGCTTCTGCTTTCACTACAGACCTTACAGCCTAAAAGTTAGACTGTTTCTAAAGTTAATACAGATGAGGACAAAATTAGCAATGAAAACTTCCTTTATAAGCATTTCCCAAGTGCTGTTAGAGCAAATAAATTTAAACACAGTCCAAACACTCTAGTTTTATTCTGGGTGTTATTTTACTTTGCACATAGAAATAAAAATATACTACCAAAAAAAACTACCAGGGTCAAAATTATTAGCCCCCCTGATGCTAATAGTCAGTTGTCTCCTTTTTGCTGGGTAACAACCTGCAGTTGTTTGTTGTAGTTTTTAACAAGTCTCTGACTCGTCTTCTGGCATCAACTTTTGACCTCAGTTCACCCACAGATTTTCAGTGGGATTCACGTCAGCACGCACAATCTTTCTCCAGGTTTTCCTTGACATACTTCAGTCTGGCTTGAAGGTGTCTCTCCTGCAGAAGTGGAGTTTTTCTTGGTTCTTTCCTGTGCAGGGCTCTAGTGATGGTCTTCTTTGAGTCTACAGTTCCTGACTTGGCTAAGTCCTTCACTAGTGCCTTTGCAGTTGTTCTGGGGTCTTTAGACACATGTCTTGTTTTCTTTCCAGTCTTTGAAATCTTTCTTTTCCTTCCTCTGCCAGGCTTGTTCTGGACTGTGTAGATGTCTTTGAATTTCTTGATATTTCTCATTCCAGTGCTTGACACTTGGAAATGTTGTGATAACTTTCTGTCTTTCTCCTGCTTTGTGAGCATCAACAATTCTTCTCCAAGTCTAAACTGATTTTTGTTTTTCCCATGATACTTTCTCAGTCACAGCTCAAACCCTACTGAAGTTTTAATACCGTGTGTAAATTAGATAACCCTCGGTTTAACTTGATTTTACAAGCTTGGAGTATTACAAAGTAAAAGCACATCAGTTTACAACAGTGGTCTGTGCTATGGGTCAGGTAATTTTGTTTCTGTATGCAAATAAAAAAATTAAGCAAAATAAAACTAGGATGTTTAAAAAAACTGTAAAAAAAAAAAAACCTCGCTCTGTTCAACAGCACTTGGGAAATATGTTTATAAAAGTGAAATTTGCCTAGGGGGGGCTAATCATTTTATCCTAATCTGTGATTAACTTGTAAATTGGATTTTTCTATCTCCACCAGTCTAGCACTGTTAAAAACACATAGCCAAAGAATAAATATGTATGTTATTTTTAAAAAAGTCCTTCTTGTTTTTCATTTATGTTTATGTCCTCTAGGTTATAGCTAATATGAATGCATCTTATAAGCAAGAGAAGAAGAGAAACGCCAAACGCAGGACACACAACATCCCTACAATGAACTTTGAAATTAATGATCCTCTGTTTTGTGTCAACTGAGGAGGATCGAAGTCAAAGACAGAAGATGGGAATCCAGATATTGTTCAAGTGGTAACAACTGAAAACTGTTGGTTGGTGCAAGGTTGATTTAAAAAAACTGAATCATCTGTCAAAAGAAATGGCAGCCAACAAGAACCTAAATAAATGACTTTTTTTTTTACCTATTTATGTTGTGATCCTGGGCATTTGCACACCACTTGTTTTAAAAGCACACTTAAATGGACCGAACAGTTTAATTGAAATATGTTTAACCATTTCATATGCACTTACAGCACTTTGAAAAGTGTTATCAATACAAAAAAACACCAAAAGGTAAGTTTTCAATTACATGAACAGGATTGGGGTTTACCTACTCATTGTGCAACCTTAAGACAGGCTATATGAATTTAGTTGAACACATGAATTTAACAGGCTACAGATGATGGGCTGCACTTATCATATTTAGCCCTCTAACATCAATCCAAGCTCTTTCACACTCATCCTTTCAAACAGGCATGTGCATGGTCATTGGGGAGATGCTGAATAAAGAGCCAAACTGGTGCCTAAGTACTCATCAAAACATTAATGTATACTAACCTCCTCCAGCTAATACCTTTGAGTGTAAGGACACTTAAACATGAAGATTGTCAGCCATTTTTTCATCCAGTTCTCATCTTAATGCCTCTCTCAGCATTTCATTGCCGGACTTTAAATGCTTAATTATATGGAAGCCCATTTCTGCCACTTAAAAAAAGAAAAAAACTTGAAAATTAGGCATTAAAAAAAAGCATCCTATGTCATAATAATGATGATAAAAAAAGTCGAAATTATGAGATAAAAAGTCGAAATTATCATATAGCAGTTTTTATCATAATTTTTTTTAAATCTCCTAATTTTGACTATCTCATAATTTTGATTTTTTTATTTAATGATTATAACTTTATATCTCATAATTTCGACTTTTTATCTCATAATTATGACTTCTTAACTCATAATTTCAACTTTTCATCTCGTAACTATTATTTAGGATTTTTTTTCAAGGATTGCCTTACTTTCACATTTTTTTCTTTTTTATTTGGCGGAAATGGTATTCCATATTATTGTGAGTTTGTTGTAGTAGCCCGAAAATAAAGACGTCTAAAATAGTGATGGTCATTTTTACTTTTTTTAACCGATAACAAAGTTATTTTTTTAATAAGGCTGTTAAATAAGATTATAAACAATTCCTCTTACCGTTTTTCTGATAACTTTCTTGTATATTATTTATACTGACAACAAAGTCTTCCTTTGCAACGAAGGAGCCCTCTGTCAGTTTTAAACACTATCTTGGTATCTTTTGTTTCGCCGTGCTTGAACACTCACGTCCTACCTGGTGGGAGGAGCTATCCAGCATAGGCTATCCTGAGCATCCGAGGTCAGAGGAATATAGCAGGGATGGTATATCAGTAGGAGTCAACCTAAGGTGTATGACACTCCGCGTTAAAGATACCTGCCACGTCTTCAGAACTTCGTATACGATCTCTGTATAGATATCTCAACCACTGTTCAGGACCGCATCACTCCACGAAAACAACCTTCGCTCTGATGTGAGGCTCCTGTCCGACCGGCGAGTACCAGAACGAATCTCCTGTGTCTTTAATTATAGATAGAGAGACTGTGGCAACGGTGCCGCTCTGACAGCTGAACACGGAAATAGCTAGCTAAAAGTATTGCAGCATTTTTACATCACTCTGTCGACTCGTTGCTGGCTGATCATCTATAGCTGCACCTACTTTTATACCCGTAATTTAGACGGACTTTGACTATTTCTGTTGTCTACAGTCACGAGCACGACTAGGCTACATACTACATGTTTGTAACAAAAGGTTAGTATTGTTTAACTCCATAAAACTGTGTTGGGTATCAGCATGGGCTTCACATTATCTGTGATATGCACAGTGTTGTATACCTGTCTGGATTTGTTCATCACTACAGTCCTATACGCACAGGGGTCACACTTGAGCATATTCAGAAAAGATGCTACGAACTTTGACATCCTCCAGTCAGCACTGGACCTCTGGGGGACTGCACTACTGAGAGCCTCCATCCTACTGGGAGCCTCCATAGGGGTGTCATTGAATAGGAGAGATGGCCCATTGAGGGTAGCCCAACTCACCATCATCGTTCTCTTCCTCTGTCTGGTTGTTATCACTTACACTTTGGCCAAGATGCTGATGTTAATCGAGCTGGCTCCTTTGAAGCATCAGCCATGGTTTCTGGGCCTGGTTTGTTGGACTTGTGCCTCCTGTATAGGTGTCATGCTGCTCTGGAAGCTGCTAGGGAGGAAGTCCAACACAACAAGCCTTCACATCAACTGCAACAGGGAGGATGAAGGAGGCTTTGAGGACACAGAAAGGCTGGTGGAGGTGGATGCTGAGGAAGAGGGGGATTGTGAAACGAAAAAGAAGGTAAAAAAGGAGGACAAGACGAGCACTGGGGCAACGCTGGGACGTCTGCTGGCATACTGCAAAAAGGACGGAGGGCTGCTGTCAGTGGCCGTCCTTTTTCTCGTGATCTCTGCTGTGTGTGAGTGTCTTCAGAATCTATTTTAAACCGTCCAGTCACAGTTTAGTCTGCTGTACTAAAAAAAGATTGAGACTATATTATTGTAATGGTGCTAGGGCTGGGCAATTATAGCAAAAATCACGATAAATTGGGCTTTTTACCTCTATTATGATTAATTAACGATCATTCTACCCCCAACCTCTGACTCTGCTCTGTAAATGTTAGTATAATTTTAAAACGAATAACTGAGAGGAACATGCAGCGATAAAAACAAAAAATGAGTATTTATTGAGACAACAGAAATCAAAATACACAGTTGAATACCTGGCTGCCTGTCATGTGACTGCACAGCTAGGAGTTTGTTTTTAAGGGGGTGGTGCATTATTAGAGAGAGATATTGCAAGGGAAAAAAATTAAAATAATTGACATGGCAGGTTTTTGTCAGTAATAGGCTCTAAATGTTGGTTTAGATTATTTTTCGATTAATTGCCAAGCTCTAAATGGCGCAGAATAAAAAGGTAGAATAAAGAGGTTGCAAGTAGCGGTAGAGATCAAAAAGTTTATTGTAAAAAAAAAAAAACAAGTTTAAAGTGTGCTTTAAAGTTTAGTCTTGTGTAGAATAAATGTCCAACAAATCCCTTAATACTGCAAACTAATCCCAGAATTTCTGTAGTTAATCACAATTAATTGCACCCCTTATTGCCTTATAAAATCCCACTATTTTGCATTTTAAACTGTATTTGTGTCATTTTGGATTTGTTTTACTGTCTCTAACTTAGGGTTGTTGACTTCCTGTTTGTAACACACTGACTTTAGAGGTAGATCAAAGAATTACACATAGACTTAGCCATGGAAAAAGGAACTTGCAATAGATTGAACGTGGAATAGATATAATGAAGAGGGTGCATATGACTTTTGTCTTGTCCTCTGAGCTTTGTGAGATTTTCTAAAAGTGAAATGAGACATCAAGAAGCAGTGATGGATTAGTTTAGATTACCCTCACTGCAGGGAGATGCTGTTGGGGCCTTAACCAAAGTGTGATGAAAGGGACAATAAAGCATGCGAGTTAAAAGTATAAGTGCACTAAATTTGGATTTTAATTGATCACAATTAACTGGATTAATTTTGACAGCCCTAGTCATATTATATATGAAATATCACAAGATATTTTACAAAAAAAACATGTCCTATTGAATGTCACATTAATAGTGGTTTGTCTTCAGTTATTAAATTTGAAATGAAGTTACTTCATAGAACAAAAATAAGCATCCTTACAACTTAAAACTGAAGCAGAGTATATATTATTGTTGGTAGAATAGAATATAGAGTTGACAATTTATGCTGTAAGTTTTTATCAAAGGCATAAAAGTCATTTTACTGGTCAAGTTAGTTAAAGTTACCAACTATTTCCGTCTTTTCTTTGAAGGTGAAGCCTTCATACCCCTCTACTATGGGAAAGCAATAGACAGCATTGTGTCTGACAGGAGCATGGAGCATTTTGCCAAGCCTGTGATCATGCTGTCAGTACTGGCCTTAACCAGGTAAGTTGAAAAGAACTTAATCATCTTTTATTCACAAGAACAGCAACTGAGAGGACATTTAATTACACTGTAGCCACCCTTTTGTAATGAGTGATGGCACAACCTTAAAAATTGACTTAAAGATGATGATTTAAAAAACACCAGAATATCACATTTAATAGAAAATAGCACAAAGACAAATGTTAAAAGTTAATTTGCCAAATATTTTCAGTGGGTGACAAGCTAGGACTGCAGGCTGGTTTTGCTCCAAGGCTTTTTACTTCAGAGTCATGCTGCTGTAATTTGTGCAGAATGTTGTTCGGTATTCCTGTTGAAGAAAACAAGACCTTCCCTGAAAACATCTACTTAACAGCATATGGTGCTGCAAAACCTGTTGTACCCCCTACCATCATGGATAATGGCTTTTGAACTGAACACTAAAAGAAAGTTTAATGGCATTCCTCTTTAACCTAAAGGGTGCAGTGTCTAAGCAGCAGAATCAAAACAGAAGTGCAGCTTTAATCATGATTATTCACACCCAATTTATAGCATTTAAAAATTCCACTATTTTGCATTCAAAACTGGTTTGTGTATTTTGGATTTTTCTACAGTCTTACACTAAGGGTAATAAACTTCCAATTTGGATACAGGCCTGCTTTTACTGGTAGACTGAAGATTTTGACATGAACTTTAACAAGAAAAAATGAACTTGTTATGGACTAGAAAGGAAATAAGTGAACAGTGAAAAGTTGAATGTTGTATTAGTCTGTTGACTTGTCCACTGAGCCGTCTGTGAGTTTTTGGCTGACCGCTGAGGTCAGCTCTACACATGGGTCTGTATGTGACTGACTGACTGAGTGACTCTTCTTCCACAGCCATACATACAGAGTAGTGATATGGGCGGGGTTTAGTTGTACTGAAAGCCCTCAATAATGGCTGCCTCCACTGCAGTATTTACCTCAGATAAAGCTTTAGCATTGCGTTTGTTTTACTAGAACTGGACCATGTTTCTATATGAAATAAAGAGAAAAAACAACCCTAAAAGCTTTTAATGTTGGGAAAGATGTTTTTGCTCTTCTGTTGACCTGCTTCGGCATGAGCATATGATGGAAGGAAAGGGTTTCTTGTATAAATGCTTAGGCACAAAGGCTGCTAGTAGAGTGATTAGCTCAGACTTAGCCTTGACGGCACTTTTGTCAGGACTGGATGTGTCTTTATTAAAACAAGCGCAGAGGGCAACACTGAAAGCCTGTGCTGTTTTGGCATGGGTTTGCGGTCATTACCGTGGGGTTTTCCGGTGTATCCAGGGGTTGCTGTAGTAGCAGTTAGCTCTAGGAAAGTGGCAGTTTAACCAGAACTGGACCACATTTCTTTTTAAAACCAGAGGACAGAACCACACCAAAAGCTTGTCTTGTCAGAGAGGATGTTTTTGCAAGTCTCTTGACTGGCCTTGGCATCAAGTTTCACGCTTTTTATGGGAGCTTTCCCAGATGAATCTCAGAGATGATGAAATATATTCAGTCATTCTGGCGTGTTTCTGTTGACAAGGCTATATGTTTTAAAGAACAACACAGTTACACACCCTAAAAACCAGTCAGTCTGCCAGAATACACAATTCAGTCAGGCATTTCAACAGGCAACCATGATAGTTGCCGTCAGCCATATACTAGGTTTTAACATTGTCTTTATTTAGAGTGAAGTGAGACATTAAGTAGCAGTGGTGGACTTAGTTTATATCATGGTGGCTGCAGGGAGACACTGACCTGGCTCAACCAAAGTTTTTGGAAAGGGACAATAAAACCTGCAACTAATTTGGCTAAAAAGATTTTTGTACACCAGTGGTGGATTTTATTTAATGGTGATTAATGAGATTAATGTAGATTAAAGTTTAATCTACACACACGCACACACAGTACACAGATTTGTTGGCAGGTGGGTTGCTTTGGCCAAACGGAGTAGAACAACAGTTCTTGTAAATGTTTCACCACTTTCTTGAAGTGACTTTCCCCTCTCCTCAGCTCAATTGCAATGGGGGTACGTGGAGGAGTCTTCACACTGACTTTTGCAAGATTAAATCTTCGGCTAAGGAACAATCTCTTCAGAACTCTGATGAGGCAGGAAATTGCCTTTTTTGATGAAAACCATACAGGTGATACAGATAGACCTCACATTCATCCTTCCCTTCATCCATAAAATTGGCTGCCTACTGGCATATGGTTCCTCCTTAGGATAACAACAAGCTTTTTAATACCGTTATTTGCTAATATCTCCCTGTAGGTGACATAATTTCCCGTCTGTCAGCTGACACCACCCAGGTCAGTGACCTCATCTCACAGAATGTTAATATCTTCATGCGAAGCACCATCAAGGGCGTGGGCTTCTTCATCTTCATGTTTGGGATGTCCTGGAAGCTTACACTAGTGACCATTATGGGATTCCCTTTCATTGCCCTCATATCCAACCTTTATGGCGATTACTACAAGGTAAACTACTTTCATGCCCATATGAATGATACAGCTAGCAGAAAAAAATTGTTGAAACGATGCAATATTTTTTTCCAGAAATTGACCAAAGAGGTGCAAACAACCCTTGCAGAAGCAAATAAAGTTGCAGAAGAAACCATTTCGGCCATGAGGACAGTGCGAAGCTTTGCCAATGAATGTGGGGAGGCCGACAACTACTATGCCAAGCTGCTGGTAATGTTCCAGCTAAATAAAAAACAAGCCCTGGCCTATGCTTGCTACATGTGGTCCAGCTGTGTAGGTATCAGCAGCTCCTTCTAGTCAAGATATTGAGCCAGAATTTTGATTTTTGTTAAATATATATTTCTATATTCATACCTGTTTATTGCAGATTACTAACAGCAGTTTGTGTGTTTTTCAGATCTCAGAGCTCGCCTTAGAGGTAGCTGTTCTCTATTATGGTGGTCACCTGGTAGTAACCAATCAGATGACTAGCGGTGCCTTGTTATCTTTTTTCATATATATGCTTGAACTGGGAGAATGTCTGGAGGTATTTCACAAATTTTATTATAAATTAGGTTGCATTAAAATACCTGTGAGACACTTATGCCCTTAATGTGTATGTTTTGTAATCTGTCCTACAGAATATTGCATCAGTTTACACTGGACTCATGCAAGGAGTTGGAGCAGCCGAGAAGGTTTTTGAGTACCTGGACAGAAAACCAAAACACCCAGCTAATGGCACAGAAGCTCCTGACCTTCAAACTGGTCTAGTTGAATTTAAAAACATCACATTTGCCTACCCAACTCGCCCTGAAACTCCAATTCTGAAGGTTTGTTCTTGGGGATTTTACAACCAAAACTGATCAGTTTGGCTTCAGAACAGAATCGGGAGTTGGGCCTTCCCCCTGACATGCCACCACTAGGAAAGATAGAATTTATGGATGTTAGACCACCAAGGTGGAAGGAAGTGCACAATATAGTGAGGTGTGCAAAGGCTTGTTTAGCCCCGGGGCCAAACAGAGTCCCCTACAGGGTTAATAAAAACACGCCCGATGTCCTTAGGTGTCTGTGGCAGTTCCTAAGGTTAGTTTGGGAGAAACCGTCTATCCCAAAAGCCTGGTGTAGAGCAACGGGAATCCTGTTTCCTAAGGAAAAGGAGTCCTCTGATCCAAGCCAGTTTTGTACCATCTCACTCCTGAATGTGGAGGGGAAAATTTTCTTTAGTCTCATGGCACAGAGGTTATCTAGTTATTTAGAAATGAATAGATTAACAGAGACAACAGTGTAGAAAGCAGATGCATAGAACACACAAGCATGATTTGGCACCAAGTTTAGGTAGCTAATGCCAGGTGTACAACAGTCATGGCAGAATGTCATCTCATAATGTGTGACTGAATCGTTCACAATGCATGACCATCATGCACGAGTTGTGTGCTCACACTGTTCGATCCGACGGTTGTGCACAACCTGAGTGCTCACTCTGTGTGACTAAAGTTGGGACGGACTGTGACAGAAACCTGCAGAGTTTCCTTTTAAAAAAGTCTCAGGGTTTGAGGGTGAAGTGTTTCCAGTCATATTCTCTCTCTCTCCCCCCTCCATCTCTCCCACTTTCTCTCTGTCTCTCTCTCTTGCTATCTCTCTCTGTCTCACACACAAAAACAGCATCACCTCTGTGTGAGCGGCAGGTCCGCGGAGAGGATTATTTTCTGCTTGTTTATTTACTATCATAGCGGGGGGTGGAGGTGCATCAGAAAGTTATTTCAGCTGTTGTCATGGTAATTTAGGACATTGTCTGACCATTTACAAAGGAAAACAATCCCCCAAAGTTGTTTATTCTGCTCGCGTTTCTGCTCGCGTTCTGAAGTGTCTGGAGTCGTACGACCAAACTATCAAACATGCCAGAAATCCTCCCAACCAGTTGAAAGCAGGTCATACGGTCATAGTCAGGCTGTGGTCGGCCGTCGCCCCTGTACACAGCACAAGTAACGATTCCCGATCCAAAGGGAGTCATGGGGCTCCAGCTTCATGGCTCAATCACAGGAAAATCTCACAGTGTACAGCCGGCTTAAGACGGAGAATAGGGAGTTACACTAAGTATTTTTCAATCTAGCGAATGCGTTTGGGTCGGTACCTCATAGTCTTATCTGGAAGACGTTTGACTTGAGTACCAGATGTAGTGGTACATTTAGTGAAAACATATTTCAGAGATGTTAGGATGTGAATAAGTTCTGCAAATTTCACAACAGGCTGGCAAAGACTATAGATAGGTATCATGGCAGGGTGCCCAATTTCCCCTCTAGTGTTCACAATGGTGATGGAAGTCATTGCTGACACTGGTCACCACAACACAGCCATGTACAAAAAGGCTACTGGAGAGGCTGAACAAGAATTTAAGTGGGCTATCATGAAGATCAAGTCTAGTAAGTCCAGAGCAATCTCAGTATCTAGAGGGAGAATAGTTGAGAGGAAGTTTTTTGTAGATGAGGAAGAAGTTAGGGAGAAGCCAGTGAAGAGCTTGGGAAGGTGGTACAAAGAGGACCTTAATGATTGTGAACAGGTGGAGCAGTTTAGAAAAGATGTAGTGGAGGGACGATCATTAAATACCTGGGAACGTTGATTCAGTTTTCAACTTTTCATTGTAGGCAGTTTGCAATTTTTTTTATTCCAAAAATAATTAATTTCCTGAATTTATGTGTGTTACAGGATGTGTCATTTACTCTTCGGTCTGGAGAAGTGACGGCCCTTGTGGGAACTTCTGGCAGCGGAAAGAGTACTTGTGTAAATCTGCTGGAAAACTTCTACCCTCCTTTAGAAGGCCAAGTGCTACTAGACGGGAAACCTGTTCAGATTTTCCAGCATGACTATCTCCACTCCAAGGTCAAGCTACACAGTCAGTTCTATCGCTGATTGATGATAAAGACTGGTTTTAGTTTGTGTGCCATTTTCAGTGAAAATCATGTCCATTGTTAGGTTTTATTTCAAATAGCCAGGGTATTTCCAAACAAAAAGTGGGACACAATTTATTCCAAAACATTATTTTTGGAGATGTCTTTTAACCTTTGATCTGGTGATCTCATGACAGTATTGTATTGACACAAAATTAACTAATGTGCTGATAATGTGAATGATATGGAGCATATCACCCTAAGTACTGTCAATGGTACTTAATCCAATCAGTCACACAATGAATTCATTTGTTTTTTTCTGCAGGTAGCTCTTGTGGGCCAGGAGCCTGTTCTGTTTGCCCGAACTGTTAAGGAGAACATCACCTATGGCCTGACTGACATCCCTATGGAGTCTGTAGTGGAGGCTGCTATTAAAGCCAATGCTCATGATTTCATCACTTCCTTCCCTAAAGGCTATGAGACAAGTATGCAATCATTTTTTTCTGTAAAAGTTTGCCATCAGTGTTGATGGAATGAAATATGAAGAGAATCTATAATGCAAATCCATTTCCTGACTGTTAAAAGAGTTCTCAGGTCTTTTACATCAGTCATTTAAGAAGTGAAAGTCCTACATTTACATTTTAACTCACAAAAACATTCAAGTCTCAACAGTTGGCAAAGAAGAGGCTTAATTAGATCAAAATATACTGCTAGTCATGTCACTCATAAAAACCTGATATATTATACTTTATACTATCTGAATAGTAATTTGAAACAGCCAATATTTTTTCATGCTGCAGAGAACAAGAAATACTTGAGCTAAGCTTCTGAAAATGTACTGCAGAGCTTTTGTCATTTTTGATGTTTTAATAGTAACAGTAGTTTACAGTATTCTCTTTAAAGGACATAGTTTCTGTCTCCTGCTGCTGTTGCCTGCTTAGAATCAGATGGTAACTTGTTCAGCTGTTATTTTACATCTGAGCTTTACAAGGTATGGCTATTGATAAACAGGACTAACACTGTAATACAATTTTATTGAAAATAAACATTTTTCAATATTTTTCTATTTCAATCTGCATCACCACACCTACATTCAGGTCTTCACTCATCAAAGCAGTGCAGTAGGTCTTACTCAGACAGTTGTCTCAGAGCCTCTGTGGTTCTTTTGTTCACTCTGACACAGTCTGGTGAATAGGGAGGGTGATCAAGCACTGTGATTTGTTTTTGGGCCAGAAACTGTTTTACTAAGAGCTCAGTATGAGCTGTGTGTTGCCTTGATGAGGAATGCAGCCATTTTACCACAAATGTCTCTTTCTCAGACTTTCTGACAATGTTTTTCTAGAACCTGTTTTTAATAGTGTTGATTTACCATTGACCCCTTTGGAACCTAAATTCTATCTCTCCTATTGGAGTGCCACTTTGACAGGATCGTATTAGAAGATTCAAGATTCATCACATCAATCAGTCAATAAAACTTTATTTATAAAGCGCTTTTTATACATAACATGTAACTCAAAGTGCTTTACATAGACAAAATAAAAACATTCCCTCAAGCCCACCCACCCACCCCCACCTTTTGCTTCATCATTTACTCTAAAAAATGGTGTTTCCTTCAATTTGTTCCAAAATGTCTTGTCTTTTTCCTTTCGATCAGGAGTCAGACATTTTGGGACAACTTTAGCACACATTTTTGTCATGTTCAAATTGTCATGCTCCATTCAACAATTCAGATTGGTGAATGTTTTCAGAAGTTTTTGGCATATAGGCGCACCAGTAACGTTCATTGTCTTAGACATCCCCTCTGTCTTCACTAAATCTTTTGTGCCATTCAAACACACGTGCACGTAACACACAGTCCCCATAAACCTCAGTTAATGTACCAAAGGATTCAGCTGCTGTCTTGCTCAATTTCACCAAAAATTTCAGGTTAATGCGTTGCTCAACTTTTTAGCTAATTATTTTCTGACACCTTAGCAAAAACACATCTACTTCAATCAGTAGCTAGCAGTGAACTTAAGAGGCCATTTATTGGAAACTTGCAGCAGTTGTGTGAATACCCAACCTTCAATATATAACACTCAGTGAGACTGTGAACCACATGGTTTTATCCTGTAAGTGCAGTCTTGTTATTTAATTGCCAAACCTTGAATATTTCCTTAAAAAAACAATGCACATGAATTTGAAATACATATAAGTAGTTCAAATAAGAGAATAATATTGATTCAACATCATCATTTTAGAAGATATAATCCACTCACTTCCATTTATTCTGGTGCATTGTGTTTTGGTGCAAAATTTCTCTTCATCAAAGGACCTTGCTTGCTTGCCATCTTGTCTCTATACTTTTTATTGGCAAATCTTAATGGCCAAGTATCAAGGCTAACATAGCCTTGAATTTATTAAAAGGCTTTAGGTTGATGGCATAATATTGAATTACATTCATAGAGACAAGGAGCCATATGTTACACAAGTGGTGCAACTGGTGTGTATGTTTTACTCCTGAGGCAATTGCCATTAGCTTAAGTGAATGTAACTGTTATCCATGCATTATCTAATTTCATTTACTGTGTATCATGCCAGGAGATGGGTTAAATGGAAGAAGAGATGCTGTGTGAGTTGGTCTGAGCTGGATCTTTTTTAAGGATAAGAACAACAGTACACTTAATTTTCTAATTTACTTTACTTTTACAGGCAATGGGAGATGGCACTCTGATAGTTTTTATTCTTGTTGCACCTAAATGTCACCTAAGAATTATGAAAAATTTAATACAACCCCTTTGTGCCCTGCACTTTACTTTTTGGCAGTTTAATTAGCAAAAGGTAAAAATTCTACTTTGGATTGTGGGCCAATCTTTACTTGAAAAGTGCCCAAATTCATGCAGCTTTCTCCCTATCATTCCACAGTTGTTGGTGAGAAAGGCACCCACTTGTCTGGAGGGCAGAAACAGAGGGTGGCAATTGCAAGAGCTCTCATCCGTAATCCTCGTGTTCTTATTCTTGACGAGGCTACCAGTGCCCTGGATGCAGAGAGTGAACACTTAGTAAGTGAAAAACTTCAAAAGCCAAGAGAAAATGATGTACATTAGGGGGTCCACAAATGCTACAGAAGAGTCATTTAAATGTGTTGAATGGTTCAGGGATCAATATGTTAATTTCTGCTGTATCTTCTGCAGGTTCAGCAGGCTCTGAACAAACTGATGCAAGAACGCACAGTACTGGTGATTGCCCATCGGCTAAGCACAGTGGAAAAGGCAGACAATATAATTGTGATCGACAAAGGTCAGGTTGCTGAGCAGGGGTCTCACAGTCAGCTGATGGCAAGTGGGGGACTGTATAACAAGCTGGTGCAGAGGCAGGTCCTTGGCATGGAGACAGATCTTCAAGTACTGGACACTCCAAAAAACCAAGGCTGGAAGTCAGATGGTGCAGGACAACAAAGAAGACGAGGCAGCAGCAGCACCAGCGAGTCTGAGTGCAGTATGCGCTATTGAGGATAGATGCTGGACTGTCTAAAACTGAAATGCACTGTTAACTCAATACTTCTGAAGGTTGATCAGAGTTATTGACTTGAGACTAAATGTACTGTTTAAGAAATATATGCTGCTATTTCAATTAAACTCATACCCAATTCAATCTGAAGAGTTTTTTTTAAATAAAGAAGTCAGACAAATCAATACACAAGGTTTACAGCCAGTGTCCTTCACTACATCACTGTGCTGTCGCACTGCTTGGCACTATGATTTATCCAGTTACACGAGGCAGGTCTCCCACTGCAGGCTAACCCAGACATAAGGTCCATAAGGAGTATGAATAATTGTTATGCTGAATGGTGTAACATTCTATTCAAACAGTCCATTGCAGGTTCAGGTCAAGCATACTCAACCACTGGGCAGTGGAGATGGTTTCAAGGGTGTCTGGAAGCAAGACATCAGGTCTTTAACTGAGCCGTCATTCATTCTTTTTCCTCCCAAAAAACGGTTTTAAAAAGTGGCAGAAATGGGATAAATGTGGTAGAAGTGGTTAAAAAAGTACCACAAATACATAAATCATTCCATCATCAGAACCTGATAATAGCTCGATACACCTTCAGCTCCAAAATAAAGTAACTGTTAGCCAAGATGCTGGCACCAATGCTAATGATCCAATACACATACATACATTGATATCATCTATGAATCAAAAAAAAATATATATATAGTCCCAAGAAAAAAGAAAAATAACTGTAAGCCAACAACATTTTTTACTATATTAAGACATTATTATCAGTGCTGAGTGAAAGCTAATTTATTTATTTATATTTTTAGCTTATCTTTAAATACTTTTCTGCTTAAAGGCACATGCTCTTGAAGTCAGTCGGTGGTTTTAAGTGTTATAAACTACAGTATATTAAGGTTATAAAGCAGAAAACATCAGAGCCTACCTATGTTGTCTTGGCCCTTGGGTCTAAACTGGTGGGCCGAGACACCAAAATGTGTGATGAAGCCAATTTCAGTGAATCCTGGATAGAAATATGTGTTAAAAAGTCGAACGACCCCATTTCTAGTTAAAAGCATACGTCGTATTGGTGCTGATGATAGTAATGTCAGTGAACCAGACATTCGACACTGAGAAGACAGGCTGATCAAAGAGGCCTGTCACCACCTTATCTATAATGTTGGAGAAAATGCAAGTAGAGGTCAGATTGATTGTGTTGGAAGTTGAAGTTAGTCAGAAACTTTAATCAGTTGGTATCAGTTTCGGTGACCCCGGTAAAATGATGCAGTTATTTGTCTCACTCGTCCAATAAGAGTACAGGGTTACATTTGAGCAATAAATGAATAAACATATCAGTGACCAGTGTTTTTTCATGCATTCATTCGATCTTTATTGGCACCACAGCTGCCCATAAGGGGGGATAAACGGGAGAACTTTCTTGGGCCCAGCCAAATTAGGGAACCTTTGAGGTCTTCTGAATTCTTCATATTTCTACCTGAATAATAACCAAAACAACAAAAGATGAATTTCATTTATTAATGCTGTAGTAAAATATGACCAAATGTAAACCACTTTCCTTAAAACAGAATTACCTTTTTATTGGTGATGTTTACTATGCGGAAGGGAAAACTGAACTAAACCATTTGGAAAGTAATGTCAGACTACATAGCTAAGCAATGATGTGCACAAATGTCATGATGCCTGAAAATGAAGAAGAAGAAAAAAAAACATTTAAAACTTAAATGGGAAATAATTGCATAGTGACAAAATGGGTTAAAACTGGCAAGAGGGGGCAAAAATGGGTTTAAAGTTGCCCCCCCAAAAGTTGCAGAAAGGTGTTAAAATGGCAAAACTGAGATAAAAGTGGCAAAAAAAGGGGGGGGGGGGCAGCAAACTATGGCAAAAGGGGGGATGGGCAGCAAACAGTGATTCAAAGTGAAAAAGAAATTGTCAAAAAAAAAATAAAATTGGCAATAAACTTTTAAAACCACAAAAACTAGTTAAAGTGGCAAAACAGCTGCAAGCATGGGCCAAAAATATGGCAAATATGGTGTATATAAGTGCCAAAAAGTGTCAAAAGAGTAGCAAAATGGATGTTCAGTGGAAAATAGTTGCAGAAATGTATAAAAAACAACAAACATGGGTTTGAAGTGGTAAAAAAGTGTCAAAACAGTGTCAAAAATTGGCAAACAGTAGCCAAAAAAAGTTGCAGTAATGGGTGTTGCAACAAAAATGTTTCAAAGTGGCATAACAGTGGCAGAAACAGGGGCTTAAACTTAATAGAAACTACCTAAAATTTCATTGAAAAATTCTTAAACATATTTTTAAAGTTTATCGTAAAAATTCACCCCAAAATTTCTTCAAATATTCCCCAAATATTTCTGTGAAACTGTTTCATAAAGCCTTATTTTTTTCTTTTGCTTAAACAATTTTGTTTGGTTTTTATATCTATAAGTACATCAGTATTAATATATATGTGATGACATAAAGTTACTGTGAAGTCTCCCCCCCCAATCCCACCACCAGCAGTCCTTGGATCTGCAATGAAAGCAAATTAAACAAAAATTAACAAAACTTTAAAAAAGGATAATAAAAGTACATATATACACAAAAATATACATATAAACAAACATATGCATACATGTGTATGCATATATAAATAAGATATTCCTTTATAAGATAAGATAAGATATTCCTTTATTTGTCCCACAAGGGGAAATTCCAATATATCAAGCCATACATATGGATGTGTAAATGTACATGTGTACACATACATGTAAATTAAAAGGAAAAGTGGAAAAACCATATATGGATATATATAAAGCCTTAATTTTGATTTGAAAAAAAAATCTCCCTAAATACCCATATATATCCTAAAAATTTTCAAAATCCCCAAAATTTCAAAGCAAATTTCTCCTAAAATTTTAAAACAACATCACATAATATTTCAAAGCAAATCCCACCTAATATCTCAAAGCAAATTCCCCAAAATGTACAAATATATTACCCAAATTTCCATGAAATTGACAGAAAAATAACCCAAACATGCTTACAGATGACCTAAAATATCCCCAAAATACTTGAAATTTCAAAGGCCCCGCCCCCATTGTGATCAAATTAAAAACACATTTCCTAAATTTACACATAAATACCTGCAAGTTTTCCAGACAAACTCCCCCGAAAATAAAAAAAATCCATTAAATTACACAAAAATTTCCTTGCAATAAAAACTTCCAATTAAACTCTAAAAATATAAAAGAACAAAACAAAATGTCCATCAAAATACTTGAAAATTTCCGAGATATATTCCCAAAAATACCAATGAAAATTCCTGAAAATGTAATTGCAGATTTTCTAGTATTTCAAGTGACATTCCAGACATTTTTTTAATTCAAATACTAGAAATTAATACTATGTTGCAGGAAAGCCAGAATGTAATGTGCTCATATTTGCATGCAGGGTATAAAGAGGATAAATGAAAAACATCTCTAACAGGATGTGAAGACGGCACCAGGCCTGTCTGCTCTGACTACTTCCGGTAAAGCAGGCGCAGTCAGCTGTCACAATCTGAATACCGAGGAAAGGGATCGCAGACGTCGAGAACCAGACTACCACTGCCACAATGTCTAGTTTAAACTCCAAGTTTAGTGATTACACAATGACACAGCTCAACGAATTCCTGGAGGACGACGAGAAACTTACGAAAATGGTCCAGGAGATGGATGAGGTATGTCAAGCTATCTGAGTGTTCTGGAGGCTAGTCCAGCGCTAGCAAGCGACTCCCTTTCCTTGGTCACTGTTTCTCCCTCAACCCTTTGTTGTTCTCTCCGTGCATTCGCCTGTTACATTTGCGGAAATGGTCGCTTGTTTCGATGTTCGGGCTTGAACCGTGTATTCTATAGGCTATGTGTTGTCAACGAAGACTCATTGTTCTGAAAGCTTAAGCTACCAACCGCCGTTCAAGGGTCGAGCAGGAGAATAATTGTCTCAAGTTTTAACCCACCAGGAATCCCAGTTTACGACATCGTGAAACTATACTTATCAGGCACCAAAGTCTGCTTCAGCTGTAAATGCGAACGTAACACGTTAACAGCTGCTTTAGCTCACTGCTCATCTTTCAAAATAATTTAAAAAAATCATCCAAACCACGACCCTCCTTTCAGGCAGCTCGTCATCCTGATCTACATTCAGTAGTCTGCCATTTTATGGATGATAGAGCTGTCGGCAGAGGTAAACCTTTTCCAAATAAGACACTTCCTTAAATCATCAGCTGATTTTTGACCCCTTAACCATCTGAATGTACAGCCAGGACTAGGAGTAGCAGCTACGTACAGCATCGGGAGCAGGGCTTTTATTCACACATGTATGAATGCTATGTAAAGCCATCAGATTATTGTATACATTCAGGTAGGCCTACTAAATGAGGAACATAGGCCTATAGTGACTGGCAAAGTTGGCCTCCAAACAGATACATACAGGGCATAGCTGTAGCCTACTTCATGCTGTAAACCTGTAATTTCCCATAAATACTGCCCTGCTCTGCAGTTTTATAAGAGTCTGTCCATGACATGATAAGCAGCTGCTTATCAGCTCAGTTTTTTCACATTTATTATAAGCCTTCAAGTGACATAGAGCCAGCCAAAACCTGGCCTTAGCTGCAGAGAGAGGGCAAAGAAATCTAGACCGCAGTGATGCACGATAATTATTCATTTTTAACAGATACTGATGCATTAAAATGTCCTACTCCTGTTGGCCAATAATTAAATGCCTTTTCATATAATTGTAGATTTTAAAGATAAGTTGTATGTATTAATGCACATCTGGGGGTAGAACTAACTAACTTTAACTAGGGCATTCCTATACCAAACACAGAACACCGCAAACCAAGACACCACAAACTTTGGTTTTAAATGTTTTTTTTTTCACTTTCTCCATGATAAACAAGAATTCAGCCGACATACATCAAATCAGGCATGTTTCCCTGTGAAAAACACATAATACAAAAAAGACAAGAAATGTGTATTCTTCAGTAAAATGTACAGAGTTAAATCCTGTTGCTTATCTGTCTTCAGATAAAACACATCAAGGTTAATGACAACTGGCTGTCATGCTTAATACATGGAGAGGTGTGGTGTTATTTTCAATTAGAACTTAAAGAGAAATTCAAAATATGTTCGGACATAAGTCTTAACAAGGGAAGGTAAAAATGTAAAGTGTTACGGTAATCAAAAATTCTGTTGTCTGTGGTTAAACTGATGTCACTGATGTTGTCGATCAGACTGAATAAAACCACATCAGTGAGAGCAGAAAGGACCACGTCTAAAAAGAAGCAGCAGATTGGGAGACTGATTTTACCATTTTTTCAGACTTGCCTTTTTGGTTTTCTGAAACTTTATGCAGTTTTAAATGCCTTCTAAATCGGCACTCTGCCTGGCATTAGCCTTCAGCTTGGTCCTGATGTTAGCAGCTAATGCTAGCAGCTATTCCCACTTTGTATTCTGTAAATTGTCTATTAGGATGACTCGTGTGACTTAGAAGGTCTGTTGTGTTAAAACTTGAGCAGTTTTTCTAGGGGTGGGAATCACCAGTGGCTTAGGTCACAATTTGATATTATTGCCATTTTAACCATTTTGCAATACAATGAGTATTGCGATATATTGTGATCTATACCATTTTTCAACTGTTTGGCTGATTTAGCATTAGTCTTGCCTTCATGTTTGTCATATTTTTGCAGTATTTTATTTTCATGCAGCTCTTAGTGTGAATGTACAGGTCACAACTTGTCCACGAGAGCATTTTGGAGTTGTTGGATTGTGTATTTGATGAGTTTGATGAGGGAAAGCCGGAATACCGTCTGCTTACATTGAGTTGGCATAGTAGGTCCGAACTCAGCAGCGGCCGATTTAAAAACAGCTTGCACCGACAACTGAAGGTAACGACCTGTTACTAAGACTATAGGGATTATGGCAATGGACGAATTTGCCAAAATGTTGAAGTCTCCCTTTAAATAATATAAAGTATTTACATTATTGTTTGATAATTTATCGGTGTCCATAATTATCGTGAATCCCTTCTTGACAGAATTTTACTCAGGACTTGTCTAGCTGATAATTTCTGAAACCTTCTTGAGAACTGTGTATAGAATATTTGATCACAACTTCTATTCTTCATTCTTCACATTTTTAAAGAAATTTCCCTCTTGTTCTCTTTTTGACTGTAAAGTGTAAAGCCTAAAAACGCACGTCCATCCTTTTATTGCTGAGTAGTTGTTTACACGGCTACTGTTTTTGCTTATGTTTTGCACGCATCAGCAGCAGAGTGACACAACTCAATTTCCCTTCAGGGATTTATTAAGTTTTATCTTTTTTCCAGGACCAGCTGACAGCCAAACAGCTGACTCGCCACTCAGTTCTAGCAGCAACATTTTTCCTTTATGTATGTTGTACAAAGAAAAACACTGATGTTCTAAACAAATAAGCTGCTATTTTTGTGCAGTGCAATCTGGGTAGTGATGTCATTGGACTGCATTGTTCTTCCCTCCATCTTTTCATATGAACTCCCCTCAATTACATGTGGCCTGATCTGCAGCCTGTTGTCTCTCACACTGGTTCTCTGGGGTCCTTCTTGTTTTATAATTTGCACATCCTTGCATCCTCCCTCCTCGACTGTCTCCCTCTGCCAGGATGAGAAATCTTCCAACTCCTTAAATGCGCTTGGAAGACGTAGGGCTGGAGGAAATAGGAGGCTTCTGGAGAAGTTCAGAGCAAGGAAACAGCAGTTTCCCTGTGGAAGTCTCTTGACTAAGCGTGATTGGTTAAGAGACACGGGATCTGCAGAAAAACCTGCACCTGCACATTCAGGACTTTCTATATTTTATTCTCATGGTGCTGATCTGCTTCAGTTATGACAGTTAAACACTCATAAAAACATCGATACACTAAACAACTTTATGCAGGATAATTTAATCTGAAAGAACCGTGGCATCACTTAAGGCAGCAGTTCGTTTATTGTTTTTAATACATTGATCAACATCTTGAACTCCATGGCAGATTATTGTGCAGACCACAAGGATGTAAAATAAAAAGCCTCAGTTGTTAAACCCATTGACACAGATGTGTATAGATGAGGATATTTAAAAGGAAGATTAAATTATTCGATTTATCAGCTAAAGTAATACCACTGATAACAAGCTATGTAAAAAAATGATTCATGTAAATATTGATTGCTTCCTGTTGGAAAAATTGTATGTCTAGAGCTACCATATTTATGCAAAATAATCTAAAAAGTTTTGAGACAAATTCTAAAAAAAGGGATTTTTTTGAACGTTTGCACTACAGGCTTTGCGGTAAATCAGCCGTGCAGCTCGTTATCTGAGGGTGATATCGCCCAGACAGACGATGAGAATTAAAGGGTTTCTCATTTAGGAAATTATCCTCCTAAGGCTCTTGCTGTTCCTCAAAGTCCAGGATCCTTCCTCTGTAAGAAGGATCCTTCTGAGTCAGGTCCTACAGAGGCAAGGCCAGAGTCCTCCCAGTTATGCTGCTGCACACACATTTAGTACAGGCTAGTGAGTGTGTGTGATTATATCAGTGGAATAGCCACACCCATTCAACAGTGTTGAACAAGTTTTACCCAACACCATCTAATATGCTATCAAATCATCATATAATCATATGATGTATGATGTGTAAATCTTATATCATTGGAAAGCCTGTTTATTTCCCTCTTTAATGGTGCCACATTTATAAGGAACCTTTTGAAGGCCATTCCAGGATCCTTCCTTGACTTTGAGAAACAGCACTTGTGTCTCTTCCTTGCATCTCTCTTTGAAATCCAACCTGGGAGGAGCTAAGACCCTAGAAAACAACACGAGTGAGGGACGCCAAGTAAACAACTGAGAAAGCCCTCTGGTCTCCTCAGAACACCTGAGTGTGATCTGCTCTCATAGAAGAGGACGGGACCTTTAGATCAGTAGGTAGAGGGCCTAGAGGCTGGCTCACTTCCTCCAGAGGAAAGAACGCTCGAGGAGGACTTTTGTTTGTGACCTCCTTTTTTTTGTTTTAAAAATGTTTTTTTCCATCTTTTCTAAACAGTTTCCTTTCTCTGTAGTTTTTTTCCCCACTGCATGTCTAGATTGCAGGGTTTGCAATCTAGACATGCAGTGGGGCAACTACTTTTCATGGCATTTTTTCTGAAATTAGGGTCTTCCGACAGCCCACTGCTTGGTTGGCCTTTCCCATCTTCACCTTTTGTTCTGGAAACATTTTTTTTCTACTTAACAAATGTAAAAACATTTCCACCTTACTTGAGGTATAGAAGTAAACAAGAAAACAGTGGGATGTTTGGGGGGCACAAAATGTTCCCAGCTTGCGTTAAAATGAAGCGGGTCATGTAGACAAGTGCAGTTTGGAAGATTTTAAAGAAAAACATTAATATGCAGTCAGTGTTTTATGACAAACATAAAAATTGAATGTCCTTCAAAGAATAGGAACAAAAAAACTTGCTGATGTCAGTAATATTTTAAAAAAGGATATTGGTATTGGAAGGCTATACCAGGAAAAAATAGAAATCCCAATCCGTCATCCTTCCTGGGGTCTGTGCACCTTTGCTTTAGCTTCCAATAAACCAAGGAAAAGAAACTTCAGTTTATGTCAGAATCTCACTGCTAGTGGTTTTTAAGTAGACATATCTTCCCAAGCATGACTGGTGAATGAGGGCCATTGACTTCCCTCAGTATAAATGCATTACGGGAAAGGGTAGATTTCTTTGCAAACACAGAGACATTTCTGACATGGTTTCATTCTTCTCTCACAGATGCAGGAAGTCCAGAACAGCAAGGAGAAAACACTGGTCAGCAACCGAACCTTGGCAGAACAAAACCTTGCTCTGCAGCCCAGACTGGAGCTAAAGAAAGAGCAGCTCACCAAGCGCTACAGTTGCCTTCAGGAAAGCTTTGAGTCCTATCAGCTCCGGAAGTCCACTCTTGGTAAAGTAGCAGTGCTGATATTAAGGGAATAAGACACTATTTTTATGATCGGTTAACAGAAGCCTAACCCATGTAGAATGTGAAAGCTCTTTTATAAGATAACACTTGATTGAAACCTGGAGGGGAAATTTGGAGGTACATGAAGTCATCATGAACTAAATACAAACAAAAATGGGATCTTCAAATTTGGCAAATATCAGAATACTCTAAACTTACATTACCAATATTTCTTATCATTGGTCATCATTTCTGCAGGTTTTTAGTGTTATCCCCACTGTAAGAGCAACAGAAACATGACAAAAAACAAATCAATAACCTGAAATATTGCTTTAGTAAGTGACAAAACACCACTAGATAGCTAAAGATGTGTGAATTATGTGATGGCAATTAAAAGACTAAACAATAATGCTGTAAATGGACATATTAACCAGTTACATAGTTACTGGAGCTAAGCAGCCGAATCTTTCAGTCTATACAAATATCTATCTAGCCGTCCATCTAACTAGCTTGTTCTGTTGCTCTTCAGCACTGCTGGACAGGTTTTACAAGTTTGCCTGTTTCCCAGGCTTTTGTTGTGTTGCGGCACGATCTGTTGTTACATAACTCCACTGGGGTTGAAAAAGTTCCAGTTTCCATTGTAATAAGATGTAAAGTACTCTGACAATCCTTTATCCTGGCACAAAAATATGATTTTCTAAAAGGTTTTTAAAAAAATCTTCACCATTTTTTATATGTGAGGGATTTAACTGTTCTTCTCAGAGTTTGTGGTGTGGAACAAGATGACAAACACAACTCACCACACACTGACAGTCTGTTCACCAACAACCAGACTCTCCACCCTCAAAACGCCAAATCACATGCAGTTGAATGTGACTGGAAAGTTAACAATAGACACGTGAATCTTTCAGTATTTTCTATTCAAACCGATTCCCAATTTACAACAAAACCCCTATTTGTTTTGAAGAGGGCATCGTCTTCTCCAGTCTGCTGTTCACAAAAGAGCTGTACGTTATTATTTGACATTAAAAGCCTTGAACGAATGTGTTCAAGATGATGCATTTTAGGGGTGTAATGATTCACAGAGGTCACAGTTTGGTACAGGTTTGGTTGGTGGATGACAAAGGAGCACAAAGTCTGTGTTTTATTATTATAGGTTTTCCTGATATACCATTATTGTTTTTTAAACTAACATTAGTGAACCTTATAGTTGGTTCCATCTAGTGTTATTTAAAACTAGCAGTAATACTGTAGTTGGCCCAGTCTGTGATATATTAGACTTTTTGAAGTAAATCATAGAAAAAGAACTCTTACATGATATTTTTTAGATGCACCTGCACATGCCACAAAGATCTTTTTCTTACTTTACATTGGAATCTTTTCTTGAAACTAAAGTTATTTTCTTTTTGATCTGTCAGTGTTGTGGATTTACTCTCTCCCTCAAATTATTCTACAAAGGAGTAACACCCCCCCCCCCCCAGCAAAAAAAATAAGAATTAGGTTCAATTGTAGATTGCGGGGGGGGGGGGGGGTGACAGCTCTCACCAACATCCTTGCCCACAAACCAACATGTTTACCTCAAGAGAAGAAGCTTCTCAAACCTAGGATTTGACGACACCAAACCATGCCTAAAACATTACTATCGATATTTTAGCTTATTTCTTTGCCCTTCTAAATACTAATCACTACAGTTAAATTTTGGTTAATTATATTACATTTGTGGTGGGGCTCATGGGTTGTATGTAATCGGACTGAATCGTTCAAATATTCTGCACTGTTCTTTTGGATCTGTCATAAATCTTGTCATCTGCCTAGATGTTAACAAGACTTGAACAACCTGAACTGAGCATGTCATTAAAATATCATTTATTTTTTGTTTTGTTTTGTTTTGTTACCCAACAGACCATAAGTCAGGAAACACTTCATTGGAGACTCTGCTGGCCTTACTGCAGGCTGAGGGAGCTAAAATAGAGGAGGACACAGAGGTAAGCATAATTAATATGGGCGATGCATCCATCAGTTGAATAATTTGTAAATTCACATACCTGTCTTCACAGTTGTCAATTGTAACAGTTTGAATCAGATTCTTTTTTTTTGTGGTTGTCCTAAATCTAACCAATCATGGAACAAATACAAAAATACAGTTACTAATGAAACTTCTAGAAAGAAATTCAGTCTTCACAGTAAATAGTACATAAAGATACAAGAATATGAATATGCACATAAAGCTTAGATTTTTACTGGAGGGGGATATTGCTCATGAAATTTTGCACAGTGGGGTCACAGTTTGCCCCAGTTTGTTCAATGGGATTTTATCAAAAGTGTTCTCCCTGCTAGATAGGTCAAGTTTAAACAATTGTGTGTAAGGGGAATTTTGTACCATCTTATTTTTTTTTTTTCATTTGACTGCATAACCTCCAATTTCCACATATTATGGCTGCGGTGAATCATGCCTTTAAGCAAATCAATCCCTCCCTAGTCAATTGGAGCAGTTCCACTGCCTGTGCCCACAGTCCAGCACCAGCATGTCCCTGAAGCCCCACTCCACACTGTTTCCTTAGAGATAAACTGCAGGTCTGTTTTCAGGGCTGGCTGCTGCCAAACTGCGTCAATCCATGTAGAACTGTCTGGAATGATTCAGGATGATTTGCCAAGTGGCTCTTCATGCCACTCTTCCCCATCAAGTGTGTCACTGCAGTCAAGCAGTGCCTGCATATTGTTTTCTTTTTGTTCGTCACCTTTTCTTCTTTTTCATTTCTTTACACGGGTAAACCAAAATGCTTCCACATGAGGGATTTAAAAGTCGCAGGAGACTCCACAACCTCCAAAACTTTGTGCTTGATTCTCCCTTGCTACTCCTAGCTTCCACCATTTTCACACTGTTAGATCAAACCAGCAAGTGGAGCACAAAGGATGGTGGGTATGCAAGGGGCGATGGTGACTGTAGTTTCCACTTCAGGTTAGTTAGGCAGTTAGGAGAAACGTGGCCATACTTCCAGAATATGAGCACCTGGAATTTATCAACTCAGAAACACAGCTGCAGACAATTCAGCAGTTTAAGAATATGTCAAGAATCCCAGGCAGGTTTTTCTTGAGGAAAATTTTAAGAAAAACCTCAGGAAGATAATGGTTAATGGGGCCTGTTGTGTTGCCCTGTGTATATCTTGCCTTTATAAATAAAGCTTGACCTGACTCGGCTTGCTATTTGTACAGCAGATTAGGGGTCAACCAATCACCGTATCAGTGTTTTATTCCACTGTTCACGATAAGATTAATTAAAAAGTCTGCTACTTTGGCTCTGCTGCATCTGTGTTTTCCCCTCTGGCTCAGCTCTTCCTCAGCCTCTCACTTAATGTGCCACCCATAACACTATCTGATTGGCTAAGACGTCACATGAGTTAGTATTTTATTTAGTGATTTATTGCTTGTGTTTGTTAAAAAATATGTAAGACAAGGAACTAAAAACTGCACATAATTGCTATAGCAGTGTTTTAAAAATTAATTGTGATTAGATAATTTTCCCAAATCAATCAATAATAAAAGTAATAACTTTTAAATGATCTTTTAATATTTTGAACTATTGTAGCAGGTCATGAGAGTCTGATTTGGTGTGATTGTGATTTCCCTGAATTTTATTTTCAACTTCTTGACTAAGATTGGATGTTTTGGTGAATTTTGGAGTCAAATAACTAGGGATGTGTGAAGTTAAATGGTTCAGTTTTTTTTAATCAAATTAGCTAGCACGAGATTTGTGAGCCGGTTAGACTACTTACCAATAATTTTAATAAACACAGGCTTGAAATCCTGGTCTAAAATGCTCGTGCAGACTGTAATAAACCTCCTGCCACTAGGAGCCACTGTAGCATTAGTGAATGGCTGCTGCCTTCCTGTCTGAGCTTTCCCCTGGCGCTTCACTGGACGTAAACATGAGAAGCTTAGCAGTTAGCATGTAGTAGGAACAGCTCAGTATGACAGTTTTTAAGTAATAAATGGAAATAAAATGGTATACAGGCTGTCGAGTGTTGGGCTCATGTATAACTTCTCAACCAAAGTGAAAAGAGGCCACATATCAAAGCACGATATTAATCTGCAAAAAGAAACAAATGCTGGCGGAGCTAGCTGCTAAAGTTAGCAGGTGTGATGTGAGCCTGATACACTCTGTACAGCATGGCTAACACAGTGACCCAGAGATGAATTTGACTGTTCAAGTATTGTCGGTTAAACTCAATTTAAATACGCATAAGAACATCCCTACAAATAACACTATTTTCTGACTAAAACTGTTCCAAATGTCCCTTTGTGTTCCACAGAATATGGCTGATTCCTTCCTGGATGGTGACATGACGCTAGACTCCTTCATTGACGCCTATCAGAGCAATAGAAAGCTGGCACATTTGAGGAGGGTTAAGATTGAAAAGCTGCAGGAGATGGTGCTGCAGGGCCAGCAGCTCCCCCAAGCACCCGTCCCATCCTCACGATCTCAGGATATGTCAGCAGCAGCCAGAGCCTCATCCTCCGCTCATCTAACGGAGTCCAGCAGCAGCTCCTCCCCTGCCCAGGCTAAGAGGAAACCTCCACCTCCTCCCACCCAGCCAGCCCCAATTCTAAACAGCGCTTCTTCTGCTTCCTCCCAGCCTCCGGCCTTCTCAGCATCACCGTACCCGCCAATCCCTCCTAGAACAGGCCAACCCTTTCCTAATGTCTCTTCTGGCTACCCCAACCACTTCCTATCTCAGTACCCACCTGCACTGCCTCAGAGGCCCAGTCCTCGTATGGCTCCGCAGCCTGGCTTCATCATCCAGTAATTCAGAGCAGATGCCACTGAGAAGACACATTGGGTGTCTTAGACTTTCCACAACTGGATCTCCTCCAGAAGCATTTCTTCTATGTCATCAGCCTTTTGAAAATACGACCCATCAAAACACATGGACTGACCTGCTCTGGCTGCTCTGCTAATGTTTAGCTGAGGCAAATCTCTGAATTTGCACTCTTCTCTCTGTCGCATCAACAATCTAGACAAGAAAGATGCGACAGCATCAGCCTAGAGTGGTTCTAGCCTCAGTGTCTTCAGTAAAAGGGCCCTCTGCGGGCTGTACAGACACACTTGTGTTTCTTAAAGTCACTGAGCTGGGATTTTTCATTTATCTGCACTTTCTGTCTCCAGATAGTCTCCTAAGCTCTGCATGCCCATAATTCTCTTGTCTCTCGCCCTCTGTCTGATTTGTTCTTAATGCTTTTAAAGGGCACGAAATCATTCAGACTGATAAGATAAGTCATTTCTATCTGCAGCACACTAATTTACTAATAATGTATATGCAAGCAATGAGAGACCCTAATTACTGTGCAGCAATGTATTCTGGCCAAACTGCAACTATACTGTGATTTTATATACATATATATAAAATCCACTAGGTACATGGAAATATTTGAACTTCACTATCTTTCTATGAGATTGTACTAATAATCTTGATAGTTGCCAGGATAGAAAAAGTGATTAATGTGGACAGCTTTGGTAGGTGGATCTCTTTGTGCATTTGTCTTATGAGACTCCAGATCTTCCTGGTTCAAGATGTCTGACTGTCCAGTTCAGGGCACAAGTCACAAGAGAATTCAGGGAGAGGATTCCAGCAGAGCAATTGTCACAAACAGCTTACCTGTTGACCCTTGCCTGAAATGAAGGATTTATGCAAAGGCTGTAGAGTACACTCCATATGCGTGTCATTTTCTGCAGGCTACTGCTGTTATTAAACACTCCTGGTTGATGTCCATTGTCTTTAAAACTGTAAGTTGGGATAAGAGAGGAAGCCAACACACTGGCTCTGATAAACCTGTTCAGTTTTCTCTTACACTAAACACCAAAGACTCCCCACATGTGTGTATGTGCGTGTGCGCGTGTTTGTGTGTAAAGATGTTGGCCCGACTTCTACACGGAGATTTTGCAAGATCACTTTGACTTTGGGAGGAAACTTTTTCAGGTGCAATAAAAACACCTCTCTTCCCAAAGGCTGTAGCTCTGCACTGTTGAAGAGCCAAGAGTGCCTACACTTGAAATTATCATGTCCTGCTGACAATACCACGTTTCTCCATGCTCATCTGTAGCCCCCTACCTACCGTTAAAAAAAAGAAAACTGATTTGATTTTTATTCTTCTGCAACTATTGTTTGGTTTTACCAGAAGACAGTTTTAAGAACATGACTGTCATTTAATCAGGTTTAGCTTCTTATTAGGCACAAAGGGCAAGAATAGAGTAATAATAGCTAGAGATGTTTCAACACCATTTTTCGCTTCCTGATACCGATTCAGATAACAGAGCGTCGGGTACTGGCCGATTCAGGTACCGATCAGATACCAGCATAAACTTTCTGGACAGACTGCTGTAGAGAAATGGCACAATTGTAGCCCTACAGGGAGCTCAGAACATAGCTCAACAAATAGAATGGTAATGTTCAGCCTCTCTGTGACCCTTTAAATTGTTTTTACTGCTAATTATTGTGGGTTTTACCACTAAATATTAAAATAACAATTACACAGAGGGACACATCACAGCCTCTCTACCTCTCTTTCTCTCCATTATGCTCTATTCCAGTGGTTGCCAACCGTTTTTCCCTAGAACCCCCCTATTCATACCTCAGTTGGGCCAAAACCTTGTATCACCATTTTTAATCATTTTAATCCTTTTTCCTTCATAAATGGGTCCTATTAGTCACCCTGTATGCATTTGAGTGGGCTTTAACCAATTTTAGAGCAATGAAAAGTGTCAAAAAGATGCTGATTATGACCATTAAATGTTAAATTAATTTCAAAATATATCTGTTTTTTTTTCCATTACCTGAAAAGTTGTGATTTTGGATATGAAGTTTTGGCCCAATGCTAGTGATATGTACATCTAAATTTGACAACATCAGAACAGGCAGGGTCCAGCACCCCCCCTTAGATCTTTGGCACCCCCCTAGAGGTCCCTTGACCCCAGGTTGGGAACCACTGCTCTATTCAGGCACTTGTGTTTAAGCATGCACAGTTTGACAGCATGATGCGACGACAGAACAGCCTGCCATTGATAAACTACACTACACGGGCTCGACAGGCAGTCATTAACAAAGCATTCTGGGAAAACAATGTGGCCACTAACATTCATGATAGTGCTAATAAATGATCAAAAATTGATTTAGTAAAAAACAAATTTAGAGGCTACGATATATGATCCAACAGTCACTGAAACTTTAATAGCCAGTGTCATTTCTTGTCATGTATGACAACGCTGGCATCGGATCAGTGCATTAACATACTCACCAATACCGATACCTGCATTTTCAGCAGTACCGGGCATATTTCTGATACTGGTATCTGAATCGAACAACTTTAATAACAGCCACGTGTTTAGTATAACTCTATAATTGCCTTCTGAAAGAAACAAGAGACCAAGATGTTTTCTGTCTAATGGAGCTTTTGTTTCTGCATCTCTTTTACTCCTGTATTATTTCTTTTCGGTTTTCCTGGGGTTGATATTAAGATTTTTTTGCACGTGTTGCTGTTAAACCTTTTTAATTTGTAAAATAACAGGGCTCAGGAAAGTTTTATGTCATAATTTAGGGAAACTGTCTCACCCTAACGTAAAGAATAGATGACGCATACCTGTCATGAGGCAAACCACAAATTCTGCAAAGGCATAAACATTAACATCTCCATCCAACAGCATGGACCAACTAACAACGGATCATTCTTTTCTGCATGCTCTTTGTGTTTGGTCTGAGGATTCCTCTGTAGTACTTTTTTAAGCTGTTGAGCTGCTTTTTACTTTCAACTGATCCTCTATATGCATTGTTTATTAGTGGTTGGTGATGTTTTATGTAATGTTGTAGGTATTTACTTAGTATATTGAATGTTTAAGTGGAATTCAATGTTATTTTCAAATTAAATAAATCTCAAAGTTTTGTATCAGCTTTTATCCATTTGCATTACTGTTATACAACATAAACATCTCACTGAATGCCTACCAATTCTCCAGTTGGCTCATGCAGCTTCTGTATGAGTCTCAAAAGAAAGGGCTGCAACATTTTCAAGGCAACATGTTTTTAAAAATGAAAATGATAGCATCTAGTGTTCCTAAGTTGATATTGCATGACCTTTTTATGTTAAGCTTGAGAGTCCTGTTGCTCCTGGCCACCTTCAGCTTGTTTTTGTTAGGTATAGTTAAGGGTATAGTTTATACCTCAGTGCCTGTCTGTTAAAATTACTACAGGTGCATTTAAAAAAAATGACTGTCATGCAAAAGATCACCTTTTTCCATGATTTACTTCAAAAAAGTTACATTTCCATATAGTCTACATTCAGTTTTCCTGAGCCTTCATTCGCTCACTCTTGTTCAGATACAACCACTATCATAGTGAAGACTGCTGACTTGACAAATGTCCAGAGGATAATCATTGACACCCTTAACAAGTAGGGTAAGCCACAGAAGGCTACTGCTGAAAGGTCAGGCTGTTCTCTGGGGGTTGTTTCAAAGTAGATTCATGTAACTGACTGGAAGAGAAAAGTGCAGTAAGAAAATCTGCACCAGTAACAGGGGCAAGCTCAGCCTCCAGAGGACTGTCAAAAAAATTAGATTCAAAAACTTTGGGGAGCTTCACAAGAGGTGGTCTGAGGCTGGGGTCAGTGGATCAGGAGCCACCATGCAGAAAAAGCAAGGGAAGCAAAGCAACAAGTGTTGTGTTCAGTCAAGCCAATCCTGAACCACAGATAAAGTAAAAGCTTCTCACATGGACTAAAGCTGTTTCTCAGCGGTCCAAAGTCCTGTTTTCAGGTAAAAGTAAATTTTGACTTTAATTTGTAAATCAAGGTCCCAGAGTCTGGAAGAAGATCAGAGAGGCACAGAATCCAAGGTGCTTAAAGTCCAGTTTTTAATAGTTTTCCACAGTCCTCGATGGTTTGGGGTGCCATGTCATCTGCTAGAATTGGTTCACTGTGCTTTATCAAGTTCAGAGTCGATGCTGTCAGCAGTCTACCTGTAGATTTAAGAGCCCTGCTTCCATCTGCTGAGAAGATTTATGGAGATTCTGATTTACTGATACTGATAAACTACCAGAAACTGGTTTGCTGACCATGGTATTACTGTGCTAGATTGGCCAGCCAACTGACATGAACCCTGTACTCTACAGGACCTGTAGAGAATCTCTAGAAATGCCAAGAGGAAAATGTTATAGCAATTGCCTAAAAAATGGGAGATACGTTTATGGCCATGGCAGCCATAAGCCATAAAAATTTGTCTTTCAGTTGGTGTTTTAATGTTTCTCTTGTCCCTCTCCTCCTTTTGCGTTTATCCAACCCCTATCCCTCCCTATAGTCCTTTCAAACCCCAGGGCAAATCAGGCTGTCAACATGAGTCTGGTCTGCTCTCACTCCTGCCCTCTAATAGGGAAGGTTTATGTCACCACTGTAACAGGGCTAAATACTGCTAGTGCTGTGTTCATGGTGATAGATGCTGGTCTATATTATAACAGGATATAAACTAGGGGTCATCAAGTACATCTGCACAAGGGCCGAATTTAGTCTCAACAGAAACTCTGGGGGCCGGACATTCAAATACACAAAAATTGAAGAAATATTTTACATGATTTCAGGCATTAACAGTGAAATCTATCCCTATTATCTATAACACAGCAGGCCCTAAGGAGAAAGGCCTGACAACAGAATAGACCGGACCCCTGAAAATCACAGAGAATGGGCCCTCCCCAGTTGTCATTTAGCACCAATAATAACCAATTTTCCCACTTTTAGCCCATGGTTGATACTTTTGCCTCTTTAACCCAATTTTTGAAAGATTTTAACCCAATTTAAACCACTTTTCATGCATGTTTTATCCCCTTTGTGACACTCTTATCAATTTTTGCCACTTTTCTAATTTTTCCACTTTTTAACCCCTTTTTATTATTTTTTCAACATTTTTTGAAACTTTTAATCCAATTTTTTGCCACTTTTAACCCATTGTTGATACCTGTGCCCCTTGTTGCCTCTTTTAAACAATTTTTGAAAGATTTTAACCCAATTTAAAACACTTTTCCTGCATGTTTTACCCCTTTGTGACACTCTTATATCCAAGTTTTGCCACTATTCTTTTTTTGCCACTTTTTAACCCCTTTTCATTACTTTTTTTAAAACTTTTTTGGTAACTTTTAAACCGATTTTTGCCACTTTTAATCCATTGTTGATACTTTTTGCTCATTGTTGCCTCTTTAACACAATTTTTGAAATATTTTATTACTTTGAACCACTTTTCCTGCATGTTTTATCCCCTTTGTGCCACTCTTTTATCAATTTTTCCACTTTTTAACCCCTTTTCATTGCTTTCTTGCATTACTTTTTGTCATTTGCTACCAATTTTTGATACCTTTTGTGCCTTTTTTCCTCTTTAACCATTTTTTTTTTGCCACATTTAACCTCTTTAACCACTTTATCTGGTCATTTTTGCAGCACTTCTGCCAACCTTAACCCTTTTTAAAATACTTATTAATAATGACAGTAAATCCCTGAAAAAAAAAAACAGATCAAATGTTAAGCCATTCTAAAACTATTTAAATGTTATTTTTGTGGGATGAATTTAACAGCTGCAGATATTTAAAGCCAAAAGAAACTCTTAAAATCTTCTTTTCCTCCTTTCCTGAATTTATCGATCTTTCGGGGGCCGGACAGCAAGCTTTAGGGGGCCTGACGTGGCCCCTGGGCCAAAAGTTGATGATCAGTGGTATAGACTTTATAATAGTGTACATAATTTATATATGAATTAGCGCTATACAAACAACAAAGATTTATTGACTAAGTCACCAGATTCAACAATACAGATGAGCTGAAGGCTGCTATGAGAGCTCCAACCAATTATGAGCGCATAAATGAGCATAATTTTCCAGAAGGTCAGCCTTTTTGTATCACAGATCTGTTTTTTGGACCGATGTTTTGGTATATTCTAATCTTTTGAGATAGTGGAATTTAGATTTTTGTGAGCTGTAATTATCAACATTTAAACAAAAAAAAAAGTCTTGAAATGTTTAAATTTGTGTGAAATTAATGTAGAATATATAGAAGTTTCACTTTTTGAATTAAATCACCTGAATGCACCTGTATATTTCATTTCATTCTATTTATTCCAGTCATGGTGCAGTTCATAATTTTTCATATATACTTCTTTACATTCCATGACCAGAAAGGAGCAGAGATAAGTAAAATTCTTGTCCCTAGATATCTGTAGACGTGTAGAGCTAAGAGGTCTTCATTTCTTTTTTATTACAACCGAAGCAAGCTTATGAGTTGGTATTTAAAGTCAATATGTTGGTGTAAGTTCATTGAAAAGATGTTGGAGAGCATATCTATTGATGCATTTAGAAAAATCAAAAGTAGTATACATATGTAAAAATAAAAAGTTTCAAAACTCCTCTCTTTCTTCTTTCAGGTTGTCCATGATTTCCAAATAAAACTAGTTTATTTCTGCCTGCCACTGATATTACTCAATGTGTCTGAGGACAGTCTAAACATTGAACAGAAAGTAGCATAATTAATTTGTCACCGGTATTACAGCCCATCAAACATTGTAATATCATATGAGAGGAAATTATCATTACAGAATAAAAAAAGACAACCCACAAGAATTAACAAGAATTAAACTGGAGTAAAGATTGCGGGGGAAAGTAATGTTTCAGACTATCTCTGACTCAGTGCAATACAATTTAAAAGTACTAGCTTTGTTCCATTTTGATGTTACTACAGCCGCAACATCACTTCAACAAAAACGTGTTTGCTTTGAACGCAGCACCTTCCCATGTGTTACGTTTCCATAGCTACGTCATATTAGCTCCACCATGTTGTAGGAAATCCACTGTAGCTCTTCAGTCACTGTCAGATTACAGTTTAATCCGAGGGGGAGGATACACTGTCAAGAAGCTGCCTGCATCTTAGAAGGACACTCGGCGTTGAAGCTTGAAAATAACCGTAACTTCAGGTGCTGCTGTCATTCGTCGAGAATAAAGCTTCTCCTCAAAGAAGATGAAGAGCCGACCTTCTGCTGCTGGCTCTGCGTTTCCAACGTTTTACACAAACGTTAGGATGTTAGCTGGCTAACTAGCTGAGAAAGAGTAAGGTTAACTAACGTTAAATCGGATTAGCTGATAACGGCAGCTCCCCATTGGACAGCAACCAGGTATTACTTTCAGCACCAGTCGCCTCAGTGATTTTTAAAGTGTTTATTACATTTATGCCCTTTTCCTAATACTATGTTGTGCTCTAACTGTAAACGTTGATTTTTTGCTAGCATTAATGTTTCTGCAAGCTAGCGAGGTTATCCGGTATTCAAACCTCAGATAGAGTCGGAGATCCTTTCCCTGGCAGTATTAAACAACTTTTTGGAAATAAACATTTCCTTCGACAACAACCGTAGATCAAGACGGAGCTGACCACAGGGTTGATGTGCTAGCTTGTCTTCGGGCTAGCTGGCAAGAGAACTGCACAAGATTTTACTCCCGACATAAGCCTACGGACGCAGCAAAGATGTCAGGAAAGGATAAAGACAAAGACAAACAGGAGAAACAGTCCACGACGGAGCGGCTCATAAAAGGTAGGTGTGAACTACAGCCTCCCAGATTCTACAGCATGAGTGCTTGCTAACATAATGGAAAGCCACCTGTAACTTTAAGAGCTTACAACCCCTCCCGATCAAAATACTGTGTTAAATCGTTTGATGACATTAGCTGAAACAAAAGTCTTACTGTAACAAATTATTCCGACATTTGTGTAAACCACAATAGTGATATTTGAAGGGCATCCCAGCTGTCCCTTTCTCTAGGAGATGCTCAGGTGTCTGTAGTCTAAAATCAAACACATTTTTGTCAGGAGAGTTATTAAAGATCTTCTAAAGGTACTGACTCATATTCAGAAGAGGAAAAAGTACATGACTATTGTACCCAAGCTTAAGTATAGTTGCTCTGGTTAAAATGTACATATGTAGAAGTGAAAGTACTGGTTTGAATCTTACATCTGGTCTATAAAGTATCTAATTTAAACTTTACTGAACTACTAAATAGTGACTTAGGACAACAACAACAAGAGAACAGATCTCTATAATAAAGTAAACTGCACAGCAAAATTGAAAGTGTCAAACCCTTACAGAGTTGGAATTAACACTTTAAAAATGTCTGTATTAGTCAACAGTACATATAGCTGAACTAAACTTTTGAAAGAACTATTTTATAGACAGAGCTGCAGTAAATCTGTGGCAAGTTGGGTCACCTCTAGCAACACTAAAGCAGAGGGTTAACCTCATAGGCAGGCAATTCATACTGATAAAGAATTGTCACTAGAGCCCCAAAATGGGATTTTTGGGGCCAATGCGGATACTGATATTGGGGTCTAAAAAAAGCTGAAATCCGATACATTGGCAGATATCCGATGTATTGGCCGATAACCGATACATCGGCCAATATATGAAATAAGAACATTGATATACACAGAATATATACTGTACATGAACACAAATTCTTATATTTATACCAATTAATGAATTAATAGGGAATTAACAGTTGCATTTATCTTTATTTCACAAAGATACAACTTAGACGATGTGAAAACGCTGTATAACAGTCTTTTATTAGATAATGGTGGACAGGTGAATTAACGGCTGCGTTTATCATTGTTTATTCTCGACTCCTGCGTCTTTACTACTCTGAGCAGTAGAGACGCTACTGGTCGACTAGTTACCATGGTTTTTATAAACTGTGTCACGTATTGTTGTATAGGACAGCACTGTTCTCAGAGACTCTGGAAAGTCAACCAAGTTCCAGGCTCACTCGAAAATGTTATGTAATGTTCTGTATGTTCTGTAGAGCTATGCATGCTTGGAAGACATTATTAGAAAGGCACAACGGATCTTTGCCGCGTGAGCTCTAAGGGTTAATATATTGGCTACATCTTGGCCGATGTTGATTAATCTATGGTACGCTATAATCAGCCCGCCGATCACCTAGGGTCACCTTAAATCATAAGTGGGAGCTCTAACTCAGTGGATAACTTCCTTCATGGTGCAAATATGTCTCAAAACAAAAACAACAGTGATCTACTAGAAACACAAGGAAAAAGAACACCAGCAGTCATCAGCTGTATTGAGTTGTAATGTGGAAGAGTAAAAGTATAGTTACTCTGGTTAGGTAGGAGTAAACATACTGATTCAATAATGTACTCAAAAAGTACAAGTATCCAAAAAGCAACTCAATCACAGTACTTTAAGTAAATGTAATTAGTTACTTTTCACCCTTGCTCATATCCATTGGTATATGTCTTCAAAATTTTTTAGATTCGTAGGTCAAAAATAGACAATTGCATTGAAGAAAAACATATAAGATAAACCCTTTTTGCACTTGTAATGCATTTGAAAGCTTTATGAAGTTATACTTCTTACTGGGGTTGGTTGATAAAGAAATCTCTGATTTTAGGCCAGAATCATCATATCATTATTATCATCTAGATCAAGAAGAGAGAACTGGGGCTATCCAACCTCTGTTTTCAGTTTGGTTTCTTCTGACTTTACAACTTTATAATGTTGTAAATTTAAGATTTTTAACACTAGAAATTTTTTAGATTATGTCGACATTTTTGATCCTTAAAATTGGAAATTCTGAGTTTTTGTCATTCATTTTCCATATTTTTACACTCTGAAATAATGATTTTGGTTCCTTGTGAATATTTGACTTTAGAATTTCAAAAATGTAGATTTTTTTCTCAAAAATGTTGACTTGTTTTATTTCCTCAAAAATTAACAAATGCTATTTATTTTTTAAATGTTAGGTGGCCCTAACATGCCGTCATAAATCATGCCTGTAATCCATCCATCTATCTTTCTATACCGCTTATCCCGTTGGGGGTCGCGGGGGGGGGGGCAGGAGCCTATCCCAGCTGTCATTGGGAGAGGCGGGGTACACCCTGGACTGGTCACCAGTCAATTGCAGGGCGTGCCCGTAATCATGGTTTACAAAAAGCTATATATGCAAATCTAATTTTGACAATGCCAGGGCAGAGAGGGCCCCACACCCCTCTTGGATCTTTGGCACCCCCTTAGGGATGCCCAGACCCTAGGTTGGGATTCAGTGATATAGAGAATGGTTGAAACCTTTATCCATAAGATTGTTCCTTCAGCACAAGACTAAAATGTCTGCTATGATTATTATGGCTAAAAATAATCTAATTGTGATATTTTCCCCTAATATTGTGATTTGATGTGGGATTAGAGTCCCTCATGTTGTGTTTTTCTCAACAAACAAGTTAAAAATCATTCTTGAATATAAGAAACACAGTATTGGGAAGACTAAACTAAAGATGCTCAATTTTGAAAAAATATTTAACTGCGATTATTTTAACGCAATCATCAATATCAATTGTATTGAAGGGAATGATGATGTAGGCTTAATGTCTTTTTCATTTTTAGATTGGCAAAAATATACAAAAACAAGGAAAATAGGGTTTTATTGTAAATTCTTCCAGAAGATATTGACACTGAATGTTTACATGGCATGTAGAGCATAAGATCTCTGCAGTAAAAGATGCATTTTAGGTATTCTGACACACATTTCAGGTCAAAGAAACATTTCACCTTTTTTAACAAAGAAATAGGACATATTGTGGTTTAATCTTGGGGAGTAATTTAATACTTTATTTGGTGTCAGCCAAAGAAAGGACAAGCAGAGCAAAGTCTGAGGTAGCTCCTAAGAGAAAGAAAACCCACTTCCATCCACACTTCTTCCACTACTACCTCCTAATGCCATCACAGCGTGCCTGAATATTCATCTATCTGCACCAGACAAGTGTCCTTCCAGGGGAGCTGAATGATGAAATGTTGGATGAAAGAAAATCTCCCCTGGTCTGTTCCCTACACAGCCAAACACACTGAAGAGTAATAGAGGGACACTTACTTTGAGATGAGAAAAAAAATGAGAAAGAAATGTTGACTAGAATCAAGACCCCGCTACCTATTGGCCCAGTCTCAGATCTGAGCACACTTGAGCCTAAGGTTGTTTCTGTTTGGTCAGTGTGAGTGCAAATATACTGTGCCAATTTTTGTGACATACTTACAGGTAGTTCTAGCAGTCAAGTCTAACTGTTGACTGTAAGAGGGCTTAACTGGTAGACTAATGCTGCTCTGGTTGTGTAAGACAACTGATAAGCTCATTCACTGCTCAGGGTTTCCCAAAGAATTATGCTGTATCTGGCCTGTGGAACTGACCAGGCATATGCCATGGATCTTAACTGATCATTAATTTACCAAAGTGTGATGTAATTTGTGTGCATGTTTATTACATTAGTAATTTTTATCAGGCAAACACCAGTCTGATAAGTTGGAAAAATGGCAAAAGTGAGGCCCCTCCCAGATAATGTGTTCATGTCCTGCTTATAGTGAGAACCAGACCTGTGCATGACCTCCCATTCTCTTCATTAGGACCCTAACACTTAGAGGTGCAAGGACCCTAAGTGTAATTGCTTAGATCATCATTTTTCCGTTTGCTTCATCATTGGACGGACTTTTGAGGGCCTTGACAAGTTAAAAAAAAATAAATTTGCAGTTACATCAGGTCTTGTGAAAAATCTTGATTGTTTTGGGTCGCCAGCACTTCCATTCCAGACTGACTCAAAAGCACCCCCTAACAGTTTTCTACAGTAAAGCCTTCACCTTTAATTTTGGTATAGATTTCTGAAATTCTGTGAATAGATGTGGCTCGGGGAGCTCTATAAAAAAAGTAGTGGGACCATGTCTCCAACTCCAACAGTAAAGCTGCCGTTTAGAATCAACTAGCTGAAAGTGGGCCATCTTGGGACTGTTCTAGAGATCGTAACTTTTTGAACTCCTTCTTGGGATTTCATCCGATATTCTTGTCCTTTAGCGTACATCTAGACGAGACCTTGGTTGTGAAAATTTATCAGAAACCTTTTCAATTGGCAAAAGGTGTCACAACTTATTTTTTTGTAAGTCACAAACAACTTTCATATTTTTTCAAAATCAGAAAGTAGTTTGTAACTCAGCTGAAATTGGTCTAATCCAATTCAAACTTCCTGTGTTTATGGAGGGTTCATGCCTGCACACATGCTTATGGTATATTTTTTATGGGTTTTTATGAAGCACCTCCTAGTGGTGATAGGAAATGTTAAGGGTTATGATACAAGCCACTGTTCAGAAGATCAGAAGATATCCAAGTCATATTCATGTCAGAAAGGCCACAAGAAGTTGATTCAAGTCTACAAAACAAACTTTAACTTTTCATCAATCTCAGTAGGGCTAAAACCAAAAAAAGTTGCCTTTTTCACCATGAATTTTTTCACTTTTAATATTTTTTTTTATATTTTGAAAAAATTAATGTGCTTAATAATGGATCAAGCCTGAACACTTCTTTATTCAAATATTTTATATATTGCATAGGCCACCCTCTGGCAACAGGAAGTGACAGCCTCTGAATTTCACATTACATTCACATTCATATTTAAAGGTGAAAAGTCTATTTCTAAAGGCATGGCCATGGCAAATCGATTGCCATGAAACAGGAAGTAGAATTTTCTTGGCCTGATGACTCTTATGGTGCCATGAAACTTGCCACAAAAATATTCAATGGCATGCTGAGATGATTGATATTTTTATACTCTGTCTATTCAATAGTAGTATCTCAGGAGTAGCATTTGCACTGCGGTAGCATTTTTCGACAAAGCAGCTGAAATCTCCAGAACACCAGCCTGCTTTGGCATGGATTGGCCGATCGTTATGGATGGGGTTTGCCGGTCTATCCAACGGCTACTGCCATGGTAGCTATGAGCTCAGATGTAGCTGTTGGAAAGCAGCAGTTTAATCTGAAATGGACCACATTTCTTTTTCAAAACAAGAGCAAAGAGCCACACTGAGAGCTTGTCTTGGCAGAGAAGAAATTTTTGTACGTCTCCTGGCCAGCCTTGGCATTAATTTTATTCGCAGAGTGACTCTGCTATTCACAATCTACTGCAGCGGTAACCTGTCAGCTCAGGAGAAGCACATGTGCTCAACTTCATTTTGTCTTGTTGCTCTGATTGGCCCATCATGAATGTGACAGACAGAACCTTCTTCAGTCACCCTCTGAGAATTTTTTGAAAAGTCCCACCCTTTCCAAACACTTCCTATGGGAGCTTCCCCAGATGAATGTGAAATAGATGCAGTAGATAGATGAAACAGTCTATCTGCTGTGTCAGGTTAGCATAGCTGTGTAGAGGTGGTTTAAGTTGTGGATCTAAGAAAAGGAGTCTTATTTACATTAAAAATGTGTGCCCACAAAGACATTCTTCATTTTTTTTAGTTGTTTTTATCAGGCAGTAAACATGTGATGCAATCATGCAAATCAGCATTTTAACATGAACTGTGTATATGAAGTGCATGTTTTGCACTTCATATACACAGTTCATGCACTATTTTAGATGTTATGATTCTTAAGACTTCACCAGTGATGTCCCTCTTTCTTCTTCCACATGTGCAGCTCAGATCAAATTGATCTCTGGTGTAGTTATGACACTTTTTGAAAAGACAGGAGATGTTGGGAATTGCCTTTACAGCTCTGCACAACTGCGTTCACATCTCATGTTGAGCGTGCTCAGTTACACCTGCAAATGTACCAGCCCTTGAGGTAAATAGAACGGTAGATGAACTTGAGCTTGTATGACTACTCAAAGCAGTGCAGCTCACATCAACCCGGTTGCACACTCATTTACTGATGGAATCAGTGAAGAATTGCCCATCAGTTTTAGCTAATCCCATTCAAACACATCCATACACATTTACACACCACCATTGAAGCAGTGGGAGCAAAGTGGGGGTAAGTGTCTTTCTAAAAGGATAGGAGATGAGGATCCAGACCAGTTTTTTGCAGTTTTTTTCCTGTGCAGATTAGGTCCAGTGTGCTTAGCCTACCAGCCACACTAGTATTGTTCTGAGTGATTCAGTGTTTCCCACAGGATTTAAGGAGACCATGGTGAGGGACTCTGGACCTTGTAGGGGGCTCATGGGGCATGCTCCCATTTTGATATTTTGAAATTAAATGCACTATTTTTTGTGTATTTTTAGCGCAAAATAGAGGGGTTTCTTTTGAAATTTAGTTCTCTTAAAAAATCTCTTGTAGTAATTAATTCACAGGCGTACTGATTCTATTCCGATTGGCTAATTACATTTTTTAAAACACTTTTTGCCTTATCTTTAATGGATTTTTATTTGTATCTTTATAATAAAACATCCCCAGCATCAAACTGCATCATATGACCATCTCTGATTTTAACTTCAACTAATCTGCACCAGAAAATTGTCACAGCCTTTGTTTCCTGTTAACTTGTATTCTATAATTTAAGGTGGAGTTGATATTTTATGTAAGCTTGTGTAAGATAAAAATCTATTCAAATGATACATGAATTTAATTTCCATGAATTTTCTCTAGAGAGCAATAATTGGTCAGTATTTGTGACAGGAAACAATGTAAATTGAATCCTTGTTGGCTGTTTCTTTTCCCCTGCATGCATGCAGAGCCATGTGATACCATGTCTTATGGCTGAGCCCTTACTGCTCCTCGTGTCAGAGCGGTTGTATTTACAATGATGGGCAGTGTACTGAAATGGTTTGACTTGACATTTACATGTCTGTTACAATGGATGGACCTGCTGAGTTTATGTTTAAATATCTCACTTGTGGCCCGTGGCTGTGATTAGTGATCAAATAAGCTGTTAGAGATAGTATTTCTTCCTACAGTGTTATCAGAGATCACAAATAATAGAAGTGCTACAAAAGCTAAGTTAATTCAGTGACAGATACATTTGATTTCTGACAAGTTATTCACAGTAGAAGTGTTTCTGTCAGTGTGGGTTATATTTTCATCCAGTGGTTATAAACCATGGATAATAAGTAAAAGAAGACAAGCCCAAACTTTACAGTTGGCCAAAGCACACAGACGTGTAAATGACATAACAGCTGCTGAGAAATCAGTCTCTGACATGGACACGCTGGTGAATACCAAACAGTATCAGGGGAAGACCAGCAAGCAGAATTGTAAATGTTTAAATTTTAATTTTGGCAAGCCCAAAATAAAGTGCCAAAGCCCTTTATCCTTCTGTAAATCATCTATATTGTTATTGGGAGTTGTGTGCATAGGAGTCAAGCTAGCAAGAGTGTTAGATGGCCTCTTTGCTACTCCTGCAGGATAAATTTTGTTGTTGATTTTCCAAACAGTTTTGCAAACTTTTTGCATAAAACTTCATAGACTGTAATAGGGATTAAGGCTGGGAAATTAATTGCAAATGAGATTAAGCCCCAATACGGCATGCAGCAATTTACAAATTGCAGTTGTTGCAATATTGCTTTAACTTGTCTTATGTCAATATTAGGGCTGGACAATTAATCGCAAATGAGATTAAATAGCAATATGGCATGCTGCAATTTAAAAAGCGCAGAAGTTGTAATATTTCTTTAACTTGAAATATGTCAAATAGCAGTCTAATGCACTCATTTTTGCAGCAGCATAGATTTATGCACACATTATACAAACATTCAAGTGTCAAATTTTTAAAAATCAATTACAAAAATCCTCCTTTTCGTGTTTTATGTATGTTTTGTTTTAGTCAAAATCAGTGGCATAAACATGATAATCCCCTTCAATTAAGCAACTAGTATCAAATTTGCAGTATGAGCAAAAATAACAAATTTCAATATAATTTTTAACCACCTCCCCCACCCCAGCTGCCTCCTTTATAGCGTACAGCTTGTTGCACCTTCATATTTAGATCCATGCTACTATGGATTAATTGCTTCTGAAATGTATTGTTTTATATACACATTGTCATTTATGTATCCATCTATATGGTGGTTTCTAGCCATGCGCTCCTTGGAAAGTCAAAGCATGCTGCTTTAACTCTGGGACCATCTTTTGAGGAGAGCTTTCTCTGACAAGTAAACTGTTGATCCATTTTGCAATAAAATGTAAAAATGTATGATGAGTGTTCCTGACTGAATGTAGGTTATGATATACAATGATTTGTTTCTTGAATTTGTTAAAAACTGCATAAGGTGGGTAACCTAATAATCGCATATTACATCACAATTGCAATATATGGAAAACCAATCAAAATTAGATTATTTTTGCAAATCGCTCAGCCCTAGTCAAAATACCGGTTTATAGGGGTGTGAATATCTCCTTCTCAAGACGATTTGATTCAAATCTCGATTCTCAGACTACGATTCGATTCACTGACGATTCATTAAAATACAGAACGATTTGGTCTGATTTGATCCAGTACAATGTGATTATAGAATCAAAATAACTTTTGATTTAACAAAAATTAGCAAGAAAGGGGAAAACAAGATAATTTAATAATAATCTAAGTTTTAACATTGTAACATTCTTGTAACATGTTGTAACATTCTGAAATTATGTTTTAGAAAGTTTTCATCACACCCAGGTGTCTTACTTTGACATTGAATTGGGAGATAAATATTAAAATGAGTTTTGACTGGTACATGTTTGTCCTTCTGTACTTGTAACTTCCTCAGCATTATTAATCCCAATAACAGTACAAACTAAATATCAAATTTTCCCAAGAAGCACAAATTAAAACGAATTTAAAATCACAAGGAGATTTGGATAGACAGAGTTCTGTGTGTCTGCTAGTACGGGAGAACAAGGGGTTAAAATAATATTGAAAACAGTCAAATTAAAACATTTTCTATACATTTTTTCCTTTCATAATTCCTTTTAATGTGAGAATCCAGTCTACATGTCGCAAAAACATGGTTATTTCCTTTCTCTTGGTATCTGACCGTTCTTGATTGTTTTCATTCTTGAATTACTTCACTGGAGAACAGCTGATCTCCAGCTCAGTGAAGTCCTCTCTGTTTAATATCATATCAGTGAGCTCAGATGTATTGATTATGTCACCAAATCAATCACTCCCAACGACACGTTCAGGCCCACAGTCCTGTCAGGCTCTGTCTGAACTGTAATGGGACCCCCACCATGTGTTGCCCCTAAATGTGTTTAATGGCAATGTTTCTCTGCCACAAATTTATCCGTAGCTTCCTTTTGTATTTTTTTTTTTTTTTGCCCAAATGCTTCTAAGATACTCAATATTGACTATAACCTCCATTTAATGGTGTCTTCATTTTTCTTGTACCTTATTTAGCAGAATGCTGCTAGACATGTTTCTACATATGTACAGTTCCAGTGTTTCATGATAGGTTGAGTTCATTTCCTTAGGTTCAGCTCAGTTTTTTCCTCTTGCTAGTGAATTGCATACAAATGTGTTCAGCTGGACTGTAAATGCTCTAAACCAGGGGGTTCAAAGTTGCTGTTAAGCAGACCTGGGTCTGTCTCCTCACACTTTCACCTCTTCACCCCCAGACACGTAAACATCCGTGCTGGAGGAAGTCGTGGTCAAACTTGGTCATATGATTGATTTGCATTACTTTTCTCTATTTCTTTGAGATTTGAAATGTAAATAGCTCAAAAGAAGTGACTGGCTTATATCATCTATGCCCATAATTGCCTTATTCTTATGCTAACCTCTGTCTAAGTTTCTGCACACAATTGATGCTGGTTTGGGGCTGAATGCAGAAGAAAGGGTTTTCACATCACTGTTGCTTCACATCAGAGGCCCTGCTGAGGTGCAGGTGGTGTTGTAGGACTGTAGGATCACATTCTGCCTGACAGCAGCAGCTTCTCCCATCATTACCAAACACATTCCTTTAGCAGCAGGGTGGAGTAATTTGTAATTTTTTTCTGTCTTCACTTTGCATAATGGCATTTGATATGATGCTTCCGTTGCCTTTGGTATTTACAGAATTCCACGTCTCAAGGGATTTTCACTGTGACTACAACTCCTCTATTTCACTGATTAGATTAATAAATAAGCCATCAGCCTGTATACAATGCCCATAAAATGTATTCACCCCCTTAGATGTTCTACCTTTTTATTGATTTTATAAGTCAGTCGTGGTCAATATTGGCTTTTTTGACAAAAAAGAAAGGACAAAAACCCTCTTTAATGTCAGAGTGAAAACAGATTTCTACAAATGAATGTCAGTTAGATAAAAATATGTTATGTGAACTCAGTGAGTGCATAAATATTCACCCACTTCAAATCACTATACAGTAGATGTATCTTTGGCTGCAATCACAACACTGTCTGTGTGGATAGGTCCTGCTTACCCTCTACCTTTACAAGCCTTCCAGGGCTGGCTGCTGAGAAGCATCCCCACAGCATGGTGCTGCCACCACTGTGCTTCACAGTGGGGGTGGTGTGTTTGGTGTTTGGTGTCCGACAAACATAATGTCTTGTCTGATGGCTGAAAAGCACCATTTTGGTCTCATCAGACTGAAGAACTTTCTCCCACTTGACCATGGAGTCTCCCACATACTTTTTGGTGAACTCTAGTTGAGATGAAATGAGTTTTCTTCAACAGTGACTTTCTCTTTGCCACTCTACCATAAAGTTTTGACTGGTGAAGAACCTGACTAACAGTTGTTGTATGCAGAGTCTCTCTCAACTCATCTCAGCTGCTGAAGCTTGTAACTCCTTCAGAGTAGTCATAGGTATCTTGGTGGTCTCTCTCACTGGTCTCCTTTTTGCATGGTCACTCAGTTTGTGAGAGATTTACATATGTGCCATATTCCTTCCATTTGTTGATGATGGATTTAACTGAACTCCGGGGGTGGGGGGGGTGGGGGGTGGGGGGGGGGGGGGGGGTTAGAGCCTTTTTGTATCCATGTACTGACCTATACGTTTCTATAACCATTTTTTTTTTCGAAGTTGCTTTGGGTGTACCTTTGTCTTTATGGTGTAATGGTAGCCAGGAATATTGATTAACTAGTGACTGGACCTTCCAGACACAGGCATCTTTGTACTACAATCACTTGAGACACATTCACTGCACTCAGGTGATCCCATTTCACTAAATGTAAGACTGCTTGCATCATTTGGATGGACCTCTGTTGAATTAGGTCAGTCACTTTAAAGTGGGTGAATATTTATGCAATCATTACATGTTTTTGTTGAATTAACGTTGATTTGTAGAAATCTGTTTTCACTTTGACATTAGAGTTTTTTTGTAATTTTTTTTGTCAGAAAACCAAATTATATTGACCATGATTGATTTATAAATTCAGTAAAAGCGTAAAACATCCAAGAGGATGAAAACTTTTTATAGGCACTGTATCACTGTTACAGGTCATCCTTAATGTTGGTTAAATATTATCCTGCCCTTGGGGGGTCTTGTTTCAACAAAACCAGTCCCAGACCCAGTATGAGTTTGACACCCCTGGTCATCTGCTGATCTCTTCTCCCAGGATAGTGGTTATTCTAATAGATATTTTATACTAATAGATACAGTCATGGACGGAAGTATTGGCACCCCTGGAATTTTTCCAGAACATACACCATTTCTCCCAGAAACTGTTATAATAACAAATTTACAATTTTTGGTATACATGTTTATTTCCTTTATGTGCATTGGAACAACACAAAAAAGCAGAAGAAAAAAGCCAAATTGACATAATTTTACACAAAACTCAAAAAATGTGCAGGACAAAATTATTGGCACTCTTTTAAAACTGTAGGTAAATCATTTTATTTCAAGCATGTGATGCTCATGTGCCTGTGTGTCACACCAAGCATGGAGAAGAGAAACAAGAGCTCAGAATTGTCTGAGGACTTAACAAGGAGACCGAGGAGAACCTCACTGCTGACAAAGAGACATAAAAAAGCCAGACTGTAGTTTGCAAAAATGTACCTGAGTAAGCCTCAATCCTTCTGGGAGAACATTTTGTGGACAGATGAGACTAAGGTAGAGCTTTTTGGAAAAGCACGTCATCCTACTGTTTACAGAAAACGAAATGAGGCCTACAAAGAAAAGAACGCAGTACCTACAGTCAAACATGGTGGAGGTTCACAGATGTTTTAGGGTTGTTTTGCTGCCTCTGGCACTGGGTGCCTTGACTGTGTGCAAGGCATCATTAAATCTGGAGACTATCAAAAGATTTTGGGCTGCACTGTAGGGCCTAGTGTCAGAAAGCTGGGTCTGCGTCAGAGGTCATGGGTGTTCCAGCAGGACAATGACCCCAAACATACCTCAAAAAACACCAAGAAATGGTTGGAGACAAAGCGCTGGAGAGTTCTTCAGTGGCCAGCAATGAGTCCAGATCTAAATCCCATTGAACACCTATGGAGAGATCTCAGAATTGCTGTTGTAAGAAGGCACCCTTCAAATCTGAGAGACCTGGAGCAGTTAGCAAAAGAAGAGTGGTCCAGATTTCTAGTTGAAAAGGTGTAAGAAGCTTGTTGATGGTTATAGGAAGCGGTTAGTTTCAGTTGTTTTTTCCCAAGGGTGTGCATCCAAATATTAAGTTGAGGGGGCCAACCATTTTGTCCTGCCCATTTTTTGAGTTTCGTGTAAAATTATGTCAATTTTGGCTTTTTTCTTCTGCTTTTTTGTGTTGTTCCAATGCACATGAATGAAATAAACATGTGCATACCAAAAACATTTGAAATTGCAACAGTTTCTGGGAGAAATACTTTCTGGAAAAATTCCAGGAGTGCCAATACTTTCGTCCATGACTGTATGTGATACCATGCTCACTAGCTGTAAGCTAGATTTTTCTTATCTTCATTTTATCTTAAGTCTTCATTGCTTGATTGATAAATGAACAGGGTTACTGCTTTGTTAGATGTGATCGTTTGTGTTTTAAAAAAAGTAAAGACAGAACAAACTTCTGACCTAGCTGTCAAGCTTGAAAAGGTTCTGCATTTACGGATCATCAGAGCAATCTGAAGTGGTCTTCATGAGTCATTGAGCCACAGTGTGTTTAACCCTCGTCTGTGGAGCTGCATCTTTGAATTCCATGTCTCTTTTATTATGCTGATTTTGTCACATAGTGGATATAATGCTGCCTTGGATTACCTTTGCCCAGCTGGAATGATGTAATATAGTCATGTAAATTGTGGCGGTGTTGGGTGGGGGTTGAGTTCATTAGACTTTAATAGGTGGGCCAGTCTTTATTAAGAAGTCAGTGTCAGGAAGCATGTAACTTCAAAGGTTTTTATTCCGTGTTCAAGAAGAAAGATCTCTGAGCTCCCTCCTTTTTGTTGTTGTTTTTGATTTTAATTACACAAAAGTATTTATCTTTGGTCTCAACACCTGGTCGTCACATTTTGCATCTTTTCCTGTAGCTGTTCATACTGGAGCCTTCCATAAGTGTGACAAGGCTTTTAAGTAAACAGACCCTGAATCTGGAAGCCCTTGCTAATAGAGGCTTTACCTAATCTGTTCTTAAAGCTCGTACCTCAGCTTACAGCTCTCTTTGTGGCTGTGCCTTGTGGGCCTGGGAGCACTTAATGTTTATTTATATCACACTGGTCTCTGCATGACAGCATGTCCTTCGAACAGGCTTGTGAAGTTGTAATTCTTCTCTCTTTTGCAATTTGTTGCTAATCAGCCCAACTTTTCTACATTTGCACCACCAGGTCTAACACTGCAAGCCTGCCGTGGCTTTGCTTTATAGTACCAGCAACTGATCCAACAAGTGTGCCTCAAGTATTCCTTTGTTAAGCTATTGAAACATCAGTGGATCCACTTCTATACTTGAAGATATTCTCTTCAAGTGAAGTCTTAAATGAAGTCCTGAGTTTGAGATCCTTTGCCCCCTCACCCAGATATCAGACTAATAAAAGCCAGTACCCCTCCTCCTCTTCCTGTCCAGACTCATTCAGTGTTTGGCCAAAAGATTCTGACACCCCAAATCAGTTATGTCTTCCTGTGCCAAGTTTGACAGTAATGGATATCAGATTCATGTACGCACAGATCCATTAAATCTGTTCTGCAGAAAGGTTCTCTCTGGCTTTCACACATTTTTTTCCACTTTAGTCTTTGTTTAGTTACATATAAGTAAAAGTGTAGAATCTGGTCGGGGTAGGGAATTAGTTTGGGAAGTCTTTTGGGTTGTAGTTTGACCAGTCAGATTGGCTAGCTTTGTGGAAAGCTAAAACAACAATTAAATTCAAGACAGTTTACTTTATTTATCCTTTAGGAACTTGGTTTGTATAAACGCATTAGCATGTTCAACAAAACATGTTTGGATTGAGACTAAAATTAGGTGGAATGCTAACACACCTTGATGACATAATCATGTGATGATTGTTTAGGTATTTATCACATAGTTTTCTGCATGCAGGTACAGCCAGCATTTCATTGTAGACCAGAAACTTTAATTTGAGCATCAAATCTGTATGACATTCTGTCACAAAGGCCAATCAGTGTTGAGATTTCCAGACTTTATGGGATACATTAGAAAAGATCAGACAACTATTAAAACAACAAGATAAAGGTTTTTCTTCTCCTCATGAGGGTAGACCTAGGCCCTCATAATTCCCTTGGAGCATTTGTGTGTGCATGCCACACCACCAGTGATGAAAGACTTACTTGTAACTATGCTGCATTCAGTTTATGCAGTATTGCATTTGTTGTATTTCTTACCTTTTAATGAGAGCTTTACTCTCTTTTCTTCACAAGCCTTGGAAGTGAGAGGACCTGGATAACACTGATGTAAAGCCTTAAACAAATTCAGGTTATCTGGCAACTGTCTTCTCCTAGTTTTGTGAAGTGACGTGTCTTCTGCCAGTCCTCTGGCAATAACTTTCACAGTGGTTGGGTAAAATCCCTGAATAAGGTAAAATTTTGACTTTCAGAAAAGCCACTTCTGTGTACACACTCAGACTACAGAGAAGGGGAGACTTCAGAAGAGCTGGCTGATGATAATAGAGCAACACTGATCCTAAAGGTACACATAACAGAGTCAGGGGAGCAGTTCTTCAACCCACACCCTAAACTGCCAGGCTTTAAGTGAACGTCTCCCAAAGCTGCTTATTATACACATAGAGTTGGGAAACTAAACATGTTAAAATAAATTCCTGTTTTTACACTCTGTTTCCCTGTCCCACATCTGGATCATATTTCTCAGAAGACAAATTTGATATATAATGTTTTGGTAACGCTTTATTTTAGCTCTAATTACCTAGTAATTTTATTGTAATAAGTGGGAATTGTCTAGTGATTCTCAAGAATTAGGTGTAATTACTTTGTAATAAATTGGCAAGTTTTACAAAGTAGTAACTTGTAAATGTTCATCAAGTATTTGCCTTGTAATAATGTATTAATCTTGATTATTTATACATTATTAAATCCTTGTAGAACTGCAGCAACTCTCTGGGAATTAGGTGGTATTTTACCTTAACCCCAACACCTAGCCATATGAATCACTTGAAAATTATTAAAGAAGGACTCACTTTGATATAGTGGGCCAAAATAAAGAAAATAGCAACCTAGGAATTATCAAGCAACATACATAGATCATCTTATTTCTAAGATATAACTTGGTAAAACAGTACTTAATTACCAGAAAATTGCTGCAGTTTTATGGGAGTTGGTGGTTAGGGGTTAGGGGGATAGGCTAAAATACCACCTAATTACCAGAGAATTGCCACAGTATTACAACAGTTAGAGTTGAGGCTCTAATGGAGGGCAGCAGCATCACTTCAGTTCAAACAGCCTGCATCTTTGTGTCGAGTTTAAGATGTTTCCAAGTTATTTACAGCGTAACCACTATGAAACAGTGCTGTATTGCTCCTCTGTCTGCTGCTGCTGTCAGCCAGACGGACTCTCCACCGTTTCATTCTCATACACACAGCCCTACTTATTTGTTGAGAGAAATAGTTGTTCGGTCGCTCTGATAAGATTTTAAATCTGAGCTGAAAATGTGCCATAAAGCTTCCTGTGTCATAAGCATTTTTTAGATAACCTCAAAACTGTGACTTTGAGGGAAAATTGTTGGCATATTGTGTGGCAGTGTTTAACTGTGTCAGGATTCTGGTGAATCAATCCCATTGGGCTCTTAGCTCTTTTATTTTTTGTCAATCTCAATACTATTACTTTTGCCTCTCAGTAATGTTTAACATTACAGCTTCTAACGATCACGATGGAGATGAAACATCCATGGGGGACACGAATAAGGAAAAAATCATAATCACAATTAGTTAGATTGAAATCACATTCATTGAAACAGGATTACTGATTTATAATCTTCATCTGTGCATACAATTCAAACAAGAAGCCCTAAGGAAATCATGTTGCCTTGAGAGGCTTAGAATAAGTAAAAAATTGCCCTAGAGACAAATTCAGAATAAAAGCAGTGTTTGAAAAAGTCAGTATTCTTATCGTTAAAAAGAGATGGTACTTTTACTTAGAAATTTAATGTGGAAGTATACCTAGCATTCTTTTTAAGGTAAGTATTGACTGCAGGATATACACTTGGCAGTTGCCTTTGAGTTTTAGTTTATTAAAAGCATTTCAACCAGTAAATACAATTAAAAAGTATAGATGTATTTTAATACATGATAAAAGCCATGTGGATTTTTCTGACTTTGGAAAGATTAGTCTCTATTAGAATAATAATAAATCATACTCCATCCCTAGTTTAAGTTAGTTATGTTTTTTATGATATTATTTTGTTGGTGTGTTATTTCCGACATAGCTGACATGATTCGAATTAAATCAATACAAATTTCATTTGTTATGAACAAAGCCAAGCTGATTCAATCTGAGATTCAGAACATCCTGCTCCACATTTCTTTTGGAGGTTGTATCCAGGGGTGGAAAGTAACTAATTGTAATTACATTTACTCAAATACTGTGATTGAGTACTAGTACTTTTTCAGTGCTTCTAAGATTCACTACTCTTACTTTTACTTGAGCCTATTTTGGGGAGAGTATTGTACTTCCGCACATTTGAAAAAGCATCAAGTACTGAGTAAAAAAATAAACACTAGAAGCCAGAACAAGGAGGTCAAAGCCTCATGCCAACTACAAGAAATTGGACATTAGTTTGACTTTCACAACACATGATGGTCAGTAGCACATTGTGAGAGAACCATTCCCCATTTCATCCCCAAATAGCAGTCACACATTAGATTAAGTCACAGCTTACACTAAACAACCAGGTTGGAGAACCATTTTCTCATGTAGTTATTGCACATTATGGAAGATCATACTTCACTGTGAAAGCCCCTTGGGTATTAAAAGTAACTACTCAGTGCCTTGAGTAAACTTTAAATGACCTTGTTACTTTTACTAGAGTAGAATTATAGAACAATACTTTTACTTCCACTTAAAGTCCCTGTAAAATATTTTTTTTAAAAGTTTGCTATAGGTTTGTTGTATGACAGGCCACTGTGTTATGAACCTCCCTGGTCAAATTTCAGTCATGAAAAACATCTCTATGTCTATAAAATTAAGCTTCAAAATCATGAAAAATGAGGCAGTAAAAGCTGCTCCAGGATGGTGTGGCTGTGTCTATTGAATCAGCTGAAGCCACACCCACTCATGAGAAATACAAATATCTAAAAAAAAATGCTTCTGATCAGAGCTCAGCTGCCTGGCTCTATGCCAAAGCAGAGAGTTAGAAGTTTGGGATTAAATCTACTGTTTTCTGGCACAAATCTCTCCATTATGATACTTTTAATGATCCATAGGCCACTGTGGCTGATAGATTTGGGAAATTTATCTCACAATGAACAAAAACATAGCATTTAGCTGGCTGTTACCTTCAGTAAAGGCAGTGACATGGACTAAAAACAGCCTGTACTGAGATGAACTGCCCGGTAATTTTCTATCATTGTAGTGTTAGGGAGGCGGGGTCCTTTCCCCATCAGGACCAGTGATGCCATGGGCTCTTAATATTAATCCTTCACATGTTAATATTACTGTCTAAATAAAAAATTCATTCACACATAGATCTCAGTGTTTTCACATGTTTACAGCAGCCTTATTCCAACAGATCTAGTGTTAAGACACAAAGTCTGGATTTCACTTTACAGGGTCTTTGAGAACATTTTATCCTAAGTTACTGTACTTTTACTTGAGTGCAATAGTCCTGTACTTTTTCTACCTCTGGTTATAAATCATGTATTTGAGTGTTGTTTTTTTTTTAATTCTGGCAATGATGAGCTTCATTTCTTTGTCTCATAATCACACCATTAATTTGGACAGCTGTATGTGTGATGATCACCCCTCCAAGCTAACAAAACACTTCTCATGCTTCAGTTTTGTAGTGATCTGTTTTTGTTTTCTCTTCAACAGCTGTGCCATACCCTCCGCAACATAAGCTGACTATGAAAGAGCTGTATGAGGATGGAAAGCCTAACGCTGAGCTGCTTCGCAACCATCTTGTTAAAGAAGGCAGAGTGGAGGAAGAAGTTGCTTTAAAGATCATCAATGATGGGGCCAACATTCTCCGCCAAGAGAAGTGCATGCTGGAAGTGGAGGCCCCTATAACAGGTAGGCTTGCTGTTGAAATGGGTCATGGTTTTTGATTACTTTTAAAAAGTATTCAAGGGACCTTTATCTCACTGTAATCTGTTTTATCTGACTGTATATGAACACAATATGGCAGTCTTTATGTTGGAAATCTGTCCATCCATCTGTTAACCATGTTGTCCATGATAACCTCACCCCCTAAAACAAGCTGTTGATGTAAAACCCGTGAGTAAAGGTGACAGAAGACAGATGTTTTTTGCCACTGTAATTTTAGTTCATGAGAGCAGATAAAGTTATTTATATAAATCACTATTACTGCTACTATGTAAAGTTCTCTGTACGTCTTAGCGTGCACTTATGCAAGTGCAGGAGCATACTCAGTAGCAGCTTATTCAGTCAACAAAGTAAGCATGGCTAATAAGAAGAGATTGAAGGTATGGCTCTACTTTTCAAAATTCAGATTACATTGCAATATTTGTGATATGAAGTGCAAAGCTTGCCACGGCAATACTAATTTGCAGTGTGATGAGTCAAAATAGCGACCACTGCTTCTTTCTCTCTTGCTCACTTAACCACCTCCCTTTCTCTCTCACCGAAACCTCACTTTAAACACCGTGATTTGTATTATGTGGATATCAACCTTGGAAATGTACCAGATGAAGGCATAAGTTTATTCTCTCAGCCACCTAACAGACTGAATAAAAGTTGCTCTCTGTCTCCAACTTGGCACGGGTGGTGCTGAAAGATGCCAAAGCTGCAGAAATAAAGCCCCTTATAACAGTGTATCTAAATAATTAGAATATCATATAACAATTCCTTTTTTTCCCTGTGATTTACTTCAGAAAGTAACATTTCCATATATTTTCGATTCATCTCATACAAAGTGATACATTTCAAGACTTTTGTTTTAATCCTCATGTTTAGGGCTTATAGCTCACAAAAATCAAAAATCCACTATCCCTGTCTTGGCAGCTGCCCACAGTGAAGCCAAAACTACCAGAAACTGGTTTGCTCACTATTGTGGTACTGTGCTTGAGTGGCCAGCCAACTAGCCTTACCTGAACCCTGAAGGTTCAGGTCAGACCAGGAACTGCCAAAAGGAAGATGAGAGACATCAGACTCAATAAAGAACAGCTGAAGACTGCTATCAGAGCAAGCTGGGCTTCATTGGACTCCAGTAGTGACACAGACTGATTGGCTCCATGCCATGTCACACATGTAGATGCAGTAGTTTGTGTAAAGGAACTCCAACCAATTACTGAATGCATAAATGAGCATAATATTCCAGAAGGCTTTTTGGATTCTTGTTTTATGTTATTCAGACATTTTGAGCTTGCAGATTTTTTATTCTGTGCTGCGAGTACATTGGGTATATTGGTGGACCTCAGGTAGACCGTATGGCAGTGTGCTAGTGAACAAGCTGCTAACTAGCTAACAGGCTACGAGGAGTCATACATTTTTCTGTTGGATATGAAATACTGTCAGGTTAATCACTTTGATATGGTATATTGTAAGATTTATCAGTCGATATTAAGTGCTGTCAGATCATGTATGCAGTTTTAAATATATATTTATATGTTAAATAAGATTATTTTCTTAAATCATTCAGTCCTATGGGGAAATATAGTATTCTCAGTTGCAGCTTGCATTTTTATGTCAGTTTTTAGTTTGAAAATTTTACATTTGTTGCTTCCTGCTGCAAAAGCCCTTAGATATATATATCCTGTTTACTTTATTTATTGTTTTTTTTTTGTTTGTTTGTTTGCTTTTTTAAGGAGGGTTGATTTTTGTTATTATTTATTTGTAGTTATTATTTCTACATACTTCCTTTTTGCAGTTTCAGACTTTTATTTTACATTTTCAGGTTGCTGCAGTTGCTGCTGTTTTTACAGTGCACTTCAGTTTCAAATATTTGATTTGAAAACATGACTTTTGTTGCTATGACCTGTTTCTGTGTGAAGCTAGCACAAAGTTTAAATAAATTTAATGGGAATTATATTATGTTTTAAACATTTATTGAAACAATAAGAATGTTAATTATGATTTTAAAAATGTAGTAGTTATTATCAGGTATCTACATATCTATCAGCCTCAGATCAAACCTCAAAAAAGGGGCATTGGGGTGTTGGGCTTTCTCTGCTCTGAATTTCTCAAAATTACATTTCCCCCATTATCATAGGAAAACACTTGTTATATAGTTTATACAAAGGTCTTTTGGTGAAGAAAACATGCACTGGCATTTTTTTTCTTAGGGTTTTATCAGTTAAACAAGGAAGAAAATTTTGGAACCACTGGGTTCATTGATACATGAGAGTATGAATGAACTCTTTTACAAGTGTAAAAGATGTACAGTTTTGAAGGGGGCGGGGTGGGGTTAGAGTTCTGTATTATAGAGTTGAGTTGGGGGATTGAACTTACAACAATGCAACTTCCTCAAAGGGGAATAACTACCATGGTCCATCATGGGCAGTGAGTCGCAGGGGTCAAGAACAGAATGTGCTTATAATACATTTAATCAGTTTGAAGGTCATATATCTTGTATTTATATGGAATCTATGTAATCTATTCAGTTGTATCTAGCTAATCTAATCTCTGAATGCAGGTTTGCATTATTTGCAAATCACGTTTTGTGTTTTTAACCACATTTTACACAATGTTCCAAAATCTGTGGAACTGGGCTTTGTACTAATCCATCCACAGACTTTTGGACCATCTTTTCGACCATCAAAGTGCAGCTATGCAGTCTTTCAGCTCATTCATCAGTTTAAATGCTAACTCAGGGTTCCTGCAAACCCTTAAGTAGCTTAAATGTGATTGTTAAAGGTGCGCAGGAACCATGTAACTGGTTTCGAGTATTCTGTCATTTTCCAAACAGCAATCAAAGTTTCTTGCTCCTTTGCAATGCAGTCATATTGTTAACTGCTTTGATTTATCTGCCATGTTTGTTTTTTAAACTCTCCACTAAACCAACAAGCATTGAAACTGTCTGGCTGTTGGCAGGATATACATCCAATCTGTTTAACCTCTATTATACCATGGTCTTGATGAATACTCAATTCTGATTGGCTCTGGATGTTCCAATGATGTCCAATAACTTCTGATATATGGATACTAACGGGCTTCTCAAGTAGTCAAAAAATCTACACTGCTCCAAATTAATGCACTGCAGCCATTGGACAAGACAAGTAACCATAATAGCATCAAGTAGTCATACTCTCCGAGGACAAATTAAATAAAACAATGAGCGAATTCATAATTTCATTTAATTTGTTTTGGTAAGAGGAGTGAAGTATTCCTCTTAACATCACATGATTGGCATCATAACACACAAGCTACAAGAAGAAGCACACAACTTATTTCCAGGCTCACCTTAACACTCACTTCCCTTCTATAAACTATTGTCAGAGGATTTAAATGACTTAAAATGAAAGAAAAAATCCAGTATTTCTTTGTAGAGCCAAAAGAAATGTTTCTGGTAAACCGGTATGATAATGTCTGATGAATATTGACGTGTTATATGTGGAGTCAGGACCTGCAGGGCGTGGACAGCTCTGTGACCTCGTAGTGCAGAAGGAGGTATTATTCTGTTTATTCACTCAGGGCCGGTCTGATAAAACAAAGCTTTTTATCAGATGACTGTCCATGTTAACTTACAGGATTATAGTCTGATCACAGATGACTCTCTGTCTTCCTCGTCTTCATGCCTTTGTACTTATACTTGATAAGTTTTTTTGTTTAGTAGTGACTTCTTATCTATGGCCAGTTCTTTTTACTGGAGTACTGAACAGCGTTTACATTTCCTAAGAACGTTATGGGATTGGAATGACTATTCCAGTTATTAGTCAAACCTTCAGGAGTTGCTAGGGAAAAGGAAATGGTGCTTTAGTAAAACTTTCTATTTTGATTGCAAAACGTATGAAGTGATAAATCGGTTGTTTTATTAATTTGTTTCTTTGACAATGACCATGGTATAAGCAGGCTAATGCCTGACGAGGTGTCCACTTATCAGGGATTATGGACTGTTGTCTGGCACATTGTCTCCAATACCTAACCAGGCTATCTGAGTCAGGATTAGAGCGATACAAGGGTCCGATCAGCCCTTCCCTAGTTCATTCAGCAACAGAGGAGACCCTGAAATGTTCTCGCCTTTTTGGACTTGGTTGCATAGCCCTTTAACTGTGGTTTGATGTCTCTGCTGAGAGTCTTTTTTGCCATCTTTCAGCAAATTCAGTGAGGATGAGAATGTGTTGGAAGAGTCTGTATGGCTGTGGCAAGCATGCACAAACCTTTTCAGGCAGAGACCTGGGACCATGGCTATTCACTGATGGAGCACAGCCCACCTAAGTCTGATGACCCGTGCAGTTTCTTTTACATTTATGTATATCTATTTTGAGCTGAACAGCTCTTGTTGTCTTTATGGAAGTGATTTTACACCAATAAATTTGCTGTAAAGTAGCACATGTGATGCTTCTCAGCCAATTAAATCCTCTACTTGGATCAACAATGAGAGCAGAGCAAGTTGGGTGTGTGACAACAACAGAAACACACATGGAGGAGCCCTCAGACGAGAGAGGGAGTTGTTTATGTTCTGCAAGTAAAAGTACACGAGTCAGGGAAAGTCATGATATGCTCTAAAAAGAGAATAATAGTGAGCACAAACAGAGCTTTTCATCTAGGATGGATGGAGAAGGACGTTCTCATTCTCCTGACTGGCAGTTTATAGAGCCAAAACAAGGGGCCCTCTCTGTCCCTAAGCACCCACAGGCAGCCTCGTCCTCGCTTAGTTTGACTGCAGCAGAGTAGAAGACGAACGCCTGTTTCGGACTGGGATCGTGTTTTGCTGCTTGCGAGTGCCGCGCATGTCAGCCGCAACTCCCTGCTGTCAAAACCCTGCTCTCAAAGCCCTGCTCTCAAAGCCCTGTTCTCAAAGCAACTTCATTTAGTGTTCAGAGGAAGTGTGTTGGGAACTATTCAAAATACAAGGATTCTGTACAAGTGAACGGAGTTTCTCTACAGAAATGCTAAACCGGGCTTTTACTTTGAAAAGCACAAACCAGAAAAGCATCATACGGTGTTTATCTTTCCTGTGACATATTCAACCAGTGTGGAGACAGAAAGTTTCACTTATAGTAGATCTTTAGAGAACAACTTTATAAAACAGCGCATTTAAGCTTGTGGCCTTCCTCGGGTTTATCAAGAAACACATAGTAAACATATTCTATGTGCATATTTGCCACAATGATGTAAATATGGCTCTCCATTTATCATTTTCCAGTCTAATATGGTCCACAGTATAAGACTATTATACAGCGATTTAATGTCGTCTAAGTTGCATCTTTGTAAAATAAACAAAGATAAATGCAACTGGTTATTCACGTTCACATTTGTGTTCATGTACTGTATATATCCAGTGTATATCAATGTTCTTATTTCATATATCGGCCAAAATATCGGTTATCGGCCAATATATTGGATATCAGCTTTTTTTTTAGCCCCCAATATTGGTATTGGCATCGGCCCGAAAAATCCCATATCGGTTGGGCTCTAGTTTCAATAGCCACAGAAGAAGCTTCTGCTATGGTGGGGACAGAAAGGAGCTGTGCCAAGAATTAAACAGGGCAATCCAAGCTCATATCACCGCAGAATTCATCAGTACTGTTTTTGATGGCTGAATTGGTTGCCTCAAAGGTCATGGGTTTGACCCCCAGCTCATACAGTCACATGTCGATGTATTGATGGGACACTTAACCCCAGTTTCCTCCCACTGCTGCGTTTGTGGCGTGTATCTAAGGAGGGAAATACAGTTTGCTACCTGATGACAGCTGTCCAGTCCTTCCAGAGGAAACTCCAGGTTTTCAAGGAAGACCTGCAGAAGACTGTGTAAACTTGCCATCAGTGAGGGAACAGGTTCAGAGTAAGAGAGATGTTTCTGCTTTTGTGAAGCAGGTTGTAAACTTGAGCAAGCATTTAGGAGCTGGAGGAGCATTATGGAGGAAATGACTCTGTCACTTTCTGGCTTTCCCAAGTTTTAGAACAGTAGCAGCATTAATTCTGACCATGTTCAGATCCACATATTACCAGTGATGTTTACCTGTGCAATGTTTCCTCAATCCTTTTAAAATCATTCTAATTGGGGATTTCAGATTAACTTTTAATATGGATGCTAAATAAAGTGATCTGAATATGATGTGAATATTCTTACAGCAAAATTGAATTACTGTAAAAGTATTTTGACATGCCATAGCTGTTCGAAAGTGCAGCAGAACAACTGTTTCCTTCACGTAACAATAAATCAAAAATGTGCTCTCATTGAAATTGATCTTTGTCCATTATTAACTAGTGTTGTACTCAAGACCACACTGTCCGAGACCAAGACTTGCCCGAGACCAGAGTGCAAGACAAAAGACAAAACCAAGACTTGTGGTCTTAGTTTTGGGCCCCGACATTCAAAATGTGGTCTAGTGCTACAACACTAGTATTAACTAAAACAAAGCAGAAAGTAGGAGCAGCCAATGATAAACTCAAGTGTTGATGAAGTAGAACAAGTCAAGTGAGAACAGGACATCAGTTTAGTCAGCTACGATGTACTGCTTTCTGTTTCTTCAGCTCTCATCTTCAGTCTAGTGTTTTTGGTAAGCAGGCCAGAGTCACAGATTCTTCCTGTTTCATACACAAGCTCTGCCATCGCTGCTTGACTCCTCCATTCTTCCATGAGTTTGTTCTCCTGTTTTTTCTCCAGTCTGGGACTTTGTATTTTTGTATTTTTTTGTCTTTGTTTCAGAAGGAATTTACATTATGTTCAATGAGCGATCCTTCTACTGCTGTTTATCTAAATAAGACTGAAAGCTCAACAGTGCAGACTTCTCCAGTAGTTGATAAACAGTAGGACAGTGCAGGTCAGCTGGACCTTCAGACAATCAGATAAGGTGTCCAGTAGAGCAGTTTAATCCAAACCAGAAAGACCCTTCATGGACACTGATTGGAAAAACAGGTGACATAACCACACCTCTTTTTGGAAGGAAATTTAATTTGCAATGTGCTTTTTCAGATTGGCATGTTTATGACTGGTTCATTCTGATTAGGTTTTTATTCCAATTATTTATGAAGTATGGCTATTAGAAAATAAGTCTAATGCTGTAATACAATTGCACTGAACACGAGCATCTTTTATTGTCTCTCCTCTCCCTCTGCATCAACACACTGCTGCATTTAGTCTTCACTGATCAAAGCAGTGCAGTAGGTATTCTTCAGTCATCTCAGAAGCTCTGTTGTTCTTTTAACTTCTGATAGACTCAAAATGTGCTCCTTTGAGCACAAATTTGATCTTAGGAAAAGGAAAAAGTCTCACAGTGCTAGATCAGGTGAACAGGGAAGGTGATCAGGAGCTGTGATGTGGTTTTGGGTCCAGAAACTGCTTTTTTGAGAGCGCAGTGTGAGCTGGCGCGTTGTCTCGATGAAGAATGAAACCATTTCTCCACAACTTGTCTCGATGAAGAATGAAACCATTTCTCCACAACTGTGGTCTCTTTATACAGAATTTTTCTCAGTTTCTCTAGAACCTGTTTGTAATAGTGTTGATTCACCGTTAACCCCTCTGGAACCTCCAAAATGATACACCTAATGTCAAAGAAAACAACCAACATGGCCTTGAATTTGGACTTGCTTTGTGGTGCTTTTTTTTTCATCCTTTGTGACGATGATGTTTTCCAATGCATTGACTGCCATTTTGTCTCAGGATCATATTGGAAGATCCACGTTTCAACACATGAAATTGTCTGGTAAAGTTTGTAGCTAATCATTTCTGATGCCTTAAAGGGGACATATTATGCAAAATACACTTTTTCAGGCTTTTCTAACAAAAATATGGCATGTCATTGTCTGCATAGCTACTGTCAGACAGCGTTTTCCACTATGAACATGATTCTACAACGATCATTCCAAGTTCAACAACAAAAACCTGCACATGTGTATGAGAATGGCCCGACACCATTAAACTCTGTGAAGACCAAGCAATAGAGGGAAGAGTGAAGAATGAGAGTTAAGGTCGTCTGAACTGTTCATATGTGCCGAGTATGTCCTTGATAATGTTGATTGCAAAATGCAGTTTTCAAAAATTTGAATTTAGAATCAAGCCCTTTATTTTAAGATGTCACTTTTAAAAATGCTTTATTTTTTAATACCTAACTTATTTCACTTGAATTAAAAACAAATTACTTTGATAATCTTTATTTTTATTTTTCAATGACCCAAGTTCTCTGTCAGAATAAATGATGATAATTGCAGAGAAACAGGAAGAGTGTAGCGTAAAGGAAAGCAGAGGAACAGCTGTGTGGTTTCTCTCTGCCTACCTGCTCTCATCAGAATCAGCCTGTCACATGGTCACAGCTAGACTGACTTCACCAACACAGAAAATGTCGTCATTATCACACATTTTAGTTTCACAACTTCACCTGCAAACACTTTTCGTCTTGTGCCATAATGAGCCAGCTTGGACAAATCAGATTTAACAAAAACAAGGATCAGTCCAAGTAAGGAGGGGCTGCTCATATCCCCCCTCAACTTTGAAATTATTTGACCCAGTCTCACATAAAACGTTCTCCACTGTCTACACTGAGCCAGACTGACTCGCGTGACGGCCGTACAAGTATTTACACACTACCAGCCGGATTAGCCTGGAATGGGTCGGCCAGTTCGGTCCCGAACTTCCCAATGCCCCCCCCCCCCCCCCGTTGATTATGACAGACAGGACAAAAAAAAACAAACCCTGAAAAGTTAAAATACCAATTATTTTTTAATTTGAATGTAGAGATCAATGTGCAGGTACTTTATCCTTTGAGTATAAAAAACTTTATGTTTTTGTAAAAAATAGAAATTTCTACTAAAATTTTAATCAGAACAAAAATATTGCTTAAAATATCTGTTTTTTGTATGTTGACTGCCTTCATTAGTATTGAAAATGCTATTTGTTTTTGTCATATGGGGACATGTGCCACCTTCAGCCACACCCCACTGCTGCGCTGCTTCTCCTCTGAGAGGAGCTCACAGGCTGATAGACAGAAGAAGACTTCTGATTTATGAAGTTTGTCAGGATTCATGATGTCCCATGAATGGGACTCCCATCAAACAGGGCTTAAAAGCTGCTATTACTATATTAGTCTCGGTAGACACCAGAGTTGGGCTCATTGGCTCCCACTGTTACCTCTGTGTTGCTCTCTAGAGGGTTTTTGATGTCTACCAGGCCTCTGTGCTCCACAGAAAACATTTAAAAACACACACGACATGTGGATTTTTACTCTCTTTCACTGTTGTTGTTCAGCCAAGTGTTTGATTCTCACGCTCACTCCTGTGTATCTATAAACCCTCCTGTGTGTGTGGAACTGACATCCCCCTTACGTTCTGCAAAGAGAAGAGCGGCCTTACTCTGCCTCTGATTAACTCTACAACTAAAGCTCACCCATCTAACAGACAAAGACAGAGTATTAACCGCTCAGAAGAAGAGTAGGACATGAGGGATGAAAATACAGAGCGAATTGCATCCCATATTCAAAACGGGATGTTGCATTTGGTTGTCAAATACAGGGCAGCTAACTTCATCTTTTTGACATGTAATGCTTCATGAAACTTTGTGCAGGCTACAGTAGTCACCGGCTTTAGCCAAGTCATAGTAGGAACAATAATGAGGAAGCTTACCTCTGCCTGCAGCAGACTCATGAGGCCGTTGGAGTTTCTACATTTTAGAGTGTGTTAGAGAGTAAACTCCGTCTCCTCTGGCAGAGTGAGCGTTTGTGTTATACAGGACAAGTGACGGGTAATGGAGCAAGGCAATGGGGCAAATAATGGGGGAAGGTAGAGGGGCAAACTGAAGCAAAAAATGCAACAATTTTAGATTTTATAGAAAATCTGTACATGTTTCAGAATTTTTTATGGTATCAGTTTCCAGCCCATGCATCCAAGAAGTCTTCTGAGAGGTATCAAGGACAATTAGAGCAACAGTGTGGTTAGGGTTAGGTATTGTTTGAATTTTTTCTAATACCAGTGCTAAATTAATACTTTTTACATGGTGCCAGTGCCTTAACGATGCCTGAATCAATACTTTTGAGAGAAAAAAAATGTAAGTTGAATGTCAGCGGTAGAATTAAAGTTGTCAGGGTATCAAAATGATTTGCAGAGATATCTTTATAAGGGGGCCTTTCTGTGTGGAGTTTGCATGTTCTCCCCCGTGCACGCTTTCTCCCACCACCAAAGACATGCTCATTAGGTTAATTAGTGACTCTAAATTGACCGTAGGTGTGAATGTGAGCGTGCCTGGTTGTTTGTCTCTATATGTCAGCCCTGCGATTGACTGGCGACCAGTCCAGGGTGTACCCTGCCTCTTGCCCAATGACTGCCAGGATAGGCTCCAACGGGATAAGCGGTACAGAAAATGGATGGATGGGATCTTTACAAGGTGCCAGCTGGACACGGAATAAGAAAAGGAACACATAACACATAAATCACACAAATTCCCCAACGTATCTCTTGCCTTTCATTGGGTGGATAGGGGCCGCATTAGGGTGGCAGGGTATTGAAATGGTGTGTCATTATCTGTGTTGGCAGGCTCATTTATGTTGCTTTAAAATGTGGTAAAAGCAGAGACTGAGCTATTATTTTTCTGTTTGCAGTATGTGGGGATGTCCATGGCCAATTCTTTGACCTTATGAAGTTATTTGAAGTGGGTGGATCTCCCAGTAACACACGGTACCTCTTCCTCGGGGACTATGTAGATCGAGGATACTTCAGTATTGAGGTAAGTTTTTTAATCTTAACTTGCTTTTGCTTGTAAATTTACTAGCCCTAAAGTATGCAGATTTTTTTGTTTTGTTTGCTCTGTTTTTTTTCATTGCCATTGTCAGCAGAACATCCATCAGCTTTGATACCAAGTCAGTATTAATGACATCCGCAATATTATCATTAACAGTTTTGATAATGCAGAGCTTTAAATGCTGAGGTGTTCTTCAAAGAGCTGGATCTTCAACTTTTCCTAAATGGACTGTGATTAAATGAACTGAAGTTCATCCTTTCATTGCCAAAGAGGAGAGGAGTCCAGCCTGTGACTATGCTTACTTTTTTGTCAAAGGGACACCAAGTACCTTTATTGGCTGAGTGCAGTAGCAGTGTTAATTTCATTGACTAAAACTATGGCTCAAAATGTTTGTCAACAGCCTTTTTTTCAATAAGAAAAACTAAACTAAGACTAACTAAGAATAGATCTTTGATGACTAAAACTGAATGAAAATAAGTATATTTTTTGTAAAGATGAGTAAAACAAGATTAAAATGTAATTTAATTTTCATCAGACATTCAAAATCCATGATATTTCTCCACTGTGGATAAACCTGACAAAATACAGTACATCTGTAGCTCTTCTGCCTGTCAGCTGTAGAGAGCAGGGACCCCTGGTTTGGGAGAGTGCATCGAACACACTACCATGATTTGGCACCAGATTCAGGCAAGAGAAAAAAAAAGACTAAAATTTGAGGACTAAAACTAGACTAAATTGTTTTTGAGTTTTTGACAAGTAAAACTATAAAGGGTAGAAATAACTCAAATGTGACTACAACTAAAAGATATTTAATCTAAAGACTGAGACTACAATTTAAAAAAGCTGTCAAAATTAATGCTGTGCACTAGGCAGGAGTGTAGACATGGATGAGGGAGTTCAGGTAGGCAGCAGCTATTTTTTGGATTTTTAAGTGAGCAACTGGATTTTAAGTTTAATGCAAGTGGGAACTGAAAGCCTCTGGATCATCCACAGATTTGCATGCAAGGAGGCCGTCAGTAGAAAGTTGAGGTAGGCTAGCCAAATATTCGATATCCCAAGAGCTCAAACCTAGAGCTGTGTTGCATGCATTGCAGAATAATATTTTGCAAGACAAATCAATGAAATCAAACTGAGGCCATGTGAACCCTAAAGGTTAGCTGGTTGTCAGTTATGACCAAGTGTCTGGGCATGCACTGTAAACCCTAAAAGCTCTCCAAACTCACATAAGTTAACATTACTTGATAGTCAGGTATATGTATTTATTACTAGGTTTTATAAGGTACTGTATGATAGCAGGGTGAATGAAGCCGTTGTACTGATGTTTCAAGTAAAATCAACTTTAAGAAAAGAAAGTAACATCTAAAGGCAAGGCTGCCAACTTGCCGAGTCCCACCACTGCCCAGTAGGTGGCAGTAGCCAGGTTAAAGCAACACTCAAGCAGAAAAAGAAGAAATTTAACAGCCTGAGCCATCTGAGCATGTGCTTGAGTCGAATTTGACCGTGCTGTAAACAGAAGTGAGGACAACACAGAATTTCTGTGATTTCAACTTTTATGCGGCTCTTTTGAGGTTTTTTAAATTACAAGGTAAGGCCTAGGTGCTTGAGCGATGTGTTTTTTCTCCTTTTAATTAAATAGTTTTACAATCATCCCTTTATCTGCTGAGCTGTCCAAAAATGCCTGTGGGCATTAGACACTTTTGCACCATGGGTGAAGCTACCGACTAAGTGAGAGGTGTCCCACCTCTAGTACCCCACAACCATGTGTTATGTGTTGGGGCTAGGCATGGAAGACTTCATCCTGATTCAGAGTGCATTTTTCTATTATTAGTAGACACTTTAAGGGTAAAAATTTGGGGTTTGTTTAAGAAAAAGTTGAAATGAGCTAGCTTAAATATCCAGCCACATCAGCCCTGTTTCTCACAGTAAAAAAAAACACACTTTTATTTTTAAGCTATTTTTACTTTCTTTATTTTTTCACCATGAGCAAACTTACCCACTTGGTTAGAAAAGTTCGGTTTGTGTGGAGGAACACGATTATGGCAGGGCTTTGTAGCTGCAGATGGGTAGCGCTTCCTGATTAAGTGTGCACCTTTTATTCATTGTCATCTGAAATCACAAAAGTTAGACCATAAAGGCCAAAACAGAGATCTGCCATTTGGCAGGAATGACAAGAAGAGTTTAGTATTGTATGTGAAGCCACTGGGATAGATGATGTCACCAAGTAAAGTGGTGTATAGTGAGGAGAGAAGAGGACCAAGCACTGAAAGTGGAGGCGCCTGTGGATAATCAATGCAGTTTGGACCTGAATGTAAGGAGAGCAGATCCTGAGATACCAAGTACTGACTGACTGCTTAGGAACAAATTTGAAAGAATCTGCACAGCCTACCCCTTATTTTGTATGTTTAATTGTCAGCACTCATCCTTTACTTTTGATTTTTACTAAGCATGTTTGTTTTTTTCTTGTTTTCTGTTCTCTCAGTGTGTTCTCTACCTCTGGTCGCTCAAGATCAATCATCCCACCACACTCTTCCTCCTGCGTGGGAATCATGAGTGCCGGCACCTCACAGAGTATTTCACCTTCAAACAGGAATGTAAGTGTATTGTTTTTATAAGCTGGAAAAGGCGAATTAGATTGCTCTCTTTTCTTGTACTACTTCTGCATAGCCTGTATTTTAAAGTTTTCAGATAACAGACCAAGCCTTGGTATGAAGGTACAGTATGATTTGGTACTTGCAGTCTAAGCTCAGAGATTGTGCTGAACTATCTGTCGATCGTTTATTGATCATCTGTTTTATATGACAGCAAAACCTGCATTGATGAAAGGTTCATCAGTCAATCAATTTTATTTGCATAGTACCAGTTCATAATACTGCATCTCAAGACACTTTACAAGAACAGCACTTCTAGACAGTGGACCTGTTCTAGATTGTTTGTTGTAGTTAAAACTATACAGAAGCATTTGGTGACTCAGCATACTTGAGAGAATGACTGGCACACTTAGTTTCAATGTGTTATAGTGTACAGTGCATTCAGAAAGTATTCAAACCTGGCTTTCTTATGCTGCAGCCTGATGATACAGAGAAAAATCATTTTTATTTACATTAATTTACACTCAGTACCCCAACATGACAGACAGAATCTTAGAATTTTTTGCAAAATAACTTAGAATAAAACATCACATTGACAGAAGTATTCAGACCCATTACAAAAACACTGTAAAATTTAGCTCAGGTTCCTCCCATTTCGCTGATCTTTGCTGATATGTTTCTACACCTTGATAACATTCCACTTGTGGTAAATTAAATTGATTGGACATGATTTGGAAAGGCAAACTCCGCTCTCTATAGCCGTTTTTACACAGAGATTCCGCAATAAAGACGAAAAGGAATGCCCGTCTCTGTTCTGCAAGAGCAATTCACACAAAGGTGTAACAGAGCCGTGCACGCCCGAGCTTACACACACACACCCCGGTATCCCGTAATCAGATGGCAGCCGCTGCCCGAGCTGCTGCTTTCAATGAAACTCGAAACTCTGGATTTCTCGGTTCAAAACTTGTTTTTTTTCTGAATGAAATATGGGGAAAATAACGTGAACATTTATTTTGATTGATTAGGTCCAATAGTATTTTTTCCTCCATGTTTCTAAATTGGAGGTCCGACTTTAAGCAATGTCACAGCGCACGTATTTACGTTGGAGGTCTGAAACTTCAGAGTAGTGAGCTCACTTGAACACATCATGGAACTTTTCAGACGCTGCTGTGAGCAGAGATGTGTCTGCTCTCTCCTCTCCTGTACAGCGTGTGATCAGCTCTCTAAACTTGCAGTCTCTCCAGTTAATCCACATTATTCTTTGTTTTATCCCCCTGTTGTTTTGTCAGATGAAATGCCGCTTGATTAAACCGCGCTGGTTTTTAAATCTCCCGTTTATGGAGACAGCAGCGCACACTCGCCGTTGCGGAATGCCGTGACGTCCTTTCACACTTGTTGTGGAAAAGTCTGTTATGGCTCTGATACTACCTCTTGATCCGGATCAGAGGTGGGGTGAGATCGGCCCCCCATTGCAGAATGGTCGCTTTCATACAGAACAGCGCTGCGGAATGAAGGCGTAACAGACACGGAAAAGAGAGGCAGTGTGAAAGTAGCTTATACAAGGCCTCACAGCTGACAATGCATATCAGAGCAAAAACCAAGCCATGAGATCAAAGGAACTCAGAGACAGGATTATTAACAGGCACAGATTTAGGGAAGGTTTCAAAACAAATTCTAACTGGAGATGGGACAAAGTTCCAGAAGGACAAACATCACTGTAGCCCTCCAACAATCTGGGCTTATGGCAGAGTGGCTAGATGGAAGTCTCTCCTCATTGTTAAACACTTGAAAACCTGCTGTAAGTGTGCAAAATACTCCATGTGAAAGCCAAACAGGCTTTCATGTGTTTTGCACTGAGGAGAGACCTCCATCTAGTCATTCTGCCTTAAGCCAAGATCAGTGGAGGGCTGCAGTGATGGTTGTCCTGCTAGAAGGACAAAGAGATGGGACAAAGTTCCATCTCCACACAGGATCTCTGGAGCTCAGTCAGAGTGACCATCAGGTTCTTGGTCACCTCTCTTACTGAGGCCTTCCTCCCCCAGTTGCTTAGTTTGGCCAGATGAGCAGCTTTTGGAAGAGTCCTGGTTGTGCCCAACTTTTCTCACTAGAGAATCATGGAGGCCACTGTGCTCTTGGGAACCTTAAGTGCAGTAGAATTTTTTGCAGCCTTCCCCAGATTTGTGTACAGTCCTCTCTCTGAGCCTTGCTGGCAGTTCCTTTTCTTCATGGCTTGGTTTTTGCTCTAGTATGCATTGTCAGCTGTGAGGCCTTCTACAGAGAGGTGTTTGTCTTTCCAAATCATGTCTAGTCAGTTTAATTTTTCACAGGTGGACTCCAATCAAGGTGTAGAAACATCTCAGCAAAAATTCAGAAAATGGGAGGAACCTGACAAGTAAAATCAACTTTAAGAAAAGAAAGTAACATCTAAAGGCAAGGCTGCCAACTTGCCGAGTCACACCACTGTCCAGTAGGTGGCAGTAGCCTGGTTAAAGCAACACTCAAGCAGAAAAAGAAGAAATTTAACAGCCCGAGCCATCTGAGCATGTGCTTGAGTGGGGTTTGCCCGCACTGTAAACAGAAGTGAGGACAACAGAAAATTTCTGTGATTTCAACTTTTATGCGGCTCTTTTGAGGTTTTTTAAATTAGAAGGTAAGGCCTAGGTGCTTGAGCTCCATGTTTTTTCTCCTTTTAATTAAATAGTTTTACAATCATCCCTTAATGGCTTGGTTTTTGCTGTAGTATGCATTGTCAGCTGTGAGGCCTTCTACAGAGAGCTAACATAATTTTAGGGGTTTCTGCAAAGGGTCTGAATACTTCTGTCAATGTGATATTTCAATTCCTTAATTTGAATTAATTTGCAAAAAAAATCTAAAGTTCTGTTTTCACTTTGTCTTGATGGGGAGTGTAGATCAATGAGAATAAAAATGAAGTATTTAGACTGCTGCATCAGGCTGCAATATAAGAAAAACAAAAAGATTAAGGGGTCTGAATACTTTCTGACTGGATTGTATACAGTGAGTCACTGTGTTAACAGACACGTTGAAAACAGCTAAGGACTCCTTAAAAGCTCCAGATTTAACTAATTTCAAGGACTTGGCACCCCAGACAGACTAATCATTAAAAAAATTGTATCACATTTATTTGTAGCTTTCTGTGTTTCACACAAGATAAAAATTACAGTTTTCAAAAATAAAAAGAAAGTTTTTTTGGGTAAAATTCTGAAATATACCAAGGAAAAGGAGCCATGTTACTTATTTTCTCATGGAGATTTGAAATAAATTCAGTTAGAATTAATTTCTGTAAATTTATGGTGATATATTTAGATTTATAAACCTCTTGATTCTGCTTCAGCCTTTGATAGATCAAAATGTATCATGTGTCAAAGGCATTCTGAAGACAAAGAGTAGTAATTTTGTTGCCATTAAAGGAAACAATTTGGGAGAACAGAGGTTTGATTGTTTTCAGTTTGACTCTGGACTGGGCCTATGTGCAATCTTTGGTTCACTTTCTTATTGTGGCTATTCATGAAAGAATTGTAATTCTTTGGTATCAGTTAAAAGCCTAAAAAATAACCACTATCTCTTTATTCTGCCTTTGTCATTAATGCAGGTAAAATCAAATACTCAGAGCGCGTATACGACTCATGTATGGAGGCGTTTGACTGTCTGCCCCTTGCTGCCCTACTCAACCAACAGTTTTTATGTGTACACGGCGGACTCTCGCCAGAGATCAACTGCCTAGACGACATAAGAAAAGTGAGTAACAACCACTGACTCATGAACTTGTGCCTAAATGAATAATGAAACTGGACAATATAATGGAATAATAAACACCAAAGTTCTTTAAGTTTCCCATTGATAGAAATGATAGCCAAGCTACACAGATGGGTCAAGTAAAGAGGCTGGATGAAGCATGTGTTAAGCCAGATTTACTCCAAATATGTCCCCTTTAGCTAAAGCTGCTCCTATCTCAACCCAGTGTCTACTTTAATACACACACTGACTGCCCTCAGGAAACTGAGGAGTCACCTGTTTAATTTCCAGTATAGGCCAAAGTCAGGATTTTGGTCTGGTTGCTGAAAGTTTATATTCCAGGCACTGCCGAGGTGTAATCAAGCAAGGCACCAAATCCCCAACAGCTCAGCTGTATTTGTTCGTGGCCCCTCACTCTGACATCTGCTGGTGCATGGCCTGAAGGTCCTGTTTGTCATGTTCAGTAACAATCTCCTTATTGCTGACGGCACACTACACGGTTTTCAAACTGAATGCCTTATTCGCATGGACTATAATTAACACCTCTGGTAATGTGTGATAATTGTGCAGGACATCTGTTTTCAATCCCGTAAAAATCTACCATGTCTGTAACTTGCAGTGTAGAAATTTCAGGGCAAATTACCAACCATATTTCATCACACACACAGCGGTCCACAGGTAATTCTAGTCCCATACGAATCAGCATCTCTATAATTTAGGGTGCCAATTATGCTTTTAATGGTCCATGAGGCTTTTTCTGCTCCTTCTTCTCATCAAAATAAATAGTAGACGCTGTGTAGGAGATTGTTTACAAAGTTTTGACACATAAGGTTATATGCTTCTCTTTCAGTTAAATTCAGTTTATGTGTTAAAATGGCTTTATTTTACTTCACTTATTTATTTAGATTCTGCTGTTGAGGTCTGAGAGGCTACAACGCAATCTGGCAAATAAGGCTACAACGTAGTCAGACAAATAACTGTTTGCAGTGAGCCTCTATTCAGTGCATGACCCAGGCTTAAAATTGTGTTGTGTGTGACCAGGCTTTGGCGATTGATGAAGTATGTCATTTTCTTTATTAAATATAGTGTTAGCCAGATAAGCCAAATGTAGATGTGCACCCCCTTTATTTTTTCTGTTGCTTTTTCCTGAGTTCCTGATTTCTTTGTATTGACCTGAAGTAAAACAATAATTTCTCAAAAAAAACAATATCATGTCCTAATACTATTTACCTATTCCCATCAGTTTATGTGAGTTCTATAAGAAGTTGGGGAGTTTTTATGTTTGTGTTTTGTGCTCAACAGTTAGACAGGTTTAAAGAGCCCCCTGCATTTGGGCCAATGTGTGACCTGATTTGGGCCGACCCTGGTGAGGACTATGGCAGCGAAAAGACATCTGAACACTTTAACCATAACTCAGTCAGGGGGTGTTCTTACTTTTTCAGGTATGGTATTTATCTCTTCTTCTGTAGTTTTACTTAAATCTGAATGTTGTTTTACTTAGCTCCAGGAATGATGGCAAATGTAGCTAGTTCACAGAAAACGCTGACAATTTTCAGTGTGATTTTGAGTGTTATTTGTGTGGAACATTGGTCTTTACCACAGAAGTGGGATATGTAACGGAGCTCACTAATTTTGAGCTGAGAATCAGCATTAAAAGTGGTTGTAACTCAGCCTTAAGGTGGGACAGTTTTTTCCCAAGCTTCTGCAGTCACATATTGAAGTGTCCACATTTCATCCCCTGCTATACTGGCAGTAGTTTAAGTCCATTTACCATCTAATTCTAGTTACAGTGAGGAGTTAGTAGGACTTATTTGGAATATAAGTGATAATAATTCTTTTAAATACTCAACAAAACAAAATAACTGAATACCTCTAACTCTGAAAATAAATGGATCACATTATTAAGTATACTTCAGTAAAACTCAGGCATGTCTATATGTAAGAACTAACAATTTAAGTTTCATGTTTCACATCCTTTTAAGTATGGTGAAGCTTTTCAAGCTTTTGTCTGCGTTTTAAGTGTACACTTTTGAATAGACATTGCCACAGATGTTTTTATAAAACTGATTTAAACATGAAGACATTTGACAAGTTTGTGTCATGTAAGCAATTCACAGTGCCCATAAAAAATTACTATGTATTTAGCACCTTAGATGTTTTACCCTTTTATTGATTTTAGAAATCAATCATGGTCAATGTACTTTAGCTTATTTGACCCCAAAAAATAACAGAAAAACCTCTTAATGTCAAAGTGAAAAGAAATGTCAATTAAACAAAAACATGTAATGCAAAATAGGTGACTGCATTAATATTCATCCCCTCTAAAGTGACTGACCTAATTCAACAGAGGTCCAGACAATTGGTGCTAGCAATCTCACAATCAGTGAAATGGGGATCTCCTGATTGCAGTGAATGTGTCTCAAGTGGCTGTTGTATAAAGACACCTGTGTCTGGAAGGTCCAGTCACTGGTCAATCAGTATTCATGGCTACCATTACACCATGGAGACAAAAGAACACTTCAAACAACTCGGAGAAAAGGTTATTGAAAAAGTTTAAGTCAGGGGATGGATACAAAAAAATGAGTCTGCCTAGATCAGGCCTTCCTCACAAACTGAGTGACCGTACAAGAAGGAGACTAGTGAGAGAGGCCACCAAGTACTTACGACTACTCTGAAGCAGTTACAAGCTTCAGCAGCTGAGATGGGACCCTGCAGACAACAACTGTTGCCTGGGTTCTTTGAAGTCATTAAATCTCAACTAGAGTTCACCAGAAAGCATTTGGGAGATTCCCGGGTCAAGTGGAAGAACGTTCTTTGGTCTGATGACCAAAATTGAGCTTTTTGGCAATCAGACAAGATGCTATCTTTGGCGGGCACCAAACACTGCACGATAAACACACCATCCCTACTGTGAAGCACAGTGGTGGCAACATCATGATGTGGGGATGCTTCTCAGCAGTGAGCCCTGGAAGGCTTGTAAAGGTAGGAGGTAAAATAAATGCAGCAAAATATAAATACTGGAGGACAATCTTATTCAGTTTGCAAGAGAACTTGGGAGAAGATTCATTTTCCTGCAAGACAATGACCAGAAGCATACAGAGAAAAGCTAGACAGAAATGGTTTAAAGACAACAAGGTGAATGTTCTGGAGTATCTGAGTCAAAACCCAGACCTCAATCCATTAGAGAATCTGTGCCTGAACTCTAAAAGGACTGTTTATGCCCAATCTGTCAAACCTGACAGAGCTTGAGCAGTTTTGAAAGAAGAATGGGGTAAAATTGCAGTGTCCAGATGTGCAAGCCTTCCAACCTCTCCACACAGACTCAGTGCAGTGATTTTTTATGTTAAAAAATCAAATTATACTGACTATGACTGATTTAAAAAAAAAAAAAGCAATAAAAGGGTAAAACACCCAAGGAGCTGAATATTTTTTATAGGAACTGTATAAACCCTTTTTATAAAGAGCAAGTATGTAGTTAGGGTGTAATTAGGGGAAAATTGGATTCACACATAGTTGCTCTGGCCTGAAAAATATCACCCAAGTGGTTAATTCATAAACCATTAAACTTGAACCTTAATGCCGTTTCTTTTTTTTTTTTTTGTTTTGTTTTTTTTTTTTTGTTTTGTTTTGTTTTTGGAAAGCCTTTACAAATCTTTGGTTCTCTTTCTCCCCAGTTACTCAGCAGTTTGTGACTTTTTGGTTAACAACAACCTGCTGTCAGTAATAAGAGCTCATGAAGCACAGGATGCTGGGTAAGTAGGGTTATATTTTAGTAACTTTTTCACTGCTTAAAACAGGTTACCTGAGTTATTTTCTTCTTGGCTCAACAGGTACCGGATGTACAGAAAAAGTCAGACTACAGGCTTTCCTTCATTAATCACAATCTTTTCAGCCCCAAATTACCTTGATGTCTACAACAACAAAGGTCTGTTTTTGTCTATCATAATCATATTTTTGTAAGTTTTTTATCAGGTCCTAAAATCTTTCCTATATGTTTCAAACTTGTCAATCCTAGCTGCTGTATTAAAATATGAGAACAACGTGATGAATATTCGACAGTTTAACTGCTCCCCACATCCTTACTGGCTGCCCAACTTTATGGATGTCTTCACTTGGTCTTTACCTTTTGTTGGGGAGAAAGGTATGTGGTTTGATTGGCTCAGGAGCTCTTTAAATGTTTTTTTTATTCTGCAAGGCCATAAGAGTAAATTCTCAAATGAAGCAGTTTACTCTGAATCATTTCTCAGTAAAGTTTTCTGTCTGAAACACAGATGATGAAGTTGCAGTAAAGTCCAAAAGAACTGAATATAACTTAAGAACACGCCATTAAGTGTAAATGTATCAAAACAGTTTTGGATTTTATTTTATATCTTGTCATGATGTTTCTGTGGCTTAATGTTTTTTTTAAACTGTTTGCCACAGTGCTCATACAAATGTCCACATGTGAAACAAAAATCTTAGAGAAAGGCTTTACTGAAATGAAACTCTACCACCGCTCAGTCTGCTCTACTGACATGACTGGATTTTACTGCCTACCTGCTTTCATTTGTTTATTAAGCCCTTTATAAAACATCAGTTTCAAATTCATTTATGCAAACCAATTTATTTTATTAAATTTTACACAATGGTACTTTGGAAATAATCGGGTCTAAGGGTCTTCCATAAAGTTAAATTTTTGTGAGGATGTTTAGCAGCATGTTGAACTTCAAGGTTTTAAATGTTTGTAATGAGAAGAGACATCAAGACACATTTTAAATACTAGATGTAAGTTTATCTCTTCTATTCATAAATACGATCAGTCCCTACCATTAAAGTCTTCTTTGTCCCACAGTAACAGAGATGTTGGTGAATGTACTGAACATTTGTTCTGATGATGAACTCATGTCAGAGGGAGACGACCTTTATGAAGGTAAGAAGGAGGCAAAAGTATTTACTGAGAATGAATTTTTCAGCCTGCACTACGTTGTTGTTATTATGAGTTCTTAGGATTTTGCAGGTATAAGGGACAATACTGACTACAATAAGGGAAAACAAAGATTTTACACTTTAAAAGGTGAACTAGTGCATCTTAAAGAATTAGAATATCATGAAAAAATTTAATTTTTCCTGTGATTTAAGACAAAAAAGTGAAACTTCCATATTTCAAGATTCATCTCATACAAAGTTGAATATTTCAAGACTACAGTCTACAGTCGCCATGGCTCGCATTATGCAGTTCTATATGGAGTTTATTCCTCTGTAGCTGCACACGTGCACCTCAGTAGCAGCAACGACGTCACATGTTTTGTTGCTCTGATTGGCCCGTAGAGCAGTAACACACAGGACGTTCATCCAATCATCCTCCGAGTTTTTTTCAAAGGCTCTGCCTTTTCCCACATGCTGTATGGATTTGTGTGAATCAAATCCATCTGGCATGTCAAGTTAACAAAACACCAGTCCAAAAAAGGATTTGTAGTACAGAAATGTTGACCTTCCAGGAGATCATGCTCATTTATCACTCAGTAATAGTGTCTCAGTCAGTCTGTGGCACTGCTGGGGTGTTATGAAGCTCAGGTTGCTCTGATAGCAGTCTACCAGTTTCTGGTAGTTCTGACTTCACTGTGGGCAGGTGCCAAGTCCTGCTGGAAAAGGAAATGAGAATCTCCATAAAGCTTCTCAGCAGATGGAAGCATGAAGGTCTCTAAAATCTTCTGGTAGACTGCTGACAGTGTTGACTCAGGGCTTGATAAAACACAGTGGACCAACAGCAACAGATGACATGGCACCTCAAACCATCACTCACTGTGGAAACTGAAACCACTGGACTCCAAGCACCTTTGATTCTGTACCTTTCTGATCTTCCTCCAGACTCTGAGACCTTGATGTCCAAATTAAATGCCAAATTGACTTTCATCCAAAAACACGACTTTGGACCACTGAGCAAGGGTCCAGTTCTGAAGGCTAAGCTGATTCCCTGTTGCTTGTGCTCCTTTTCTAACCACACTTTTCCCTTCCAGTCAGCTCTCTATAAATCTGCTTTGATACAGCCTCTGAGAACAGCCTGGCCTTTCAGCAGTGACCTTCTGTGGCTTACCCTCCTTGTGGAAGGAAGGATTGTCCTACATTTGTCAAGTCAGCAGTCCTTCCTCGTGATTCTGGTTCTGGGTACTAAACATTAGCGAGAGAATGAAGGCTCAGGAAACCTTTGCAAATTGGACTTTTAAAGAAAATTAAAATATTTTGAGATAGTGGAATTTGGATTTCTGTGAGCTGTAATCATCAAGATTAAAACAAAAAAAGTTAGTATGAGTTGAATCTCAAATATTTGAAAGTTTCTCTTGTTGAAGTAAATCACTGGAAAAAAATGAACTTTTTCATGATACTGTAATTTTTTGAGATGCACTTTTATATCGTTCCTGAAAATATTTACAAGTTTATTCTGTTTTAAGCAAAATTAATGTGGCGAGTCTTCTCATATAGTATATGTAAGGAACATATTGGGTTAAGCAGTACTGAATAATGGAGATTGCACACTGTGTCCTAACACAACATTCTTGGCCTGTTCTTTTTCTAGGTGGAACCTCAGCGATGCGCAAGGAGGTCATCCGGAACAAGATCCGTGCTGTAGGGAAAATGGCCAGAGTCTTCTCTGTCCTCAGGTCTGTTATCATCGCTCTCTGCCTTTGACTTACCCCTCTTTCGGACTGAACAAATCAAATTGAAGAAACCCTCCTCATATTAGGTCTAGTATAAATATACTGGGATGTTTCAGGCTGATGAGAAAAAGACTTTCAAAGCCTCATATGCCTAATATGTCTAATATGAAAGGTGCGTGCCTTTCGAAATCATGTTCAGTACATTTAATCTACAACTGGTGGACTGTAATCAAGTTGAAGTAACATCTCAGCAAAGATCTAGAGAAACTGGAGGGACCTTAGCAACATATCAAGTGAATTTGCATCCCATTTTTCGACTGTAGCATCAGACTGAAACATAACAAACTGAAAAAAGGGAATGGGCCTGAATTCTTAATGAATTCACTGTAACTTACAAATAGTTTCACAGTTGTTACTTTAATTGAAAAAGTCCTGACATATTAATGCCTACATTTATGTGCAGTTTCAGTCCAATCCATTCAGTTTAAACCAGGATTTTCATAATACTCCATACATTGTTCTTTCTATTTCCTACTGGTATGGCAGTGAATTTGGGTTAATTTTTTCTAAGAAATTACCTGTTAAAGGTTTTAATGAGTCCTTAATTTACACTTCAGGGCCTATGGACCCTCTGTGTATTAATTTAGTTGCTTTAGACTTTGTGTAACTATCAGAACTGTTGGCTGTTACCACAGTGAGGTTACCTCTACCATACATTGAATTCAGGTCTGAGTCTAACGGCCTTTATTTATCTGTCTTGCAGTCATTACTGCATTGCTCCATGTTCAACTTTGCAGCTAAAACCTTTGATAACCTCCCCCCATTTGTAGATTTCACTTAAGACACTAACACATAATATTTAGTTGAAACTGATGGATTCAAATGGAAGTTTTTTTTTAATTTAAACTATGCCATAAAATATAACATGTGTAAGCAATCCCTGGAATTTTTTTCCCTTAGCCGTTAAAATGGATAAATTGCTCAATTACAGAGCCAGGACACGGTTTGTTTGTTTGGAGGCTATTAGAACATGCTATCTATCATTTTTGATTCTGACTGGGTTCAGATAAAATATTAAGTGAGGGTTCAGCTATTGACCTTTGGTTACCGAGCATCCTGGTAACCACCAGGTGTTCATCTTGCTTGCTGGGATGTAATCTATTGACTTTTTTTTTTTTTTTTTTGTGGACTAGGGAGGAGAGTGAAAGTGTGTTACAACTCAAAGGCCTGACCCCAACAGGAACTCTTCCTCTGGGTGTGTTGTCAGGAGGAAAGCAAACCTTACAAACTGGTAAGTGTGTTAAATACTTGGTAACCCCATTCTTTAATTGTCTTGTGGAATTGCCCTTTAGTAGACCTACAAATCTCTGGGAATTTTCCTACCCCCTCTGTAATTGTCTTAGGATTTCTTTTTTTTGTTTGTTTTACTGACACACTGAGCGCTGTTACGTTGTCCTTAAGCTTATACAAGCAATATTGGATAACAACACAACGAACCTTAAGACATCACTGAAAAGGTGGAGGTAAAATACTCATGATCCTGACCTTTTTGAAAAACATACCTTCATCCATCTTAGCACCTCAGAAAATGCTGTGAAGGGTTAACGACAAGCTACAATCCCAGCCCACTGTTTTCTTTGAACAACTATCTGGCTAGTTAGTGTTTTGTATAATAAGGTGGAAATCCCGTGAATGCATATCAGGGGAAACTGAGGCATCAGGGCCTTTAAAGTTATTTTTCCTTAAAATTGGACTCCTAATAGTCTGAATGGCATATAGGCCATTTCCACTGAGCAGATCAGTTTGGTACAGCAAGGTACGTGTTTATTTGTGTTTCATGATCAAAAGTTGGAATTTTCTCAATTAACCGACCCATACCATTACACTTTTTCGGCACCCTTCCAGACGGGTACCAGTCTTACCTGTCAGTACATAAAAGGTGGAGCTATGCAAACAAAAGAGGGTTTGCACTGATGTCACTTTCAGTGTGCGACATGACTGCTCAGCTAAGCTGCAAAACCCAGCTGTCTGCTCCATGAGGAGTGGGTAAAATTGGGTGAAAAACAGACTATCTGCTTGAATGAGGGATATTTTGACTATTCAGAGATCCATGCTGTTTCCTGGACCGTGGATATTGATCCCTGACCGTAAATCAGGTTTCTTGACATTTATGTGGACCTGATTTCACATGCACAAAGTAGAGCCTGATCCCCTTTATCAGTGATAGATGCGAAACTGAATTAATTATTATGTTCTGTCAGTACGAAGCTTTAGATCAGTTGATTCTCCATCTTTCAGTGATTCATTTGCTTATTTTACTACAGGTAAGCGGTGAAAAGCTTGCTCTATGGTTGTTAAATCTGTTTGTAAAACTTTGGTCTGTAGCCTATTTCAAAACAAGCAATGTTCCTGGGACTTCTTACTTAATCTTGTTTGATTTTGACAGCAGTTAAACATTTAGTGTATTTTTCATGTGACAAATTCTTACTGTACAACTCTCAACTTTTATATTGTGTTATATAAACTGTTAAAGCGTCAGATACGTTCACTTCATGAAATGTTCACAGAAATAACATCAGTATTTAACCAAATAGAAACAAGGTCAGTTTACAGAAGCTGTTTTATTCAGTCTGTGATATTGATTGATGGACTTGACAATTTTTTGTCTGTTCCATATAAAACCAGCTGTACTGATTGGACATCACAGGACTATTTATACATCTATAAAACATAATCCACTGTATTAAGATGGCTTGCAACCTTGCATATAATTTTACCTTATGGCTGATTTGAATTTAGCTCTTAATTTTCCTTTAAGGTAAGAGGAAGGAGAATGAAGTTGAGTTCAGATTATATTCATCATCATCTAAATGCTTGTTGTATTTACTGTAATGGCGTAACTTCATCTTGTGTCTTTAATTACCTACCGTTACGGCTGAAAACACTTATATGAAATATTCCATCATCTGAGGATCTGTACTGACTGCAGTTAACTTAGTCATGATGTAGTTATTAAAACAGCCATTTCCAGGTGAAGTAAAGCTCTTTACTGCTTCTCTACTGATTCCTGTCACCAGTACAAACTTTCTTCAACTGAGCGGCTGGAACAGCAGACTCATGCTGCCTGTGACGTCACATGCATACCCTCTACACCCACCCACCAAGTGAGGGTACGGGTGTCTATGGAAAAACAAACTATTGTACCAAACCATACCTAACTGAGCTCCATCAAACTGGCCCACCTGTGGAAACGCAGCTATAGAGAGCTGACCAGTACGACAGAACAGTGGACTCAAGGATCACGTCTCCTATCACAGGACCTGTCTCAGTTTACCCACTGTCCCAACAAATTCACAAATTTGAATCACAAATACTCAGTCCAATACAGTAGGTGAGGAATACTCATGTTGTTGGTTTTCAAATCCACCAAGAAGAAGAAAGAAGAGACAACCATTGCAGTCACTCAGATATTTGTTTATGCTTCATGTGGATTTTCAAGTCCACATAAAGGCTTCTTTAGATGTTTTTATTATTTTTAAGATGCCAACGATGACCCTCCTCCGACTCCCACATCAACCCTGCAGCTCAGAGGATGACATGGGTCCATATTGTGTGGATATGATGGCTTTTAAAGAGACAGGTTAAGAATTGTACACTGTACTCAGGCATGGTTACATTAACATCTCATCCACAAGTGGGCTCAGGCATGGTGCCGAAGTATGGTATGATTATATTCACACTCATCAAATAAACTGGACTTTGTATCAAGTGTATCAGGATCTCAGCCTGGGTCCTTAATGTGAACCACCTAAAACACCTACAGATGAGGATGAAATTATTAGCCTCCCTATGAACACTTCCATTTTTCCCCAGAATTTTTAAAATGCTTTTAACAGAGCAAAGGATTTTTAACACAGCTTTTCCAAACATTCTATTTTTATTGTAGATGTTTATATTATTTAGCTTTTTTTCACAAAAACTACTAGGGTCTAAATTATAAGCCCCCTGGTGCTAATAGTCAGTTGTGTCTCCTTTTTGCGGGATAACAACCTGCAGTTGTTTGTTGTAGTTTTCATTGAGTCTCTGACAGGTCCCCTGAGGAATCCCTGCCCATTCTTCTTGGCCAGTCGCTCAAGTTCCTCCAGATTTGATGGTTTTCTGGCACTGTCCTTGCTCTTCAGTTCTCCCTACAGATTTTTCAGGTGGATTCAAGTCAGGGCTTTGGACAGACCAGTTGGTAATGTTCACGTTGGTTTTCTGGAGGTAGTTCTTCACCAGGAGCCACATAGGTTTTGGTTGTTGGAAGACAACGCAACAACCCAGACCCAGTTTTGCTGCTGACTGCTTGACATTTTCTTTCAAAATCTTCTTTCAGAATGCAATGGCTCAACAAAAAATGTCAGTCCTAAAAGGGGCTGATAATTTTGTCCCCTCGTAGATTTAGCTTTTTATGAAATAATTCTGTGTCTGTGTGCAAAGTAAAATAATGACAACATCTAAAATAAAACTAGAATGTTTGGAAAAGCTGTGTCAAAAAATCCTTGCTCTCACAACACTTGGGAAATACTTGGAAACTAGAAAAGCAGTCGGAGAGCACAGACCTCCGCCATTAGCCCTGTCTCCCAATAGTGAAGAATCCTTTAAAAAATTCCTGGACTCTGTCCCCATGTGCCCCCCACCACGGCATTCGCCAATTACTCCCTCCCTGGTGGGGTGGAAACACGGTGAGGCAAAGCTTTGGCTTCGCTATGGGTGTCAACAGATGCACCCATGGTCCCACTGGATGACTGGAAGTCATGGCAGAGGGTGAATATACCTCTACTCCTCCCAGCATTGTGAGTATTCTTGCTACAGATTGCTGTCTTTCTCTCTGTTACGCTCTGACTCATTTCCTCGACTGGGCGTGCATCTTTCGAAGTTTATAAACTCCAAAGCTTTGAATAGAAACACACCAAAAACATGCTGCTGGGATTGAAGTTACTCATGTCTGCTTTCTCCTGGTGTAAAGTGGTAACAGCACAGACCTCGGCCATTAGCCCTATCTCCCAATAGTATAGAATCCTTTAAAAAAAATTCCTGGATCCAGACGGTGATCCAGATCACTTCCAAAATCTAATCAGCTCTTCTTTATGCCATTTCTGACATTTCCTGAAAACTTCATGAAAATCTGTCTACAACTTTTTGAGTTATGTTTCTAACAAACTAACTAACTAACTAACTAATCAACTAACAAACGAACAAACCCACCTGATCACATAACCTCCTTGGCGGAGGTAAAAGATGACATTTTCATAGGAGGGCTAATAATGTACATCTACATCAATGATATCTGCCTCACTAAAGTTTGCCGAAGCCTTCCCACATGTAGTAGACATTTTTGGGGCTTGACTGTTGGACGGTTGGTTGTGAAAGGCATCCTGTCACCTGGAGCTGGCTACTAGCCTTTTGATCTAAAGGTCAGTGCGTGTCCTTGACCATCAGAGGACACGCTGGGAGTCACGCTTTGCCATGCTGGAGTCTCACAGAAGTTGCAAAGCAATCAAAGGAAAAAACGTATTAGTGACCTTTGAAGAATGTCATTATCTAAGAATTCCCTCGCACTGCAGCTTTGAACAACAGTGAGCAATTGATTCTGTTTTTTGTCAGACATTTTGGATTCATTTAGTTTGTTTTCATCTTAGCATGTCATTTTTTAAAGGTAGCCCCTGAATTAAAGCACTACTGAGAATGATAAAAAGAGTGAACATTCAGCTGTCTGAAGAGTCAGTTTACAGTGCAAATCTTCAAGCACCGCAAAGGTGGAAAACTGTTTTAGCTACAATTGCAGCTGTTGCAAGTTCTTTACCTTGAATAGAAGGTATGCATGTGGTGTCAAAACAGAGAAAGTCTCTGCCATTCCGGCCTGAGTTGAAGAAATGATGGAATTTTTCATCCTTTTTTCAACATCTCCCTTAAAATAAAAATTCTATTTTTTTCCTCCCAATTTGAGATAAAAAATGCAATGTCAGCAGTTTTTAGCAGAATTTAATGTGTGAATGTGTTCTTAGAATTTGTTTTAGGCTACCCTGTAAAGAACTGTCATTCTGCCTTCTCACTGATTCTTATCTCTCCACAGTCTTAGAGTCTTAGTGCTTAGCCCCCCCTCACCTAAGACCTCATTACTTTAAGCACCAACACTATTTTGATTCTTAAACAGAATGAATTTCTCAGCCTTCCAACCTACTGTCATGTTGAGATGACATTTTTACTGCCGCTGAGATTTTTACATCCATGATGAATCTCCCACGAGTGTTTTTTACCACCTGTCTGCCCTGGTTTTTACATAAGACTTAGTTTGATATAACTGTGTATTTAATGTCTCTGACTGCCTTTGATGACTTCTTTTTGTCCCCTCCACATCTCTGATTAAAATAGCTACGGTCGAGGCAGCTAAAGCAAAAGGTATGGATGGCTATGTGCCTCTTGTCTTTTTGTGTGTTGTTCACTGTTTTAAACACAGCCCCACTCTTTTAATGTATCCCCTTTTCTTTGTTTTAGTGTTTTTGAAGAGTTGAAAATGATTGTGTAGTTATGTTTTGATTACTCCTACATTAGAAGCATGTTTAAAATCCTTGAGTAGGTTCCAAAAGGGTAAAATAAATAAGGGGATTGAAATCTGTCCACAAATATATATTTGAATTTTTTTTCTGCAGGAATGTCTTTTTGAGTTGTAACAAAATAAAATAATTCACACAGACTACTGTGGCAAGCAAGAAGTATATCAACCCTTTGAAATGATCTTGTTTTCTGCATCAATTGGTCATTAAATGTGAGCTGATCTGCATCTAAGTCACAAGTATAGCTGCTGGAAAAAGTAAGTGAACTCAGGATTTAATGGCTAATTGAACCTTTGGCAGCATAACCTCAACCAAGTGTTTTTAAGCGACCTTACAGAGCTGCTTCAACTCACCCGTATTCTTCGGCTGTCTGGTGTGAACGGCTCTCTCGAGGTCATTCCAAGTCATCTCTATTGGATTCTGACTGGGCCTCTCCAAAAGGTGGATTGTCTCTGTTGTAGATTTACTTTAATGTTTAGGGTCATTGTCCAGCTGTACCACCCATCTACTCCTGAGCTTCAGTTTGAGGACAGCCACGCTGACATTAGCCTGTAGGATACCTTGATTGACTTTGGAATTCATTTTCCCCTCGATGATGGTGAGCAGCCCTGAGGCAGCAAAGTAGCCACAAATCCTGATGCTCCCTCCACCATTTACTGTGGGGATGATGTTCTCATGTTGGTATGCCATACCATTATACACCATACATAGTGCTGCATGTTTCCCAAACAACTCAACCTTAGTTTCATCAGTCCATAAAACATTTTCCCAGTAGCATTGTGGAGTGTCAAGGTGCTCCTTGGCAAACTGCAGCGAAGTATTTCCAGAAAGCAGCGGCTTCATCTATGGTGTCCTGCCATGAACTCCGTGCCTGTTCAGCCTTTAGTGTATGAACGGAGATGTTGATTGCTTCAATAATTCCTTTAAGCCTTTAGCTGTTACTCTAAGGTAGTGGTTCTCAACTGGTCCGGCCTCAGGACCCACCAATCTGTGTTACGACAGATGCACACAAGTTTCATAAAAATGTTCAACAGTTCGTGTTGAATTGAATATGTTGGAGTTTAGGGCAAGACTGGACCAAAACACCTGATTAAAAAAAAAGAAATCAGACAAAACTGACAAATTTGACATCTTCTTTCCCCATGATTATGTGTCAATTTTTTTTTGCAAATTTTCCAGAGAACTTGTGAAATTACTTAATTATTATGAGAAAAGTAGCCATTTATTGCAAGAAGAGGAGATAAATTAGTTGAAATATTGATCAAATGTTTGAATTGACCCAATTTCTCCGTAAAACAGGGTAAAATAAAAGATATCAATGCATGTCCAATATGGACTTAAGGATTTTTGCCACCTTTTTTTTCAGACACCTAGTTACGACCCACTGAAAACTGCTCCGCGACCCACCAGTTGAGAAAGACTGCTCTAGGGTTCCTTTTTTGGCATCTCTGAGCATTCTGCATTTTGCCCATAGAGCCAACCTGGCTGGGCACCCACATCTGGGGAGGGTATCCACAGTACTGTATCGTCTCTGTTTGTGGACAGTTTGTCTAGCTGTGGACGGGTGAATACCTAAAGTCTTTGAGATGCAATTCAACAATTCTTTTTTTTTTTTAAGATTCATTTTTGGGCTTTTTCATGCCTTCATTTGACAGAGGAAGGACAGTGGATAGATTTAGAAACAGGGAAGAGAGTGGGGAAAGACATGCGGTAAAGAGCCACAGGCCAGATTCGAACCCGATTAAACCACTCGACCATCTGCACTCCAACAATTCTTGATTGAAGCTCATCTTAGACCTTTCTTATGCGAGACATGGTTCACATGAGCAGATGCTTATTGTGAAGAGCAAAGTCAAGAAGTTTTGTTTAAGTCACAGTAGCTCTACACTCAGTCCAAATCTAGTATAATTGATTGGACTTCAGGTGTGCTCCCATTAGCTCTTTTTGGAGTCATTAGCCTATGGGTACGCTTACTTTTTCCAGCAGCAATATTAATGTTTAATAGCTTTGTTCAGTAAAGACTTTAAATATTCTAACTGTTGTATGGTATTAGGTTAAGCACATTGTGTTTGTCTAAACTTGTAACTTAGATGCAGATCAGATAACATTTGATGACTAATTAATGCAGAAAACTAGATCATTTCAAAGGGTTCATATATTTTTCTTGCCACTGTAAATGAGGAGAGTGAAGATGTAGATAAAGAGCAAGTAGAGGCCTCTGTTTACCTTTAAATATGTAAGACTTAAAATGACTGTTCTCAAGAACCTTAAAGTTTCTTTTAAATTCAGGTTTAGCTTTATGTGTCTTTTTTCAGCTATTTTGTGTTGAATTTCAGGAGCAGTGATTAAAAAGTAAAATATTTAAGTAAAATAACTTACTGACATGCATCCAGGGGGTTTGGAAGAAGAAGTTCATGATACAGGCATGATTATAGGCATTTTCAAATGAAACTAACACAACAAAAGAGGAACTTTTTCTCAGAGTAACTGTGTAGGGTGGTGTAAAGACATGACATGTAACAAGTGCTTGTAGACAGAAAATGTTATCCACTATTACTCAACCCAGGCCTTTTATTTGACATATGGCCATGCTCAGTTATGTATCTGGTTTTGGACCTTATGTTTTTACTACTAACATACTTTCCCGTAACTGTGTTCACATGATGCCAAGTATGGCTCACCACCAAGAGAAAAGCCTGCTAAGACCTGGCTAGGATAAGACCAGGGACATCCCTGCCGGGGATATTTTCAGAAGCTAATCTTGTTATGCCATGTTGCTGTTGCTACACTGTCTGCACCTTCCAGGTTATATTGGCTGTTAGTCTGTTAAATGTGCCATGCTATGAGAATAGCTCATTGTGCCAAGATTTAGTAGTGGTGACCTCAGTGCAGAGCACAGCAGATGTAGAATATGACCTCTCAGACAGAGTAAAGAGATGGTATGTCCAGTCAGCAAAGTTTGATGTTATATCTCTAAATACAGATTCCACATAAAAAGTAGATTATGCATAGTCCTGTTCTGGTTTCTGTTTGTCGTGTATGTCTAGTGCTTTGTGGTCCAAGCAGTAGTGACCTATCAGGTATAATCCGACTCTAGTGTATGCAGGAAAAATAGTCTGTAAAGAGACACTCTGTAATATGACCCAGGCTCCTATCAGCTGTAATCTGATGGCCATTTATCTCCATAAACAAACAGAGCATTCAGAAAGTAGTAAGACACCTTTGCTTGTTAAAAATTTTTATGCTAGTCAAAAAAAATCATTTTGTTCTCATGAATCTACACTCAGTACCCCATCATGACAACGTGAAAACTGATCTTAAATTGTTTTGCCAGATTAATTGAAAATACAAAACTAAAATATCACATTAACATAAGTATTCAAACCCTTTGTAAAAAACACCTGCTATTTCTCTAAGGTTCCTCCCATTTTTCTGTATCTTTGCTGAGATGTTTCTACACCTTTATTGAGCCCATCTTTGATAAGTTAAACTGATAGGACATAATTTGGAAAGGCACACACCTCTCTATAGAAGGCCTCACAGGTGACAATGCATATCAAAGCAAAACCCAAACCATAAAAATAAGAATTATTTATTTAGACTGTAGCATTAGCCTCTGTGTATGAATTCAAGAGAAACTGAAAGTCAGCTGTAGTCAAGGTTTCAACTTAAAGTGACAAATCTTCTTGATTCTGTGCACAAAAACAGATCAACATTTGGGATTTCCAGACTTCCTTGGATGCATACTGAGTGACCTCCATTCTAATCATTTTGATATTAGTTTTCTTATTTTCTTGAGGACAATCTTGACTTATGATTTTTACAGAATTGTATTATATTATTTAGACTTAGGACCCAAAATTGGAAGAAAAGTAGTTGCCTTTCCAGGCTCAATACAGCTTTAAAGATCAGCATCACACTAATTTCTGATTATTTGAAAGTTTTTTCTCGTAATATCAAATTCTGTTTTTTACAGTAAATTTTTCTTAACCATTGATATAAAATTACAGTCTGTATGTTCACCAAGGCAGCTGTGCAAGTACTTCTGGTTTGGGATTACTTGAGATGAGTTTAAGGAAGGTCAATATAAGTCTAAAGGGCATTGCCATCCAGAGTACTACCAGTGCTGCAAGCAGCAGGAAATCAGAACCTTCACCTTCACCTTTTGTGTGTTTATTCTCTGTATAAGTTGATGACTGAAGAGTATCTGCACCTTTAAAAGTTTTTTTTCTCACCTTTTCTGTCTGGTTTCTTCGCTGTTGTGCAACATTTACCGTAAGTCTACTATGTGTGAGATGTTTATTTCTTGTGGCCTTTCCCTGCAGTGAAGGAGTGATTGTTATTTGTGTATTTGTTGTATTCATACATCATCTGTCCTGTGCTAGATCAATCATGTTTGTGCTTGAAATAGGAATCCAGTTTGATTGACACTGATGAAAAGTTGAAGGGTTGTTACAGCAGAGAAAATGCACCAGATATGCCTGGTCAAGCTTCTAATCATTGTCTTTGGTGTCTCTTCTGCCTTGCAGCAATTCAAGGCTTTTCTCCTACGAGGAAGATCCGTAACTTTGAAGAGGCGCGCGGCCTCGACAGGATAAACGAGAGGATGCCGCCACGCAAAGACGGCCAGCAGCCAGATGGCGCCACGATCAACTCAAACACCCCCAACAAAAACGGCACTGATGGATAGGCAATCGAAACACCAGCCCCACATTTCACACAACTTACACTTGTTGGCTTATAGTCCCAAGCCTCAGTCTCTTTTTCGATCCATCTCTGTCTGTCTTTTCTACTCTTCATGTCCGTCTTTATGCCCACAGTGGTGGGAAAGAACTGAAGGGGACACATCAGTAGATATAAAAATGGTCACAGAGCTGGGAAAAAGCTGTAAAAGACAAACCAATCATATTTATTTACGACTGAATATTATTATAGAAAGAATAAAGCCATTTTACAGTTGTTCAAATGTATACTGTAAATGTAAGTCCTGTCAACATGATTAAGAGAATTTTATAATTTGTAGGTGAAACCTGTAGGTGGAGCCCTTGCTACTTGGGGAAATTTAGTTATATTGAGGTTTTTTAATTCATGTTGTTGTGTGTTTGGTATAAAAATGTTTAAGTTCAGTCAGGACAGTTTGAAACTTCTCGGCCTCACTAGAATCTTGTAAGATTCTTCATGATATCATAAAAGAAATTATTTTCACTTGAAGATCTACGTACAGTGCCGTTAAAATGTCAGTAATAAGTAAATCATGTATTGATGGGCAAACTCCTCTACTCAGAAATATGATAGGTTTGAAACTTCAAATCTACATTTTTCCACAATTGAATGAATCCCCAAAGATTTCTATTTAGTATTTTACTTTTCACTTGAAAGAAACAGTTCAAGCAGCAATGATGGTTGCTGCTGGTGGCTGTTCTGTGCTAGCTATATTAGCCTGTGTTTGCTTGATGGCAACTAGTGTTTTTTGTTTTTTTTTTGCTTTACTCAAACATAAAACCGTCAGTAATCCCCTTTAAAACCCGAAAGCTTCTTCCTCTCAGACTCCAATGGCTCTTTGGTAAAGTACTGTGCATGGAGGTACAAACTGACTCAGTTTTTTTTGTTCAATCAGAAGAAAAGGAAGTGAACTTGGCAATAAATCTTATGTCACTGGAAAACCTGTTTATTTCCTTTTTAAACATTTGTAAGGAACATGCATTGTGGGTTGTGCCCATGGAAAATTTGCCAGATCTTCTCTGCCAACACCAAACAGCTTATTCTGCTGTTGACTCTTGTTTGGTGGATTGGATGATTGAAGGCTGAAGAAACAAGACAAATTAGCAGTTTAAAAAATTATTCATTTATTAAACAGGAGCCTCAATAACATGTGGAAGAACCATCCACAGCCACAATAGCTCCTCATGCTGGTCACCAGCCTGGTCACACACTGCTGTGGGATGGCATCCCATTCTTCAACCAGCATTTGTAGCAAGTCAACCAACGTGGTTGTGTTTGTCAGTCTGGCACCAACAGCACACCCAAGCTGATCCCGCGAGTGTTCAATGTGGTTGAGGTCAAGACTGCTGGCAGGCCATGCCATCCTCTCCACTCCCAAATTCTGGAGGAAGTCTCTGATAAATCCTGCACTGTGGGGGCGAGCGTTGTCATCTTGGAGGACAGTCTGGGACTGGGACCATGGTCCCAGACTGTGGAGATATGGGTATTGCCACTAGTTGTTAAATCTCATCTCGATATCTCTCTGCACTGAGGTTACTTTCAGTGATGAGAGGCCTTGTTTTTCCAGTGAGGGAGATGCCGCCCCGCACCATCACACTGTCTCCACCTAAAGATGTTACTCTATCAGTGCAGCAAACGGCATAGTGCTCTCAATGTCTTCTCCACATTTTGACCCTGCCATAGGCAGAATCTGGCCTCATCACTGAACATAACTTTCCTCCACATGTTCAGATTCCAGTGCATGTGTTTCCGAAACCAGCCCAGATGCACCTGATGGTGAGGAGCAGTCATAGCAGGCTTCCTGGCAGCTCTGTGAGTCCAGAGATTGACAGTCTTTTCCGGGATTGTCTGGGCAGAAAGGTGTCAGCTATATTGTCCTGCAAACCTGTAGAAGACAGATTTGCAACAGCAGAAAACCAGCAGAATAAGTTGTTTGGTCTTGTCAGAGAAGATTTGGCAAATTTGTCAGGGGTGAAACCCACATACTCAGCTCTGCTGCTCATCCCACAAATGCATGTTCCTTACAAATGCGGCAGCATTTAAAAGGGAAATAAAAAGACTCTCTAGCGGTATGAGATGTATTGCCAAGCATCATTGTTACAACAAAGAAATAATTTGACAAGCACAAATTTCCTTACTTTCTGTGCAACGTTTCTTTGCAGTATTCCAAACATTATTAATGACATCTATGAAAATGTAACAGATTTCTGCTAGTTTTATTTGATGTTTTTTCCAAATACAATGGAAGCAGAGTATGTTTTAAACCTTTCCTAAAGTTGTCTGTTTGTCTGAATATGCTATTTTTCTTAAGGATTGCAGATACTTTTGAAATAGAAAAACTGAGTATCACAAAAGGGAAACCCACGTCAAACAGTGACTCTACAGAAAATATACTGTACTGCTGCACTCAGATTCAGTGGACTGAGTCATGCCCTCTTGCAGGGATAAAACAATGGAAGTCACTGCGGCTAAACTACCAGCTATTTATCGAGGCCTAAAAGTACTTCATGTCAAACATAGCTGACAGTTTTTAAATTTGTGGTCTTTGAAAGATTATGAAGGATTAAAAACAAGCTGAGATTGCTAGTTTGTGTTTCTCTTTTGATTGAAGTACTCGGTTGCTCAACTCTCTTCTGTTTTTTTCAACTCCACGTTTATTTGCAGGTACTCCAAAGCCTTTAAGACCAGCTTCTACTAGGACATACAACCTTCTCAACTAGTGCCTAGACACGTGACTGTAATTCTGTTGTCTTTTTGTCACTTAAAAAGAAGGTGAAGTGTTTTTCAGATTTGCTCATCTTGTGATATTTTTAAATGAGGTGCCATGTCACATTGGCAACACATGTCGAGAGCAGTGTTTGTGGTCTTGGATGGTGAACAGAGTCAGTCGGGGGTTCTTTCAGTAACACATGAATAAGAATATTGTGTATTTACTATTAATCTTGATATCTTTAAATTTTCAAAATGTTCAACATTTTGGTGAGTAGATGCTTCAAGAGGAATAAGTTAATGGGTTTGCATTCATAATTGTGATGTTAAAATTTTAAGGTAAGGCTTTGTTGGATGAGCCATGTAACATACTGACCTTCTGTTAGGTCATTTATATATCTTGCAGAATGTAAAAAATATTGTTGTTAAGAGCTGTTATCAGGAAGGATTAAGTATTTGGCTTTGCATTCATAATTGTGATGTCAAAATTTTAAGGCTTTATTGGATGAGCCATGCACCATGCTGACCTTCTGTTAGGTCTTTTATATATCTTGCAGAATGTAAAAATGTTGTTATTATTATAGCTGTCAGAAGGGTTGAAAAATGTACCGTCTTTGTCATGCAAGGCCATGAAATCTTTAGTTGTTGTATCACTTGAAGGAAAGAATAAAATTAAAATACAGTGTCTCTTTTAATTTTAATGGCTTTTTTATAAATTCACCATGCAATCACCAGTACTTCTCATTACTGTGATCTCAGGTTGAAGAAGCGCTCTCAAAGAGTCCAAAGGGATAATACAGCAGCAGTGTTGTAGTACTCCAGAATGGTGTTGGTCTCAAGACCATGTTTTCAATGTCTTGGTCTTGTCTCAGTCTCAGACTCTGCAGATTTTCTATCAAGACTGGTTGAGACCACTGATGGGCTATTGTTCAACGTCATTAATGTGCTAATAAGGAGAAGCCCATGCTAAAACAAGTAGCTTCAATTCATGTGCAGTTTTGTGACTAAGTGACCCGTGCAGCCCTGCACAGGAGTGGAATAAACATCAGTAAACAAATGTTAATTTCTAATGCATACAGGGATTTTTTTTTTTTTTTTTTGACAAGAAAGTTGTAGAACAAATTTGCTAAGCTCTGAGATGTTGCATTGTGGTGATTTGAAAACCAAGTTGCAGACACCTTGTTTTTTTGTGTGATCAGAGATGCTTTAATAAGACCTGAGTAACAGTCTCTGGGAGAAGTTCTCCTTTTTAACCCATTTTAGCCCAGCAATATAAAGTAAACTGGGCCCCTTATGAACATGTCCTGCTGTTATTTTCTCCATGTTTTTCTCTCATGTATTGAAAATCTCTTTAGAATAAGAGGCAGCTGTAGTTGCAGGTGGGCACATACTTCATCTCTACCACTATAATGGCAAAATATGGAGAATAGTACAAAAATAACTTCCCTCCTCAGAAGACTATTTTACATATGTGACAAAAAACATTTTTTCAACAAACAGGTTACCTGTAGCCTAATAATTGTAGTTGTGAAATCTTTTTAATTGGCAAACAAATATGAATAGAATTATTTTGATTTGAATCATCTTTAACCTCCTGAGCTTTTGTCTGGAAGAAATGGTGTCATCTACTGAGAGAGGGATGGGGGAGTCATTTTAATGATGGACCACCTGGATCTGTTTATTGGAACTTATGCTTTCCAAAATCTGCACAAATTCCTGAAAATTTCAAAGAAATTACCAAAAATTTCTGTGAGGATTTGAAAACACATTTTGAAAGTATCCCATATGCCCAAGTACCCCAAAATTTCTTCAAATATTCCCCAAACAATACAGTGAATTTTTATTATAGGACCTGAACATTCCCATAAAATCTACCCCTGAAATTCCATGGGTGATTCCTCGAAATTTGAAGCAAATTCCTCCTAAAATTTCTTATCAAATTATCCCAAAAATCTATGAATACACTCATCAAAAAAGAAAAAAAAAAAAAAAAAAATCATGAAATGAAGGAAAATTCCCCCAAACATAGAAAAAGAAAAATCCCGCCACCCTTCCCAGTATTTTCAATCAAATTCTTAAAATTAAAAAAAAAAAAATGTCCATGAAAATTCCAAAAATGTCAAATCAAATCCTCAAAAAATTAAAACAAAATTGCTAAAAATGACAAATATAGCTTTTGAATTTTCAGGAAAATGTATCAAAATTTCCAAATTCACCCAAACATCCATACCAAGTTCCCAAATTCCCATGAAATTGCTCCCAAAAATTAAAATAAAATATCCCCCAAAAGCTCCAATAATACTTTGTGAAATATACAAACATAGCCCAAAATTTCCATGAAAATACTTGGAAATTCCAAGCAAATTCCCTAAAAATTTCCGTTAAAATTCCTGAAAATATAACCGCATAATCTCTACAACTGCTCATGCAAATAACTTGAACTTCAATAGAATTCAAGAAAATTATCTTAAAATTCTAATAGCAGAAATTGTTACCATGCTGTATGGAAGCCAAAATGTAATGTCTTTTTGTGTAAATGCAGGGTCTTAGGAGGTTAGAGAGGCTTACAATATGTAAAAATTTATATTTTGAGTGAAATTTAAAGGTAATCTATAAAAATAAAGCTACCTCAAGTTAATTCTAAAAAATAAATAAATAAAAAATCTTAAATTGGGTGTTTCTTGTCACAGGCCACACACTAAATAAAAAAAGACTGTTATATATATCATAGTTTTTCTCTGATTCTGGTACAACTGTAACCCACTGTAAAGATTAAGGTGTTGCAGGGAGATTATCTGTTTTCAGGATGATGGGAATTTCTGCTGAGATACATCTGAGTTCTAACTTTGGCCTTTTTTTTCTACCTACCAAGGTGTCTACTCTTGAAAAAAATACATAACATTAAAAATGTATCTATAGAAGGAAATAATAATCATGAACTGTCAGCCATTGTTGTTGTTGGACTCAAAGGGGTTAAAATATTGACCAAACCTCAATGTATAGCTGACTAAAGTTAATACACACCCATTCACTCAGAGGGTAACGTTAAAAAAAGTAATGCCATCTGTCCTTTTTTTTCTTTTAATGTGAAAATTGCACATTTACATAAGCCAAGTGTAAGTGTGGCTAGCGTGCATTAACAGCAATTTAAAAAAACATTAAAAAAGCAACATTATAAAGCTGAAATTCAGTCTAAAGCAGTGTGTTACTTGTAAAGTCTGAATACCCGACATAATAATAATAATAACTTTATTTGTACAGCACTTTTAAAAACATGGGTTTACAAACTGCTTTGACATGTGTAGAATCAAACAGAAAAAAATGATGATTTCTAATTATTTTACCTGCAACCTGCAGAAAGTAACATGATGAATTCTTGAAATTCAGTTATTTCATTGTCTTCTTTCAACAAAGACTCCTTTTAGAATTAGAAGAATCATGGTTTCCTGCCAAGTACATTTTCACATCCAAGGAATTAAATTGTTTTTTGGTGCAGAACAGATAACAGAGAAGAACAAAAATATTAATAAGGGCTAGTAAAGATATTACAGGACTAGACTTAAATAGATCGTTATAGAAAAAAAAATGTAAAAAAACAAAAAACAATATATATATATATATATGTACAACTATAAAAATGTCACAAAAGTAGAAAACCTGTTAGCAGAACAAATGTTTTTTTTTATCTTAAAGTGCACTGATAATACTGGAAAAAAGGAAAATGAATAAGTGTGATATTGTGGATGAAATCTAAAAGACTATTTTTCAGCAGTACCCTTGTTTGAATTCCCTTTTTGTAGCATTTTCAATAAATGCATACATTTAAAACCATTTAAAATGCTGGCACAAGCATAACCACACATTTAAGACATTCAGTGGTTGTTTTTAAATTTAGAAGCCTAAACTTACAAACATTACATTACAGTACTAAAACTGGTAAGTGCTTTAAAAATGAATTATGTAATAAAAAAAAACCCTGCAGTGTGTAGCAGAAGTAAAAAAATTAGAAGTTGTTTTTCTCTCCCACACTCTGCACAACTTCTTGAAAAACTATTCACTATTTTTGGATTGCCAGCAGCCTCCCTGCAGAACAGAATGAATTTCCTGTAGTTACCAGTAGGTGACACTGTGTCAGACCTTTGGTGGTGGTACAGGCCTCAGAGCCTAGAAGACAAACAAAAGTGCATGTATAACCATATACAATTTACCTAGAGGGTCAAGTAAGTATTGAATTAACTGGAATAGCTACGGTTATGAGGAAAATCAAAACAAAAGTAGAAATGTACCTTAAATACACTGTCAGAAATGAACTAGTTTTATTTATTTCCTCTTTGCAAAAATTGTAGGAATGACTGATTATGGTACAACAGTTGCAGAACAAATCAACAAATGACTGAGCCAATTATAGAGCCTGTAAAAAGTATTCTCCCATGGATGTTGTACCCTTTTATTGTTTTTATAGATCAATCATGGTTTATATACATTTTTGACAATTAAAAAAACCCTCTTTAATGCCAAAGTGACAAAAGATCCCTGCAAAGTAATGTCAAATAAATATGACATAATAAAAATATGTTTAATAAAAATACTGAGTCTGTGTGGATAGGTCTCAGTCAGGCTTATATGTAGGAATATAGGACAAAATATTAATGCAAGTATGCACGTTATTAACGCATTAACTTTGACAGCCCTGCTTTAAACCATTTCTTTGTAGCTTTCGCACCCCCACAGCCTGATGCTGCCACCACCATGCTTCACAGTGGAACCAAAGAACTTTCTCCCACTTGAACATGGAGTCTCCCACATGCCTTTGGTTAAGATTTAATGAGTTTTCTTCAGCAGTGGCTTTCTCTTTGCCACTCTCTCATTAAGCTTCGAGTGGTGAAGAACCAGGGCAACAATTGTTGTAAGCAGAGTCTCTTCCATCTCAGCTACTGAAGCTTGGAACTCCTTCAGAGTAGTCAAAGGTGTCTTGGTGGCCTCTCTCACTAGTCTCCTTCTTGCATGGTCACTCAGTTTGTGAGGACGGCCTGATCATTACAGATTTACACGTGCCATATTTCTTCCATTTCTTCATGATGGATTTAACTAAACTTTTGTATCCATCCCCTGACTTATACTTTTCAAAAACATTTTCTCTGAGCTGCTTAGCGTGTTATTTGTCTTCATGGTGTAATGGTAGCCAGGAATACTGATTAACCAGTGACTGGACCTTCCAGACACAGGTGTCGTTATACTACAATCACTTGAGACTCATTCACTGCTCTTGGGCGATCCCCATTTCATTACTTACTATAAGACTATAAGCACCAATTGGCTGGACCTCTCTGTTGAATTAGGTCAGTCACTTTAAAGGGGGTGAATATTTATGTAGTCACTTATTTTGCATTACATTTTTATTTGATTGACATTACTTTGTAGAAATCTGTTTTCACTTTGGCATTACATTTTTTTGTTTGTTTTGTCAAAAGCCAAGTTATATTGACCATGATTGATTTAAAAAAAAAAAAAAAAAACAGGGTAAAACACACAAGGGGGTAAATACTTCTTATTGTCACTGTATGTTATAAGAGAGGGGATCACATCTGAGTAATGAGATTTACCTGGCGTGCAGCTGTGTAAGGATGCCCCTGGGGTTTAGGTCTGTTTGCTGCTGGGGGTGGTGGAGGAGGGGCTCCTTTGGGCTTTGACCTTCCAGCCTAGAATGAAAAGTATTTTTAGGAATTGAACAGAAAGCTTTTATGATACATCCCAATGGGACTGTAATTCCGTATAATCCAACATACTGGCACTGGTTGACTTGGAGCCATTCTTGTGTTTCGGATGTTAGTAGAGCGCACATCTGGCTGCGTCCTCTTATTGAGTGTGCTGTTATAAAATGAGAGATTTAATAAATGGGCTTTTAAAAACTTGTTATGGTGAGTCAACAGAAACAGAGCCATGCTATAAAAAAGACGTCAACTTACGTTGGCAAAATGGGACTTTGTCGTTTTTTCCAAACAAAGCCTACCACTCCAAGAATGATGCCTAAAACCACCAGTATGACCGTTACAGCAATGGCAACGATTGGTCCTGTAAAATGAAACAGAGACAAAGTTAACTGCAGTTAACTTGAATTCAATATTAACTACACAGAAACGATATTGTAAGTAATTTAGACTTTTCTGTTGAATGGACAGCAGAAGGTCGGTCTAACCAATAGAGAGAGGATTTGAATCTTCATCCTTCGAGGTGCAAGATGGAGGCATCCAACCAGGCTCACACTGACACTCACTTCTGTGATTGCACACCTGATAAACATGGAGGAAATGGTTTCATTGTCAGGAGCCATAATTTTGTGTGAAAACAGCACATTGTAGCATCAGTAGCATCATAGGGGAAATTGGCAAGTACCTAATTTTATCTATTCTTCATCTATTCAAGATATCAGTGTTAATTCTGGCAGCTATTTTTAATTTCAGTCTTAGTCTCAGTCTTTAGACGAAATGTCTTTTAGTTTTAGTCACATTTTAGTCGATAAAAAATCCTCACAATTTAGTCTTTACTTTTAGTCCAAGCATTTATTTTCTTGCCTAAATCTGGTACCAAATTATGTTAGTATGTTCTATGCACTCTCAGACCTGGGGTCCCTGCTTTCTACAGCTGAGGGACAGATGAGGTACAGCTGCATTGTTTTTTGACAGATTTACCACCAGTAGAGAAATACTGTGGATTCTGAATGTCCGATGAAAACTACAGTACATTTTAGTTCAGTTTTAGTCATCACAGATCTATTTTTGTTAGTCTTAGTCTAGTTTTTGTCATGGAAAAAGGCTGTTGACGAAAAGTTTTAATCATAGTTTTAGTTGGCGAAATTAACACTGCAAGATATATGAAAATACTGTGGCAAATAGAATAAATTAAACTTAATTTTCAATATTAACAGATTTCACTTTTGAACAACTGAACTACATTCATTGTGTTTTTCCACAGTCACCAAAAATATTTTGCATACCAAGGTAAAATGAAAGCATCCCTGTAGTATTTTTTTAGATGCACCTGTATAGCCAGGATCTTTGCTGTACTTTCATCTTATTAGACAAAATCTCCTGATGATTAAGAGGAGCATGGCAGGCTGATCTGAAGGTTAAACTTTAAGATATCAATACAGATCCCCCTTTCTATATGTTTTTACAGTGGCTCTAATGTGTCATTGTACATATGTTTTGGCACATTGCTGAGTTTCTCTCCCTATATATATACCATTTGACTTCTTTTTTTTACCCCTTTATTTTTCCACCTCACCTAAGGGGATTCTAAGCAGTGTAAGTTACTTACAGCATTCCCGGGACATTTTGCTGAACAGTTAATGTTTCTGTAGGCCGTCTCAAGATCCATGCACTCATTCAGGTAGCACACCTTGAAAAGTCAGTAACAAAGACATAGTTTAGTTTGGTACACATTAAAGCAGAACTAAATTTCCATATAAGCCTTTTTTTCAGTGCTCAGCATCCTAACTGTAAAAAATGTCCTTGACATCAGCTTATACTGTAGCAGCACTAACACTGCTCTAACCTGACAACGATATTTGATCCCAGAACCTATAAAAAGTATATCCTCCTTGGATGTTTTGCCCTTTAATTGATTTTATAAAACCATCTACGGTCAGTTAATTTAGTCTTTTTTGACGAAAAATACATAAAACCCCTTTAGTGTCAAAATGAAAACCCATTTCTATAAAGTTATGGTGATTAAAAGAAAAATATGTAATGTAAAATAAGTGACTGCATAAATATTCATCCTCTTTAACTGAGTGACCTAATTCAACAGAGGTCCTGCAATTGGTGCTAGCAGTCTCACAATTAGTGAAATGGGGATAAACTGAGTGCACTGAATGGGCCTCAAGTGACTGTAGTACAAAGACGCCTGTGTCTGGAAGGTCCAGTCACTGCTAATCAGTATCCTAGCTACCATTACACCATGAAGACAAAAGAACACTCCAAGCAACATGAAGAAAATTGAAAAGTATAAGTAAGAGGATGGATACAAAAAATGTTCAGGGGACTGAAAGCCCTAGCTGGAGTTCAGTTAAATCCATCATGAAAAAACTGACTGAACGTGCAGGAAGGAGACTAGTGAGAGAGGCCACCAAACACCTATGACTACTCTGAAGGAGTTACAAGCTCCAGCAGCTGAGATGGGAGAAACTCTGCATACAACTCTTGCGCTGGTTCTTCACCAGTCAAAGCTTTACGGGGAGTGGCAAAAAGAAAGCACCGTTGAAGAACAGACATGTGGGAGAAAGTTCTTTGGTCTGATGACACCAAAATGGCACCTTTTGGCTATCAGACAAGACATTTAACACTACGCATCACCACAAACATACCATCCCCACTGTGAGGCCCACTGGTGGCAGCATCATGTTGTGGGGATGCTTCTCAGCAGGTGGTCCTGGTATACTTGTAAAGGTAGAGGGTAAAATTTATTTTTGATTTTATTTTATTTATTTGTGACAAGGGACAATGCACATTAATGGACATGAACATGTAAATGTGCCAGATTGTAGCCATAGGCTAGTTTCCATCTGTAGTCCCCGACAGGTTGATGGGATATACAACAAAGAGTACATTAAAAATCTACATAAAAATCAGACAACACCAAAACCAGACAACATGGACAATACAATAAAATACAAAGACCCAAATATAACAATACTTAGCTTAGGACAGACCAGAAATAAAGTGACCATCGCAGTTAAAGTGCATAAGGCAGGCAATAAAGTGCTTTAGTGCTAAAGTGCAAGTGTGCTGATATATTGCACATGATCATGAGTGTGCTTAAAAAAGAACTTGCACACTGCCCTTGGCCTGGTTATTTAAAGTGCTAATATTATAATAAAATATATTATATTGTAAAATAAATGCAGAAAAACAGGAAAATCTTGGAGGACAATCTTATTCAGTCTGCAAGAGAACTACGGCCTGGAAGATTTATATTTTAGCAGGGCAATGACCTGAAGCATACAGTGAAAGCTACACAGAAATGGTTTAAAGACAACAAGGTGAATGTTCTGGAGTGGCCGAGTCAAAGACCAGACCTTAATCCAAAAAAAAAAGAATTTGTGGTTGGACTTGAAAAGGGCTGTTTACACCTGATCCCTGTGCAACCTGACAGAGCTTGAGCAGTTTTGCAAAGAAGAATGGAGTAAAATAGTAGGGTCCAGATGTGAAAGCCTGACTGAGACCTATCCACACAGACTCAGAGCTGTGATTGCAGCCAAAGGTGACTCTATGTGATACTGACTTGAAGGGTGAATATTTATGCACTTTTATGTCATCAAAAAAGGGTAAAACATCCAAGGGAGTGAATTCTTTTTACAGGCACTGTATATGCAAACTCTAGTAAAGATCATAACCAATAATCCTTATTCTATTACCTGTTGGTGCCCTACCTTTTACAGCGATCATGAACAGATTGAAAAATAAGTAATATTTTAAAAAGGCCCTATAAGAGATTTATTTATTTATTTACATTAGATCCATAATAGTTGTTACCACAGTAACAACTATTCTTCTTGGGGTCCACAAAATGATCACACCTATCTTACCTTTCCATCACCACATTTAGTCCCCGTGTCCACCTGGCCGTAGTCTTGGCTTGGGCTCCCAAAGAAGGCTGCTTTACATGTACCAATCCTGACCATGCGGCCATAGTTTGGGTTCTCCTGGCCATTCTCACAGAAGAGCTTCCCACAATACACATCTCTGCAAAGGATGAGAGTGTGAGTCATTATTTCAAATTAGTGAACACAAATATGCTTCGACATTTCACACAAATGCTTAATTCTGATGTTTGAATTTACAAAGAATTCTAAAAGTAACTGAGTAAAAACGTTTCTGTGTCCTTGAGACTTACTCTTGCTGGCAGGGTATGAACTGGTTCTCTGAGGGACGTCTGCAGAAGGCGTAGTAGATTCCTCTTTTGTTGTAGTTATAGCAGCCTTCACGGGCCTCAGTGGCACCTGATGACAGTATAATAGATGTTTCTGAGTGCAAAATGTTTAAGGATGCTTGTATCTTTTTTCTCTAACAAAGTAATTTGAAAACACCCACCATATCCATACATTTTTATGCACTGGTTTGACCTTTGAGGGCACATGCCATTGTAGCAGTACCCATTGCCTCCATCACAAGGAAGACCATTCACAGCAAAAACATCTTCAGGACAAACTGCATTCTTCCCATCACAATACTCAGCCAGGTCACATTCATCTTGCTTTTCGCGGCACTCCTTGGATCTAGGCAAGATCTGAACAGCCGCCCATGAAAGAGAAGTTAAATATGGGAACTTGACATGACTGATTTAGTTAGATTTCCAGTTTGTGCATATCTGCACAAAGCTAATAAAAAAAGTAAATGCAACATGCACAATATCCTTTCTGAAGGCGTTTTCACTCACCTTGCAGTTCTCACAGCACTCGCCTTCAGCACACTGAGAACCAACTGTTAGGGTGCAGGTTGTGGCGTTGCAGCATGGGTTGGTGCACTCCTAAAGGACAGTGGAGAATGTTTCAGCAGTTTGGCATTAACTTTGAACTGTTTATTTTTCAAACAAGTCCTGCCTTTGGCATGTATGAGCAAGTTTATACTGTTTCAGATGAAGATAGACTGTGAAGACTAAGCATGGGGATAACCTGATCCTGTCTCTTTGTTTTAATTTATTCATTTTTCTTTCTTTAGCTTGGTTTTGTTTCCCCATAAAGCCTGGATAGATTATGTTCCATAGCTGCTATCTCCTGCTTTTGTCAGGGTAAGTTTAAGCCTGAAATGAGTTGCTGGCGTGATTCAGGGAGATGGCGGAAAGAAAGCGGTTTAAAAGTTCAAAGTGACACATTTCAATGCAAATGGCCAAGGAATACTTAACAAATCTTTTTCATTGCCTAGCTGTTGTTTCAGGTAACTGCCCACAGGTGGCCCTGTGCTCATGTTTGAGTGGAATTATGCAACTGAGAAGTTGGCTCATCATGCTTACTTCTCACTTGTCAGCTGGAATTTCCATTGAAGTTCAAGTAATTTGCATGAAAAGTTGATAGGAATATGTGTTGATATTGTCATAGAAATTTTGGAGAATTTGCTTAGAAGTTTTGGGGCATTTTTATGGGAATTTTGAAAATTTGTATGGATGTATGGGGGAATTTGTTTAGAAACTTAGAGGCATGTTCATGGAAACTGTATATGTAAGTTGTTTTTTTTTTTAGCAAATTTGCTTTGTATTTTTGGGAATTTCATGGAAAAGTATGGGGCTGCAAGAGCTAGCGCTGTTGCCTCGCAGCAGATGGTTCCTGGTTCGCTTCCCAGTCAGGGCCTTTCTGTGCAGAGTTTTTATGCTCTTCCTGTGCTTGCGTGGGATCTCTCCAGGTACTACGGCTTCTCCAACCAATGAAAACATGCTTGTCAGGATAATTGGTGACTCTAAATTTGCTGTAGGTGTGAGTGTGAGCGTGTCTGGTTGTCTGTCTCTATATGTCAGCCCTGTGATTGACTGGTGAAAATTATGGGAATTTGTGTGGAGAGCAAAATTACCAATAAATTCAGGACTTTTAGAGCAATTTTTTTTGATGCTTTACTTTAACAGGTCCTGGTGGTCCATCGTTTAAATGACTCCCCCATCCATCTTTCAATGATAGATATCATTTCTTACTGATCAGCTTGCCTTCACACATCTGCTCTAAAACCAATTGAGTGCTGTATTTTCTGCAGGACCAGAACCTCCAGATTTGTGGAAATTATTTTAGCGAAAAATGTATTCCTGTTCAGAGATGATTCTGGTTCTTTTGATCCCAAATAAATGGGAGAAACTCAAAATACTTTCCAAACAAAAGCTCAGGTCCCAGGAGATTTATATTTACTTATAAGGCATAATTTCACCTGATCCGTCTTTGCCACCTCATTTTTTCCAGTTGACTCTGATTTTATAAAATAAAGCCCCATTTTAGATGTTTTAATACATGAAAGGATATTCATTTAATATATGTTTAATAATGTTTTTTTTTTCAGTGACTGAACTGATAATGTTTGTTATAAATGCTTCATGTGATTGTGTCACATTATCAAAAATGGGAGTCTGATTTGTACATTGTGTACAATTAATGACTTTAAGTTGTACAGTATCAGAATATGGTATTTTGCTTCCTCTGTCAGTTGTCTTATAAAAGCTTTATTCTGTGCAAACATCTCTTTCTTTTCACTGTCTCCTAAGGGACATTGACTAAAGCAACAAGGTGTGTTGCACTAGTGCTGCATGATGATAATTCACCATTTAGAGTCTGCAAACAGAGCACAAAGCTGATTTGAGAGTGTTGTATCTAGGGCATTTGTACATGTGGCATCTAAATACCAACAGAAGCACAGGCAGGTCTGGACATATTCAGAGTTTTGCTTAACATTGGAATTGATATTCCAGTTAAAACAAGTTGATAGTTTGGCTCACAGTGCCTATTAAAAGTATTCACCTCTTTGGATGTTTTACCTTTTTACTGAATCAATAAATCAACGTAAAATTACTGACTGCATAAATATTCACCTTCTTCTAGTCAGTGTTTAGTAGATTCACCTTTGGCTGCAATCACAGCACTGAGTCTGTGTGGATAGGCCTCAGTTAGGTTTGCAGGTCTGGACACTGCAGTTTCAATCCATTCTTCTTTGCAAAACTGCTCAAGCTCTGTCAGTTGCAAACAGCCCTTTTTGAGCCACAAATTCTTTCTTGGATAGAGGTGTGGGCTTTGACTCAGACGCTCCAGAACATTCGCCTTGTTGTCTTTAAACTATTTCTGTGTAGCTTTCGCTGTATGCTTCAGGTCATTGTCTCGTCAGGAAATAAATCTTCTCCCAAGCAGACTGAATAAGATTGTTGTCCAAGATCTTCCAACATTTTGCTGCATTCATTTTACCCTCTAGCTATACAATCCTCCCAGTGCTGGCTGCCAAGACGCATCCCCACAGCATGATGCTGCCACCACCATGCTCCACAGTGGGGAAACATAGGCCAAACATAGCGTCTTGTCTGATGACCAAAAGCATCATTTTGGTCTCATCATAACAAATAACTTTCTCCCACTTAACCATGGAGACTCCTACATACCTTCTGGTGAACTCTAGTCCAGATTTAGTCTGAGCTTTCTTCAGCAGTGGCTTTCTCTTTGCCACTCTCCCATAAAGCTTTGACTGGTGAAGAACCTGGGCAACAGTTAAGTGCAGAGTCTCCCATCTCAGTTGCTGAGGCTTGTAACTCCTTCAGAGTAGTCATAGGTGTCTTGGTGGCCTCTCTCACTAGTCTTGCATGGTCACTCAGTTTGTGAGGACGACCTGATCTAAACAGATTTACACATGTGCCATATTTCTTCCATTTTTTCATGATGGATTTAACTGAACTCTGGGGGATGTTCAGAGCCTTGGACGTTTTTTTGTATCCATCCCCTGACTTATACTTTTCAAAAACATTTTTTCTGAGTTGCTTGGAGTGTTATTCTGTTTTCATGGTGTAATGGTAGCCAGGAATACTGATTAGTCAGTGACTGGACCTTCCAGACACAGGTGTCTTTATACTACAATCACTTGAGACGCATTCACTGCACTCATCGTGAAACACCAACTGGCTGGGCCTCTGTTGAAATAGGTCAGTCACTTTAAAGGGCATGAATATTTCTGCAGTCACTTTTTTGCATTACATTTTTATTTAAATGACATTGTTTTGTAGAAATCTGTTTATTCTTTGACATTTAGGAGAGCTATTTAGTAATATTTGTGGTAAAAAAAAAAAAAAAAGCCAGTTACATTGACCATGACTGATTAAAATAATCAATAAAAGGGTAAAACATCCAAGGGGGTGAATACTTTTTATAGGCTCTGTACATGTGATATATTCAGACATTAGCAGTCTTAGGAGCCTGTTGTATATCACAGATAAAATGTGCTCTACCTGTGAAGGACTGTTAGAAGTGCTGACATTTAATCAATATTTATCTACATTAGGGTCAAATCCTGATTCTTTGTCCATGTGATTTTATTAGCAGACAAATAAAGATTTTCCTTTGTGGTAAACTTAAGATCAAATGGTAGTGTTGGTGCAGTTATGTTATGTGCATTTACTTCAATGGTGCCACAGTCACACTGTTCTCCTTCTTCCAGAAAACCATTTCCACAGACCGCAGAAGCAACAAGACTCTTGTAGTCCGGTTTGTCCAGCAGACAGCTAGGGGTGCGACTCGTCAGGTATTTCTCATAGTTGTTGTTGCTGCAGCTACTGAAAGTCCGGGGAACGTTCCAGCTGTAATATAAAAGTCACATGTGTACATATACAACACACACACGCACACACACCCACACAAACTGTTATTACCCTTCTTACATTAACTGTCTGGTATAGAAATTAGAGTAAACAAATTAAAACAAGTTTAGAAATCCTCCTCTTTAGGTTGGTACGTTTCTGTTCTAATTTTACCAATGCACATTTTGACTGAGGCCTCTTAAAAACATTTCTTACCTGAGTGCTGCAGCCATGATGCAGCTATCCCCAGAACAAGTACAGGCACTGGAGTCATCATGGTCCATGCCCAGGTTATGGCCCATCTCATGAGCCAGAGTTGCTCCCACTGCAATCGCCCGATCATTATGATCCTAAGAGATGGCAACCAGTTATTCAAAGAGTACACTTTATTAGGGCTGTCAAGATTAATCACAGTCATCTCCATTAAACATGGTCCACAATTAGTGCACTAATATTTTTTAATTGCGATTAATCACATTTTAATTTTGCCTTCAATAAACTTTGATTAAGCCACGTCAGTGTCTTCCTGCAGCCACAGTGATGTAAAATAAGTCCACCACTGCTCCTTAATGTCTCATTAGAAAAAATCAAAGATCATCTGAACCTTGTGTTATCAAACTTTTTTACAGTTCACATATGTCCTTTTCAGTGCATCACAGGTTCCTTTTTCAGTGTTAAAGTACATGTTGATTCCCTTAAATAGTTCTGTTTTTCAATTCAATTCTGTATCGATTTCGATTTTTCTTTTAGCAAAAAGTAGACCCTATAGGTTTTCACTGTTAACAGCTCAAATTTTATTGAGTTTTTTTCTCTCTGAACACTGAACCAGATGTTTGCCACTGTCAGTGAGAGTAAATGACACTTCAATTACTGGCTATAACAAACAGTTTAGATACCTAAAATGTTAAACATCAAGTCTTTGGGAGGAGAACATGCTAAAATATACAAGAATCACTTTTTTGTTAGAAATGTGTAAGTTAAAACAAAATGCTCTCTGGATCTTCAGTTTGTTTTTAGAGAAATGAAGCCACACTTCCAACGCCTTCAGTCTGTTTTTGTGACTGTCGGCCATGTTTACTTCTTCGACTTTTCTGTTCTTGCTCGCTTCGCTGTCTCCCCCTTGCAAGACCATATTTTTCAAGGCGAGCTGGGCAATTAATCAAAAAATAATCAAAGCTGGCATTTAGAGCCTGTAACCGACGTAAACCTGCCATGTCAATTATTTCAGTTTTTTCCCTTGTAATCCTCTCTATACTAATGCACCATCCCCTTAAAAACAAACTACTGGCTGTGTAGTCACATGAGAGGAAGCCAGGTATCGCAGAGCAAGCAGCCTGCTGGAAACCCAAGAGAAGAAGAAGAACTAGTCATGTGACACCATCCCATCCAGTCTGCTAAAACTCAAACACGGACATGATTGAGCAATGTGAGCAGCAGTTATTTTCTACTTTTTTCCAACAGTATAAAAATAATTTATGTTGTTAGCAAGAGATGCAAATTGTTTATTTTCTACTTTTCTTGGAAAATTTGACTTTTTACAAAAAAATATTTTCATTTCAGCTGATGTGTGTTTGGATTTAAATTGTTTCAATCAATACATAACCATAAATTGTTAATTTGTGTGTGTTACTTTAAATTATTTGTTTTAAAATTGTACAAATATTTACAGAATAAACCAAGTTTGAGATTTGGGGTTGAATAATCGTTCATTTATTGTTGAGGTAAAAAGTTAAATTAATCGTGATTTTGATTTGTGCCATAATCGCCCAGCCCTACGTGGAGGTAAAGCATTGATAAGGGAAGTAGAGATTAAATAATCATATAGATGGACTGAACCAACTGAACCAGTCTCAATTTAAACTGGTCCTCGGTTCCCATCCCTATGTTAAAATCTTTGATCGACCTGTAAAAGCAGTTCTGTATCTGGACTATAAGTGAACTTATCTTAGTTCAAGACAGTAGAAAATACAAAAAGAAACACAAAAACAGAATTACATGCAAAATAGTGGAATTTTAGAATGTAATAAAAAGGGTGCGATTAATCGTGATTTGGTGTATATGTGTTCTTAGCCAACATGTGCTTAGGTCATCAAATAACATCATCTTCATTGCATGCAATGTTTCCTCATTTTCAACCCACAGTAAAATTCCGCTTTTTTTACAGCGGAGTCTAGACAAGTGGCCCACTTCCCTTCAGCAGATGGTTTCAAAACGGGAGACACCATTGTGAGAAGAAAAAAAAAGCTGTCACAAAAGTCAGCAGTTTTAGGTGTAATTTGTCCATCTCTGAAAAGACAACAGTTTAAAACTGATGGTTTTCTGAAACATGAATAGTAGAACGACAAGTAGACTCTGCAACCAATTTAGTGGCACTCATAGGCTTTATTTATGCTCAGTGCACTAAATGCTGACAAAAATGTTGTTTCACTGTGTTCAATATTTCCTGTTTTTTTCCACAGAAACAGAATTCAAAAACAATGTTTGATTTTTATTAGATAATTTTCAGTAAATGTTTATTTACTATGACTTTTGTTAGTTTCTAGTCATGTCAGTGACTATTGTGGGGTTAATTTCTTAAATGGTACAACAACTTCGTCCACGTGTGTATCTTGACCTTGACTGATTTATAAAATCAATACAATGCTAAAACATCAAAGGGGGTGAATACTTCTTATAGGTAAGAAGCAATCTGAGCGGCCACACAGGACAGGACCGTTCCATAAGAAAAGAAACCTGATGGCCCCAACTTAATCAACACTGAACATGATTTTTCCCATATTGTCATCTGAGCATTGTTCACCTTAGTGTCAGATCTTTGTCTTCAAGTACTGGAATGATAGAACTGTGATCACAGAGCAGTAAGTCACAGTTTATTAGGACATTAAACATGTAGATCTGTGTTCTCGTTCACAGAGACTCCAGTCAACAGAGGAAGTAAAACATTTCCCTATAACCTCATTAATGTCACACAACATCAGTAAATGTTTTTATCACGTCAACACTTCTGTCCTTGAACAACCTCTCTTGAGTAGAGTGACTTTCACAACACAGTGACACATAAATTCACTTTTCAACCAAGTAATTTCTGAAACACATTTGTCGTAGCATTTAAAGCCACCAAATCTCTATTGGTCACATGAGACATGTGGAGGTGTAAACAGATAATACAGGTCTTTACTAGCTTTCTAAAAAACAACAAAAACAGATTACCTGTACGACTCCAACAGAGTGACCCGAGCAAGTTGTTCCAATGTAAGCCAGCCCCACCGTTGCTCCCTCAAAGTCAATTCCACTGAAAAACAAAAGTGTCAAGGTAAATGTCAAGGTTTATGGTGCAAGCTACAGTTTAAAAACTATCCAATATATCCACTTCAAATTTGTGTCAGGAAGGACTAAAGAAGTGGATTTAGCTTTGTGAAAAATAAAACTGATGTTTTCATGAGAGGGCGTGGCCTTGGCAGGGGCGACAAAGTCAAGAGTCGCCATTTTGTCTCGCCAAAAATCTTTAGACAGTCATAACTCTAGTGTACATGGTCATCTCTAAGACAAATTTCATGTGCTTGATAACAGTCCAGACCAGAACATATCCATACTTGAAATTTTGAAAAATTGTACAGCGCCACCCTCTGGCAACAGAACGTCACTACTCCTGAATGTCACATCGCAGTACCTACATGGTTGGACAAATTATTCTGAAAATCACTTAGGCAGTTCCCAAGGAGTTGGCCTTACACATATGTAATGGTCAAACTTTTATGTTAAAAGGCGTGGCCATGGTGATTTTTTGTTCGCCATGAAACAGGAAGTAGATTTTCAAATGGTTATAAGACATCTAGAGCAATGAAACTTGACCAAAAAAAAAAAAAAAAAATCTCTTGGGCATTCTGAGATGATTGATATTACTTTTGTAGGTGGGCGTGGCCTATTGGCTCAATGGCGCCCCCTAGAACATTTAAAAAATTCAGCCCCCCCAGCAGGTTTAACCCAGGATTTTGAACATATGTGGGCAGATATGTCATGTCAGGATGCACAAAAAATCCTTTTGGACCCATATTGTAAGTCAAACAGGAAGTCGGCCATTTTTAATTTTTTGGTAAAACAAGCCATATTTTAGGGGTTGTATTTGAACGAACGCGTTCGAGGGCATTCATCCAAACTCCTCGAGCTTTGGTGTAGAGCAAGAAGAGATGACTTAGGTCCACAGTTATTGGGGATTTTCTCATTAGTCGAAAGGCGTCACAATGGCAGCCCATTAAATTAAAATGCTTCATCATGTGATAAAAGTGGCTGGTGCTCACTAAAAAGTTTCTATTTATTACAAGATTGGCCAAATCCTGCTGAAATTAGCCCAGGCACATCCTCAAGGTTGATATTACTCAAATTTGAAGGTCAAGAGTCCTTACCTGCAATGGTGTGCCGGTGACGAATTTTCATTCGCCATGTAAAAGGAAGTAGAATTATCTAGTGCTTAGAAAACTTGCAAAGCTGTGAAACTTGGCAGAAAAACACCCAGTAGCAAAACAACATGATTGATAGGATGATTGTTGGTAGGCATGGCTTTTTGGCCAAGTAACGCCCCCTACAGTCATTTGAAAATTCAGCCCCTGAAGCAGGATTATCCGAGGATTTTGAAAATTCTTGAGCTTATACATCAATTTAAGTTCTACAATAAAGCCTTGTGGACCCATGCCGTAAAACAAACAGGAAGTCTGCCATTTTTATTCTGTGGTCAAAAAGCAGCACATTTAGAGAACTATCACTACGGCCATTTTTACACAAAAACTATCCTCTGAGAACAGAATCCTTTTTCTTTTTTTTTTCTTTTTTTTTTTTTTTTAAGGTTTGGTTTGAATGTCATTCAGATCCACTAATGTGCCTGAAACTGCTGTAGTATGCATGCCAGGCCAGTAGTTGGCAGTGTGACTGACAATGAAACACATGCATGCACATCTTTTCCTTCCTGGTGGTGTCAACAGACAAACATGGCTGACACACAAATGTTTGTGTGGACAGATGAAGTCGGGTTGCTTCCTAGTGACAGTCAACCACAAAATAAATAGATATTTCAAAAACAGGAACATAAAAACGTTGGCAGGAAGTGAGCAGCACAAACAAACAGCACATTTTTGTGTGGTCTGTGCAGCACCAGGCCAAGATCAAGTCTCTGACGGACTACATGCAGAACATGGAGCAGAAGAAGAGACAGCTGGAGGAGAGCCAGGACTCTCTGAACGAGGAGCTCGCTAAGCTGCAGGCTCACGGTTCCCACATTTATATTAACCATTAAAATATCTTAGCTCAAGTAAAAACAGGCTAACTTGATGGAATTTTCCTCTTTGTTTTTCATCAGAGAAAAGACACAAGATGTCAGGAGAGGAGAAGGAGAAGGAGGACATCGGCAGACGCTATGGGGACGGGGACATAAAGGTGAGGAGGAAACACGTCACTGAGAATCTCTGTTACAGTAAATTGTGAAATAGCTGAATGTTTTTGTGCCTGTGTGGCACAGAAACTCTGGAGGGGCAGCTGGAGAACCACAGAGAGGCTCACCACAAACAGCTAAGCCCACTGAGAGACCAGATCGAAGACGAGCAGAGGATGCTGGATGAGCTCACAGAGTAAGTCTGACTGTTTTAAATCCAACTACATTTTTAAAGACGTTAGAGAGCACAGACATAAGAAGAAACACATGGCATGAGATATTTGAATCAAAGTCTGCAGTAAAATAAGTACACTAATTATTTAGACCAGTGTTACTGAATACTGCTCAACAAAAGAGCCAAATTGTTGAAAAATACCTTTGCAATAGCCACATTTAAAGTGGTGAAAAGTGGCAAAAATGGATTAAAAGAGGCATAAATGGTCAAAAAGCAGAATGGTAAAAAGGTTTAAAATTGGAATAAAAAGGCAAAACTGGGTGGAAAGTGTAAAAAAAAAGGGTTATAGTTGACAAAAACGGTCAGAAAGCAGCAAAAAATGTGCTAAAAATAGTGAAGTGACTAAAATAGCCAAAAAGCGGAAACAGAATTGAAAAGGCGAAAAATAGGCATTAAATGGCAGAAAACCAGGAGACAAGTAGCAAAAATAGGGGAAAAGTGATATAAAAAGGAGTTATGGATGACAAAAATAGTCAGAAACTGCAAAAATGTGGTAAAAATAGTAACAAGTGACTAAAACGGGCAAAAAGCGGCAAAAATGTGGAAAAGATTGATGAAAAGTGACAAATTGTCAAAAAAACTGCAAAAATGTGGTATAAAATAGTAAAAAGTGACTAAAATGGCAAAAAGCTGAAAAAAAATGTGGTTAAAAAATAGTGGATGGTGACTAAAATGGGCAAAAAGATGCAGAAATATGGTAAAAATGAATGAATAGTGCTTAAAACGACCAAAAGCAGCAAAGAATGGTGAAAAGGTGCAAAATTAAAATTAAATGGCCAAAATGGGTGAAAAGTGGCAAAAATGGGTCAGAAGTGACATTAAAAAAGGAGTTACAGATGATAAAAATGGTCAAAAAGTGGCAAAAACATCGGTGAGAAGTTGCAAAATTGGAATTAAATGGCAAAAAATTGGTGAGAAGCAACATAAAAAAGGAGTTACAGATGAAAAATTGGTCAGAAAGCAGCAAAAAAATGTCATTTTCTTTTTCCACGGCTCTTTTGGATTTTATAATGTCAAAAGATTCTACGTTTTAGTTGACATAAATTTCCAGTTTTCCTTTTCTGGTAAATTTATGACTTGTTAAATTAGAAATGTTTGAGATTTTACTTAAAAATTGACTGAACCTTCCCATTTTGGTATTCTTATGGTGGCTCTAAATGCTGTTGTAATAATGGATAGTTTATATGCAAATATTTATGAAGAATTCGTTTATGCAGGCCTGTTATGCTGGGATTTAGTCAATAAAATAATAAAAATGATTTTTCAGAGATTGTCCTGGGGGCTTCAGAATGTTTAGAGTAGAGGGACCCCAAAGAAAAAAGGTTGGGACCCACTGATGTAAAGGTCTATCATTTCAGAAATGTTACGCCTTCTACCATTTTGAAGAAAAATGAACAAAATGAATATGTTGATGTGGTTTGTTGACATTTCTCAAGTTACTCTGATGTTAAAAAGCACCCAATCAGAGCTTAGCGAGCGTCTCCTCTCAGTCTGAACCAGGGTCTGCTGCTGGAGCAGGAGAGGCTGATGTCAGACTAGGACAAACTGAGGACTGAAGAGCAGGAGAAGGACGAAGGACAAGCTGCAGAAACTCATGTGAGTAAAGGACTCATCCGTACGTTTACTTATGTGGGATGTGAGTTCATGTGATTTTTGTTTGCAGGCTGTTGAATGAGCAGAGGGAGCAGGCCAGAGAGGACCTGGAGGACCTGGAGGGTCAGGGTACCAAAGTATCATTTATTTTGAAAGGGCATTTGAACGTACGGAAATCAAGAAAACGGACAACTTCACTCGTTTTTCGATTTGTGTCCAGAATCGAAAAATGAGTGAAGTTGTCCGTTTTCTTGATTTCCGTACATTCAAATGCCCTTTCAAAATAAACGATACTTTGGTACCCTGACCCTGGTAAGTATTTCCTGTTTGTACAGCAGAGGAGATGAAGTCCCCGTGAGGGGCTCAGTGATCATGCATGCATGCAAATAAAGACTCCATCCTGTAAAACTCCTGCTGCGTCTGTGTTTTTGTTGCATAACCCCCTACTTACATCTCTGAAGGATCCCCAGGGGGACGCCGCGCTGCATCCCCCCTTCTCCATCAGGCATGCCTTGATCCAGGTACCGGCCACAGTGGGGTTTGAACCCCAGCATCCCCTGCAGAACTGGTCTAGTCCAGTCCTCTGTGCCACCGCCGCCATACCTTTCACACTACCATCTCTTCTCCTGGCGCATTTATCCTCGTTGTTCAAGATGTGGCTTTAAAATTCACTGAGACCAAGATGGGAATTGAACCTCGAACCTCCAGACTCTGAATCAGTCCACTATCTCTGTAGGCTACAGAGCCAGACATGCAGCAGAGCCTCAGAGAGGCTTTTCCTTCTTTATTTGGACTCAAATCTTGAAAACTTAAAGACACTGGTTAGATTTGAAAGGCCAACTCCTGTCCAGGTCTCCTGAAGTCTAGATTTGGACTCAGACTTTTAAAATAGATGAACCCATGGTAAGATTTGAACCTGTGAACTCCTAATTCACAGTCAGTTGACTTTTCCACTGAGCCACTGTGACACACACCTGTTCATGTTTCTCAGAGGATTTGATCTCTGCTTTTGGTGACTGAACTTAAAAATGCACCAAGAATCAAATCCACAACCTTCCACCTCTATGGCAGTCCTCTTTACTCCTGAGTCAGCAATTTACACCAGCAGCTTAAAAAAATCCACAAAAGATTTGAACCAACAACCTCATGATTTCAGGGCAGTGAGCTATCCAACTGAGCTAACACACAGGCTAAAACTAGCTGCAGTTTCTCTGAGACTTTACATCTGGAGTAGAACATCTCTACAATCCACAATCTTTGCTGCTGGAGACTACTTTCATACTTGAGTTGCACATCTCCATGAGTGATGCTCTTTGCTGCTGAAGACCATTTTCAAATCTTGAGTTGCACATCTCCATGAGTGATAATCTTTGCTGCTGAAGACTGTTTTCACATCTTGAGTTGCCCATCTCCAGTTGCCCGGTTTCCAGGCATTTTCATGGAAATTTGGGAAATGTATTTGTAATTTTGGGAAATTTGATTGGGAATTGGCAGAGATTGCCCTCTAAAATGAAAAAAAGGACATTTCAGGGATTTGTTTGGATGTTTAGGCAACTGGAATTTCGGAAAATGTATTTGCAAATGTTTGGAACTTTGCTTGGAAATTTTAAGGGAAATTTAATGAAATTAAATAGGTTTTCGGGGGAAGTTTTTATTGGAATGTACAGGCTTTATTGTAACTTTGGGGAATATCTGACAAAATTTTGGGGTACTATTTTTGGATAATTTTGAATAAGTTTAAGAATTTTGAAGAAATTTGAAGTAATTTCTTTGAAATATAAGGGAATTTGTGTGGATTTTTGAAAGGACAATTTTCAAGACATTGTTGTCTGATGGATGATGAGTGTTGAAAAGGGGTTAGCAGTGGAAGAATATTCATAAACAGAGGCAACAATAGGCAGAAAGTGGCAAAAACAGGCAGAAAAAGTGGTGGAAGTGGTTTAAAGTGCCAAAAAGTGGAGAAAGTGGTGAAATGGGATTAAGAAGTGCCAAAATGGGTTTACAGTGGCAAAAGTGGGTGGGCGGGTGTGGGGAGTATTATTTTAAAATAGCTAAATTGGTTTAAAGTGGCAGTAGTGTGTTTAAAAAGAGGAAAATTGCCAGAAAAAGTGATGAAAGAGAGTTTAAATGTGTCAAAATGGGTTAAAGTGGCTAAAATAGGTAAAAAGAGGAACAAATTGCAAAAATAGTTGAAACATGATGAAAAGTGACAATCGTGGAAAAAATGGAGACGTGTCTGGCTACTGACCTCGAGACAACCTCTACGCTGGGGCGTTCAGCCGCAGACCTGTGCACTGGGGCAGACCTCTACGCTGGGCCGTGAAGTATATTGCCCGAGCCTGCGGACCTCTATGCTGGGGCGATTACGTATATTACCCGAGCCGAATTTTCTGCTCTAGCCCTTGCCCACTGGCTAACCCTAAACCTAACCACTCGGGTTTTAATGCCTAAACCTAACCACTCGGGTTTTAATTCCTAAACATAAACACTCTGGTTTTAATAGCGTAAACTCAGCATAGGGGTCGGGGTCTGCTACTGAACGCCTCAGTGTAGAGGTTTTGTTGAGGTCTGCAGCCAGACCCTCTTGCAAAAATGGGTAGAAAAAGTGGTTGAAAGGGGTTAGAAAGTGGCACAAAGGAATAAGTTTAACATCAGGATCCAATAATAGTTTGACTTTTGAATTAAAAATGAAGTAAACCAGGAGCACAAATGGTTGAGTGGTTTAAGGCGCTACCCATGTACCCGGGTAGCCCAGGTTCGAATCCGGCCTGTGACCCTCCACCGCATGTCTCTCCCCACCCTCTTCCCTGTTTCTGAGTCTATCCACTGTCCTTCCTCTATCAAATAAAGGCTTGAAAAGGCCCAAAAATAAATCTTAAAAAAATGGTGAGAAAGTGACAGGGCCAATCAGCATCAAGGGGCAGTACTTTCGGGAGCGGCAGAGTCGCATTTATTGCCGGTGCAATAATGGTGGCAGACATTAGCGTGGGCGCAGCTAAACCGTCAGTTTTATCAGAACTTGACAACATTTCTTAAAAGAAGAACAAAGAACAGCAGTGAGTTGTTTTCTTTCAAAAACATTAAAAGTCATGCACTGACATGTCTACAGTCGCCATTGTTCGCGTTATGCAGTTCTGTACAAAGTTTACTCCTTCGGTAGGGGCGCAGCTTGGTAGTGGCTACGTCACGTATGCGGCTACGCGTTTTGTTGCTCTGATTGGCCCATAAAGATGTGACAGAATGTTCATCCAATCACACTCCAAGTTTTTTTCAAAGGCTCTGCCCTTTCCCAATTGCTGTCTATGAGTGGATGTTTCACACATCCATCTGGCATGCCAGGTTATAGTACACCAGGATGCTAGCACAAATGCTACTGATCTAGCACACATGCATTTATACTATCAATAATGTGTCATTATCACTGCACAGAAAAAAAAACATGTTTGCTAATGATAAATCAGTTCTGTTGTAAAAGCAAATGTAAAATGACTTCTTACAGATCAAGATTGTTTTGTTATATTCGTGGACAATGTCCAGACCTGATCAGATGTGCCATGTCATGCTTTTTTCTTTTGGTCAGCTCATCGTTTCTCCACTTCATGAAAGCACCCAAGTTGGCTCCAGCTGGTGGGGTCACAGTGATAAGGTCACTTCTGGACCAGATCTCCAATCCTACCAGAGCGATGAATGTCCTCAGGGACTTGTATGCCTGCAAAGAACACCCGTATAATCAGAAACAAAGCATGAAAGAAGCCAACTCTCTCACTGCAGTCTCAAAATGTTTCTCACAAGACTTCACCCATGACCTCCAAAATCTAATATCCCTTCATCCTGGTGTCAAAATTCACATTTTTCCAAAATTTAAATAAAAAAAGAAAATTCCTTGCAGAACAAGAATGGCTAAGATGCATGCACAAACAGATACATGGACGGATGGATAGATGGAAAACTCTAAAGCATTACTGACCCTCATTTATCATATTTGCAAAGAAAGCAGTGCAGATTCGGGTGTAGAAATCACCTTACGACAAGATCCATGTGTAACTTGAGGTGCAATGAAAAGGTATTTGCCCCCTTTCTGATTCCTGAGTTTTTTACATATTTATCACACTTAAATGTTTCGGATCATCAAACCAGTTTTTATATTTCACAAAGACAACCAAAGTAAATACAAAAAAGAGTGTTTGAATGATTATTTAATTTTTTAATCACAGTTTATGATTAAAACTCAGCTTATGACGTATAGTGTTGAGTTCAATTTGCACTTAAATAACCAAAAAACACGGACTTACCAAATTAGCAAAGTTGACCATTTCAAATATCCGTTTTCTCAGCTCCTGTTGATTTCGCTTCAACTTCACAAACTAAAAAAGTATGATAGAAAATACTTTTGAGGGCGATATTAAAGATAACTTTACAAAATGCTTTCTAAAGATACTCTGACCAGAGTGACTCTCAAAAGCACAACATTTAGCATTATTACATACAATATGTAAAATTTTAATACAAAGTTCATTTTTATTTTCACATAAATGTTTCATGCATGTAGCTTACCTCACGGTTATCAGCAACAAGATAAAGCTCAATGTATTTCATTTGCTGAATTATAGGTTTACCCTGCAATCAAAGGATAAAATTAATTGACATGAACTCTGATGTTTTTTCTTTTGTCTTTATATGGTCATATTTGTCTTAATAGACAGTTTATCACTTCTGTATATGCTGTGATCTTCTCTTTTTTGTCATAGGTAACCTGTTTCCTGAAATGTGTAGTAGTATTACCCCTGATCTGGATCGGCTTCGGCTTGTTGGTGGCTCAAAGTCGTCACTCCAGCTGGTGTTGGTGACTCCACAAACTGCGGGTGTGAAGTTCTTGTCATTTAATGTCGTCACTGCATGATCTCCTTCATCGCTACCGGAGAGCGGCTCAATCAGGTACATCTGCTGAGAAGTTCTAAAGTAACCCCTGAAAACAGTACCGTAGTATTAGTAATGAGGCTCAACAGGAACAGCTTTAAGAAGGACAGAAATGCACTGATGTGTGTGTGTTAGGGCTGTCAAGAGATTTAATTTTTAATGTGATTAATCTCGCAACTTTCATAGTTAATGCGTGATTAATTTCAAATTAGTCTTTTTTAGCTGTTTTAATGTACTATACAAGAATAGTTATCAAGATTTAAATACCCTTATCAACACATGATTGAACAAAAATGCTTTCCTTATGCAAATGTTTGCTCATGGCAGCAACCAAAAATGGCAGATAATGTTCAAAAACATATCTAGATGAAGCTCAAAGATACGGAATGCTCCAAAAATATGCTGAGAGCATAACATGGTAAACTCAAGCCCAACAAGCCACAACAGATGAGGGTACTGACAGGGTTGCCAGGTCTGCAGTTTTCCTGCAGAATTGGGCTACGTTTTACTTACTGTGGCAGGTAGTGTTTTTTGTCCACGGGTTGAGCTGACCCATTTTTGACGTCTTGTGTACACATATTTAATCTCCAAAGCAGAATAAACAACCATTTTTACCCTCAAATACAACTAAATCAACCAGCAAAGAAATGGGGAAACGTAGACTATGGCACACAACCAAAGATATGCTGTACCACACTGGTACATAGATATACAGAAGCAGCACACCTGCACGTACACAAGCTATAAGTGTGGTGTGGCAGTGGTTTTAATGGCTTCTTTTGAATTTCAGCGTTGGGTTTTGGGCTAGTTTTTATCAGCCATTGGGATATATTTGTTACCCAGATCTGGCAACCCTGGGTACTGACATTAATGTAACATAACTGACTAATACCACAATATAGTGTCCAGCTGCAGACTTGTAGAAGTTAACTCCTTTGTTATTCTCAGCAGTTTAACACAGAACAGATCTCATCATCATACACGAACATAAAGCGCATGGTCAGTGAAGTTTAAACACATTAAGATCATTCCTGATCCTTCACACTTAAAGCAGAGAATTTCAACCTCACACGGGAGAAATAAAGGCTCATAGAAACATCCCTTTAGGGCTCAAAACAGGATGACACAAAAAAGAGATAAAAAATACAGTTAGAGAATTACGCTACAGATTACTAGGAGAAGTCAAGTCTCCAGTGAGAGCCTTTTAGAATTTTACTTACAATAATGGCTCTCCAAAAAAGCTCATAAGTGCAGCCATTGGATGTGAGTCATTTAAGAACGTCACCCTCCAGCAATCTGTAGCCACCCATTTAGCAAACACTTTAAAATGTTTGTTGCTTGCAAAGTTGTCTGAGCATCTCCGCTGTGAGCAAAACAGCATAGCCTGCCTTAGGCTAGGGGGTGGCTCGCTGCATTGGCGGGCCATCAAACTCTACGAACTCTGCGTAACTCAGTTCACTTCAATATTGAATCAACTGAAACTTAGGAGCAGAATTTCATTCCAATCTCACCTTCGCAACACATATAAATAAAGTCATACTGTCGTGCATTTTTCATCTACACACGGTTGCTGAAATTAAATAAATTCTCCACCAGTCATCTTTTCCCATCTTGACAATTGTAACTCTCTCCTGCCAGGTGTCAGCCAAAAATCCCTCTCTCGCCTTCAACTGGTACAAAACGCAGCAGCTAGGCTTCTAACAGGTTTTAACAGACATCACATCACCCCCACCATTTTAGCTTCTTTACTTTGGCTTCTCGTTAATTTTAGAATTGATTTCAAGATTTTACTTTACTTTTAAGGCATTAAAGAGTTTGGCTCCAAACTACATAATAGAACTTTTAACCCTCTGTGTCCAAGCCTGTAGCCTCAGATCCTCAGGTGTTAAGACCTCACGGTCATTCCAAAGTCTAGTAGTAACCATGGGAATCTAACCGACTGTTTTTATTTTATCAGTGAAATAAATTTACAAATAAATTAGTTTGAGTTTTGAACTGTGCCATAAATGTGATAAGTAGGTCATTGAACCCCCTTTAAGAGATGTCCTTAGCTTAAGATGTAAATGCTGTTAAGTTTAGCTGCTCCTTAGCCATGAAGCTATAGAGCTATTAGCTGATTCTGTCCAGTCTGAGCTCTGACCACCTTTGACTACCACAGAGGCTTCAGACCACCAGAACAGTAAAGGTTATCAAGGTTTTTATTAGTTTTGGACAGTAAAGTTTAAATTTTAAGGGTTGGAGTTCTCACCTAAGTCCATCACAAGTGCTGATGCTTGCAGATGATTCATTTTCATGCAAAATCCTTCCATGATAATAGCAGTGATCCTGATAAAGACATAAATAAATATTTTAATTTGATTATTAAAGAAATTGAAGAAATGCTGGGGTCAAACATGGCTGCAAACACTTACAATGTCACTGGGAGTTGTGGTGACTCGAGTCCCATCCTTGTCGTAGTGTGTCTCAGTGTAGTCTTGGGCTAATAATTCACTGGTGATTAAAAGATAGGACACAAAGCCATATAGCATCAGGTAATGTAATTTAATTTAATTATTCTGTGATTCTTTTTCAACATGCTTAGAATAAAAATCCAATTCAGACGTTTTAAAGTCTGCACAGTCAATAGAAGACAATAAAAGAAGCATGCTTCTTTCATTTTCTTATATAATAAAGAAAAAATCTAAACCACAGATTTGAGGCAACGAAAAATAGAAGTGAAATAAGGTAGTTGTCTTTGGAGGCATGGGTTTTACCATAAAGATATGTCATTGTCTGGTGACAACAGCATGACTGGAGGTAAAAACTTACGTATTTCTTTCTAGCTGCATTTCCATGTCTCTTCCTCCCAATGTGATTGCATATTTGACACTTTCAGGCCTGAGACCCTGTCAAAAAAAGTAAAATTGTGCTTTTACATTTTTATTCAACTGTTTTTTTTTTTACCTTTTAAAGCACAAATGACACTGACAGTGAAATAAGAAAAACAGAAAGACCGTACCTCTATGTGTCTTTTTCTCACAGTGTGAATTTTAATAGGTCGAACCACCTCAAAGTCTTTCCCCTCTTCAAAAATATGACCATGGCTTCCTGTGGAGAAACAGACCACATTACAAAACATCCGCTTGATGGGAAAGTACATCTGAAACTTGCACGTGCAGATTCATGGAAATTTTATATTCTTTTCTTGGTAGTCAAATTCAGCGAGAACACAATGCAGATATCCAATCCACTATATTTATACATCACATTTTGAAAACATTGTTTACTGAAGTGATGCATCATAGAAAGGCAGCTGTAGCACACAAAGGAAGTTAAGATACAAAAAGATCATCATAAAATCAACAGAAGGAATAAAAAAACACAACACTCTAAAAACAAATAAAAGACATAAAAACACAAGGATTCAGACATAAAAGGACAGAGATCACGCAACGTTCATGGTCAATTAAAAGAATAAGAATAAAGAATAAAAACAAGTTTTAAGATGTGGTTTTAAAGTCCCTGGAAGGTGAAATCCAAAATTTGTGTTTAAACACACTAGATATATTAGAATAAGGTTGCTGTAAACATGTGAAAGCACTGAGATCTCTGGTGACTGGATTATGGATTTGAAAGTTGTTCACCTCTTTCTTGACTTGGTTTAATTTGGACAGGGCAAATATAGTGACTCAGCACGACACTGGGTGCTATGTAAATGATCCCACTGCCCTAACAATACAATGGTATGCATTTAGAGCAGTTTATCTCAGCACAGTCTGTTGATAGTTGATGTAAATGCCGTCACTGAAAATTTACAGCCAGCTACATTTGTTTTTGTTCACTGTGTCTCTAGCACTGAGCCAGGCTGCTGAGCTCTGATCAGAGTTAACCATCATGTCAGGTGGCAGGCCAAATTCTGGAGTGCTTGTCTATTTTTCTTGAGCAAGTTGCAGCAGGAACAAACATCTCTACCTCCTGAAGGTGTGTTTTAATCCATATTTCACTTGTCTTTAGTCCTGGACGATTAAAAGAAATAGACTGTGGCTTTGTCTCTCTCAAAGCAGCAACAGTTCAACCCCTCCTGTCTGTTAGCATTGTGATGCTAAAGATTGGTAAAGTATCCAACAATAGACACATTCTGTTCCTGCCAAGTCTGCCACAATTAAAGCCTCCAATCCTAATAACCACTGAAGACTTTTATTTTGAAGAGCAACATCAGAAAATGGAGTGTTTTCAGCAGCAACCTAATAACAAAAATGTTTCAAAAGAAGGAGAGAGACTCCTTTTAATAATAACTCAGAAAATGAGATGTAAGGAACACCTGGAACGTTAATACAGGATGAGAAAAAATGAAGTCTAAAGACTTCTTAGCTCTAATCTGTCTGAATGTCATGACATAAATATGACTGTTTTCTGAGTTATAACATGGTGGCATAGCAGACAGATGATTCAAGTTGTAACATTTTTTTATTTGGGAGGATTGTATTTTTTGTGACCTGGTATGGCTTTGGCACATTCAATCAACACGCCCACACCATTCCAGAGCAGATTTTATTGCCTCATTTTTCATGATTTTAAGGCTTAAATTTATATATTTGGAGATTTTTCTCATGACTGAAATTTGGCCTTGTGGTTCATAATACAGTAGCCTTTCATAAAACAAACCTAAAATAAGGATTTAAATCATTTTTGGGACTTTAAAAGTCCAAGGGTGGGGGATGTTCATTTCAAAAGGTAGTTAATTCCACAATTTTGGTTCCACCACAGAAAAGGCTTGATAACCTCTTGGTTTTAATCTGTTTTTGAATGACAAGGTGAAGCTGAGTAGCAGACCTCAGAGATCAACACTAGGGGAAAGCAAAGATTTCCAGTCTAAAGTTGATTCATGGAATAGTTATCAATCAGCTGAGCAAGTGTGGACATGTATGCGATACTTTCAGTTCTGAGTCTAATAAAGATAAGCATGGCATATGCTTTTCTAACTTTTTAAATCTGAAAAATTAAATGTTGGTGTGGCAAACCAAGAACAGAGGAGAGGCAAATCTTCCCCTTGGCCTAGATATCAATATTAATGACAAACATTTACAAAACTGTAATTAAAGTCATTGTGGCTGGATGAAAGTGAATTTCTTTAAGTGTTACATACTAAATTAAATTTGAGAAATAAATATTTTAACACAAAAGTATTTAATCATTTTATTTTATATTTTCATCATTTCCTCATCCCATCATTCCAGCTGTTTTTCAATCAAAGTCAAGAAACTAATTATCCTGAAACATTTTTTCCATTTTGATGAAAACTGTTTGAAAGGAAATGACTAAGCCACTCCGAGTCACGTAAGCAGTCAGGCAAATACAGAGCATCACCTTGAGAGGGTTTTAACCCTTTATAAGGGGGGAGGAACTGAGGTCACTATGGTTGACTTCCTTCTTGGCCTCCCCCCAACTCTCTGTGATACAGTAGGGCCTTTTTATACAGATTTGTTTTATATCAGCTTTTAATTTTACTGTAAGCCTAATTTCTGTTTAAATTAATTTAGTTGTTCCATTTTTTTATAGATTTTCTGCTGGAAATATAGAGTAAATAGATGGTATGAATATTGAAATATATCTGATTTAAGTCAGTTGTACAACAGTATTCCATTTCAATGACCTAATATTTTTTAGGGCCCAAGCACCAAGTGGTGAAAGAGCCCTATTGAAAGGATTTTTCATTAGTGTTTTAATTTTTACACCCTCCCTTTGGGCCCCTTAACGTGCTCAAATATAAAAGAAAATTTTCACACATGTGTGGCTTGAAAAATGCAGGGTCAATAAAGGTTTCATGAATGGCCCTCTGGAATTGCCTCAATAGCCCCATCTTTCGCACTTATACAGAACAGCCTCAAAAGTGACTTTCACCTAGGGATAAGAAATTTGGTGGGCAGATTTATCTCTGGGAGATCGACAAAAAAGTCTCTCGGAGCAAAGCCCTAATTGCAACAGGAAATCCTACATTTGTATAAATTAGCAAAAACTGGGGTGTTTTGGGCCTGTTCCAGGGGTTGCACTTGATTGTACTAACTTATTTTTATTGTCTCATCACTGCTAAAATTCACTTATTCTTCTTTTTGTGGTTATTATTGGTCTCCTGGTGGAATTGTAAGCTCAGGCTGGTGGTACTTATTACTTCTACTGTATTATGAAGCCAGTCATGCCTTGCCTCTAAAAGAGATCGGAATCTAAAGTCAGCCTCACCAACTCTGATGTCCCTGACCCTGACTGAGGACACTGCAGCATCCTAGATGACTCTGTGAGGTTTGACCTGTCTCTGTTCCATGTCCCAAGTTTTATGGAAAAGCAGCATGTCAACTCATCTTTGAAATGTCATTATATATGTCAAAAATAACAATATGAATAACATCTTTTTTGTATTCAAATATTTTTAATGTGTAAACAAATATTCATTTGACTTTTTGTTTTACCATATATGGACACTTCCTTTGCCTTGATTTTGACCACAATCATGTAAAATTCTTGGGCTTAAATTTTGAATTTCAGTGTATTTTGATGAGTGCTTTATAAAAGGTTAACCCAACTGTGGGACAAAAACACAGTTTAAACTGTGTTGAAAGAAGTCAATAAGTTGCTAAAGCATGTTGAGTACATCGACAATGTTGTGATGCAAGGATGAAGATGGGTTTCAAAGAAGGTGAGGTAACACCTTTCTGCTTGCACAAAACAATGTTGAATAATGTTGAGGGTTTTTTTTTTTTAACTAATATCAGAACTGACCTATTTAATTCTAAAATAGGTCAAACCTCAGTACTGAGGAGGGACCAGTGTCCCCTCTGATGATCCTGACCCCCCAACCCTGTTGTGTTTGACTTTGTTGACTGGTGCAGGTCCTCCTCCCTTGAAATCAGTGTATCAGCGAATACAGTTGATTTTAGAAAAAGTCCTGCTGTTATCTCCTGTTGTCATCAATGACCAGAATGTGCAGAACTCTAAAGTGTCTGGGCATGGTTCTTGATAACAAACTTACTTTAGAATCCTAAATGGATGCTGTCTGTATAAAAGCACACCAACGTTTTAAGGAAGAACCTTTTAAGGAAGTTTTGACATTTTCTTTCATCTTTTGGTTACAGTTCCCTGGATCTCAAATATCGCAACAGAAATCAGGGCATTTGGTTCAACCTATCACTGTTGTACAAAGTTAGGACACTCAAAAAGGCCCAGTCGATTATGACTGACCCCAGCCATCTTTATTTTTGGAGTTTAAGCTGCTAACATCCGGTCACAGATTCAGCCTTCCAGCATGCAGGACAAGGCAAACAAACAAACAAACAAACAAACAAACAAAAAAAAAGTCCTTCCTGCCAATGGCTTTTTAAATGTTTAGTTATGTTCCTATGTTATTTCTTACTATGTATGTTTACTGTTCTATAGCACACTGTCTCTTCAAGCTTCTATTTTTGAGTTTTTACGCGTTATTTATGATTGGTCTGGATGTATGTTTGACTGCTGACAGCTAAACAAATCATTAAAGTGAACCTTGAACCTTGAATAACTGGTTTTTAGCTGGCTGCTGAGTTCCAAAAGCTACAAACATTTTGTCAAATAGCTTAAGTAGTTTATAGTGAGAGACTGCCATAAGTCATTACACTGAGGATTATGTAATTTCTGTCTTTCAGTTTCACAGAACAGCCATATGTCATTAAAAATCATTTCTGACTGACCTTATTCTAGTGATTTATAAGCATCATATAAGAAAATGCAAGGTGACTTACCTGGAAGCCTCAGAGATGCATTTAGAATGAGGATCCACAAAAGAAGTGTCTGCACCATCATCCGTAAGTAGGCAGTCATTTTGACAGAGCAGAGCAGGTTCGGATCAGGCTTTATTCTGTCTACCTTCATGTTGTGTTGCTGATACTTCGAGGCCACACCTACAATTGCCCTCCTGGATTCGTCACAGCTACTTCCTTATTGACCCAACAGGTCTGAACACACCTCTGCTTCCCTCAAGAATGCAGGAAGAACACCACAGAGGAGATAATGTTCATTACTTAACCTACAGTCCACTACATTAACTCTTATCACACACATAAAGATTGTGTCAGTAGTGGTACAGCCACATAAAAACAAGAATATTTCTGACATATTTCTTACCTTTTTTGGTTGTTGACATATCACGTGCATGGTTTTTTTAGTCACATGATTCATCCTGTGATATAGCAGACGTCTGAGTCACAGTATTTCAGCCATACAGTAATTTTTCAAACCAGTCCATACACTGTCATCCACATAAAGTTTCACAACCTTTTTGTGGTGAATACACTGATATTTTTTCCCCTTAAGCAGCAGTTTGTATGCTCCTCCTCTCTGCTATGTCACTCACCCACTGACCACATGCTTGGTGTCTCAGCAGAGACAAAGTGTCAAAAGACAATGAGGCCAATGTGCACGCTCTCTAGGAGTCAGACCGGGACATTTCAGGACACAGATCAATGTGTTTCAGTGGGAGGAGCATAGTGGAGTTAAGGTAACGCTGTCAAACACTCATGGATGAAAGAATCATTGAAAGTTTAAATCAGTTCCACTGTAAACCATTCTTCCCTAAAACTGTGAAAAAGCCAGAGATGTAAAATAAGCAGAAATGCTGCATACGAGATCAGGATTAAAAAATGTCCACTGAGGGCCAATGGGTCAAAAAAGGCAGAGTCAGCAAAAATAAGTGTAAGTATGTTTGAGGAAAAACAACCTAATCACTTGAAGCTTGCTAGATTAACATCTGATCTCTATTTATATGGGAACTGCCTGTCTTTCTGCTTAAAATCCATGCTAATGCAGTTCTGTGAGCTTATTCATGTTAACTGAGGACATGACCTTGATGAACAAGTGACTCACTGTGACTGTGCTGACCTGACTGCACTCAAACCAGACCAGAACTCTTTATCCTTGGACTGTTCAGCACTCAAACAGACCAGAACTCTTTATCCTTGGACTGTTCAGCACTCAAACCAGACCAGAACTCTTTATCCTTGGACTGTTCAGCACTCAAACCAGACCAGAACAGAACTCTACATCCTTTAGGTGTTCAGTACTCTAACCCAGACCAGACCTCTAAATCCTTGGACCATTCCGTACTCAAACCAGACCAGAGCTCTACATCCTTGGACTGTTCAGCACTCAAACCAGACCAGAACTAGATCCTTGGACTTTTCAGGACTCAAAACCAGACCAGACCTCTACATCCTTGGACTGTTCGGCACTCAAACCAGACCACAACTACATCCTTGGACAATTCCGCACTCTCACCAGACCATAACTCTACATCCTGCATTTAAACCAGACCAGAACTCATTATCCTTGGACTGTTCGGCACTCAAACCAGACCAGAACTACATCCTTGAACTTTTCAGCACTCAAACCAGACTAGAACTCTACATCCTTGGACTTTTCTGCCCTCACACCAGACCAGAACTCTACATCCTTGGGCTGTTCGGCACCCAGACCAGACCAGATCTACATCCTCGGACTGCTCAGCACACAAACCATACCAAAACTCCACATTCTTGGACAATTTAGCACTCAAACCAGACCAGAACTCTTCATCCTTGGACTGTCGAGCATCGTAGAGATGAAAACAACACATCTTTTAAATGTATTTGAAGTACTAACATTTCTTTTTTAATCAAACACAACTAGACTGGTTCCTGAGCCTTTCACCACCACTAGTGTTGTATTCGAGTCACCACATCTCGAGTCCAAGTCCAGTTTTGAGTCCCCAGTGTTCATGTCCAGGTCGAGTCTGAGTCGACTACCCGTGTTTGAGTCCTAGATTAGTCCCCAGTACCTAAAATATGAGGCCAAATTATTTTTAATTATTAATCACTAAAGCTACTCCAGCTTTCCAGGTGGGCTGCAGTGATGTGTATGAATTTCTTCATCTTTTGTTTTTGAAAGATTAGAAGAGCTGTTTACAGGAACTGTGTACAAACAAAACCAAACATCTAGGACCCAGTGGAAGAGTGGTCTTATGCTTTCACACTAGGCCCAGTTGTTTCAAACCGCACCGCGGCGCAATTCCCACCCCCCGTCCCCAGCTTGCTTTCACACTAACATCGATCCGTGCCCAGGCCCAATGGCGTATGTACTCAGTCTGAAACAGCAGGTGGCAGTATGCATGAAGCTGGTTTACAAACCCGCCAAGGAAGAGAAAGAAGAAGCTACCATGACAACCACTCAGGTTTTTGTTTTTGTTTTAACCTGGCAAAAAAAAAAGTCCATCCTGCAGCCATGGTTGATTTAAAATCACTTTTTAAGATGCCAGCAACGTCGCTGTTCATATCTGCACATCTACGGGCAGCTCAGAGGATTAAATGGACTCATGCTGCCGTTCTTGAGGTGACAGGACACCTTTATTGCCTTCGCCTCTCATCTCACTGACTCCAACTAATGTTCATCTGTAAGATGAGGCACAACTGATTATTATTATCGGATTATTTCCGCCTTTTATCAAGAAAAAACATGAACAAACTACCCCACCGTGGAAAAAGTTTAATTTTTAAGATGACATCATAAAGCGGATTTGATGCTCTGTCCTGTATCCGGGCACGGTTGCATTCACATCTCATCGGAACCGTGGCAGAGTCCACTTGAATAACGCCCAAGACCACCTCCCCAAGTGGGCCCACACCCAGGTGTTTTTTTTTTGTTTTTTTTTTTGCATTCACACTTACCAAAACGAAGCAGACTTTGGTCTCAAGTGCACTCGGACTGGATTTGGCCCCTAATGTGAAAGCCACCTTAGAGACAATAGCAGCATTTCCATTACCTTTAGAAATAAAAAAAAAATCTAAATGATCTAAATCAATGAAAGCATTTCCTCTCTGAGCCGGTTATTTCTTGGGTTTGTTGCACATAAAAAAAAAAAAAAAAAAAAAAATCAAGCTAGTGTTGTGCCAACTGTGGTAACACTGAAACCTTCGTCCGTCATTATGTTTTTCGTAACATGTTTTTTTTTTTTTTTTTTTTTGCATTTTTCTGCAGATGGATCCAGTGTGATTTTAAAGCGTGATGTTTTTTCAGACTACTGATCAGAATAAAAGAAACCCATCTGAAAATAACGGACCCAGTGTGTGAAAACCTTAATCTGACACATAGTGAAAAACATCTTCATTCTCACTATCTTTCCATTCCACTTGTTATAAGTGGCTCTCTTTTCATATTTCTTTTTCTTCTCCTTAAGCTGTGTAGTATTTCCTTTACCCCTTTGTTTTGTTTCTCTTGTTTTCTTTTCATATGCCCCACTTAGGGTTTGGGAACATAGAACCGGTTCCTGTTGAGAACCGGTTCCTGTTGAGAACCGGTTCCAATTGGCTCATCCATGATGTTGGCTCATCCATCAACATCATTTACATTTTAGCTTAAGCGATTCCCTTATCGATGCCTCACTCCTGTGTGCCATAAAATACAGGCCTCGTCGCATCTGGTAGTCAGCAAACAAGAACAGAGAAGTTGAGGAAATAAACAAAAAATTACAGGACTAACCAGTATCTCTGCAAGGTGTTGAAAAACACATTAATCAAGCATTTATCAGCATGCATGAATATGTACGAGAGGAGCACGCGCCTCTGCAGCGCTTCATTTAATCCTTTATCAAATTCTTCGAGTCTAAAATAAAACAGGTTTATAAGGAGATGTTTACAGGAGTGGAAGAAGTGATTTATACAAGTAAAACAGGTTAACTCACAGCAGAGGATCAAATGAAGTTTCTCTTTTTTCTCTTTCAATGACACAGACGTGTCTTTTTCCTCCCTCCTCTTCTCCCAGAGGTAAGATGAGACGTGATAATCCAAATCCAATATCATAGAATCTGTGAATGTAAAGTAATGTTCTGTGTGCTTTTAAACAGATAAAGATTGGACTTCACTATCATTTATGTCCCTGTTGTGCTTCAATGGCGAGCTCCATCCTGCTGAGAGTTCACTTTACGACGGTCTTCTAAAAAGTTACAGAATACTCAAGCACATAAAACAACCAACAAGCAGTGAATAATTTCATCTACATTTCACATTAAACTGGAAAAGATAAGTTTAAATGTTTTTAAAAATCCTCAGTGGTTTTGATTGTAGCTGCCATGGCTGCAGCAGGACGCAGCACCTGTGGGTATGCGTAATAGTTTCTCATCAGTGAACTACACTTAGATGAATGAATAAAAGCATTTTCAAACTCACATTGTCCTAGATCGCACGTCTAAAAGTTTGACTTTAGAGAAGACTGCCGCGGTGCCAGAGCTGTGCCCACGCTTTGCCTGCACCATAGCCCACGTGTATCGGGTCTACATGTGCGCGTTCGTCTTTTGCAAAACTGTCCTGGCATAACCAACAGGAGTTTTGTCATCACTTTTAAAGTGTCATACACAGGCAGTGGTGCTGTGGCTGGAATACACATGTTGTCGAGGAATTGTTAATGGTGTGCTCATCACACAACCCCATCTTCATGATAGTAATCAAAGCAACACTGTGGCTATTTTTAGTATCCCAGGATACAGTATTACCGTATTACCACCTATTTCTACTGAACTGTCCCAAAAACAGACTAAAGCGTGTTACTTCATTTCTCCAAAAATGACACACATGGCTATGTGAAACGTCTGTCAAACATTGATGTCTAATGCATGGCATGTATCTTTTTGCCCAAGAACTGTTAATGTTGCACAAGAGTTCAATTTATTTTCATACGTCTGGAGATCTAGGATCCAGAGACTACTTTTATATTTATTTAAGGTTTTACCTTTTCAAGAAAATGAGCAGTAGTACTGTATTCTAATTCCATGTTCACAGATGAAAGATCCAGAGAGCAGTTTGTTTTAACTGAGACATATCCAACAAAAAAAGATTTGTTTTGTATATTTTAGGATGTCTTCCTCCCAAACACTTAACGTTTAACATTTTTAGCAATCCAAAACATTTCACATGAAGGAATTGATAAGGGATTTGATAAAGAATCGAATCAATAAGAATTGATAACGGCATTGATATCGATAAAATCGTATCAATTCCCATCCCTGGTTCCACTCTTCCCGTGTTGTGAAATTTTGTGGCAAACCTACAGTCTTTGGAAAAGTGGTTTTCTCCAGCGCAACTGTAGCATTTTCTAATGTCCGGCTGAGGCTTTGGTTGTGTTTAGCTGACCTTGTTTACCAACCCTACCGCTCTGGTCCATTCACCAGGTTGGTTTATGCCATTTAAATCCACAATGTCTCTGTTTGTTGACTCCATTGCTTATACAGACTTGAATGCTTTTTCAAAAGTCAGTCTATTCACAGACAGCAGCTGTGTCCTGTCTTCATTTATGCCACAAACCAAAGATCTCTCAACATCATTGTCAAGGAATTACCTAAGTCACAGTGCTGTGCCAGCTTTCTCAGTTCTGCTACGATTCTGTGTTACTCTGGTTCCCTCTGTTGGCACTAAGGTGCAATAACATTCCACAGTATATATATATATATATATATATATATATATATATATATATATATATATATATATATATATATATACACACACACACACACATATATATATATATATATATATATATACACACACACATATATATATATATATATATATATATACACACACACATATATATATATTTAATTATATATATGTATTTTTATAATAATAATAATAATACTTTTTATTTAAGGGCGCCTTTCAGGACACTCAAGGTCACCTTACAAAAATTCCAAAAAAGTGTATTAAAACAGAAAAACAGGATTTTTGTGGCATAATTTTTAAACCTGTGCACATAAGAGGTCCTCTGAGAGGTATCAAGGCAGCTTGGTAGGCAAACTGCTGTAGTGCATAAACAGTGGAGCTTGATGTGGATCCTCATGAAAAGCTTATAGTGTAGCTCTCGTTTTAATAAAGAAATATAATAATAATAATAATAATGATGATAATAATAATAATAATAATAATATCTTGAATTTATATAGCGCCTTTCAAGAAACCCAAGGACGCTTTACAGGAACACATATATGGCACAATTCTGATAAAACTGCCTCTATGTCAGAACTAATTTCTACACACTAGTGGCCCGTCTGTAGCTACTGTCTTGTTCTCCTTAAATGATGCTGATTTGTCCAAACTGTATTCAGTGCAACACCAACACTGTGGACTGGAGTTTTTCAAGATGGGTTTACCTGACAATCCATCTGCTCTGCAAGGTTAGCACAATACAATACAATACAATACAAGAACTTTATTTATCCCCGGAGGGAAATTCAATCGTCTGGGAGTCTCATCTGTTTACTTTAGAATTATAAAGTCTAATTGCTGATGGTATGAAAGATTTTCTAAATCTTTCTGTCCTGCAGTGCAGGGATAGGAGCCGTCCACCACCGTTGTTTCTTTGCTCATTGAGGGAGATATGAAGTGGATGATCCATGTTTCTCAGAATGGCCTCCACTGTTACAAAGACTGTTACACTGTTACTGGCCTTCCACTGTCAAACCACTGTTGTTAAATGATGGTCTTTAACTTTGTAATACTCAAAGCTTGTAAAATCATTTTATAACTGAGGGTTATCTTCACATTTATACACAGTATAAAACCTTCAGTAAGGGTTTGAGCTGTCCCTGAGAAAGCATCATGGCAAAAACCAAAGAAATCAGTTTAGACTTGAGAAAAATAATTGTTGATGCTCACAAAGCAGGAGAGGGATATACAAAGTTATCACAGCTTTTTCAAGTGTCAAGAACTGGAGTGAGAAGAACGTCAAGAAATTCAATGAGAGCCACAGAGTCCAAAACAAGCCTGGCAGAGGTAGGAAGAGAAAGATTTCAAAGACTCTGGAAAAAAAAACTAGTGAGAGATGTGTCAGAAGACCCCAGAACAACTGCTGAGACACTGACAGAATGACTGCGCCAAGTCAGGAAATGTAGTCTCTAAGAAGGCCATCACTAGAGCCCCGAATGGGAATGGACTGAGATGTTACAAACCAAGAAAAACTCCCATTTGGAGAAGAGATGCCTTCAAGCCAGACTGAAGTCTGGACAACCTGGAGAAAGATTCTATATACTGGAAGTGTGTCCTTTGGTCAGATGAGACCAAACTAGAGCTCTTTGGCCACAGAGACGTTATTCATGTTTGAAGAAAGAGAGGAGAGACGTATAACACAAAGAGCAACGTCCCCATGGTGAAGCTGTGGGAGTATTATGGTGAATCATGAAAAAAGAAGGATACATGAAGATTTAGAAAGAAAACCTGAAGCAGACAGCAGCTGAACTGGCTCTAGGTCATTACTTTGTCTTCCAACACGACAACAACCAAAAACATATATGGCTCTTGTGCAAGAACTACCCCCAGAAGACCAAAGTGAATGTGACTGTCTGGCCTGCACAAAGCCCTGACTTTAACCCCACTGAAAATCTGTGGGTGCAGTGAAGACCAAAGTTCACGCCAGAAGACCATCAAATCCACAGGTGGTTATTGATTATGGTCACTAGATGGCAGCATCGAGTCGCAAAACGTCACTCCGCCAAGTGGTCCTTTCTCTTTCTGTGTACAACCACATGCAACAACTTGGAGTTTTACTGCAATGGCTGTGCCGTTTTTTGTGCTTAGAATAAGTTAAAAACAGTGAGTAAACATAGATATCTTGTTAGATGTCACTGTAACAAAACGTTTACTGTCAATATTGTAACAAGATGGTGTGTTTTAGGCTCTACTGAAGTTGATGTTTTTGGATTGTCTGTGCCATCTGCGAGTACTGTGTTTGCATTTGCAGGGTAATGTTAGCTAGCTCAAACAGCATATGTGACTTTGTACATGATATACAATTATTTTATTTTTATTTCAAAAGTAAAGACCGAAAAAGCCACTGTAATCTCCAGGGAGTCCCATACTAAGCTTTATGTTGTTGAACTGTAAATGTACTTTGCACATTTTCAAACATTTTGAGTAATTCATTGTTGAATCTGTAGTTAACAGATTTTATTCTCTGTTTATATTGATAGCCTGGGTTTTATTTTTTTTTATTTCATTTCTTAAGAAAAATAGAAGCTATTGTGAGTAGTGAGTGAAGTTAAACCCAGGCTCATTGATACTGTAAAGCACTTTAAAGGGTGAATTAAAAGAATTGACATCATTAAGCAATCTGAAAAGACTGACTTCAAGTTATTGTCAGAAATAAAATCCCAGCGACAAGAACCCCGTAGTTATTTTGTCCTGTGTGGCTGTCTAATTCCCAAGGTTACATTTTGTTATCACATTGTTGAGAAAAAAATGTTTAAAAAATCAAAATTCTCTTTTTCTGGGGACTTATTGCTTTGCTGCACAGCAACAATTGTATGTCTCTTATGCTTGTGAATTTACTCTCCAAAAGCAATGTTAGACCAGTAGATGGGGTGATTGTCTAACAATTATATGTAAATACTGTCACAGTCTATGCTTAGTGAGCTGGACGAGTGGGACTTCTAATTAGCCGTAGAATTTCATGGCTCAGACCAGCCCACTTTTATTCCTAACCTTTTACTGAAGATTTATACTTCTGGATTAAAAGATAAGACATTATTATAAATAAAAAAAAAAAAAACAGTTCTCCCCATAGCCTATAACAGTGGAAATGGTGCCATCTGGTGGAAAATAGTAATTAAAACTTAAACAAATATACTTCAATATTCCCAGCACTCATTGTATGCATGTTTTTATGTTCTGATGGCTCCAGCATGAAAAAAAATAAAATTTGGAGGAATATGAAATTGTCTGATTATGATACAAAGGGACAAAGGGAAAAAAAAGGAAAATTTTCCTTCAGTAAATACATACCTACACATCATATCCGGTTTTTGCCAGTATTGTGTGTTGACAAAATATGATTACAATATGTAATAAATCACAGTCCTGTCTCATTTTATTTCCTTGTAAATGAAAGGACCCAGGAGGGACCTGTCCAGGAACGTTCTCTATAGAAGGCTTGCTGCCCAGCTGTCTGCTCCAGACAATTTACATCCATGTCTGGAACAACATGATCACCCCTGGCTGCAAAGCCTCCGTCAGGTGTCCATTAGTCATGTTCAGGCTAAATAAGACAGAATGTCTGTAAATAGTTTTGTTCTAGTTATTTAGTTTCTTGGGATGAAATGTTAGAACAGAAATCATATTCGTTGAAAGCGGAACCATTAACCCAAACTGTTCGTTATAATCCTTCATTCTTAAGCTTTAAAGTGTTTACTAAAAATTACATTTTGGTCTAAGTCAATTAATACACCCTGGTGCCTACTGGAAGTGCAATCGTGTCGCCCAGTCTCTCTCTTTGCCTTACTAACTGGTCCAGTCACTGCAAACCCCTCTGGCCTTACCTGCAACCCTGTGGTTGTCACTACCCTTAAGATATGGGTTCAATTTAGGAAGCAGCTTAAATTCGCTGTTTCCAGCTTTAACCCCACTGTTAAAAAATCCTGTGTTTAAACCTACACTTACTGATCCCACCTTCTCCTTATGGCAGGACAAGGGACTGAAATGTTTTAAGGATTTCTATAAGGGAGGGGTAGTTCGCTCTTTCACAGACCTGGCTGCTGAATTCAATCTTCCACCCTCCCATCTATTCAGATATTTCCAGGTGAGGAACTGTGCAAAATCCCTACTCCCCAACTTTCCTCACCTCCCACCTGAACAACCATGGAGTGAACTTTTGCAACTGAATCCTTTACAAAGGTCTTTAATCTTAAAAATCTAAGGCTCTATTCAGCCATATGATGATTGTTTAACCATCAACATAAAAATAACTTGGGAGCATGAATTAGGATTGGTTTTTGATGAATATTGGTGGGAATCTGCACTTTAAGTTATTCACAAAGCCTCTATTTGTGCCTGTCTGACCTTGATACAGTTTAAAGTTGTATTCAGGTGTCACTATTCAAGGACAAGGCTGGCCCAGATTTTCCCTAATGTGGCAGATGTTTGTGACAGATGTGGAGGCTCACCCTGCAATCTTACGCATATGTTTTTTTCTTGTCCAGCCCTGACAAACTTTTGGCAAATTTATTTCAACACCATATCCAGGGTATTCTCAAAAACTATTGACACTTCTCCACATGTAGGTATTTTTGGTCTTCCAGAAGAATATACACAGTACTCTACTAAAGAACTGGAAGTGATAGCGTTTACCTCGGTAATTGCTAAACGTCACCTTCTTCTTAACTGAAAATCCACAACAGCCCCTTCCAGTACACAAGGGATTAATGAGGTGATGTCCTTCTTAAAAGTAGAGAAAATCAGATATTTGAAAAGAGGACACTTCAACAAATTCTACAATGAATGGCAACCGTTTATAGATCTCTTTGCAACAATGTAACCCCCCCCCCCAAAAAAATGTATTTATTTATTTAGTTATTTATTTATTTAGTTATTGATTTTACTTATTTGTTTTCACTTTTTCCAGAGTTTAAGTGACCAATTAATTATTTTATATAGACTATGTTTAAGTTCTTTTTTCACTGTGTTGCCTTTCGGTCTTATGTTTTGGAATTGTTGTTTGTTCTCAAAATTTGCAAATCTAAATCCAGTGGTGTATACAAACATGTTCAATGCTGACATCAGTGTACCTTGGTATGTGTAAGTGCCTTTGCTCTTCTTGTGTACACACCAATAAAAATATGAAACAAACAAAAAAAAGTGTTTACGAAGGACTCAAGTTTCAGGTATTGTTCGGTTTCTAGCCGTTTGTCAGGATTGTGTCAGTTTTAATATGAATTATTGAGCAGAGATGAGCAAAATTGTAGGTATATCAGTATATAACATTTATATCAGTGTATCAATATACAATAGACTATTATTTATATAAATAGATAAATAAATAAACAGGCCATATACAATGATATTTGAATTTTTTAATATTGAAAAATATCTCAATATTTTCTAAAGCAGTTTGTTACAATAAAGGACATTGCATAAATTTCAATATTATTGGAAAATACTGATATTGTTTGAATAAATTATTGCTCGAGTTAAAAGCAAAAAAACTTTTTTATTCAATTTTTTTCTCAAAGTCAAATATTTCTCTGCTCTCTTTGCTGCAGCTCTCTCTCTCTCTCCTATGCCCTGCTCTCCCTCTCCTCCTGCTCCCTCAAAAACTCTGGCAGACTCTCCTCCCTGGCTCTCTTTCTGGCTGGCTGGCTTGTTCTGGAGTGGGGCCAGAGGTGGTGTGCTGACAGTGCCACCTGTAGTAGCAGACAGACTGGATACAACTACCAGGGGCGGACTTGCACTTGCACGTGCTACATCCACTGCCAGGTGGCAGCAGTCACACCTCCAGCCTCCACCCCTTCAACTGTCAGTGGGTCCCTGAGCTCCTGAGACTAAAGATACAAATACTTTCAGCTGATACTGATGGTGTGGTTGTATTCACAGCTCTGCTCTGCATTATCCTACACATTTGTTGTCTGTTTAGTTTAATACATTGCCAAGCAAATTAAGCATCTTTGACAGGGCAGTATCAGGGTAGATTTCAGTAACTAATACAAACTGAAGCAGGCAAACTCGGAGGGTGATTGGATGAACGTTCTGTCTGTCACATCTTTACGGGCCAATCAGATCAACAGAACATGTGACATAGCCGCGACCGAGGAGTAAACTCCTTAGAGAACCGCATAACGCGAACCATGGTGACTGTAGACATGTCAGTGGCACAGACTGTAGAAGGAATTGGACAAAGCCTGTGTGACGTCAGTCGTCTGCTTACAAGAGGCGGACTCAAACAGCTCTAGAAGCCAATCCGTGGAGGCTTCCATTTTGAAATTGGGGTCTCAACCAAACTTTGGATCAACCTAACTGCCCGCCCACTAAGCGCGACTTCCTGTCAGCCTGCTAGCTAGCATTCTGGTTGACAGAAACTGAGCCTCTGCCTGCCGAGCTATCTGTCAATCAAATGAGACGCGCCAATTAGCTTTCATCCTAAATATAATCCAAACGATTGTGGTACAAAAAAATTCACCCCCCCTACAGTGGGAGCACAATAAGACACTAGCTAATGAGACACGTTTGGTGTTTTGAACCAGGCTGTCAACCAGTTTATTTCTAGTGTCAAAACCGGCTGTTTAACATGTTTGCTTATGTCACAACTCCACCTCGCCCGAAAGTACTGCCCCTTGTCGCTGATTGGTCCTGTCACTTTCTAACCAGGCCCAAACGGTTCGGACAGGAGCTTGGCAAGATGGATTTGCCAGTGAGAAGCACGGAAACGGGTGTATCCATCTGCTTTGCAAAGTTAGCCCAGAACAACTTCCAAAGAGATTAGAGGTGAACTCCAAGGTCAAGGTACATCAGTGTCAGAACGCACTATCCATCGCTGTTTGAGCAAAAGTGGACTTAATGGAAGGTGACCCAGGAAGACTTCACTGTTGAAACTGAATCATGAAAAGCCAGCCCGAAATAAGACAAAATGCACATTGACAAGCTACAAAGCTTCTAAGGGAATGTACTTTGAGACAAACTGGAGTTTTCTGGCAAGTCACATCAGCTCTAAGTTCACAAACGCAAAAATAAAGTATTCAGAGAAAATAACACTGTAGGTACTGTGAAACAAGGAGGAGGCTCTGTTATGTTCTGGGGCTGCTTTGCTGCATCTGGCACAGGGTGTCTTGAATCTGTGCAGGGTACAATGAAATCTCAAGACTATGAAGGCATTCTGGAGTGAAATGTACTGCCCACTGTCAGAAAGCCTGGTCTCAGTCACAGGTTACAGGTCCTCCAACAGGATAGTGACCCAAAACACAGAGAGCTAAAAACAGCCAAGAATGGCTAAGAACAAAACAATGGACTATTCTGAAGTGGCCTTCTATGAGCCAGGATCTAAATAGAAGCTGAAACATGCAGTTTGGAGTAGGCACCCTTGAAACCTTAGACATCTGGAGCAGTTTGCTCATGAGGATTGGGCCAAAACACCTGTGGACAGGTGCAGAAGTGTCATTGAGTGTTACAGAAATCAGTTGATTGCAATTATTGCCTCAAAAGGTTGAGCAACAAAATACTAAGTTAAGTTAAAATCAATTATGTTGAGGCCAGTTTTATTAGTTTGGTTCATTTGAATTGTGGTTCAACAGAATCATTACCGCTGAACCACAATTCAAATGGAATGTCTGATTTTATTTGTTGATTTTTTAGTAAATTTGTGTGAATTAGTACTTGTCAGTTTCAAGTTATTTCATTGACCATTATGGGTTTTTCTTTCTTTAATGAAAGGAAACCAACAATTTTGTCCATGTGTGTAGAAACAAGCAATAAATAACATCTTAAACAAGCTGTTTTTTATGTAGATGTGTCTCTTATCCAGGTGAATTGTTTGTCATAAGACAATCAATGGCGTAGATAACCTTCTGTAAGGTAACAGTTTCATTGCAACGGTTTTTTTTTTCTTTCTTTTTTCTATTATCATCTTAAGTGATTTATTTATGCAACAACATTAAGTGAGTTAAAAGAAGTAGCTGTGGGTTGATGACAATGCTTGGACTTGAACAAATTGTAGTAAAAATAGAGCAGAGGTCAGCTATTTCTTTAGGATTGTCCGTAACAGGGCCATTAATGTGAACTTTTGCATGGTGTTTTTTCTCAGTTAAAAATAAACAGGCTGAATTCTGTCCACCTTCCTTACTTAACCTTATAAAGGCACCTTTTGCTTTATTCAATACATTTCATAGTTAAACCTGTTGAGAGATCAGGTTTCCTCTTCGGCCATGTCTGCAGGGTTCTTTTGGAATAATGTTATTACATCTGAAACCACCCTTTCCTTTTCCAGCTTCCGTTTCTTTGTTAAAATACCACCATAGTTTCAATATCAAATACAGGCCAGCTTTGTATTTAATGAGTTCCAAGTTGTTGCCAAAGAAAGCCTCGGACTTTGCTCCAGAATTCCTCTGATTTTATGGTCTTTTGTTGTATCCATGAGCTGTTTGGTTTCCAGAGAGTGTTTTTGCATATTTCAGTTGAAACAGCATGCAAGGGGATAAAAACAGAGATTGTGTTATGATCAGTCAATGGTGAGATGAGGATCTAATGTTCTTTCAACGTTTAAATAATCAGAAACTAACCAGAAGTCTAATCCTGCCCTCCTGGTGGCATTTCTATTGCTCCAGGTAAACGCATCTGTATTTAGATTGTAACGTCTCCACACATCAAGTGAATCGAATTTTTGCATGAAAATCTTCAAGTCATCATTTACCACACTCTATGAAGGCCAACAGTCCCTTGTTATCTGTGTTAAAGTCTCCGCCTATTACAGTCCCTGAATCTGGAAAGTTATAAAGTAGAGGGATAATGGTTCAGGAAAATTTGGGTTCGGTAGGCCTAGGTACCTCGGTTTTGAAGTCACTGTTCAGTATGTTTTAGGCATGGTAATTAAAGCAAACAGAACACAGAATATCTTTAATCTGAAGGTTTTTTTTTTTTGAATATAAAAAGTATAAATAAAAAGCATAAACATATCTAAATCAATAGACTGAAAAAATTACATTTGAATTAGGAATAATGCTGCGACCTGACATTTACAGCAATCACAGTGAATGTCATGAAAGCGCAAATTTACACAGGTGTCCTATTTTTGTATAGAATCAAGACAAATCCAGGTGAATGCCAGCAGTAATTCCATTCATGTTTGTTTGAAATGCACAGTTAGAACCAGGCTCAGTGTTTCCATCATCATGAAGGCTGAACCAAAATAGTCACTCTTTCTATCATTTTGGAAGAGAAAACAGTCAATTTTCTGATCAATCTTGCTCTTGCTTTTTTTCTGGAAAAAGATTTCTGGAATTGAGACGTCACTCAAAAAGAAAATGTATGAATGCAACTCTTACTCCTCACACCAGTATGTGCCACATGAATATAATTAGCACTGTTTCAAATTATTATGCAAATACATTTCCAATTAAACAAACAATTGATATTTAGTTTTTCAATTCTGTTGCTTCTCCTGTCGGTTTCCAGCACTGAAATCAGTCTCAGTCAGGTTTGGTCATTAGTTTACCAGGTGAGCCTAATTAAAGGGAAACTACTTAAGAAGGTTGTTCCACATTATTAAACAGATCACAGGTTTCATGTCGTATGGGGAAAATGAAAGATCTTTCTGCAGATGAAAAGCGTGAAAGTATCTTGCAAAAGATATGAAAACACTGGATATTTCAGGGAAAAATTAAAAGAGATCATCATACTTCGAAATGATTTTTGTGTGTTTCAGAGTGCAAAAGGGTTCGTGCTAATAAACGCAAATTAAGGAAAGTTTCTGTAGGTTAAATTCATCATGCAGCTGTGAAAAATCCACCAATGGCTAGTGAACAGGTATTTGAAGCTGCTGGTCCTCTGGAGTCCCAAGAACCTCTGGATGCAGGATCCTGCAGAGGCTTGCTGATGTGTGTAAAGCTGTATTTCAGCCACCCTTATCCAGTGCCCACTTGGAGAATCTATTGCAGTGGGCTCAGAGATATATGAAGACTAGTTTTATTCACTGATGAATGTTGGGCTACACTGGCTGGTCCACATGGATGGACTTCTGGATGGTTTGCGGATGGCCACCATGTCCCAACAAGGCTGCAGCGTCAGCAAGGAGGTGGTGCAGTGAGGTTTTGGGCTGGAATCATATGAAGTGAATTGGTAGGTCCCTTTAAGGTGCCTGAAGGTGTCAAAATGACCTCAGCAAAATATGAGGTGTTCCTAACTGCACATTTCCTGCCAGGGTTTAAAAAGAAGAACCATGCCTTCTGCAGTAAAATCCTTTTCATCCAAGACAACGCACCATCCCATGCTGCAAAAAAAAAATATCACCGAGGTCTGCCATGGGCATAAAGGGAGAAAAAATCATGGTGTGGTCACATCATCCCCTGACCTGATCCAGAACCTGTGGAGCCTTAAAAGGAAGTTGTATGAGGGTGGACAGAGGTTTACCTCTCTGGGAGGCAATGCTGGAATCTTCAAAGTTTAATGGTTGAGAAAGTTGTTAAGGTGACATCAGAGAAGGGCTCCTATGTTAATATGGAACTTAATCTGTAAAGATGTTCTTGATTAAAATAGCTTTGATTTGAAAAAAAAAATACCTTCTAATGCAAATGATTAAAACAGATATCTGTTTATAATCCTTCAGAAACTACTGAGTGTTTTAAAACTGTTTTGGATAATCATTTGGAACTCTGCATTTTAAGTAATTTTACAAAAGAAATCCATCATCGTCATCATTGGTAATTTTGTCAAATAAAATCAGAAGTACAATACAATTGTTGAGGAATGAAAAATCCTATTGATTTCTAATTATATAGGCTATTTAGGGGGAAAAAAACAGAAACAGTAGGCTATATGCATAATAATTTGGAACACAGTGTAGATGGCAAAAAAAGGTTGCATTTCAAACCCTCAACTTTAACATTTCAGCATTCATATATAGGTATTTACCCTTGCATTTGATAGTGGCCTGGGTATTTTTGCATGAAGCTGAACAGGATTTTGGCAACAAGGATTTCTGTCCCTTATTAAGCCATGACCAAGGATTCATCCGTCTCTGTAAGCACATCTTTCTGAACACTTTCTTGCTCAGAATTATAACTCCTGCCCTAAAATTTAAAGTTTTCAAGGAGCAACAACTGAACTATGTAATTAAACACAAAAAAAAGAGATCTGATCAGTGGAGGCAACTGTTTTGTGCACGAAGCTGTGCATCTGTTTGGTTGACAGCTGATCTGCTAATAGGCTTAACTGCAGGTCCCTGGCTGCCTGAGTAAAGCAGCAGCCTGCTCTGCTATACTTTCCCCAGCTACCTCTAGGCTAGTGTCCAGGGTTAATCTGGCCAGGTGAACACATGAAACACATGAAAGCTTTGAGTTTGCAAAATACTCCACTGTTTTGCACTGAGGAGAGGCTTCTGTCTGACCACTCTTACGTAAGCCCTGATCACTAGAAGCCTGCAGTGATGGCTGTCCTTCTGGAACTCGTCCCATCTCCATACAGGATTTCTGGAGCTCAGCCAGAGTGACCATTAGGTTTTTGGCCACCTTGCTTACTAAAGCCCTTCAACCCCAAATGCACAGTTTGGCCGGGCAACCAGCTCTGGGAAGAGTCCTGGTTTTGCCTGACTTCTTTAATTTGAGTGCTATGGAGACCAATGTGCTCAGGAACCTTCAGTGCAGCAGAAATTGTTTTCTAGTCTTCCTCAAATCTGTGCCTTGCAACAAAAACTAGACAAAGACTAACAAAAATAGATTTGTGATGACTAAAACTGACAAAAACTAAGTTTAGCCTTTTGTCAAGATGACTAAAACTAGACTAAAATGTAATGTAGTTTTTGTCGGACATTCAAAATCCATGATATTTCTCCGCTGTGGGTAAATCTGTCAAAAAACAATGCATCTGTATCTATTCTGTCTCTCAGATGTAGAAAGCAGGGACCCCAGGTTTGGAGGGGTGCATAGAATACACTACCACGATACGGTACAAGATTTAGGCAAGAAATTAAATGCTTGGGCTAAAAGTAAAGAATAAAATGTGAGGACTTTTTATGGACTAAAACTAGACTAAAATGTTTTGCGTCATCATCAACTAAAACTAGACTAAAACTAAAAAGCATAGAAATGACTAAAACGTGACTAAAACTAAAATGCATTTCATTTAAAGACTAAAACTAAGACTAAAATTAAAAATAGCTGCCAAAATTAACACTGTGTACAGATGCAGACAAAACTTTTGGTACCCTTCCGTTAAAGAAAGAAAAACCCACATTGGTCACTATAATAACTGATAAAAGTAATAACAAATAAAAAAATGCTGGAAAAAATAATGAAAACAGACATTGCTTTTGAATCGGGTTAAACAGAATCATTTAAAAAAAAAAAAAACTAAAGAAACTGGCCTGGATAAAATCGATGGTATCCCTGGAAAAAATGTAAAATAATTTGACCATAGGGACATGTTAAACCAAGGTGTGTGCTGTAATTAGCATCAGTCAGTCTGCCTATTTAAAGGGTGAAAAGTAGTCACTGTGCTGTTTGGTATCATGGTATGTACCATACTGAACATGGAACGCTAAGGAGACAGTTGTCCCAGGAGATCAGAAAGAAAATAATTGACAAGCATGTTCCTGTGACTACAGCTGCACATATTATTCAGAAGTTTAAGGTCCACGGGACTGTAGCCAACCCCCCTGGACATGAGAGGCAAGAGGAGATTTGATGACAAATTGAAGAGACAATTAATATGAATGGTAACCAAAGAGCCCAGAACAACTTCAAAAGAGATTAGAGGTGAACTCCAAGGTCAAAGTACATCAGTGTAAGAACACACCATCCATCGCTGTTTGAGCCAAAGTGGACTTAATGGGAGACGACTGAGGAGGACTCCACTGTTGAAATTATAAATAAAGTGAGACTGAAATTTGCCAAAATGCATACTGACAATCCACAAAGCTTCTGGGAGAATGTCCTTTGGACAGATGAGATAAAACTGGAGCTTTTCGGAGAGTCACATCAGCTCTGTGTTCACAGATACCAACATGAAGAACATACAAAAAAGAACACAGTAGCTACTGTGAAACATAGAGGAGGCTCAGTCATGTTCTGGGGCTGCTTTGCTGCATCTGGCACTGGGTGTTTAGAATCTCTACAATGAAATCCCAAATCTATGAAGGCATTCTGGAGCAAAATTTGCTGCCCAGTGCAAGAATACTTGTTCTTAGTCACAGGTCATGGGTCGTCCAACAGGATAATGACCCAAAACACAGAGGTAAAAACTGCCAAGAATGGCTAAGAGCAAAACAATGGACTATTCTGAAGAGGCTCTCTATGAGCCATGATCTAAATCCTATTGAACATCAGTGGAAGGAGCTGAAACATGCCGTGTGGAGAAGGCACCCTTGAAACCTGAGACAGCTGGAGCAGTTTGCTCACGAGGAGTGGGCCAATTATGAGTTTCAGAAATCGCTTAATTGCAGTGATTGCCTCAAAAGGTTGTGCAACAAAATATTAAGGGTGCAATCATTTTTGTCCAGTCCAGTTTCATTAGTTTGCTTATTTAACTGATTCTGTTGAACCACAATTCAAAAGCAATGTCTGACTTTCATTTGTTAATTTTCCATATTTTTTTATTTATTATAAACTTTGTCAGTTTCAAGTTATTTCAGTGAGCATTGTGGGTTTTTCTTTTCAAAGGCATATGTCTGTTGGTTTTTCTCTGGTTTTAATGAAGCTCTAAGCTCAGAGGTATTCATGTGGACAGTTATGTAGTCATCGAGGCTTTTGTCTGCTTTAAGATCACTGCCTGTGTACAGGGAAACGCCTCTTTCAGTCCACTCCTCATAAGTTTATCTGAGTGCACTTGAAGTAAATCACTTCACTTAACAGAGTCACTGACATTTGTGTTAAGTAAGCTGATGTTATTTTGTCCCTTTCTGTAACTTTTATTGCTCCAGATTACACCTCCACTGTAATCATCGACCAGTGTTGACACCCTTTTGACATCATTACCCCTGCTATCCACTGAGTGAGTGGCGTCGTAGTGACGTGGGTGCAAATGGTCTATTCGAACTGAAGTCAGTTTATTTCAAGGCTCGCGCTTTCTTTTTCAGGATTAGAGATGAGTCGCACCTGCAGGGCAAGAGGGGGTTGGTGTGTTGGCAGACTGAACAGGAGTGAAGGGAGTGAGAGGCCGAGAAAACAATGGTAAGACCTTGTGACGAGACAGATTGTCTGCAGAGCTGCAGACTGCATGGCCCCAGAAGGAACCTCCAGCGCCACACAGGAAGGGACTTTCTCTGGAGCAGCGTCAAACGCACACGCTCACAAGCGTGCACGCACACCCACACACATGCTCTGTATACACACAAACACTTACACAACATGAAACCTTAGACTCTGAAATGAGAACAATAGAGGCCCCCATCCTGACCAAGCCCTGGACATGACTGCTGTAACTTCAGGGACCCATCTCATGCAACGGACAGATTGTCCTGTCAAGGATAAAAGAAAAAAAGCAGATGTAGAGTTAATTTAAAGCCATAATATTTCTTTGTGTCTAGTAGGGCTACCTGCTTAGACTGTATCGCCTATTCTAGTTTAAATGCAAGATAAGACCCTTAATTTAATTATCTTGGAACATTTCCAAAACTATCAGATGCCAACAATTGTTGCCTTATGAATCATATTTCACTTGATGTCATAACATATGGGTGTTAAATAGAAAAAGAAATGTTCCTCCGCAGGAAACCTGGTCAAGAAAATTCCAGGTTTTCACTGGAAGCTGGCAGAGGTTTGAGGATGATGAGAGTCCTGTAGTTAAATCTACTGACATTTCTCCAAAGGGACTCTTTTATTTCCATCTGTATTGTTAAGCACAGAGTGAAAGAATATTATGACTGTAAACTCAAAGGTCAAAGTCTCAGAAATGCTGTGAACCATCTTCTGATAAAGGCGTCTCTTCTCAGCTCCTGAGACAAGAAAGCGTCAAGAAAGCTTTTTCCCCACCTATTGCTCATGAGGATGAAACCACGTGGTTCACAGAGACACTGAGTGTTATATATGAAAGGTTGGGTATGCCAATAGTTTCCAATAAGTGATATCTTTAGTTCACTGCTAGCTACTGATTGAAGCGCATGCGTTTTTGCCAAGGCGTCAGAAATGATTTGCTTAAAAGATGAGTTAGTATTGACTTGAAACTTTTGGTGAAATTGAACAAAACAGCAGCAGAATCTTCTGGTGCATTAACTGAGGTGTATGGGGAACACTGCATGTTACATGCACGTGTGTTTGAATGGCACAAAAGATTTAGTGAAGGCAGAGAGGATGTCCGAGGCCATGCACATCAACAACTTCTGAAAAACTTCAACAAATCTAACAAATCATTGGAAATAAGTCGTCGACTCAGTGTAAGAGTGAGAGCAAAGATAAAGAGACAGTTTGGCAAATTTTGCATGAAAACTTGAACATGACAAAAGTGTTTGCCAAAGTTGTCCCAAAACTTCTGACTCCTGAGCAAAAGAAAGAACACAAGCACATTTGAGGAGACATTTTGGAACAAATCTAGGGAAACTTAGAAGGACATGATTACATATGATGAAACTTGGCTCTTTCAGTATGATCCTGAGACAAAACTACAGTCGATGCCCTGGAAAACACCATCGTCACCAAGAATGAAGAAAACACCACAAAGCAAGTCCAAATCCAAGGCCCTGTTGATTGTTTTCTTTGACATTATGGGTATCATCTTGGAGAAGTAGGATCCAGAAGGGTCAATGATGAATCAACACTATTTCAAACAGGCTCTAGAAAAAAACTGTGAGAAAAAGTCTGAAGAAAGAGACCACAGTTGTGGAAAAAAGGGTTCATGCCAGCTCTCACTGTGCTCTCAGTAAAGTTCTGGCCCTAAACCAAATCACAGAGCACCATCACCCTCTCTATTCACCTGATCTTGCACCGTGGGACCTCTCCCTTGCAGCACATCTGTGCTCTGTAACACATTTAGAGTCTGTGACAGATGATAAGAAAAGACCGAGAGGTTCAGAGGCAAATGTCTGAAGAATACCTACTGCACTGCTCCGATCAGAGGAAGACCTGAATGCAGTGGTGCATTAATGCAGAAGGGGAGGACATTGAAGGAGAAGGACATTAAATTTTTTTTATGTTCAATAAAACTGTATGACAGCATTAGTCTTTTTTTTAAATAATCATACCTCATATAATCATATTTATACCAGGTGAAAAAAGGAAAAAAAGACATCACATAAATTAAACTAACCTTGTTTGGTAGAAAACAAATTGAGGTTGTGTTAACTACAAAACAAAATGAACCATTTTTGAACAATGACTGTTATCTAGGACAGTAATTATATAACAATGGTTTGATGACAGCTCGCAGCACAGCTATTTGTAAAGTACAAGAACAGCCGGTAAGCTTGGCAAAGATGGGATTGGGCCAGGCTCGGCTACCTGAGAGGTAAGCAACAGGTGCACCCATCACAGGAGCCAAGGAGAGGGGGGATACTTGAGCTTCAGTTAAATGGAGCTCATGCCTCATTAATTATTATTATTCTTATTACTGTTATTATTGTAACTACTATAATCAGCTCATATCTTAAAGTGAATTTAAGAATAGAATAGCTCTCTAGGGGTGAGAGGGGCAATAACATACGTGGGGTTAAATGTAACATGGACCTGTTAAACAGTTTTGAGTGGAATGTGTTTATGGTCATCTGACCACAATACTAGCAGGGTGTCACCTGCTAATTCTCAATAGTTGTGGATGGGTTTTGGCAGAGATTTCTGGGAAAGTATTTTTACCATATTAAAGTAAATTTCTTTAACATACTTGTTTTTAAGTTACTGAGTTTTATTTAGAGGTCATCCAGTCCAACCTGATGTCATTTTAATAACCATCTTGCTATAAAGGCAAAATAAAACCTTCTTACAGCAGCGTTAGTTGTAATGGTGTGTTATAATTAACCCCATTCATGTTGCACAAGGACAAGAGTATAAAAACAGAAATGCAATAGTATTGACAAAATTAAAACTTTTTATTACATCAACTCTTATTTTATATCAATTTATGTAATAATATTGATCTAATATGATTATTATAAATAATACATATAATATAAACCATGCTTATTATGCAAAAAAGACCACATCATCATATACAATAATACAGTCATCATAAGATGTATTTTAAGATAAATTTCTACTGATTTATATTCTTACAATAAAAAGGTAATATCCACACATGCTTAGTATCATCCATGTTTTAATCTATCAGTACTAACTGTATGTTATGGATAGACATATAAATACAAATCTATCACAGATCCACAAACATTATCTACTTTAACTATATCTATGATGACAACAGTTTTAGAATAATTGGGTGTAAAATAACTTTTCTGGCATGTTAAAACCAAGCCTATTATTGTTATAATGGACCCTGTCAAAGGGTAGGTTCTAACATTTCACTTCAGTCACTTTCAGAACAATTTTCCGAACAGCAGTTAAACATAAAAACACAATTCCAGTGTTAATGTGTGGCAGAGATGTTTATGTTGGTATTAAATACAATATGATCAATGTAACTCAAATGTTTGTTAAATTATTGAGTCAAATACAAAAAGTGTTAGGTTGTACCCCGCTCTCCCCTATTTGATTACCATCCTAGCCACTAATGCTAATACAGCATTGTTCAAGACTGATGTACCATGGCCCAGATGTATTGAAAGAATCTAATTCTTTATGAGGTACTAAATATGAGTTCTGAAAACACACCACAGAACTAACTCATGAGATTTCATACCTAGGTTCTTCTTTGTGTTGCCCACATTTTACATTTAGTGAATTTAAGACACTAAAATATGTACATAGAAACTTTTACATGTCATATGACTCTTAATAATAACCTGTTATTAGAAATGCCTGCAGTTATCCTCCTGCATGTCTATGATTGGTTATTTGCGTGTATATTGGGAGATATTTTGTACATCCTGCTTACAGATGATCTCTCTGAAATAATCTTAAAAAATACCCATAGAAAGACTCTATCAAAATACCAATGTGCCCTGGGACCAGAAATGCCTAAAATAATAGTTGTTTACTTGTTTGGATGTTGCCTGTTGTACAGTGATCCTTGCTGAATTCATTCACTCGTGTTCCTGGTGGATTGTTGTTATTTTTAATGACACATTTGCACCATTAGTGAAGTTATCCAGAGCTCCTGCTTGTGTTTTTCAGTGGTCTTAATGGATGCATATGTAGTGTTCATCAGTGTTCATTGCATAGCTTTGAGGTTAACTCAGCTTTGTTTTTGCCACCTTTCCACTGATTTTCAAAAGTTACTGCAGCTCCGTCACATTATTAAATATTATAGACTTTCAAAAATGTAGTTTAACTATATGTGTGGACTAATATAAACACTTTTTAAAGGGTTAAATTTAAAGACCCTGTAAAGTGAAAATAAATCTGTATTTAGGTTTGTTGTGTGACGGGCCACTGTGTTATGAACCCCAAGGTAAAATGTCAGTCAAATAAGACATATCTAAGTTTTTGTTCGTTTTTTTAAGATTTATTTTTGGGCCTTTTAATGCCTTTATTTGATAGAGAAAGGACAGTGGACAGATTTGGAAACAGGGAAGAGAGTGGGGAGAGACATGGGGCAAAGGGCCACAAGCCAGATTCGAACCCGGGCCGCCCTCATACATGGGTAGCGCCTTAAACCACTCAATCATCTGCGCTGCCCATATCTAAGTTTTTAACCCTCTATGGTCCGCAATATGATGCCAGGTGGTAAAAAAAAAAATATTTGTGGTGTTTTTTGTCATAAAATAGAGTAAATAAATAAATACCATAATAAACATAATCTAAGAAAAAATATAAGAAAAAAAATCACAAATTTTTTTGAAGGGTACTTTTTGGGGCGCGTTGCCTCAAGACAACAGTGCAACATTATGGAATGGAATGACCAAAAAAAAAAATAACAATTTAAAATTTGAACAAAAAGTTTTTTTAAAGCATATTGGAATTGCAAAGTAGCTGCAACAAGTTGCAACTAACTACATGCTATTTGAACTTTAATGATGAAAATAATTATTTTTAATATCTGTCTTACTATATTCTGGTAATATTCATTGCTGTACATTTACCCTCACTGTCCTCATCGTGATCCACATCACTTTTCACTTTCCTCATCCTCATTCTCATCGTGGTCAATCTCACTGTCCTTGTTTTTATTTCAGTAATCACAGATTTATACCGAAATGCACAATACCAAAATGTAATGGTATCATTGTGCACTCCATCACAGTACAGTGTTTGCAGTATTCCATAATGGTGCCCTAAAGGCAACATGTATATTTTAATAATTTTCCATTATTTATTCATCAAAAATGCAACATTTAAATACTAGAAATTAAACTTTACCCACCAATAATTATGTACACAACCTCAGAAATATCTGGAAAACTTGCAGTTCTTTTGCAGCACAATGGTTGAGCTGTTTTGAGTGACAATGTCTGCACAAAAAGTGTTCAAGATGGCATCAAGAGCATCATATGACAAGTCAAAACACTTTTATAGGTTACTTAAGGTCCTGCCATTTTTAGAAGTATTTGATCATACTTGGGAATGTATTATGTGAGTGCACAAGGCCAAAAAGTGGTATGTTGCCTATAGGCAACACAGGACCGTAGAGGGTTAAAATTAAGCTTCAAAATCATGAAAAATGAGGCACAAAAATCTGCTCTGGATGGTGTGGGTGTGTCTTTTGAATGAGCTAAAGCCACGCCCACTCAGGAGAAATACAATCCTCTTAAATTTAAAAATGCTACAATCTGAATTTAGGAAAGCACTCACACCATGACCCTGCCTCTTTACCTTTTGTTGACTCAAGAAAAAGGGATAAAGTCTGTTTTATGGCTCAGATCTCTGTTATGATGCTTTAAATGATCCATAGGTCACTGTGGCTGATAGATTTTAAATTTACCTCAATATGAACTAAAAAACACTTTTTAACTGACTTAACTTTCAATAAATGCAGTGACATAGGCTAATAACAGACTATTGAGATGAACTGCTCTGTGATTTTATACTATAGTGTTAGAGGGGCGGGGTCATTACTCACTGTGTGCTCGTGACATCACGACCCCACATATTAACCCCGCCCAATTTAAACCAAGCCAGGAAAGAGGTAGAAAACTTTCTAACAGTCTCAATCCAAAATTCAGTCACATGTAGATCTCAGTGTTTTCACATTTTTAAAGTAACCATAGTCTAACATATCTATTGTGTTGGGACAAAAAATATGGATCTCACTTTACAGGGTCTTTAAATATATTTGAGTTTAGTTAACACTGTCAATTTTGCTGTGCATTTAGTATGGAGGTGTGACTTTACCTGAAGAACATGGTTGAAAATCTATTCTCTTGTTCTTGCCAATGAGGAAAGATCATATTTTACTGTACAACTCTGCAGTAGCTTCTCATTACTTGAAGCAGGGGTTCTCAATGTTGGGCTCGATACCCCATTTGGGGTTGCGAGACACTGAGAGAGGGTCTCCAGATGCCTTAAAAAAAAAAAAAAAAAACGAAGATCATTTTTAAATTATGCTGTTGCCACTTAACACCTATTTTGTCTAATTACAACCCATTTTTATCACTTTTTCCCACCTATTTTGCCAATTTTTGCAACCCCATTTTTTTGTCAATTTAAAACCCTTTCACCACTTTCTTTCTGCCTGTTTTTGCAACTTTTAAACCAAATCTTGCAAATCTCTGCCTATTATTGGCTCCGTTGACACATTATTGCCACTATTAACCCCTTTTACCACTTTCACAATTTGAAAAGCCCCTTTTTGTCAATTTTTGACTATTTCTGCCTCAGCTAACCCTTTTTTGTCAGTTTATATCAACTTTCATCCCATTTCACCAAATTTCCACCTATTTTGCCATTTTAACTCCAGTTCAGCCATTTTTGAATTCCCTGTTACCATTAAGAATGCCCATTTTGGCCACTTTCAACCATTTTTGCCATTTTTTTGCCACTTTTTTTCCAAATTTTGGCATTTCTAACCCATTTCTGCTACTTTTAAAGGGTTTAAATTTTTAAGAGGGCAACATAAATGAATTAAAATTTGTTTCTTTGCTAAAAGTGGTTATTATTCAGGTTCAATAGAAAATATCACAGTTTAACTTTACGATGGACCATGATTTTTTTCAGTTTGGCTGGGCCCCAGAAGGCTTTCCCATTCATCCCCTTCATGGACGGCCTTGTCTGTACATAACTGTTCTTGAATGTGCATGGCTGTGCTCAACCATGTTCAGGTACAGTGGGGGTCCCCAGTCTCTGGCACATTTTTTGGGGGGTCGCGGGCTGAAAAGGTTGAGAACCACTGACTTAAAGTAAACTTTAAATACTTTTTAAATTTCCTTGAGTACAGTTGTTATGTGGCCTACTTTTTCCACCACAGAGGTCAAGTATAATATTGTGCATAAAAATACTAGGAAAATGTGGGCACAAATGGGTTAAGCATGCCCATTGTTGATGATGTAAATATTTATTCTTCATGTATTGAAGCACTTCGTTGGAGAGCTGTGGAGGGGTGGCGCCTCTGCTTGAGAGCTGCCTGACGCGGTCAGTGTATTCCCGTAGAGTCCACACCCCCACCCTTACTATCTATAAATACTCTGGTAAGCGTCTTTGTGCTGCTCAGAGACGCTCTCTCTACCGGAGCTAGCACAGAAGCTGCACTTCAGGAGAAGAAAAACACAGACCTCAAAGACAGAAAAATGTCGTCCTACGTCTCCTGCGATTATCGTCGCGTCTGCCCCTCTGTCCACGGGAACAAATTCGACACGGCGCACCGCAAAAAGGCCGTGGCCAACATCTTCGAGAACGTAAACCAGGATGCCCTGATGAGACTGTTTCAGAAAACGGGCGACGTGAAGGCAGAGGAAAGAGTGAGGAGCATTTTCTCCTACACGCAGGATCCGGAGGAGACGGCCCGGGCTCTGATGGCTCTGAAGCAGCGGAAAAAGGACAAGTTCCTCCAGATCGTGGGAATGGTGCGGATGCTGCTTAAAATACGCTGACTGTGCGCCAGCTATCTGTGTCTCTCACTAAACCAAATGTGGAAACACTACTGATACAACCGAGATGCCGCCAGAGGTGCGGCTTATCTTTCGCCTGGAAGAGAAAGGAAGCACCGGGTGCAGAGGAGAGCATGCAGCCGGCTGCAGCGACTGTCGCCTCGAAGGCTGAACAGACAGTCGGAGAGTCCTGTCAGGAACCACGGAGCGAGAATAATGGACTTGAAATATCCGCATAAACGTCGTCCTTGAGCCTTGAATTAATATGTGCACTCTGGTGAAGAACTGACTGTGAAATCCTACCCAGTATAGGTGCACATTACTGTGTTGATCATGGTGCATAGCTCTGAAATATGACTGTAATGTGCCAAAGAATTTCTACATGTATGCCTGTCTTGCACATGCCTTTTTGTAGTTTCTTTTTATTTAAATACTAGCCACTAAAGGGGACTAAGGTGGCCACTGTTGTGTTGTTTTCAAACAATGTTATGATGATGATTTACAGGAGGTGTTTCTTTGTTTCTTAATTTTAATAAATCCTTTTTTATTTAAAGGTTGTAATCAGTTTTGTTATTATATATACATGCATGTATGTGATCACACCAGTTCATAGTAGCTATAACTCATGATTATAGAGGCTATTAACTTAGACTTATTTCTAAGACTAACATGTTGGACAGCAATTGTGTTTTTAGACAGACTATGAGGAAGATGAAAAATCTGACTTTATTTCAATTCAGTGTCAGATTTTAGTTTTATTTTAGCACCCGACACAGGACCTGACTGCTGCTAGAGATCAAAGGAACAAAAGAAGAAAGGTCTTTGACTTGGGGAGGTTAATATATCACACTGAAATACAGACCCAAAGAAGGATGGGCTATGTAGTCAAAGATTAGCTAAACTTTATTTCACACAAACATCAACACATGTCTGCCATTCTTATCTTATTCTTCATTCTGGTGCCAAAGATGACTAAGCATCTGTGTAGAGAATCATGAGGGGATTTTGTTAAGCTTCACTGGGTTTCCCCTCATACGACTGTATACCTTAGACCAGCATGAACCAGTTTGGATCAGTTTGGGTGGGGAGGGTGTGGGGGTGGACGGCTTTCTCCTAGCTAGTTTGTGCTGGTGTCTCCTTTTATCACCACTGTTCTCAAGATAACAGAAGCAATGTAAAAGGTAGGCTCAAGCCTCACTGTCTCTGACTGTATTTTCAAAAATAGGGGGAAAACATTTGACTGTAACCTCCTACAACATTTCTAATCCATGTTGTGTATTTTTTACAGTATTTCATCAGTGGTGGTTGTGTACAAAGCTTAGCTACAGACACAGATCACTTGAGTGGATGCCTGATAATCTGCTTGCTGCTGTAGTCCTCAGCCGGCTCAAACCAGTTTCCAGAGTTGTTGTGCATGACGACATCTGACTCCAGGCACTCCTTGCCCGTGCTGAGAGAAAGGGGAAGCTCAAGTATTAGTCAGTCAGACTGCTTTGTCAGCAAGATCCAGTTTTTACTGGTTTTTTCATGAAAATGAAGTGCTATGGTGGTGTTAAAATTTAGCCGAATAATTTCAACAATCTGCCTTTTTGAGTAAATAGTTCTATTTAAGTCAGATTTTCAGCTCCAATGATCACCATTGTACAATGACATTTTCTCCTAAAATAAAGTGATTATCTTTGCTTTAATTTAGGCTCCCACAGTATAAAACTGTTAAATCATGAGATCTAGTTTTTCCCTTTATTGTTCATCCTGTTTGGCTCATGTATCAGACAACAGAGGTGTATTTATATTCATTTAATTTATTTATTCATAAATATTGGAGTACAAGGTACATTTTAAAACACATAAATACATGCGAGGGTGTGGTAGAAGCGTACTAGTGGCTTATATCACACATATCTGCCCCTGAGACCTGAGCACCCTAAAGCAGACTGTCTTAGTAAGGTGTGTCCACAACCAGGGATGGAAATGAACTTTTTTGCATACCTGCCACTTTGTCTGCTGGATTCAAAAATCTACCAGCCACTTACTTTAACCAAGCAGCATAATCAAATGAGATATAATATGAAAATCAATAGTTATAGTAGTTAGTATTATAGAATATTAGTCAAATCTTGTTCTCAGTCAAAATCAGTGACTTAAGTGGGAGTTTGTGCACCAGTGTTGTAAACTGTGGTTCATTTTAAACAATGTTTTTGACCAGTCTGTCCTATACCCATCTATGCAAACTTTGACTATGTGACAAACAAAGGCACTGTAAATTCATGAAGCATTTTCCTGTCAAAAAGTGGCAAAAAACTCAAAAGAACGACCCAAATGCAAGGCACTGAAGCAAAAAAAGTTTAATATACTACAAATGCAAAGACTACAACAAAAGTCCTAACAAAATAAAAATGTACAAAAGACCACAAAAAAAAAAAAAAGAATAACACAAGGGAAAACTGGAGATAGACATGTGAGATTTCATAAGATGGGAATTCACAGACAAACTGACTAAGACACAAACACAGAAACTAAATAGACAGGGCGTGATTAGACACAGGGACACAGGTGTGGCCAAAGAGACACAGGTAGGGGCAAACGAGACACAGGTGAGGGCAATCAAAGTGGAGGGAAAAACACGGGGGCAGGAAGAAACCCAGAAATCACACACAAGGCAACTACAAAATAAAACAGGAAACTTCACAAGAGAACAAGAAAACATATACAAACACAGGGGGTAAAACTAGACATGAAACACAGGGGACAAGGAGAAAAACTAACCCACAAGATACCAAATAAACTAGAAATGTGGAAAAAATACACAGAATAACACAAGAAAACACAGAGAAACTCAGTAACATAACAAATCAAGATCTGGAACATGACTTCAGAGAATTAAATATTTTGTCCTCCATTCCTACAACCTCACATCGATATTGTAACCTTTGATATGACACTAAGTGAAACCATTCCTGCACTGTCTTCACTGTATCTCAATTACTGTAAGAAACTCACTGTGGTAAATGCCTCATCTCGTATGCATATCTGTACTAATTGATCTACTAACTGAAACTTAAATCACTGTAGTAAAATGCCTCATCTCATAAGCATATCTGCTGTAATTCATGTACTAACTGTAGCTTAAATCACTGTGGTAAAATGCCTCATCTCATAAGCATATCTGCAATTATTAGTCTACTAACTGTAACTTAAATCACTGTGGTAAAATGCCTCATCATATCTGCAATTATTAGTCTACTAACTGTAACTTAAATCACTGTGGTAAAATGCCTAATCTCAGATGCACATCTGTAGTTATCTATCTACTAACTGTAACTTGAATCACTGTGGTAAAATCCAATCCAATTCAATCCACTTTATTTAAATAGCACATTTTAAAAAACATTCAAGTTTACCAAAGTGCTGCACAGTAAAATCAAAGAAGTCACAAACACTGCAGAATTCATAACATTAAGAGGAAAGACATAAAAGCAGGCAAGAACATCATAAAAACAATGGAAATGAAATAAAAACACATAAAAACAAATAAAAGCCATAAAAAACACAGGGATTAGGACCATAAAAGCCATAAAAGGACAGGGATCACACAACTCTCATGCTGGATTAAAAGCCAAAGAATAAAAATTAGTTTTAAGACACGATTTAAAAGTTAATAGGGTGGGGGATGTTTTAATTTCAAGAGGCAGATCATTCCACAATTTGGGAGCCACCACAGAAAAGGCTCAATCACCTCAGGTTTTTGGTACGACAAGGTGAAGCTGGTCAGCAGACCTCAAGGACCGCGAGGGAGTATAGACATTTGAAAGGTCAGAGATACACTGGGGTGATGATCCATTTAAAGATTTAAAAACAAACAATAAAATTTTCAAATGAATTCTAAAATGAACGGGAAGCCAGTGGAGGGACGCCAGGACCGGGGTGATGTGGTCATGTTTTCTGTACCTGTTAAAAGACAAACAGCAGCATTTTGGACTAACTGTAACTGGCGAGGGAAGCCTAATGAACATAAAGAGCACCAACGTAAAGAGCATTACAGTAGTCCAACCGTGTATAACATCACCTCATACGCATATCTGCAATTATTTATCTACTAACTGTAACTTGAATCCCTGTGGTAAAATGCCTCCTGTCATATGCTTATCTTCAATAATTAATCTAGTAACTGTAACTTGAATCGCTGTGGTAAAATGCCTCCTGTCATATGCTTATCTTCAATAGTTAATCTAGTAACTGTAGCTTGAATCACTGTGGTAAAATGCCTCTCGCATATGCTTATCTTCAATAATTAATTTTAGTAACTGTTACTTAAATCACTGTGGTAAAATGCCTCTCGTCATATGCTTATCTTCAATAATTAATCTAGTAACTGTAACTTAAATCACTGTGGTAAAATGCCTCCTGTCATATGCTTATCTTCAATAATTAATCTAGTAACTGTAACTTGAATCACTGTGATAAAATGCCTCCCGTCATATGCTTATCTTCAATAATTAATCTAGTAATTGTAACTTAAATCACTGTGGTAAAATGCCTCCTGTCATATGCTTATCTTCAATAATTACTCTAGTAACTGTAACTTGAATCACTGTGATAAAATGCCTCCTGTCATATGCTTATCTTCAATAATTAATCTAGTAAATGTAATTTAAATCACTGTGGTAAAATGCCTCTCGCATATTCTTATCTTCAATAACTAATTTTAGTAACTGTTACTTAAATCACTGTGGTAAAATGCCTCCTGTCATATGCTTATCTTCAATAATTAATCTAGTAACTGTAACTTGAATCACTGTGATAAAATGCCTCCCGTCATATGCTTATCTTCAATAATTAATCTAGTAATTGTAACTTAAATCACTGTGGTAAAATGCCTCCTGTCATATGCTTATCTTCAATAATTAATCTAGTAACTGTAACTTGAATCACTGTGATAAAATGCCTCTCGTCATATGCTTATCTTCAATAATTAATCTAGTAACTGTAATTTAAATCACTGTGGTAAAATGCCTCTTGTCATATGCTTATCTTCAATAATTAATCTAGTAACTAACTTAAATCACTGTGGTAATGACTCCTTTGCACATCTTGCAACTATACTATCAATGCACATAGAATTTTATACTTAAAAAACATACGAACAAGAACTTGTGCACATTCAAATCTAAATTTTTGTCTTTAAATCACTGTTTACAGGCTAAAATGTATTTTTGCCGTAAATTGTATATAGGCTGCAAAGCCTTTTAATTTTTCTATTTTTTTTTTTTTTTTTATTTTGGCTCTAATATGATTTTTAATTTAAGATCAAGTAGAATTTTGATTTGGTCATGCAGCCTGTTGGTTGTAGATTGACTGTGAGGCAGCTAAGCATGGTTTTTACTGTCCAGCCTGCCAATGTATACTGGCTACCTGCCAGGCAGCCTGCTGGTCACGGATAACTGAAAGGGCTGGCAAATAGCATGTATATATGTGTCATATACAAGTTTATATACACATATATAAGTTTAATTCGGGCAATTATGAATAATTGCTAAATTATAAACATTTCTTGTGTAAAATATGTCTAATTCAATTTTAATTTTAAGTATAACAAATGACTGTTTAATCAAAAAGAAAGAGTGTAGTTTTGACTCTCTGAAGGGTCCTGAAGCAGCCGTTATGAACTAATAATCATTCAGTTATAACACCTGTCAATTTTTTTTTTTTTTTTTTTTTTTTACAAAAGAACATCATATTCTGCCTCATTTTCTTGCAAAGAATTGTGGTGTAAAGTCATTTAATAACATGGTACTAGCCTGTTACTTTTGTTATTTAAGAAAATCAGATATAAAGGGGAAAAGGCTTATTGCTCACTTAAAAGAGACATTTTGAAGGAGGATCAGACAGTTTCAAAGGGGTCTACATGCCACAGTTTCTTTATCAGAGCACCTCTAAATGTCTGATTCTGATGAAGAGTTGTGCATAAAGAATTGTGCATAAAGCTCACGGTTGGCATTAATCGCCTGAGTGACAGCGCCATCTTGTGGCCTATTTGTGTTACTGTAAACTCCAGTGTCAGAGCTGGGCTGCATTCACACTCAAAGCCACCAGTGTTTTCAAAACTGTTTAAGGCAAGGCACACCTAAAATCATGTCAGAATGTCAAGGCACACAATATTCATATTCAATAGCCTCATTATTATGTTATGACATTTAATCTTGTTTTACTACAAAACAATGCAAATAACATTCAAAGTAAAACTAAAGACACTCTCAGACTCTGTACAAAAATTCTTTTCAATACAAGGAGAGTCGATGGGACCTGAGAAGTGTTTTTAAGGTTACTGTACAAAAAAAACTAAAAAAAGAGAAAGGTATGAAAAGGAGATGTGTTTCTGTTGTTGGAGTTCAGCTCTGGAGTGATGATGATTTAAATCTAAAGACATTAAATTATCTTTGGTTTTCTAGAAAATGTTTTGTAAAGCTGTCTTTGAGTGTATCTGTTGTTTCTTTGCACTTGTGAAAGTTGTTGGCTTAAACTGATAAGAATGCAGGAAAGGCTTTGCCATTTGTTTCTATCTGCCTTTTCAGTCTCTACTCAATATATTACCACTGACTTTGTTTAAACTATCTATACTGTGTACATGTTTCTGTGATGACCGATTAAAATCTACTACAATATCACAGTATCTTGAGGTGCTGTATAGTTGTAGAAATAAGTAGTACAGAATACCATGTCACACCAAGACTAGCCTCAAGGGTTATGTTACACAGCTGTCTCTGAACAGAAATACGATTTTTTTTTTTAAATAAAAAATGATGTCTAAAACCAACACGAATTCCTTAAAGTAAATAAAACGGCCTAAAATTTCTGTGAAAATTCTTTGCCATAATTTTAAAGTTCCCTGTAAAACGTACCCTATTTTTTTTTAACATTCCTCAAATGTTTCGGTGAAACTTTATCATAAAGCCTAAATTAAATTTAAAAAGTCCCCCAAAATTCCATTTAAATTGCTGACTATTTTCAAAAAAATCCTTAAAGACCCTGTAAAGTGGAAATAAATCTAAATTTAAGTTTGTTGTATGACAAGTCACTGAACCCCCAGGCCAAATTTCAGTCAAATAAAACATCTCTAAGTTTATAAAACTAAGCTTCAAAATCATGAAAATTGAGAAAAATTGGTTAACTTGGTTAAAAGTAGCATGAATTATGATAATTTCAACACCAGTTTCAACTGAATAATAGCTTGCCAAATGAGGTAACTGTTAGCCAGGATGCTAGCACCAATGCAACTGATCCAACATACATACTCATCAATACATCACAACTAAGGGGGGTCCATTCTCTGGGTTTTTCAGGGGTCCAGCCAGATTCCCAAGGTACACCTAGACTTGTCTAAAGGCACACACTAGTGTGCTCTGACACACCATTTGAGAACCACTGCTTTAAATGATCCATAGTCCACTGTGGCTGATAGATTTGGAAAATTTACCTCACAATGAACAGGAAAACAGCATTTAACTGACTGTTAACTTTCAATAAAGGTAGTGTACATCAGCTAACAACAGACTGTATTGAGATGAACTGCTCTGTGACTTTATATTGTAGTGTTAGAGGGGCGGGGTCATGAGCCCACATATTAGCCCCGCCCACATGAAACCAGGTCAGGAAAGAGGTAAAAAAAACTTTCTAACAGTCCAAATCCAGTCACATGTAGATCTCGGTGTTTCACATGTTTACAGCAACAATATTCCAGCATGTCTAGAGTGTTTAGACAAAAACTTTGGATTTCACTTTACAGGGTCTTTAATGCTTCTTTGTTCTATTTTATTTTTTAGTATTTTTAGTTTAATGTAATTCATAAAGTGAAATATTATAATAATACATGATGATCTGTTGTTTGTGTTAATGCAAACCCCATTCCCTCCTGCACAAATCAGGGCCTGCCCCCTATGAAAAAGTCTAGATTCACCCCTGCTCTGAAACTCATGAACACACATTACATGCGTCAGGTTGACGATGAGCTGCTGGACAGAGAGGTCTGTTGATGGAACAGAGGGCAACGACAGAGAAGGAAAGAGACTAAACTTTGCCCCAGAAAAAGTCAGACAACTTTTTATCTGGCCTTCATTGATCTGATCCACAGAGATGCTGCTGCGTGCATCTCTGTCTGCTTTCACACTTTTGAGAATATTTCATACTGAGACCAACAAACACCAGAAACAAACTTAGAAATGATGAGAGGTAGTGCTTAAAGTTGCTTGTCTGATTGTTTACATATTGCATTGTTTTTGCCAGATGCAATGTGCTCTGCTTTATTTAAGACTATCGCTCATTGATGACCTCTCCCTCCCTCTGCTATGAATATAAACAAATAAACTCTGCTGAACTAAAACCAGTGTAGGCCTACATGAATTACATTAAGTCTGAGGCATTTTGTGCCTTTCATTTGGACTGGTGAGAGGTTTTGAAGTGGCGCTGCACTGAAATCTTTGTTTTGCTTCGGTTCGGTAGGTATTAGATGTGTTGGCATCGGCACCATGTTGGTACCAGATTTTGGTATTCATCCACAGGAAAATCTGGGGAGTCATTTTTCCAGAGTTAAAACTGTTTTACTCAGAAATAGTAAAATTTACTCTTTTTTTCTTAGTGTATTTATTACCAACCCCCACCTGAGTTGGAATAAAAGCACAGATGAAATTCTGCTGGAGTAAAACTTTAATCACACCCCCTTCAAAAGTAATCCAGCTCCATCACTCATGGACCGTCATGGCTGCAGCTCGTTAAGCGTCCCAGCTGCAGCTAATCACTGGCAATAAAGATCTCACCTGGTGATGAACCTTCAGACACCAGTGTACACAACTTCTAATCAGGTAACCTAGCTCCTCTTCAATCTTTCTGCCAGCCTCCAGCCAGTACCTTCATGGTTTTTGCTATTGTTGTTGTCAAATAAACTCTCTTAACCTTACAACCTCGTCTTGTGCTCTGCTCCTGGTCTTGTCATAGGTTCACTGCAATTGATTTTTTTAAATATTAGAACACTGGGTCTGATACCTATAAATAGGCAAAAATAATCTTTTGTGTTCCTCCATTTATAAGTAGAAAGGCAGCAGAATGATCTATTTAGAGTAAAATATGGCTAAATAGAGGAACAATCTATTTAGAGTATCATACAGCTCTACATAAAGCTTTACCCATTTCTAAAATGAGTAGGAAACATTTCTATAAGGTGTGGAAAACTGGTCTGAAGGAATTAACAACAACACTGATGAATAAAAAACAGCTCTGTATTAAGTCAACTTTGTTCTTTATATCTGTATTGAGTACAATTGCTGCAGAGTTTTTTATTTTTATTTTGTTCATACTGGAGTATATAATCATCAGAGTTGAAGGCCACTTATTATGCAAAATACAGTTTTTCAGGCTTTTCTAACAAAAATATGTGTTCCTGGCCTGTCCACAATCCTCCCAAGAATCAGAAAAATCTTTTATTTATTTTTTATTTATTTATTTTTAATTTTCTGGGTTTTTTCCTCTTTTTTTTGCACACAATTGACAACACGTATAAAATCAAAACTAGCCAACTACTCAAACCAAACACTTGTTAAATAAAGTGAACTACAGGAAATAATTAAATGATTAAAAAATAAAGGTAAAAAAACAACCCACACAACTTCACAACTTCAAGGCACACTATATACAATCAAAACTAGCCAACTACTCAAATCAGACACCTGTTAAATAAAATGAACTACAGGAAATAATTAAGGGACTCTTTAGTCTGGCCTCTCAAAAAGGCACACAAGCCCCCATGTCACGTCAAGGCAGAGTCCATGTGGGCTTATTTTGTTTGTTTGTTTTTTTGGTGGGGTTTTATTTATTTATTTATTTTGGGGGGTATTTTTTTGGGGGGGGGGGTTGCACGCGATTGACAACAACATATATAAAATGAAAACTAGCAAACTACTAAAACCATACACTTGTTAAATAAAATGAACAGCAGGAAATAACTACGGGATAAAACAATAAAGGGTAAAAAAAAAATCACAGCGAACTATATACAATGAAAACTAGCAAACTACTAAAACCAAACACTTGTTAAATAAAATGAACAACAGGAAAAAATTAAGGGATAAAGCAATAAAGGTGAAAAAACACCCCAAACAATGTCATGGCACACTATATACAATGAAAACTAGCAAACTACTAAAACCAAACACTTGTTAAATAAAATGAACAACAAGAAATAATTAAGGGATAAAGCAATAAAGGTGAAAAACAAAACCACAGCTTCCTCCTCGATCTCCGTACAAATGTCCTCTTTGATTACAGCCTCTCTTGAGGCTACAGAGGGGGGACTGTCTGGGCCATGCAGCTCAATGAAATCTCTCTGGTTCCACCGAGCTTTTTGCCCTGATACATGGTGATGTGCGGGAACCACTTGAGGCCGAGCTCCCCCAGTCCCTTCTCCATCGCCTCAACAGGGTCTATGCCACTCCTGACGATGACTTCCTTTGCCCTGTCAAAAGTACATGGAAAGGAAAATGCTGCCTTGGAGACCAGGGGACTCGACAAATCTCCTGGCCAGCATTGTGCCTTTGTTGTGTTCAGGGCAGCTTTGGTCTTTAAGCTGGTGCAAAGGGATGTCACTCCTCTGGTAGAGGCCCTTCAAAAGGACCCTCACCAGCTCTGCACCCACAACAGAAGGCGCAGCCCCCATGCCTTTGAGAGGCTGAACAGCCTGGCAATTCTCAGCTGCTGGCCTTCATCTGCTGTCGGGGGGGGGGGGGGGCAAATCTCGGGCGTTGCAGAGGAGTGAGGGCTCAGACCAAGAAAACCTCGCCTGTACGTGATGGACTTGGGCCTGCTGGCAGATGTCCCCAAGCTCACAGTCAGGTTATGCTTGATGTTCATCTCAGACAGGGGGCGTCCATGAACGATCTCCTCTAGAGCCAGCTCGCTCTGATACGCCCTCCATGCTGGGTCATAGCCCCCCTTTGCCCTTCTCAAAGTCCTCTCTGAGCCTTGTGTTCAAAAAATGCATGGTCTGCTGGACAACCATGCAAAGTCCCGTTCCATCTGACCGGTCCTTGAATGGGATGATCATGGGGTTGGTGGAGAGGAGTGTCAAGAGCTTTTCCTCGTCAAAAAAATCCCTTGCCCGGACGAGTGGGGGCACCTGCATCAGCAGGGTGACGTGCTCTACCCTGCAGGTCAAAGGCCTGAGCACTTTGTACTCCATCTCGTCCATCAGAGTGTTAACCACCCTGGTGTCGGTGTCCTTGTCTGCTGTCTTGATAGCCACCCAGGAGGCCCAAGATGAAGGGCAGGTCCGGGGACAGGATGTCAAATGCAGTGAGGCTGACCAGTCTGTTCTTCTGGGTGGTATCCCTGGCAACGTCCTCTGGGCCCTGGTTGAGCAAACTACTTTTGAATGCCTGTCATCCTATTTAGCTTGTTTGCTGCAAGGAGATGAGCAACAAATGGATCAATGTCTTTTGGCAAGACAGAGGCTGTCAGAAACAGACCACAATCCAGCCTGGCCAAAGTGTGCCCATGCACATGCTTCAGTGCCTTGTTTATGGAAGCACTGGCCTGCTTGTGCATTTTCCTTTTTTTTCTGAATTGGTGTTGATTTTTTTAATGTATTTGCAAGTATAATAATATATAATATATATATATGTGTGTGTGTATGTGTGTGTATTGCAATGCCTCATGTGCCAGGGTTAGTCTGGGAAAGAGTGCACGGTTTTACTGCTTCAAGAATTTGATGCAGGCCGAATGAGCTCTTGCCTTCCTTGCTGCTGCTTTTTATAGCTGTGCACCAAAGCTGTTGCTGACTTGCTGTTTGCTAAGAAATTTTATCTTTAGGTCCCACCCCATCCTTATTTGGAATTGATGTCTATGGGTAAAAACTTTGAGAAATTGTGTGCCCAAAACTATAAGTGCGAAAATCTCAATATTTCACAAAATGATTGATGATACAATCATGATTCAAAGTATAGAAAATCATACCTATAGCGCCACTAGGTGGTCAGTTATTCAGTCATTAGCATAAATGCTAATGACTTGCTAACAGTTAGCAGCTAAAGCATAATATTGGACCAGAATGTTCCTTGGATGAGGTTGATCATTTTCCGTGCTGCAACCTTTGGTAAATTTGGAACTTAATCACTCAATATTTTTCAAAGTTCACGTAATCAATTAACTACTGTAACTCAAAAACGCACAATGTCAACAATCCCAAAATTGGCACAGAAATTCATGGGATCAGCCCAACTAATAATTTCAAAATTGGTACGGATCCATCGAAAGATGTGGCTGTGGCGAGGGAAAACGTATCGCTGTCACCAGTACAGTATGAAAACAGGTTTTTAGTTTGGGAAATATTAAATACCAGTATCCCAGAGTTGTCGTTAATTATTTCATAAGGTATCAGGATATTTCAGTTTGTTTGCTTTTCATTATCTTTTCCATCACCAAACGTATTTACTGTGTCTTCGCTACTCCAATTCACTTAGAATGGGAATGTTTCTACATTATTACTCAGCAATGGTGGCTTGAAAGGGCTCCGCTTTGGGCTCTACCACCCCTAATTTGCCCTTGCCGAGCATGCTGGTACCACCCACAAGTCTCTACATACTCCCCTTGCGGAGACATGGACGTTTTAGTGCAGGCCACGCCCACTTGTGGACCTGATAGAGAAGAAAGGGGGGGGGGGGGCGCCAATTGGAGTACTACTCCAGAAAAAGTGGGGTAGGACTGGGTTCCGTCTTCCTGGCACTTGCCCTTTCAGGCTTGTTTAGGAAAAACGGGACCAGACCGGTCTTGTCAGAGATTGAGGCCTGAGGCCAGATCCGAGAACCGTAACTCTAAGAGGATTGGCTCTGGACTCTGCCCCCCCCCCCCAATTTGCTCACGCCGACCACGCTAGTACCACCTCCGAGTCTCTCCGGCCTTTCCTTGCGGAGATGTGGACGTTTTAGTGCAGGCCACGCCCACCTGCAGACATTATAGAGAAACAGGAACCTCACCAATCAAATGATAGATAGATAGATACTTTATTCTCGAAATTTTGACTTTATTCTCGTCATTTCGACTTTAATCTCAACTTGCCCAAAATTATTTTCTCCATCAAAAATGGCCCTGATCTGTTTCCGTAGTCTTAGGCCAATGCTCTACATTTTTTTTTATTAAGTATCTGTTTGACCAAAAAAATTCCAGACTATGGTTGCAGTTCTCCTTGATGGTGGGTCCTGAGACTCAGTTAAGAACTACTGGTCTAGTGTGAGAATTTGATGGGTCAAAGATCTAAAATCCTTTGAAATGGTCCTGCTGTCTGTGGCCTCCCACATTTTTAAAATCGTTTCAGATTTTAAAATCCTGTAGGGTGTGGCCCCACCTTTCTTTTTAAGCATCTTCCATTATTGCAAGCAGGCCAGTCTGTCTGGCTGGAGATTTGGAGAGGCTGAGTGGCGCTGAGTATATGCTTTCCTGAGGTATGCTGCTCATTTTTTTTCCACTTTAATGTGAGTGACATCTGACCGTAAAAATCTGAAAGTGATGTTTTCTCTGGTCTCTGATTGTCGTAGTGTCGTGCTGTGACTCTAAACTTGTGTAATTCTCCTGGAATACTTTTGGGTACCTGTGTGTACTGTAGACTAAGCTGTTCCCTGCAGCAGAGGATTGAGCATCTCCGGCCTCTGCTCCCTGCCTTTATTGCTGTTTCATCTCTAATCTCCAGTGTGATCTCCATTCCGGTCTCCTGCTTTGTCTCCACATGGGACTTTCTGGAGTCTCCTTTTGAGTCGGGTTTGACAGAAACCAGGACATTTAATACTGCAAATATTTCATGGATTTTTTGTAATATTGAAATTATCCTTGTTAAGTTACTGATTTTTCCCCCTTCTCTTGTTTCTTTTGGGTTGATGTTACAACCAGCTCGTTTGGGGAAAGGAAAGTAACATAAAACCCAGATGTTAAAGGTTAAATAAAGTTAGCCTATTTATTAACAAAAGTAAGGTTTGGTCTAACAAATGTACAAAGGTGAGGCAACTAAGGACTAATTAGTGCTGTACAAAAGTTGACAAAAGAGAACTAAAAGAGACTCTAACCTTGAGTTTTGGACTTACTGAGTTTTTAGCAAAGAAAAGAAACAAAAACCTAACTAACCAAAAAGAAAACACAATAACAGCACCCGATAACAAATGTAAACTAAGTGAGTGTATAGAAAGTAACTAATTTGACTACAGAAGTCACAATTTCTAGTGCCTGAGTAGGTTTACAGAATTACAGGAGTTTAACAACAACGTCAACTAACGAGAGGCACGCAAGCATGGCTGGTTACAGCTCACTGCTGTCCTCTGGTCGGCTGGCTCCTTTATCCTCTGCGCACTCCCTTCTGATTGGTGGATGGGCTGTAGGACCTCTGTGCCGATCAGGCTTCCCGTCAGGTGGACGGAATCACTGAACGAGCTCCTGCAGCAGTGGCAACCTAAGAGCTGCAGTGACACTCAAACAAGAACACACACACACACACACACACACACACACACACACACTCAAAGAGAGAGGTAAAGTCCCCAGACGGTGGCCGCTGTAACAGCTGATTTGTTTATTCCCCCTTGGGTTTAATTGTGTGTGTTGGTGTGTCTGAATAGGCACAGTTATGGAGCATTCAAACTGTGACCCATTAAACTAACTGCTGTTTTTTTTTTTTTTTTTTTTTCTGGACAGGAGCTGTTGGGCCGGGGCGGGACGATTCCCGGTGATGGTGCCTTCACAGACCTGTACAATGGTGAACTTGGGTGTCAGTTCAGATGGTGTGTTGTGGTAGCTCCAGGACCCTTCCCTTTCCTCTTCTTTGGTCTCTAGGCCCTCAGCCCTGCTCCCTAATACAAGTCGCAAACGGTTAATTTATTGGTCCATACTGGATTGTGCTTTTGATACAGAAACTTTTAAGAAAATGGCCATTTTAAAATTCATATTATCAATGAAAATGGTGTTAAATCTCCTGGAACACGTCTCTACCTGATTGATTTTTCAAACCTGTGTGACCTTTCCACTGAGTGCAGCTGGTGGTTCTGGGTAATGTCCTTGGGGTGAAATTCCCCCAAGGTGGAGGAATATGTCACCATTAATAATACACACATAAACATCAGGCTTAATACCAGGGACAGCAGATTGCTTGCCTGATAAGATGAAGGAAAAACAGTAACAATTTAACTTAATAATTTATACCACTAACTTCAAATATATTTAATTTATTGAAGTAATAAAATGGAAGTGTTTTACAAAAAAATTCCAAACATTCATTCAAACAGAATCAACAGTATGAGACTGAAACAGAGTGTCTACTTACATGGAGTCGACTGGATTATTGAGAATAATGTTCTCGTCTTAAGCAGAAGAAAGAAAAAAAGAACCTTTCTGAAGCATCTCACTCGCCTTATTCAGCTAAAATACACTTTGAAAATACAAAGCTATGTGTGTTTGTGTAGACATGAAAAAAGGAATCATCTGTTTGGATTTCAACAAGTATGAAGGATGAAGTGTTTTCTGTGTGTGGTGGAGGAGGTAGGCTCATTTTTAGAAAACGTTGTCAAATGAAGGACATTTGTAGGATTTCAGCTTCTTGACGGCCTTTTTGAACTCGTTGCTGGACTTGTCCCACTTGTGTATGCCTGTGAGGAGGTACTGCTGATCCACCCTGCGTCCCATGATGAGATACTGGTTACTCAAGTTATCAAGCTGCTGGCAGGGACAGTCTGCGCCGTTCTTTAAGTACAGCACCAGTGTCTTAATGTCTTTTTTCTTGAGGTTCCCGGTTTTCAACATCTTCTTCCTCTTCTGCAGGATCACTTTACGGTCCATGTTTTCTCGTCTCACCTCCTTGATCTTGGTTTTGAATGCTGTGGTTGAAAAAAAGAAGAACTAGTTAGTTAATGTAACTCAGGCATGTGATCAACAAATGATGAAAAAGCACTCAGTTGGGTTTAGATGTACCATCCATCCCACTCAAAACTTGGTTTCCACCCATATCATGTCTCAGAAACCTGCCACCCTTCAGTTAAATCCATTTCTGCTACAGAAGGCTGACATTGCTGTTGTCTAACTGCTTTTTGCTGATGCAGTTAAAAAAACAGGATTGTTCTGGCTCAGCTGTGTTTCTATTATGAAGAAATGGGTGCTTGGCTCATGACCAGTGTTGGGTGTATCACGGTACAAAGTAAGGTATTACTGTTAGCTAGGGCTGAAACAACTCCTTGAGTAATTGGGAGTCACTCGATTACAAACATTCATGCCTCAAGGCTTTGTTGAAATCTGTCATACCCGTTGTTGCCCATGGTTTAAGCATGAACAGTCTGAAAATCTGAGATAAAAGTCAAACTTAAGGGTTAAAAAGGTCAAAACACAAAATTAAATCGAAAAATGTTTTTAAAAAGCAAATATATAACACAGAAAGTAGAAATCACAAGTTTTAAAGGTCTAAATATGATTTCAAATATAAAATTGTGAATTTAAAAGGTTAAAATATGAGTTAAAAAGTCAAACCATGAGATTAAGTCTCAAATGTGAGATGCAAAACTGAAAATGTGAGATATAAATGCAAATTGTTTTCTTTTCCCATATTCCAGACTTTTTATTTATTTATACTCTTTACTTTTCCATTTCTTTATGACTAATCAAAGATATCTGAAATCATTAAGGTCATGTTTACATTTTTATACTGGAGAAAATCTGCAGATCTCAAACTGGTGGGCCAGTTACAATAAAAATATGCTACGATCTTGTGGGCCAGATTTAACTGTACCGTGGACCAGATTTGGTCCCCGAGGCCTTGAGTTTGACACCCCTTCTGTAGAGGATTTTGTAAACTTGCCTGTTTCACCCAAGAGTTAGAGGTGCCTCTAAAAAAATAGAATCATGAAAATGTTATTTTTTCACTGTGATTTAATTCAAGAAGTGAAACTTCTAGATTACTATCATGCAAAGTGAAATATTCCAGGACTTTTATGTTTAAAAACTGATGATTATGGCTTACAGCTCAAAAATAAAAAATCCACTATCTCAAAATATTAGTATATCAAAAAACACCAGTCATGATACTGATCTGCTGCTAACTGATCAAGTGAGTTGCAAAATGTTCCTCCATCTGTTTTTCATTATCACTGCTTACATTTCCAGCCTTTTGTTTTCCCTTCCCTGCTTTTTTGAGATGTGATGCTGCCCTCAAATTCAAAATGAGCTCATATTTTTCATGCAATGGTAAAAAGTCTGTTTCAACATCTTATATGTTGTTCACGTTCTATTGTGAGTAAATGATGGTTCTATGAGATGCAAATCATTGCATTCTATTTCTATTTTAGACAGCGTCCCAACTCTTTAGAAATGGTGTTGTAATTTTCAGACTGACAACTCAGAGACTGTGCAGAGACATGCAGCACAAAGCACATGTGTTGGCACATTCGATGATTAAGTGTGACTCAGAGGAGGAAACACATGGTGTCTGATATTTCTGGCCAGTGTGTATTCTTGTATAATACCTTAGTTCAGAGGTGTCAAACTCAATCACAGCAGGGGCAAGATTCTGAATTTATGTCTAACCTGAGGGCTTAACAGGGTCAAAATTTAACTATTGAGTGTCAACCTAAATGATTTTGAGATTATAAGGACAACATAAGTTAAAAACTCAAACTCTGAGATAAAAAGTCAAACTTATAAGTTTTAAAGGTAAAAACATGATATTTAAAGTCAAAATAATGTTTTTAAAAGGCAAACTACGAGATAGAATACTGAAACCATGATTTTTAACTGTCAAAAAATGAAATAAAAGTCAAAATCATGATATTTAAAGGTCAAAATATGAGATAAAATTTAAAGTCATAAGTTTCAAGGGTAAAAAGTTATATAAAAGTCAAAGTTGGGAGCTGTAGTGTTAGTAACACTGAGAAAAACATAAAAAATCATGATATTCAACAATCAAAACATGAGATAAACATCAAAATTTTGAGTTTAAAATGTCAAAATATGAGATTGAAATTCAATTTCATGAGTTTTAAAAGTCAGAATATGAAATAACATTAAATATTACACATTTTAAAGGTAAAATATCAAGATTAAAGTCAAAGTTAGGAGTTGAAAAAGGTCAAAACATGAGATAAAAGTGAAAAACATCACTTCAAAAGGTCAAAATAGGATTTAAAATGTAAAATCATGAATCTAAAAGGTAAAAATATAAGGGAAAAAGTCAAAGTTATGAGATGCAAAGGTTGAAATATGACATTAACAGTTAAAACCATAACTTTTAGTGATGGGAGATGCAAAATTGAAAATACAGAGAAAACACAAATTTCTCCTACGTTCCTGACTTCTTATCAAATCATTTTTATTGTTTACTTTTTCGAATTTTTATGACTCAACAAGAATGTTATAAATCATCAAGGTTAAGTTGATATTTTTATACTGGAGGAAATCTGCAGACCCATTACTGGTGGGCCAGTTATAGTTAAAATATCATATGATCCGGTAGGGTATAACTCTACCATGGGCCGGATTTGGCCCCCGGGCCTTGAGTTTGACACCCCTGCCTTAGTTAATCTGGTTCATTGTTAAAATGCATGACTTTTACTGCCTGTGGAAATTAGCGCTGTCCTTTGTGAATTAGTTTGTGATAACCAGGCAAGGTTTTAGTGGTTGCGAATAGTTTTTTATCTTGTTTTCGACTATTGTTTTAAATTCAAGTGTGGATTTTATTCATTTTTACTGCTGGTTTGTTATTTTAGTTCTTATTTTGCCTAAATGTTTCATTTTAATTCAGCTTTTTCTTGGTTTCAGTGTTAGTTTTACTTTTGTAAAGAATTTGGGATACTTGTCACGAGGTAGAGAGAAAAGGACAGAAAAAACAAATATACAATTTTGAAAAAAAAAAAAACATTAAAAAGAATATTCTTCACTCTTCATTTTATTTGAGATTTTTCAGATTTGATGTCTGAATACAACTCCAGACCAAAAACTACCTCTGTGTGAAGTCTTGTGGTACATGAGTATTGATATGACTTAGAGCAGTTGATTAATTAAAAGCAACATATTCATCCTGATGCAGCCAGATTTCAGTTAAACAAAAAAAAATAAAGGTGAAATCATTTCCAAGAAGCAGATGCATTTGAAAAAGGGAGAAATAGAAATAATGTTCTGAAAAGGCTCTCCTTTTTCCAGCTGTGCTCATAAGCAGGAAGTGCTGAACTCTATGAGAAAATACATGAGAAATTAAAGGCTGTAGGGGCCAAATTTGTCCGTGGAGAATGGATGATCCTCAGAGGATATCTATGTTAAAACAAGACAGAGATAGCAAAACATTTTTGTGTCTATATGAGCTGTGAAAATTCACTGCTGCGCTACGATGGTGACGACAGTGATTATCATGTGGAAAAAAGATAGATGGAGTCATGTCCAAAATTAATAGCATGACTTTATGTAATGAAATTCCCATTTATAGCCTTCGAAACAGGGGTACTATCTCCCCTTTTTACAAGTATCCTTACTTTAACATGCCCCTATTGTCAAATTATTTTAAATCTTTTCTAGGGGTACCATCATTTTAGTCCAGGTCAGTTTCATTAGTTTGTTTTCAAATGGTTTTGTTGAACTGCAACTTAAAAGAAATCTCTGATTTTCATTAGTTAATTTCCAGTAGATTTTTAATTATTATTACTTTTGTCAATTTCAAGTTATTTCAGTGACAACTGTGGGTTTTTCTTTTTTATTTAATGGAGGGGTACCAATAATTTTGTCCATGTGTGCATAAAGCGCCTGACATACCTGTAGTATCATATCTGACACACATTTTCAACATTGCTTTACTATAAAATTAAGCATGAATTATTCAGAAATTATACCTTGTTTTAATACAGAAAATACTCATTTTCAAAGATCAGTAAAGGTAAAAATGTTTTCACTGAAAGGTTTTTAAGGGAGCAAAGAAATCTCTGTCAAAAGTGTTGAGTGTCTGCCCTCAGTGCACTGATAGTCCACTAGAGGGCAGAATACATGTCTTAGATAGAATCCAAAGGTTTTAAACAAAGTATTTATCATGTTGATGAGATAGATGTCCCACAAACTCACATAGAAAATATGATCCGATTGGCTTTTAAGGGTTAATGTGTTCTGTTCAGCAGCAGCTGGATGAAGTCAATGTCACTGATTCTGGTCCAGCTCAGTCACTCTGTGGCTTTATTCTCTATTATCAGGTACAAACTACATTTAAAATCAAGTGTGCTTTTCCAACCAAGAGGAAACATGGCTTGTTACACAGAAACTACTTCACACTTTACTTTCAGATAAATTGAGGACAGGCTTTTCACAACTTCCAGTAAGCGAGCAATCTTGTGGACAAAAATGCTCATTCACTGCCAGAATTTGGATGTTTAACACATGCTTGTTCTAAACACATGATTAAGTCTTACATTCCTTCAGACTTATTCCAGTTTTCTCTACCTGCTTCTCATGGAGAAGAACAAGAAACAATCTATTATATACCAAAAACATATATACATATTATTCAGAAAAGTAAGACAACTGTGACAGCTTCTAAACCTCTGCGACAGATTTACTCACACCAGAAACAATGTGTCAAAACAACTGATCACAAAATAATCACATTAGGCCCCTGTTCATACAGTCAACAGTAGTTTGGTAAGCTTGATTTAAACACTTGCCACACATTTTGTAGCTTTTCTACATTCATTATTGTATCCAGCAACACAGTCCAGAATGGATTAATAAAACAGCCTGCCCCTATCACTCTCCTCCACTCTAACCCACTTAAAGAGACATATATCAGAGTATGCTGAATGTTAAGAACAGATTTCTAGTCTACTATAAATCAAATATCTTATCATGTGTTCCATAAGTTTAAAATCACATACTCTTTTCACAGTTTTCTTACATCATTAACAAGAAGCTCCCCCACTGTGTTCTTATATGTAATGAAACTTGACACACATGGACAAAAATGAACTTGGATCTGACTAAGCCCTGATGAGGAGGCAGAAAGACGGAAATACAAAGTAAGTGAGGCAAACAGCCTTACCGAGAAAATGGGTACAGTCATCCTGTTGTGTGTATGTGTGTGTGTGTGTGTTTGGGGGGCCGGGAGAGGTCATTAACTGAACTGAAAAAAAATTATCAGAAACAAGAAGATTGTGGGTTCAGTCTCAGTAATGTCAGGAAGAGAGTAATAAACAGATACTGAGGAAGACACCCACATATATGCACCAAATAATCTACTATTTGTTACTTAAATCACTGTAGTAAAATGCCTCACCTCATGAGCATATCTGCAAATTATTTGTCTACTACTTTACACTTTACTTTACTTAAACATCATAATCCATCTCATTTACTTGGAAAATATTGTGGTGTAATATTTATTTTCATTTAATTGCTTGGTACTAAATATGCACAAGCACAATATTGTGAAAAGTATTCGCTCACCTGCCTTGACTATATGAACTTAAGTGACATTCCACTCTTAATCCATAGGGTTTAATATGAAGTCAGTCCACCCTTTGCAGCTATAACAGCTTCAGCTCTTCTGAGAAGGCTTTCCACAAGGTTTAGACAGACAAGCACCATTCTCCTGGCAACCGCCAAGCCCAGACTCGTCCATCAGATTGCCAGATGGAGAAGCACGATTGGTCACTCCAGAGAACACGTCTCCACTGCTCTAGAGTCCGGTGGCGGTGTGCTTTACACCACTGCATCTGACGCTTTGCATTGCACTTGGTGATGTATGGCTTGGATGCAGCCGCTCAGCCATGGAAACCCATTTCATGAAGCTCTCTACGCACTGTTCTTGAGCTAATCTGAAGGCCACATGAAGTTTGGAGGTCTGTAGAGATTGACTCTGCAGAAAGTTGGCAACCTCTGCACACTATGTGCCTCAGCATCTGCTGACCCCGCTCCGTCATTTTACATGGCCTACCACTTCGTGGCTGAGTTGCTGCCATTCCCAATCACTTCCACTTTGTTATAATATCACTGACAGTTGACTGTGGAATATTTAGGAGCGAGGAAATTTCCCCACTGGACTTGTTGAACAGGTGGCATCCTATCACAGTACCACAGTATGAAACACATATATTACAGAGTTAAATTTAAAGTCATTATTTCCTTTCATTTTAATAATTATGGTTTAGCTAATAAAAATCCAAAATCCAGTGTCTCAGAAAATTAGAATATTGTGAAAAGTTCAATACTGGAGACTCATGGTCTCACACTCTATTTAGCTAATTAACTCCAAACACCCACAAAGGTTTCCTGAACCTTTAATTGGTCTCAGCCTAGATCAGCCTGCACAATCATGGGCAAGACTGCTGACTGGACAGATATCCAGAAGACGATCATTGACCCCCTCCACAAGGAGGGTAAGACACAAAAGGTCATTGCTAAAGAAGCTGGCTGTTCGCAGAGTACTGTATCTAAGCATATTAATGGAAAGTTAAAAATGTTTGGCAGAGAAAGTTGCACAGGCAACAGGGATAACCGCAGCCTTGAGAGGATTGTTGAAGAAAACCCTTTTAAGGCTATTGGGGAAACTTTACAAGGGGTGGACTGCAGCTGGACTCAGTTCTTTAAGAGCACCACACACAGATGTATGAAGGAATTTGGCTACAACTTCCTTGTGTCAAGCCACTTCTGAACCACAGACGTCATCAGCGTCTCGCCTGGGTTAAGGAGAAAAGGAACTGGAGAACTTCTCAGTGGTCCAGAGTTCTCTTTTCAGATGAAAGTAATTTTTGCGTTTCATTTGGAAATCATCATCCCAGAGTCTGGAGAAAGAGAGGAGAGACAAAGAATCCAAGGCGCTTGAAGTCCAGCGTTTTCAGTTTCCACAGTTAGTGGTGGTTTGGGGAGCTATGTCATGTTGTTGGTCCAATGTGTTTTCTGAAGTCCAACGCAGCTGTTAACCAGGAAATTGTAAACCACTTCATGCTTCCATCTGCTGACAAGCTTTATGGAGGTACTGACTTCATTTTCCAGCAGGACTTGGCGCCTGTCCACGGTGAAGCAAAACTACCAGAAACCGGTTTCCTGACCATGGGATTAGTGTCTTTGATTGGCCAGACAACTGGTCTGACCTGAATCCCACAGAGATTCTCCAGGGAAAAGCCAAGAGGAAGACACAAGACTCAACAGTACAGATGAGCTGAAGGCTTCTATAAGAGCAACCTGGGCTTCATAACACCCCAGCAGTACCGCGGACTGATCGCCTCCACGCCACACTGATGCAGTAATTCATTCAGAAAGAAAACCCAACCAAGTACAAAGTGCATATAAATGTAAATAAATACTTTTCAGAAGGCCAACATTTCTGTATAAAAAGTCTTTTTATTGGTCTTATTCTAATTTTTTGAAGGGTTTTCATTAGCTGTAAGCCATAAACATCCAAGTTTAAAATCTGTCACAGAACATCACCCATCATCAAGGAACTTGTCTGTTCTGAAACTACTTGATTAGTAGAAGTATAACGCACAGAAGTAATCTACTCTCTTAGTTTACATCTGATAAAATGGAGCTCTGTGAAACATGCCATTGACATGTCAAATGAATGGACAATATTTTGCATGTTTGTGTGCAAAAGGATGTTTGCAGGATGCTTACCAAACTCGCTGGCACACATGTGCTCCATTATGGCATCTGTTTTCATTTCATTGTCACATGGTGGACAGATGGGGGAGTAACCTGGAGATAAAAGAAGGAAAGGGATTGGAAATTGGGGCAAAACATCAAATGCAAGTTGTAAATTTATCTGCAATAAAGTCATCTCATTATTTACGTCATACATTATTCATGTTAAGGATGAATGGAGGAAGGAAGAATCATTATAAGGATTAAACAGTCATTTCCAATCACAGTAAGTCATTTTAAACAAAAACAGTGCCCTGTTTAATCCCCCATTTTATCTATTTAGCCTAATAATCTTCTTTTTTCTCAGTAGGTAGGCTGACCTCAGGTTTATCTTTAGTTGTCAGATGCCTATTCTCGTGTACTTTGTGCTCTGCTGACCTGACCCCTGGGAGGAATGTCTTTAGCTTTTATAGCCAGCTGTAAGTGGGAGCTGCGCTAAACACTCTTCCTAATTCTCTGTTATATTCAGACAGCTTTCAAAATATATCTTCCCATCATTTGATGCTTGTCTTTTAGAAAGAAATAATCAAATGCCAAAGAAATTCAACCCCAGCTGAAAACAAAAACAAAACAAAGAGCCACGTGGCGGTTAAAAGATGTGCATGTATTTGACATCATCTGTTCTTACAGAGCCAATGATTTCATAATGCCAGACAGCAGAATCACGGCCTTAAATTATATCAGTTGCATTTCAGTGTCACAGTGTGGCTTTGGATTAATTCAGAACAGAGATAGAAGAGGGAACCGGGGCGTATTTTCCCTGGTGGCAGTTCCATGTTTGGTATAAACTTGTTTAAGCAATAATGGTCTCATTGCTCAGCAGTATTTAGAGTCTGCAGAGAGAAATGTTAACCTTGATCAATGCTTGTTTAGGAGAATGGCTACGTAAATTACTCTGCTTTGTTGACTTGTTTGTCTCAAGCTCTGGTGATACCATTTCTGCATAGATGATTGAAACAAAAAGAAAATTTATGAGAATTTAGTACTAAGTGGATGGATATTAAAACCTGCAGAAAGAAAAACTGCTAACAATAAAATATAACAACCCCCCCTGGGTGGAGGGTGTTTTTTAGAACAATGGGCCTCTGTAAACATGACTGTCAGTAACACCCCCTCCCTCTACACACACAGATAGACGGCCAAGTTCACTCTGCAGATGCAGTGAGCACGATGTCATTATTGAAAGTTCTGCTGGCCAAGAATCCCCACGTGGTCTATGTATGCCAGGAACTGAAATAAAAGGTAAAAGAAATGATGGAATTTACACTTCACTTTGTGGTTTGAGCTATATGTAAGGGAGAGTGGGGTAAAACCTAATACTTTTATATTTGGCTCAATAATTTCTTAAGTGTTTGAGTTGCATTAATTGTACCCTTTACATGACCAACACATACCTCTATACAGGGTGTGAACATTGAAAGGTTAAATGAAAATGAATTTCCTGGCAGTAATAACTGATGATAACATTTGCTGGAAACTTCACATTAAACATGTCTTAACTGTTTAAAATCATTCCAGTCCTGGCTAAAGCAAAGAATGTTCTAGATCAGCATTACCCAACCCTGCTCAACCAAAGAGCCAAATTGTTGAAAAATAACTTTGCAAGAGCCAAAATCTAAGTGGTGAAAAGTGGCAAAAACAGCTTGAAGTAGCAATAACAATAAGTTAAAGGTGGCAAAAATGGTCAAAAAGCAACAAAAACTGGTGAAAATGGGGAGGAAAAGTGGAAAAGAGGTCAGAAAGTAGCAAAAATGGGTGAGAAGTGACAACAAAATCAGTTACAGTTGGCATAAAATGGTCCAAAAGTGGCAAATCCATGGCAAAAAAATAAGTTAAAAGTGACTAAAATGGGCAAAAAGCAGTCACGAGAGGCAAAAATGGGCAAAAAATAGGAAACTAGTGGTATCTAGTGGCATAAGGTAGATAAAATGGGTGAAGAGTGGTGAAAAAGGGCAAAAATTGGATTAAAGTGGCTAAAAGGAGTTGCAAATGGGCAAAAAAAGGAAACAAGTGGAATTTAATGGCAAAAGGAAGCTTAAATGGGCGAGAAGTGGAAAAAATTGTGAAAAAGGGCAATAATGGGATAAGAGTGGCTAAAAAAGTGGCTAAAATGGGCAAAAACTAGGAAAAAATTAGCGGTATTTACTGACAAAAGGTAGGGTAAAAATAGTGAGAGAAAAAATGGTGAAAAAGGGCAAAAATGGGATAAAAATGGTAAAAAACAAAGGGGAAAAATGGGCAAAAAAGTAGGGAAAAAGGGGTATTTAACAGCAAAAGACAGCTAAATGGGCAAGATTGGATATAAGTGGCAAAAATTGAAAAAAAAGTGGCAAAAAATGGGTAAAAAGTTGCAAAAAAGTGGCAAAAATGTGCACAAAGTAGGAAAAAAATGGTATTTAATGGCAAAAGGTAGCTTAAATGGGTGAAAAGTGGCAAAAATGGCAAAAAAAGGGAAAAAAGTTTCCGTGTTTTAGGTTTTCTGGGGAAAATATAAAAAATTAAGACATAAAAGAGCCACATATCATCACAAAAGAGCCACACGTTGAGTAACACTGTTCTAGATCATAAATCATTCCACATTCTGTTTAATTTACTGATCCTACTGTATTTAGAGCACAGAGGTATGGGAAAACACTTACAAAACCTCACTTCAACCACTAAAGAACAATGAGAATCATTCCTGATGCTGGTTTTCAGGCACACTACTCCAGTGGTTCCCAAACTTTTTCTGCCAAGCTCCCCTTTGTCAGATGAAAATATTTCAGCCCATCAACAAGTAAAAATATGTAAAGTATATGTAAAATATTTACATTTCTTTTTTAGCAAAAAAAAAGTTTTCCTACATTTTTACTACAACATAAAAACTAAAATTTTGTAGAAATAACAAGCATTGCCTTAAACCAGTGATTATCAACTGGAGGCCTGAGGGCCATAACAGGCCCTCCAAATCTCCTCATCCGGCCCCAAAAAGATTAATACATAGAGAAAATGTGAGGAGGTAAATAAATGTCTTGTCTCTTAGGGTATCTTTTGTCTTTTAATCCATTCAGCTATATAATCAACTCCAAAACAATCAAGACTGCAGCATTTTTTATCAGAAATGGCTAAATGTTTGATCCATGTTTTTACAGAAATCCACCAGTCAGCTAGTATTTGTTAATATGATGCATGATAAACATCCACTGATCACTCCACTCCAGTTAAATCTGCAGTTTTCTGTGTCAACTTCCACTTCAGGCTCTTGGGGACGACCAATCAAACCAGGACCCGTTTCCTGCATGTGTTTTTTCATGATGGGAAAAAAAAAAAAAATCAACCGCCCCCTAGTGGTTGGCTGCAGTAAAGGTGATAGGGACAGATCTCCATTTTCATCCTAAAATCACTTACATTTTGAAGGAAAATACAATAATATGTTTATTCTACCAAAGTATTTGTTTTATTTTGGTTAAACAGAAGGTTCTGGCCCCCTGACGCATCCTTGTTCAAATGTAGTCGATGACCCCTGCCTTAAACAGAATTTTAAAAATCTGGCTCTCTGATGAACAATTCCCTGAAAATAAAAAAAATCTGTGATCTTGACCAGCTTTGATCTGATATTTTGTCATGATTGAGGCAACAACTGAAAAACCCTTTCCCTCACAGGTAGGATGTTGCAAAAGAAAGTGGTCCAGGGATCTCCTGCCCAGCAGTGAGTACTCCTTTTCCACTCCAGTCCAAAATACTTGCAGTGTCTTTGACTTGAACTAAGTAAAATCTAAAGATACGTAGGGTTCATACAACAATAAAAAGTTTCTGTGTCACTGTTTGTGGAGTTCAACAGGAACAGACTGACATAAAACACATTTTTAGTATAATTCTGTTTAAAAGAGGCAAAAAGAATTTATTCTGAAGATGAACCTGGATATATATTATTACAATGTGCATGCTAATTATCTGGTTTAAAATGATGCAGTTTATGGTCAAAATGTCTGTACAGCAGGTATGTTAGAAGGTAAAAACACTTCAGGAATACACTGCACATGTACATTCACAGTACAGCTTTCAAAACTGATAGTAAATGTGAGAAGATCTTCTGATCTAGGTTATGAAATGAAATTAAGGGAGAAATTTAGGGGTAGGATTTGTATTTTTTTGTCTTTCTTGGTGTTCACTTGTTTTGTCTTTTGAAACTGTTTTTAAGTTGTCTTTACACTATCGAAATAAAGATATCAATCAATAAATCAAACCAATAATTGAGCAAAATGATGATCAATCATTGCACGAGACCAGTAGCTCCCAATCGGCTGGATGAATTTCTGACATGTTTAAAAATGTTGTCGTACGACTGCACACACTCGCATGGTGAGAGCAGAACCATGTGTAGCATGCAGCTTCTCAAACTTGAGGACATTTCATGTCTTCAGTACTTTTGCATGGGACCAGTATTACTTCTGATGGTTTGTGAATTACCCCCTCATGTAAGTGTTTGGTACAGTGTATTTGCACGGGTAATGTGCTTGAATTTACAGACATTTCTGGAGAACATGAGAGTGCTGCATGGCTGCTGCATGAAAACACTGAATCTTAATTTCTAAATTTGATACAAACAAACCCAGTGGTATGCAAATTGTGTTCCAGTCCAATACACTTTATTTATATAGCACAAATTATAAACTGAACGTTTCCAAAGTGCTACAAAAACATTTAATGATGTTCAGGTCGCATTTCCTTCATGTGTCCTACACAGACTGTTAACCAGAGTTTCCAATGGACAACATGCTCTAAGTGTTTTATCCCTCTCTCTCTGTACAAACACAGTATAACATTTTTAGATCTGTATAATGTAGGGGTGTGATAAGATCAAAACGTCACGAGATTTCTCGTGGAGGTGAAAATCATCTCGTAAGATCAATGTTGGCCAGACACCAGGATCAGCAGCTCTCCATACACAAAACAATACCAAACTGGAAGTTAAAAAAGATCACAAAGATGCCCTGGGCACTTTAAAACTGTTGGTGGGAGAGCTAATGAAGTAACTGAGCTGATCTGTGACCCATTCGTTCACCGCTCCAACCCCCACCCCCTCCGCGTGCGCTACTCGGGGCCGCACATGATCCACAAATGCATAACAAGTTTATCATAACGGTGTGAAATGATGAAATTCTGCTGCTGGAAAACTGCAGTCTCCGCGAGTTCATGTATGCATGCAGACTCGCTCATAGTGCCGGTATATGTTACTTTATAACTTTAATTCAGTCGCTGCATCACCATGGTTCCTTCTCTTCTCACCGTCTGTCAGTCACACATCCATCAGCTGTTCGCTATGCGTATCATCAGTCAGAAGCTTAAAGCAGGGTACACAAATGAGGATTTTCTAAATCTGAAGACATTTTTTATATGTTAGAGACCCCAGACATGAAGATAAAAAATCAGGTATTGAGCAGTTTTGATCGTACTGTGTGTGGTGTGCTCAAATAATGTCAACACAGCACGCCGCACACATGATGAATCTGTCCCACCACTGATCTAGAATCTCGTCCTCCAAGCCAGAAATCTCGCATGATCACACGTGATCTAACAAAAATGAGGAAGAAGAAACATAGCAACAACCTGAAAACACAACACGCAACAAGGAAGAGGACATACAAGAAGAGGGAATGATGGTGTTCTTGGGACTATTTCTAACGGAACTATCCTGAACTTAAAAAAAAAGGAGTTCACCAAACTTTATGATGCTTCAGCAGGTCAGCCATGCTTGTTTTTATCTACGCCTGCTTCCTTGTTCCTCAGTCAGCTCGCTTCTTGATTGGCTACATTCCGTTCCACGTCACAATTCACGGAGTCATGACTTGGGAGTCGTCAGCTTTCCCCACAAACATGAAGATTTTTGGTCATAAATATTTTAATATTTACGATTGTTTGCCCCAACCGTTTTCGGAGCCAATTATCAGGACAAATTCACTTTTAACACAGCTCAGACCACAGGATGATCTTATAAGACATAAGATAATCGGGCGTTTGCTGTCCTTGATCGGAAAGGGAGAGAATCGGGACAAAAACAGCCCGATTATCTTTATGTGCTTAACACACACACACACACACACACACACTCATCTGTGCATCATGTCCAACACTGTCAAAGCTCACCTGAGAAAAAAAGACCACAAAACGATAAATCAATCTATTTCTCTAAATTACAGCAAACGTCTTATTGACAGAAATATTTTTTGAGTGTTTTAAACTTGAATGTCCTTAAAGGGATACTTCAACATTTTGGCAAATTCGCCCATTGCCATAATTCCTATAGTCTTAGTAATAGGTTTGTTTCCTTTAGTTGTCGGTGCAAGCTGTTTCTAGATCTGGGGGGACCGATATACCAGCTGCACAGCTAACGCAATGGAAGCCGACTGAATTTTTTGCTTTCCCTCATCAAACTCATCAAATACACAATCCAACAACTCCAGAACGCTCTCGTGGACAAGTTGTGACCTGCACATTCACCACGCTATGAAATAATCATGGAACACTGGTGAACGCAAGCAACAAAACACGTGATGTAGCTGCTACCGAGGAGTAAACTTCATAGAGAGCTGCATAACACGAACCATGGCGACTATATACATGGCAGTACACGACTTTGTCATTTTTGAAGAGAAAACAACTCACTGCTGTTTTTTGTTCTTCTTTTAACAAAGAAATGTCATTAAGTTCTGATAAAACTGGTGCTTGAGCAGCATCCATGCCAATGTCTTCCGCCATAATTGTACCAGTCTCTTCTCGCTGCTTGCATATGTCACAACTCTGCTGTGCCTGAAAGTACTGCCCCTCGTTGCTGATTGGTCCTGTCACTTTCTAACCGGGCCCAAACGGTTCAGATGGGAGCTTTGCAAGATGGATTCACCAGTAAGAAACAAGGAGATGGGTGAATCCATCTGCTTTGCAAGGTTACCCATTCCAACACTTTTACATGAATGATGGGAGCCATTTTCCTTTCCCCCCTTATTATTATTATTAAATAAACCACAGAATAAAGGGATGATCTTTACTCCTAATTGTTTGGCGTTATGCATTCCTAGTGTGGCAACACTAGAGTTTACAAGCAAACACCATGTTTTATTATTGAAATTGAATGTTTGGTTTCATTAAAAGGAATCCTTTAGGTAAAAGAACTGCTCATATGTTAATCATTGGTGTCTGATTTCTTATAAGCTAAAATGGTATCAGATTAAGAACAAAAAGAAGCGACTTGTCACTGAGCTCAGCCAAGTATTCAAATCAGACAACTTTAATTATCCAAAAGGGGAATTGTTTCTGCAGTCTACCTGACCATACATACATTTACAGCAAACAGGAAATGTCAGAGACAATAAGAAATAGGCCATTTTTGAATTGCCTACTATACTAGCAGTGCGTACTGATTTGCCCAAAATGTAGTATGCAGTATGCGAACAAATGTGAAAGTTGCAGTATGCCAAAAATACCTGGATGACGGACTGATTCTGGAAAATTTCACAGTATGCATCGGACCAGTCTGCTTCACCTACTGTTACCCACAATGCAAAGCGCCAGGTCAGAGTTCGTCATAGCTGAGAGTGGCGGAACTTTCACCGGAGTGGCTGACGGTTACATAAGGTGCCATTACCTTTTATCTTTACCTTTTTAACATGCACTATAGTGAAGTAAGTTGTAATAGGGTCACTGTTGTTTTTTGTTTTGGAAAGGTGCTGTCAAGTGTGTCCTTTCACTGCACTATACATGCTAAGCTTAAAACAATGGCTATAAAAATCCAGAAAAATCAAATAAAAACACTTCCCAGATTTTTCTGTATGTAAATGGATGGAAAACACTGTAACGTCATTTAATACTGACCAGGGTAAGACATACTTCTGTATACTGGAAACCAGCTAAACTGGGTCAAGCATACTACACAATAACGTCCGACTGGCAGTCATACTGCATACTACTGTCGAAAGCAGTACCCAGTGCGCAATACATACTGCATACTGCGTTTGGCAGGAGTATGCAGTAGGCCAGTTTGAAAACAGCCATAGTCAGTACACAGACTGAGATGCTCACTTACACGCTGACCCCCTCATGTGGGGGTCAAGTCAAGTCCTTTGCAAAATTCATCATGGCAATATGAAATACTGGAATGAATCTGCAAGCTCACAGCTAGACATCATAGCGATGAATTTCAAACTGTTTTCAAACTTTAAAAAATAAGAATAACAAATAATACAATGAAAATGTACACAAACGTCAAAATCAAGCAAAGAAGATAGGGAAGAAGAATAAGTGGCAAGAATGTGTTTAGAAGTGTCAAAAACAGGCAGAAAAGGTGTGGAAAGAGTTTAAAATGGACAAAAATGTGACAAAAGTGGAAAAAATTAGTAAAAATTGGCAAAATTGGTGGGGAAAAGTGATATCAGGTTAAAATTTGGCAAAATTGGTGTAAAATTGAAAATAAGTAATTGAAAAATATACAGTGCTTAACAAATTTATTAGAACGCCTCTCATATTTGTCTCAGAGTCCATCCAGCATCATGAAGTGCTTTAATGCAGACTCTTTCATTTTCAGTCAGCTCTCCACGTTTTACCATTTTGAACAGGAATGAGGGATTTCAAACTGAATTCAAACCCAAATTTGAGCCTGCTCACTGGGCTTCTCTGAGAAGTCAGAAATTAATCAAGCATTACATTCAACCACTAAAACTCATTTTTCTCTTCAGGAATGCAAGTAACTATAATTTGACATATTAATCAAGAAATATTAATGTGATTTACTATTTTTTCAGTTTTTTTGTAAATTAGTAAACTTGAAAATTCATGGATAACAACAATAATTATAATTTAGGATTAAAAATATCATTTGGGTTAAAGAGCTTCTACATATTGGTGTATTAACCATTGCAGAAACATAAAAAATGATTTTGGTAATTACCAATGCTGTTAATTTAAGGCAGCACTTTGGTTAGGGTTAGGGTAGTCTAATAAATTTGTTAAGCACTGTATGTTCTTAGTTTTTTTTAAGGCATCTGGAGACACCCTCTAAGTGTCTCGGGACCCCCACGTTACATTAGACCTACAGGTGACCCTTTAGGGGCCTGACATCATTACAGAAGGACATGCATGCTATCATCTTACTCCATTTTACCAAGAAAGCAGAGAAATCTGGTCATTTGTAAAGAATTTCCTTGTTATAGTGGAAAACCAGCTTTATCGTTCAAAGGAGACAAATTAGTGGAAATCTTGAGACAAAATACGTTGATGTACTCATCAAAATAGAAAGATCTAAAAAATACACGTATGGATTTACTGTATGTCCACTTAGGGCTTCTGTACACACACATTTTGCCATATTCTCTCCCTGCTAGACTCACTACAAAAAGCTTCATGACCCACTTTTGGGTCCAGATCCCACCAGCTGAGAACCAGACCACTCTGTGGTTAAACGCCAAACAAGAAAAAGAAATAATACAAAGTTTTCAATCCATGAGACTGTTATCCAGGTTTAACAGCCTGATGGCAGGAGGAATAGAGGATTTAGAATAACGGTCTGTTCTCCTACGGAGTGCGATAAAGCTGCAGCCTGAGGGCAATAAAGTAAACTCAGAGAACAGGATGTGGTCATGTTCTTGGACCACCTGCCTCCCCCACAAAAAATGCAGATATCTCCGCTGGACCCCCATTATTTTTGAGCAGATTTTAATAATAATGTAAAGACTGTTCTTGTCTTTGTGTCAAATTTCAATTAGGAATCAAAAACCGTTCCTTAATCTCAACATCCTCCCCATGAATCGAGCTTATATTAGGTTAACAGTTTTTCCTGAAATCAACAAATAGCTCTTTAGTTTCTGACACGTTAAGGTCAAGGAAGTTTTCATCACCAGTTTATGAATCCAGGAAGAGGATTTACACTCTGAACCTTGAAGAGATAAAAGTGCTGGACCATCAGAGAATCTGAGCAGGTAGCTACCCTCTTTATAAGCCCTGCAGCCATCTGTGTACGGGATAGACGACAGAACTGGACCCTGTGTTTGAGACCAGGACATGACTCCATTCACTAAAACCTGCTGTTTCCTATCAGTTAAAATGTTTAAAAGCAACAAAAAAAAAAACTGATAAAATCTGAACTAATCTGAAAAAGCAGAAAGGCGGTCAGTTAATCATGCAGTTCATTTTGTAAAAAGCTCAAAAAACCCAGCAAATAAAAGTGCTTCCTGACCATTTTTCCTCTGAGCTTCCCCTACTTGTAACAAAGAGAAGCTGAACTCCCACTGATCCACACCAAAAATTAGTCAACATACTATTTCTAAAATTTACCGTCCATTTAACTGAGAGAAAATAGCTCTACACACATTTTTCTTACCAGAAGACCATTGTATAAACTGCTTATTAAGTGTTTTATCATGATTATAAGAGCAAATCTAATTTTGATAACATCAGAGCAGACAAAGCCTCATTTCCACCTTGGCACCTCCCTAAAGGGTTCCCAGCAGTTTTTATTTTGACAGCTATTTTTAATTTTAGTCTTAGTCTTTTGATCATTTCTTTTAGATTTAGTCACATTTTAGTCATTTCTACCCATTTTTGTTTTAGAGGACGAAACCTCAAAAACATTTTAGTCTAGTTTTAGTCAATAAAAAGCCCTCATATTTTAGTCTTTACTTTTGTCCATGCATTTATTTTCTTGCCTAAATCAGGTACCTAATCAAGGTAGTGCTACAGCTACATTGTTTTTTGACAGATTTACCCACAATTGAGAAATATCACAGATATTTAATGGCTGATGAAAACTACATAACCTTTTTAGTGTAGTTTTAGTCATCTTGATGAAAACTAAACTGACTTTTTGTCAGTTTAGTCATCACAGATCTATTTTTGTTAGTCTTAGTCTAGTTTTTGTCATGGAAAATAAGGCTGTTGACAACCATTTTTAGTCACAGTTTTAGTCGACATAATTAACACTGGTTCCCAGACCCCCAGGTAGGGAACCACTGGTCTAACATATGATCTTGGCTTCTCCAAGTGATTGAAAATGTCAGCGTCTCTCTGCAGCCACAGTGATGTAAATCAAGTCCACCACTGCTCCTTAATGTCTCATTTAACCCATTAGTCATCTAAACCTTTTAATGTTCTTGTATTTCATTTTCAATCCAGAACAAGTTCCTTTGTCCATGGTTAGGTTCATGCTACAATCTTAGATCTATATGTAAAGTAGAGCCAAACAGGAAGTCATTTACCCTTAGTTTAAGACAAGACAGAAATCAAAATGGACACAAAACAGTTAAAAAAAAATAATGGAAATTTAAAATTTAAAATAAAGGGTGCAAATAATCACAATTAACTACTGAAATCCTGCGATTAAGCAGTACTAAAAAGTCTAATTTTCTGACAGCTCTAGTTCATAAATAAAAGAACTGTAAAAGGCGTGTCTATAATTCAAATTCAAAATTTTCACTTAAAGATTTCCCAAACCCCCCACCACCACCACCAATATGGCTCAACCCCTGCTCATTTGTGCTACTGTGTAGTCAACTGAGGTGGAAAAAGTACAAGAGTATTGAAGTAAAAGCAGAGTTACTCTAGGTAGAACCAGTACAAGTAAAAGACCCCCCCCCCCCCCACACACACACACACACACACACACAAGCTAATCAGTTGCAGTAATTAGAGTAAATGTAATCAGTAATGTAATTAACTAACATGACTTAATTTAGCAGCACTGTTGGGGTTGGGTGGGGGTGAGGGGTGGGGGGCATTGTTAATTTGGGATCACACCTAATTTCTACCAAAAGGTTGTATTTGTTTTTGTTGGAATTTGCATCTGCTGCAACATTCTCAGGCCCAGCTAACTGCATGGGTGTCCACTTTGACACTGTGGCAAAAGCAGAGGCTGTTTATTCTCAGTCAGGGGAGTTTGTCTTAGTTGCATTTAAAAATCCCTTAGAGAAACAAAAGGCCGATTCTTCAATCAGGGAACTGTGGTAATCAGTGAATTTGTAGATAAATGGGACTTACTGCTGTTTCATCTGCTGCCTTTAATGAGTTTTATAGAAAGGCAAATTTAACCCTCAGGCATCACTTTAATTTACTACCCTTTAAAGCCATTAAGGACAAAATGTCCACTTCCAAATAACTGCTAGAAAACCTAAACAGATTAATATTTTTTTCTGTTTTTTTTTTTTTTTTTGCATAAATCTCTTAAACAACTTCAGCTGTGCTCAAAACTACCAAACATTCAATCATTTTGAGACTTTTAACCCTATAAATGCCTGTTTTATTACTTAAAGATCAAAAAATGTGGTTTGAATGGGAGTCAAATGGATGTTTTTGTCCACAAGTGACTCGAAAGGATAGCAAATTTTAAATCGGATGCTATACAAAAAACTGATAATGCATCAAAGTCAATATTTTGGCTAATGTTTGACATACCCAGCAAGTTTGAAGGTGATCAAAAGATTTGACCATTTTTATTGCTGTCTTTGGAACTGGACGTTTTTGTCCTTAATGACTTGAAAGAGCAGTAAATTTTAAAATAGATGCTACACAAAAAACTAAAAATGCATCGAAGTTAATATTTTGGTTAACCATGAACATATCCAAGCTGGATTTAGAAATAATGCCCCAGCCATCCAAAATCTGGTTTTAGGAAGATATTACACTTTTTTCATTTTTATTAATAAAAAAACAACATTGACTTTAAGTAATCAAACTGGCATTTAAAGGGTTACAAATCCTCAAAATAATTAAATGTTTGGTAGTTTTGAGCACAGCTGAAGTTGTTTAGGAGATTTATGCAAAAAAGCAGAAAAAAATATATTTATCTGTTAATTTTTTATGGCAGTTTTTTGGAAGTGGACGTTTTATCCTTCATGGCTTTAAAGGTAGTAGAGTTGTTTCACAGTGTTCCCCTGACCTATTACTGCAGTGATACTCAACGCGTGCTGCTCTTTTGTGATGATTTGTGGCTCTAATATGTCTTAATTTGAAATATTATTACCCCAGAAAACCTTAAATAGGAAAAATCTGACCTCAGAAATTATCCATTGCAAGTAAGATTAATTAGTATGTTTCCCACACTTAAACAGTAGGCAGTAATTGACAAACTTAATTGTCAACCTTTATTTATGTTTGTGTATTTCTATTGCCCTTATTTTCAATTTTCTGCCCCTTCAAGCCCCTTTTGAAACATTTTTGCTGCTTTTAGCCTCTTTCTTGCCACTTTCGGACAAATTTTTTCAACTTTTATCCTGTTTTTGTCCTTTTTTGCCATTAGTTGCCCATTTTGTCCTACTTTTTGCAATTTGCATTTTTCCCCTTTTTTGCCACTTTTTACCCATATAAGCCACCCCTTGTAATCAAATGACAATTTTTGCATTTTTTCCCATTTTCCCACCTTTTTGCTACTTTTCGACCATTTTATTCAATTTTCACTCATTTTATGCAAGTTTTTTTTTCCGCTTCTTTACTATTTTGGACACTTATAACTCATTTTTTTGTTGCTTCTTACTCCTTTCTGCCATTTTTTTTCTCCCCATTATTGCCACTTTTTCGCTACTTTTTGATCTTTTTTTGCCACTTTAGCCCATTTTTTCTCCACTTAGATTGTGGCTCTTGCAAAGGTATTTTTTTTAAACTATTTGGCTCTTTGGTTGAGCAGGATTGAGTCACACTGTATTAGAGTAATTGAAATTGAATTAAAAAAATCTGCCTAGAAAGAAACTTTGTTGCAAAAAATGAGACCATATGCACTAACACAGCCAAAATGGTGAGCAGAGAAAGAGGACAAATTTGCCCAAATGGACAAAAATGTCCCTAGTGATGCCTGAGGGATAATTATTTAGCAGTAATGGTAATATTTTTGGAGGGTGGGAGATTCTATAGTAAAGGGGTCATCTTGATCTTGGCAGGGTACTAGTTTAGACCCGGCTCATGATTTTGACTGGGGGTTTTATGGAACTGTTATCATATTAACGGTGCTTTTACATTAATTATATCTTCTATTATGAGACATTTTACTCATAAATGTTAGTGGGATTTGGTTCTATGCAATAAATACAATATAAATCATTAAACGAATAAATGTGTCTGCTTACGCTTAGCAAATAGTGTTTGTTGAGGGTCTCTTAATCTCACTAATCTTTAATTTAAAGGCCACAATGTAAATGAGTCCACTGAATAAAGTCTGGATAAAGAGTTTGTTAATAAATAATCCTAAAATGAATATTTGTTACTAAATTGTTAGCACTGGGTGGGATGTCACCACTTGTTGAGCATGCTAATCCCATGGGACCATCATCTCAAAAGTCTCCTCTCCATGAAACCACATGAATCTCCCTGATGTGCATCTAACTGCTGAGTGTTGCAGACTCTTTTTGTGCTATGCTGTATTTTCTGTATGCTCTTTAAACTTAGGGGCTCTGTGAAAGACACAAACCCGCCAAGTGTGGGCCTACCTGTCGGCTTGGTGGCATTGCTGGCATCAGTGGCGTTCATGGAAATGCACATATCGCCTTGAGGAAACTTGTCACAAGTGAGCATATCCGGCCAGGGGAAACCGAAAGCCTCCATGATGGGGGTGCAGCTGTCCCGCACGGCCTCGCAGAGCCAGCGGCACGGATAAATGGGCCTCTCCAAACACACCGGTGCAAAGAGCGAGCAGAGAAAGACCTGTGTGCCCGGATGACAGTTCTTGTGCACCAGTGGCACCCAGCTGCTGGCCTGCTGCTTCACCTCGGCCATGGTTTCATGCTCCAGAAGGCTGGGCAGCAACATCTGGTTGTAGCCTACGTTGTGACAGAGCCTCAAGTCCTCCGGGATGTCCACACACTGGGGTGGCTTGCCGTAGCTGCGTCCGCCGTTGTACGTGTCCGGCCTCCAGACGTACTCGTCCTCGGACGCACTACACGATGATATGAGCGCCACTGTCACAGCCAGCCGAATCACCCTCTCCAGAGACCCGAGAGCAGAATTCATGTTTCCGTTTAGCAACATCGAAAGGAATGCAGCTCGGCACGGCTCAGACAAGCGATCTGGAAGTCACTTCATGTAGAAACAGAGTAATGGAGCAGGAGAAAATCTAAAGTAGGGCTGAACTGAAGCGAGCTAGGCTTGGACGAAGTCAGCGGATAGTCTCTCCTGGTTTCAGCCCCTTCGTGTACCTCTGTAGGCGAATGTTTGAGGAGGAAAAGCGCTCTGCCTACGCTGAGCTTGGAAACAAGAGGAGATTGTAAAGTGCGCCCTGGCCAATCGGAATGCGTCTGCGCCTTTTGGCACTCTGCTGTCAGTCAAGAGCTTAATTACCCAGCGAGTACAGCGTTCCAGGACCGCTCCCCCACACTCTATTGTTTTCAGGCCTTCATTTATATCCCTGCAAAATATGTCGAACTTTTTTCAGCCTTCCATAGACTGAATTATATTTTTGAAGCTGAACTCTTATGCAAGTTTTTCAGCAGACGGAGACCTTTTTCATTTTAGTCGTGTACTCAGAACAACATGTCTCTGGGAAGGTAATGAGGGACGTCCCTCTTTAAGTGATAAAACACTTTTAAGATGACAGAGAGAGCTTCCTGGGGCCCAGCCAGACTAGGGGGCCCAGGGAGGTCAGCAACGTCCTGGTCCATTCTGAAAATAATAATTTCCTTGAACCTGAATAATCACTTTTATCAAAGAAACAAAACATCAATTTCAGTTATTCCTGCTGTAGTATAAAGCCTTTTATAATGTAAACCCTTTCTTAAATCAGAATCACCTTTTTATTGGTGCAGTAAACAATGTGGCAGAGAACACTGAACTAAACCATGAGCAATGTAATGACAGACTTCATAGATATGCAGTAAGGGGCACAAATGTCAGGATTACAGAAAAATAAGGTCAAAGAAACTGAGACAACTTTAATGAAAAACAATAACATCATAATTAAGAAAAGTGGCAAAAATAGAAAGTAGCATAACAGGGCAAAATGGGCAAAAGGCAGCAAAAATGAGTAAGAAAAAGCAGCAGAAAAGTGGAATTTATGTTTAGAAGCAGCAAAAAAGGGATAAAAGTGCCAAAAAAGTGGCACAGATTGGTGCTAACTTGCAGCACAGTGGCAAAATGTGCGTTAAATGGCAAAGAATAGTTAAAAGTGACTTAAAAAATAGCAAAAGGCAGCAAATTTGTGGTAAAGTGGCTAAAAAGTGGCACAAATAATCTTCAAATTGGAAAAAATAGGCAATATAGGCTAAAAATATGGGATAAAAGTGCATAATATAGTCGGCAAACGGGTTGTAAGTGGCAAAAAATGTGGTAAAGGAGGATAAAAGTGGCATAAAAAAGGGCAAAATAGACCAAAAGAAGCAAACAAAAGAGTTTTGAAAAAAAAGGTAATAAATTGGCAAGATTGGCAATAAGCAGCAACAGTGGCAAAATTGTGCCAAAAAGAAGTGCCAACATGATGGCAAAAATGTGTTAAATGGCAAGAAATTGTTAAAAGTGGCATAAAAACTGCCAGAAATGGGCAAAAGGCAGCAAAAATTAGTTAAAGTGGCAAAAAAAGTGGCACATAAAAGCTAAAATTTAGCAAAAATGGGCAAAAGTAGGCTAAAAAATGGGATTGAAGTGCATAATAGAAGTGGCCAATGTGGGTTGTAAATGGCAAAATGGGTTGATAGTGGCATAAAAGGGCAAAATGAGCCAAAAGTAGTAACGAAGAGAGTAAAAAAGGGTAAAAAAAAAAAAAAATAGTTGGTAATGGGTTATAAGTGACCAAAGTGGGATAAATGTGCCAGAAAGAGGTTCCTTGACAGTGGCCAAAAATGTGAGCTAAATGGAACAAAATCCTTAAAAGTGGCATAAAACTGGCAAAATGGACAAAGGGCAGCAAAAATGAGTTGAAGTGGCAAAATGTATCATCAAAAGGTGAAAATTGGCAAAAATATGCAAAACAGGCAAAAAAAAAAACAAAGTTATAAAAGTGCATAATATATGTGGCAAACATTTAAGTGGCAAAACAGTGGTAAAAGCAGGTTAAAAGTGGCAAAAATGGATTAAAATAGCAGAATATGTGGATAGTGGCATTAAAGAGAAATAGACAAATAGCAGCAATAATGAGTAAACAGTGGCAAAAAGGTGGTAATTACAGCCAGAAGCAGCAAAAGTGGGATAAAAGTGGCAAAAACATGAATAAAAAGTGGCAAAAAAGTAGCAAAATAAGCTGATAGCTTCCCAGTCAGGGCCTTTCTGTGTGGAGTTTGCATGTTCTCCCTGGGCATGCGTTGGTTCTCTCTGGGTACTCTGGCTTCCTCCCACCGCCAAAGACATGCTCAATAGGTTAGCTGATCACTCTAAATTGGCTGTAGGTGTGAACATGAGCGTGCCTAGTGGCCTGTCTCTTTCAGTCAGCCCTGTGATTGACTGGCGACCAGTGCAGGGTGTACCCTGCCTCTTGCCAAATGACAGCTGGAATAGGCTCCAGCCCCCCCACGATCCCCCACGGTATAAGCAGTACAGAAAATAGATAGATGGCATAAAAATGGTACTATTGTTAAAATTTGCCAAGTTTGGTTTAAACACGTGTGACATGGGACGTGATCAAAAAAGCTTCCAGTGTCACATCCAGGTTCAGAGTTAGGTTCAGAGCACGTACAGACTTAATCGACTGACTCAGGTTTACTCCAACGTTCTTTAAACTGAGAATATATTTTCAGGGATTTGACTCCATCCAGAGAGTAATTAACTCTCTCATTTCACTAACACCAACTCTCCAGAATATTCTGTGAACTGTACTTACCTGTTCAATGAGTCCAATAAAAGGAGTAAGGAGTCATGCCATGGTCTTCCTCAGTAAAGTATAAACAACTCTTCTTTATAACACACAAAACCATGTAACAAGGTTTGGGTGCTTGACAAACTCAGACCTTTATTAATGTTGGCACACAAAGCACAGTGTTAATAACACTCAGTTCAAGTATACTGTTAAACACATTAAAGCTGTCCAACGTGGAGTTACACCCTCAGAAAACAGAGGACCAGTTTGGTAGCACTGTTATAAATAGTAGCATAGAACAGAATTCACATACAGATTATTGTACATATTTCCTTCAGTTTCTGTGAAATAAAACTGTAAAAAACATAGTAAAGTTTGTTTTTCTTTCTCTTTTTCTGAAAAATATGTAAGTAAACATCATACCTGCAAGTCCGTCCATCTGAAAGACAACTGCTTTAACTTTAGTCTCTCGTATAAACAAAGCATGTTATCTGTTCCTTAACAATAAAGATATCAGGTCTTCTCTTTCTCTGCCTCTGTTGGCTAACAGATGACCCCTGCTGGAGGGGGCTTTAGTAATATGTTAAACTATCCATTCACTCTACTCAGCCTTGTTTGGATGTTTTTGGACAAAATTATTCAAAGTGAGTAAGAACCTCTTTGCCAAACATCAGAAAACAGAGATCTGAAACAGTCTGATAGCAGTGGTGTTTTATAGGGTTAAACTGTGCTACACTTAACCAGATAATAAGCTATCTGCATTGCAAACTTCTCAGTTGATGCTCTTAATACCTACATTAACATTCAAGAATCTTCTCCCACATATAAGAAATAAAAACTCAGGCAGGTGGCATAATATCTTTCAGAATTAATGTTTCCCTTTACTTAGCTATATATTTGTAATAAAAAGAATATAGTTTTATCTGATATTATTATAATCATATTATTATGACGGTATTGGCAATGCAGGTTTACTTGAGATAACTAGAATAAGAGTAAGAATAAAATGTTCTTTCTTAAAGTAGCTTATGGTTACAGGTGGCTCAAGCTCTCCTTGGACCAGAGGCCACTTTTCTGCCACTAGGGGGCTTAGGACTGGGGTACATTTAGGGCCAGATCCACAAAAGAACAGCGCTGCTTTTTGCACATCTTAAACCTGTGCAAATAGCATAAAAGATAGCGTACAATCCAAAAAGCATGTATTATGATTATAGATTAAGTCAGTGTGGGCCTGTGGTGTCAAGTCAGTCTGTTAAAAATGGTTAAAAATATTCATAATGAACATTTAAATTAAATAACTGATTAAGGATTGTTTTACACAAGACGAAGTCTAAATTCAAAAAGAAATTCTTCTTTCAGCTACAGTGCCTTAAAAAGTTATCACCCCTTTATTCATCAATCATGATCAATATAATCAGCCTTTTTTTGACCCCAAAAATTACACAAAAAACCTCTTTAATCTCAGAGTGAAAACAGATTTCCAAAAAGAAATGCCAATTAAATAAAAATATGACTGCATAAATATTCACCCCCGTGACAGACCCAATCAAACTGAGGTCCAGCCAATTGGTGCTACTAGTCTCACAGTTAGTGAGTTGGGGATCACCTGAGTGCAGTGAATGTGTCTCAAGTGATTGTAGTATAAAGACACCTGTGTCTAGATGATCCAGTTATTAGTTTATCAGTATTCCTGGCTACCATTACACCATGAAGACAAAGGGACACTCCAAGCAGCTAGGAGAAAAGGTGATTGAAAAGTGTAAGTTAGGAGATGGATACAAAAAAATCCAAGGCTCTGAACATCCCCCAGAGTTCAGTTAAATCATCATGAAGAGATGGAAGGAATATGGCACATGTGTAAATCTGCCTAGATCAGACCGTCCTCACAAACTGAGTGAGTGTGCAAGAAGGAGACTAGTGAGAGAGGCCACCAAGACACCTATGACTACTCTGAAGGAGTTCCAAGCTTCAGTAGCTAAGATGAGAGAGATTCTGCTTTAACAACTGTTGCCCGGGTTCTACTCAACTCTTTAAACCTCAACTACAGTTCACCAGAAGGCATGTGGGAGACTCCATGGTCATGTGGGAGAAAGTTCTTTGGTCTGATGAGACAGAAATTGTGCTTTATGGCCATCAGACAAGAAGCTAGGGTTGGTGGACACCAAACACTGCACATCACCACAAACACACCATCCCCACTGAGAAGCATGGTGATGGCAGCATCATGCTGTGGGGATGCTTCTCAGCAGATGGTACAGGAAGGCTTGTAAAGGTAGAGGGTAAGAGGAATGCAGCAAAACATAGGAAAACCCTGGAGGAAAATCTTATTCAGTCATGAGAACTATGGCTTGGGAGATTTATTTTCCAGCAACACAATGACCCGAAGCATGCAGAGAAAGCTGCACAGAAATCGTTTAAAGACAACAATGTGACAGTTCTGGAGTGGCGGGGTCAAAGCCCAGACCTCAATCCAACTGAGAATTTTGATTGATTGATTGATTGATAGATTTGTAAGACCAGTACAAGGGTAAAACATCCAAGGGGGTGAATACTTTTTATAGGCACTGTAAACACTAGTCCAAAGACTGATATCCAAACATATTAGTTTGTCTAATAATGTTCTCTGTCATATCATGACAACAGCAGTGGCACCAGTGAGAGGTCACTGAGTTTTATTTTTTATCCAGCCTCTTATCCAGTGTGCTGACACCCATGGGCTTCCCTGCACATCTCTGCAAGAACTCTGAGTTCTCAGTCTGGTATTTTTCTTTTTCCTGTCTCTCTCTGTCATTGCAGTGTCGGTGATTTAAGCGCTGCTATGTGCCAGTTGGACTTTTTCAATACATGGGCAAAGCTGCCAAACCTTTCAGGCATGTTAGCCCTGGCATATGATGAGACTGAATCCTTTTGTGGATGTGGTGGAAAAAAAGGAGCTGGGTGCATGTCATTAGCATGAGAAACCTCAAGCAAGTCCTGAGGCCATCAGCACAGTGCAATAATTCTTTGTGGATCTGCCCCTAAATGCTTTACTTTGCATTTGCATCCAGCTGCATCACAAGCCCTCTTGTAAATATTACAACACAGGAGGAGAGTGGCATTCATCATGATTTCACTTATGCATATATCTCTGGCCATTTACTTCTTTTTCCTCTCAGTCTGCACACATACATGTCATTCACATAGTTTCATTTATGTTTTTTAATGAAATGTTTTTCTGAGTTTGTATCATTTAATCTTGCAGGTTGCCTCAGAGAGTTGTTCAGATTGCATGTAACGGTGTTCCTACTAAACTCATATTTCTACTTATTTGTCGGCCTGTGTCTTTAAACCCAGTGGGCACATGGCTATTCACTTCAAATCCATTTTTTGCTGGGTGTCTACTGGTTTAAGAATCTTAGATTAATTTCTTGGGGAGTTATTTTGAATCCATCCAAATAATTTTGAGTACTGAAAGAACCCTGCCCAGTCCTGGGAACTGTTGTTGAGATTTGGTGCAGGACAAACAGTTTTTTGGCCTAAAGGCAAACTTGTATTGCCAAAACATGGGGATAGATTTTGGTTGCTTTTCAAACCCCACACAACTGACAATATTAGGATGAGTGAACACATGTAGAAAGCATGCATGTTGTAAAAGCTACTGTTAGTCACCTCTGAGATGTTTTCTTTCTTTCATTTTTCTTTTGAGGAAAAAAATATCCCCCAAAATACCTTTTTTCTAAAAATAACACCCCCTATTTTGTGACATATCTAACAAGGAATCCTAAAGTAAAATATTAACTAATTAAACCCCTAGAATGAACAACAGTTACAACATTTCAATTGAAGAAAAGAAAAGAAAGGGTTAAAAGGTCCATCAATGGTAAATCAATTAATACTTTATGGTACCTTCCATCTGACCTCTCCACGTATAAACTCAGCACAAAAAGTAAGGACATTAGTGTTTGGTAGAAGTTGTTAAGCAACGTTATTTTCCACGTCACAACCTACCGTGCATAGAGCCTATTGTTAAACTGGCAAAATGTCTTGTTTCTTCAGACTTCAATCATCTTATCCACAAAACAAGAGTCACTTTCAGAATAAGCTGTTTGGCATTGGTGGAGATGTTTGGCTGATTTTCCGTGGGTGCAACCCACATACTCAGCTCTGTTGCTCATCCCACAAACGCATGTTCCTTACAAATGTTGCACCATTTAAAAGAAAACAAACAGGGTTTCAGTCAGTTTAGGATTTGTTGTCATGAAGCATTTTTATAACAAAGAAATAATCTACCAAACACAAATGTAATTACTTTTTGTGCTGTTTGGATTCCTTTATTGACCAGCACTGTAATAACATTAAAGACCCTGTTAAGTGAAAATAAATCTGTATTTAGGTTTGTTGTATGACAGGTCACTGTGTTATGAACCCCTAGTTCAATTTTCAGTCAAATAAGGCATCTCAAAGTTTATAAGCTTTAAAATCATAAAAAAATGAGCCAGTAAAATCTGCTCCAGGATGATGTGGGCATGTCTGTTGAATGAGATGAAGCCACGCCCACTCAGGAGAAACACAATCCTCTGAAATTTAAGAAAATATTACAATCTGAATGGTAGAAAGCACTTACACCATTAGCCTGGCCCTTGACTTTACGATCAAAGTGCAGTATTCTGGCTCAAATCTCTGTTAGGATACTTTAAATGATCCATAGCCCACTGTGGCTGATAGATTTGGCAAATTTACCTCACTATGAACAAAAAACAGCATTTAACTGACTGTTAACTTTCAATAAAGACAGTGACATCAGCTAACAACAGACTGCACTGAGATGAACAGCTCTGTGATTTTATAATGTAGTGTTAGAGAGGCGGGGTCATTCCCTACTGCGGGCTCATGACATCAGCAATTCACATATTGGCCCCGCCCAAATTAAACCAAGCCAGGAAAGAGGTGAAAAACTTTCTAATGGCATAAATCCAAAATTCAGTCACATGTAGATCTCAGTGTCTTCACATGTTTACAGCAACCATATTCCAACATATCTCGTGTGTTAAGACATAAATTTTGGATTTCACTTTACAGGGTCTGATGGGTCAAAGTATTAGACAGTTCAGCCAAAGGATTCTTTGTGCAAGTACTAAATGGAGTCATTTGAGACACAGCTTCTTCATAGTGGCAAGAATAGAACAAGTGTTGCACAAACAAACAACAACAACAACACAAAAAAATAAAACATGAAATCTAGGAGCCATAAATTATATCAAATGCTAAAAACCTTGTCAGACCTTTACCAAAGGAAAGATATGACCAAAATTTAGAACATTTTTAGTATAATTTATTTATTTTGCATCACTAACAAATTGTGTTACATTTTGGTTTTAACTAAAACTTGTTTTTAAAATCCATAGTCTAAGGTCAATCCTTCTGCAGGATTATCTCCTCTAGTTTACAGACCTGTTTGATATCGATTCTAACACTGTTTCCAACAAAAACTTCTACAAACATGCCTCCAAGTATTAATAAATTCCAACACATAACAAAACTTGAACTCGTGTCCATGTGCTTTCCAGTTTTTTAGGACTGCTTTGTTGGCACCTTACCCGACCTGATGAGAGTCTCACCTGAAAGTTATTTTTGCTAGTGAAAAGGGTGTCATTTTCTTGGTAGGAGCCCAGTTCACTCTGCATAAATTCCCCCAAAAGACACATAGCTTGTGTTTTATGCTTAGACAGCTGATATCCAAAGACATGCACAATGTGTTTGAAAAACAGATCCTTGATGTGTGTGGACTTCAGTGTGTAAACGGCTCTGTGTTCAAGTCTAGGGATGTGAAACATTAGTCCACAGAATGCCTCTGCTGTTACCAAGGAAGTTCAATTCAAACATTCTCTCTCTGGCTGGATAGGAAGGTGAAGGGTCAAAGGGAACAGCACGATGGATGAGGCAGGAGAAAATGAAACCATGGGGCGACCAGGGCAGGAATGAAGGTTACTGGGCTTCAATTGTGATCTCTGTAAGGGGAGGGGCGGGTCATCTGATGCCTCCACACTGCTTTGCTCTTACCTGTGGGCCACGTGATTGTTGAGGAGGCCGGGGAATGTCTGTTCAGTTTCAGTGCTTAATGAGCCACCTAGCAGAGACAGACACAGAGATGATGACAGCCATAGAGATGAACATCACCTGATGCACAAATGTACCAGATAAGATGTTAGCATGAGAAGGATAACCAGAGGGTGTATTATAAAGGCCCATTAATAAAAGAAACACTAGAAATCTGATACTAAGTGAAGAAATGTACACTATGTCATATAAACTACATATTATGATACAACACAATACAGTTTGATTATGTTTTTTTCAAAATATTTCATCCAAATTTCAATGTTTTAATTAAAGAACTTAGATAGTGACCACATTCTTATTTCTTGAATGTTTACTTGTAACAACAAAAGTCATTTGATCTGTAAGGGCGCCTTGATAAATGAGCAAACTCCCATTGGAATCTGAAGATCACAGGGCGGTCTTTTCCTGGTCACAATTTGCAAAACTCATTTACTCTCTTTCTCACAAAATGCTACACTCAGTCCCTAAACACATTTTGCATCGTGATGCACTTGTAATGTCTAATGGTGACCACTGGGGGCAGAAGTTAAACACAATTAAAGCACATTTGCCACAGTTGAAACACAGACAGTCAAAACTGAAAACATTTGTCTCTAATGACGTGAAATCAATTCCAGGCTGGTTCAGAGAGCTAGACTGAGTTAAAATTTACTTTGCAAAATGGAAGCAGACAATCTGAGAGTCTAAAGAGAGGGATATATAAGTTTCTGGTACTCTATGCTCTATGCAGCTACTCTGCTGCTCTATTTACAAACTACATTTTGACTATAAAAATATATTATATCAGCTGTAAATGTTGGCCATATGAACAGATAAGTTTGTGGAGTTTTAGTCTGAACCAACAGACCTATGTCAGCTAAGTCTTTTGAGACTTTTCCATTACATTGAGCGGCTCGGCTCAACTTGGTTTGACTCGGCACGGTAGCCCAGCGTGGCAGGGATTTTGCTTTTCCACCACAACCGAGCTACCCGTTTGAGGGGGTGTATAGAGCTACACTGTCGCTGCAGTGTCTGATCTGATTGACTTTGAAAGCAATCATTTGAAAGCAAAAGTCCAACTGTAAACTCACAGCACTGCATGACGCTCTTTTACCATTCTCTCTCTCTCTCTCTCTCTCTCTCTCTCCCTCTCTATCTGAAATCAATAAACCAAAATAATTCACGTTTATCATCAAAATGAGAGAATTGTCCGATATAGAAGTTAAAGAAAAGTCTTTTGATCATTGATTTATCTCTAGATAGCAGAAAATTAGCATAATTGAATTTTTGGATTGGGCAATAGGAACAGCATCCTTTACTGGTGCCAGTTAACAAATTATAGACTCTCTCTATCAATTTATTTGTCTATAAGAAGGGGAAAAGGTCAAATTTTTGTTATAAGTGGGTATAGAAAAAGTTGAAATCCTGGTCCGTCCTAATTTCACTAGTAGTTGTGAGAACTCAGACTGTGTGCAGCTACTGGACCAACTATTGGTCTGCATCATTAGAGACCAGATAGAGACCATTAGAGATAAATTAATTTAGGCAACTGATCATTTGTTTCAGAGAATGGAAAAAAAACGTTTTAGCAATTCTGAAAAATGTTGTAAACTGCACTTTTTTCCTTTGATTACAGAAATAAATCAAAAAAAAATTATTGGGCCAATTAAGCACTACAACACCTCAATATTACTCTCTTATCATGAGCTGTATTAATCAAATTAATTTATTATAAATTCAATTAATTAAATATAAATATAAATTTTATTTTTTTTTCACAAATGCTTCTTCTATCACCTTATTAATTATGATTGTTATCTATTTCAGTATTAGGACCACTCTCAACAAGCCCACATGGGTAAATGTGGCTTTTCCTACATATTTCTTTATTTAATGTTAGTCACTTTTATCTTGAACTGTCTGTAATGTATCATATTAATTCCTCTTTGTTAAATAATGAACTCCAAATATTCCACTCTCTATTCAAAGTTCAAAGAAAGCAGCTGTGACAGATATCCATCTAAATATTCCAAAGTTCTTACCATTATGGCAGCTGTACATCCATACACGGTGGCCATCATATCGACATCTGCATTTGAGGAGGTTATTGCTGTAGTCTGACTCAGGTACTTCATAGTTTGGATTAATTATTATCTGAGACAAAGATTAGATAAGAAAAAAACAAGAAACACGTTAAAAAATGTTATTACCAATGGCAGTTGTTTTTTAAAGCTGTTTTCTATACAGTGCCTATGAAAAAGTATTCACCCCTTAAGATCTTTTAACCTTTTTATTCATTTTATAAATCATCATGGCCAATAAAATTTGGCTTTTCTTGGCAAAAAAAAAAAAAAAATCAAAAACAGATTTTTACAAAGTAATGTCAGTTAAATTAAAATATCTGATGTAAAATAAGTGACTGCATAAAATTGGAGAAATGGGGATCACCTGAGGGCAGTGAATGTGTCTCAAGCAGTTGTAGTATAAAGATGCCTATGTCTGGAAGATCCAGTCACTGGGTAATCAGTATTTCTGGCTACCATTACACCATGGAGACAAAGAACACTCCAAGCAACTCAGACAAAAGGTTATTGGAAAGTAGAAGTCAGGGGATGGATACAAAAAACATCCACAGGCACTGAACATCTCCCGGAGTTTGGTTTAATCTTTCATCAAGAAATGGAAGGAATATGGCACATGTGTAAATCTGCCTAGATCAGGCCGTCCTCACAAACTGAGTGAGTGTGCAAGAGGGAGACTAGTGAAAGAGGCCACCAAGACACCTACGACTACTCTGCAGGAGTTACAGGCTTCACAGCGGAGATGGGAGAGATTCTGCATTAACAACTGATGCCTGGGTTCTTCACCAGTAAAAGCTTTATGGGAGAGTGGCAAAGAGAAAGACACTGTTGAAGAAAACTCAGATTGAATCTTGACTAGAGTTCAACATAAAGTATGTTGGAGACTCCATGATCAAGTAGGAGAAAGTTCTTTGGTCTGATGAAACCAAAATGGTGCTCTATGGCGATCATACAAGACGCCATTGTTGAAGGACACCAAACACTGCACATCACCACACCTTCCTCACTGTGAAGCACAGTGGTGGAAGCATCATGCTCTGGGGTTGCTTCTTTGCAGCCAGCAGTGGAAGGCTTGTAAAGGTAGAGGGTCAAATGAATGAGGAAAAATATAGGAAAATCCTGATGGACAATCGTATTCAATCTGCATGAGAACTACAGCTTGGGACAAGATGTATTTTGCAGCAAGAGAATGACCTGAAGCATACAGCGAAAGCTGCACAGAAATGGTTTAAAGACAACAAGGTGAATGTTCTGGAGTGGCCGAGTTAAAGCCTAGACCCCAATCCAAGAGAGAATTTGTGTCAAAACTTTCAAAAGGCCGTTCACACCAGTTTTGCAAAGAAGAATGGAGTAAGATTGCAGTGTCTACATGTTTAAGCCTGACAGAGACCTATCCACACAGACTCAGTGCTGTGAAGCAGCCAAAGGTGACTCTACGTGATACCGACATGAAGGGGTGAATATTTACGCAGTCACTTATTTATATTACATATTTTTATTTAATGGACATTACTTTGTAGAAATATGTTTTTACTTTGATATGAAAAAGTTTAAAAAAAAAAAAAAAAAAAAAAAGCCAAACTATACTGACTATGATAGATTTAAAAATCAATAAAGGGGTTAAACATCCAAGTTGGTGAATACTTTTAATAGGTGATGTATTAGAGGAAAATGATAGATGCATTAGTGTGCAATACCTGAAAAATATAATCTCCAGGTTTGATATCAGTTATGTCGACCCACTGGCAGTCAATGTCATGCCTGTAGGTATCCCAGCAGCCTACAGTGATACCCTGTTCTCCAAAGTTGGCACATTCATATTGCTTTTCAATACCTGCAAGTAAATATGGACTCATGAGGACAGCTGCACAAGCTGGGAACATAACGCTCAATGCTATGGTTGCTTACACACTCTAGAGACACAAAGAAATTCAAGCATTTGTATTTTGGGCTAGACATATCAAAGATAAATCTAAAGGTAAATCAGCTACTAAGGGAGTACAGCTCTCAAGCCTTGTCACCTTCATCACACTCCGAGTCCTCCAGGCAAAAACTTGCTTTGTGTCCTTCTGCTACTTTTGTTCCATTGAGGCTGAATAAGTCATAAAGCGTAAACACTTCCATGCTGTGATAATGCCTGGATACACAAATACAAAATGTAGTTTAAAAGCACAATAAGGAAAATACAGCATGAAAGTTTAAGTCTTTCTTAGCCGAGTGCAGTAAGGAAAGACGACCACAAAGTTTGAGCCTATAATCCATATAATCTTTAGATAGCTGAATATTCTCCAGCTTGTTCTCTAGAAAACAGAGGTATTCAGACAACTGAAGAAAGCAGACAGTTCTGCTTAATTAACTAAGCACAAAAAGTGAGGAAATTTGTGTTTGATAGATTATTTCTTTGTTGTAACAGTGCTTCTAATCTACCAAAAACAAATCCCCTTACTTTTTGTGCTAGGTTTAGTCAGATTTAGTAGCCTTAGCTTTTCCTTCTGTCTTAAATCCAACCCTAAATTCTTAAATCCTCTGTAGCATTTTACCTGTGACAGTCATGCCACACCCAGGAGTTTCTCTCAGCTTTGGGACGGAAATCAGACTGGCCGTTGTTGTGGATCTGAGAGGAGAAGCGCAGTAAGCGGCGGTAGGAGTTGGGTGGCACCTGGCTAGAGGTCGACGACAGACAATTCTCCTCATACGCACACTGCAGCATGAACATGGGCCTGTCCTCCATGTAGGTGGTCTGCTCCACCACCTGGGGGTTCAACACCAGGTCTGGAGCCGCTGTGGTCAGGCCAGTCCAAGAGAGGAGCAGGGAGGTGGGCAAAGATGGAAGATATTTTAATAACTGGAATAATGATTCACCAAAAACAACAAAAAAGCTCAGACCTCCCCAATACTATGATCAGAACCTTTAAGGTGCTGGTTGATATTCTAAAAGTGTACCATTACGTTACGTAAGGACAAAATGTCATAAGCATGAAAAGGGTGTCTTACTCTCAGAGCAGGAGACTCCAGCAGCATTGCGTCCACCCCCTTTAGGGCAGTTCAGGTGGGCTCCATGGTGTAAACAATGAGACAGAGACATCTCTGTTCCAGAGCAACGAACTCCACTCATCACCACAGGATCTGCACTCACCTCTCCTGGCCAATACCATGTCTCCTGTTTAGAAAACATGAGCACAGTACATACAGACATATGCTATTAATCTGTAATAAAAACCCTTTCACGCACTTAAAGGGGACATATTTTACCATTTTGAGACAAGTTTATATTGATCTCAGAGGTCCCAAAAACATGCCTGTGAAGTTTGTTGCTGAAAAAACACTCCAGTACTGCATTTTTGAATGTCTAAAAACCCCTCTGTTTCAGCCCTGCTCAGAACAAGCTGTTTCTTAGTCTGCTGCTTTAAATGTAAATGAGATGTCTGACTCCGCCCCTCTCAGGAAAATGGATGTGACTTAATGGATGTGTTTCTCCTGATCCTCCTCTTAGCACCAGCTGAGAGGAGAATCAGGAGAGGAGGGCGGAACTTTCTTCCAACCGGAGAGGGCCAACCACACCTGGGGGCAGAGCTTACTCCCCACATGACATCATGGGGGGATAATCTGAGAACATTTTGTTTCAGCACACATTTTCTAAAAGAAGAAGGGGGGGTGGTTCTGGTACTTGTGGACAGGCCAGGGGCACATATTTTTGTTAGAAAGGCCTGAAAAAGTGATATTTGCATAATATGTCCCCTTTAAAGGGATACTTCAACATTTTGGCAAATTCGTCCGTTGCCATAATTCCTATAGTCTTAGTAATAGGTTAGTTACCTTCAGTTGTCGATGCTTGCTGTTTTTAGATCGGCCGCTGCCGAGTTTGGACCTGCTGTGCCAACTCAATGTAAGCAGACGATATTCCGGCTTTCCCTCATCAAACTCATCAAATACACAATCCAACAACTCCAAAACGCTCTCGTGGACAAGTTGTGACCTATTCATTCACCACCCTATGAAATAATCATGGAACATTACGAGATGGAGATGTTTTAAAGCTAAATGCAAAGCCGGAACTACACTCCAGGCATGGCTGCTGCACTGTGTCACTTCGCCCAGTGGTTTACTCAAGAAACAGTTCAGAGTATTTGATTCATGCGTTGTAATGATACATAATTATACGTTATTATTTCAAAGCGTGGTGAATGTACAGGTCACAACTTGTCCACGAGAGCGTTTTGGAGTTGTTGGATTGTGTATTTGATGAGTTTGATGAGGGAAAGCCGGAATATCGTCTGCTTACATTGAGTTGGCACAGCAGGTCCAAACTCGGCAGCGGCCGATCTAAAAACAGCAAGCATCGACAACTGAAGGTAACAAACCTATTACTAAGACTATAGGAATTATGGCAACGGACGAATTTGCCAAAATGTTGAAGTATCCCTTCAAAACTTAAACTTCACTCCCTTAAACCAGCAGATACAGACACGTAAGAGATAGTGTAACAACAATGCATAATGTAACAAAAAAATGAAGTAAAACTCACAATGTAATAACTGGCCAAAAGTAAGATGTTGAGTGCATAAAAAACAACTTTTTGTGCATATTGTAAATACTTACTACATTTAGCGTCTGTTATTACATTATAAAGCTAGCAAAATATTTTTCTCCTATATTGTAATAATTTTACTACATTATAGAGTGAGTCGATTTTTTTTACTAATATTATAACTGCTTCTCATCAGAGTGCAGTCAGTCACAATAGACAGTAGTTGTGTATTGTTTCCCCCTGAGTATTTTCATGTGTCCTTGAGCAAGATACTTAACTCCAGTTTGCGCCCACTCTCGCATCAGTGACGTGTGAATATGTATGATGTGATTGAATGGGATTAGCTTATACTGATGGCCAATTCTCCATAACAACCTCCACCATCAGTGAGTGACTGTGGAGTGAGTGGGTGTGAATGGGTAGGGGAGATCTGCTATGTTAAAGCGCTTTGAGCAGTCAGAATAAACAAGCTCAAGTCTATTTACAAAGACTTCTATGCTGAAATGTTGCAGAAGAAGAGGCCATCACATGATGCGCTGAATCAGCATCTAATTTAAGAAATTCAGCGTTTGTGGCTGGTGAACACTTGGACTGGTTGTAGCTTTTTAAAGATTATTTCTTTTTAAGTATAGCAGGATAAAGCTTAACAGTTTAGAAATGCCAAATGGGAAAAATAAAAACTTCTAAATTACTCTGTGAGTACTTTATTTCAAAACATATAACTACAAATATTTTAATCTGACGATACAAGAGTTGATCCAAAGGTTGCTTCTTCACTTGAACCACTAGAGTGCATCACCTCTCCATTACAGAAATCAGTTTAACTTTTCTCAAAATGCTGACTATGTGATAATATTTCATGGGCTGCGCAATGCATGTGAAATCTCATCATGTGAAATGAAGCTGCTAGTTCAGTAATGAACCCAACTCAGTGCTGTAACAAAGTGAACCCACTAGAATGAATGCTTTGGGCCCCCCCCCAAAAAAAGTTGCATTGTAAATTAGTCACAAAGCACACCCGTTAAGTGATTATTTATAAACCTAGCACAAAAAGTAAGGACATTTGTGTTTGGTAGATTATTATAGATTGTTGGTAGATTACATGGGTGCAACCCACATACCCAGCTCTGTTGCCCATAAATGCACGTTCCTTACAAATGTGGCACCATTTAAAAGGGAAATAAACAGGCTTTCAATGTTATGACATGCATTGCCAAGAATCTTTGTTACAACAAAGAAATAACCTTCAAAACACAAAGTGAATTATATATGTATATTTATTTTTGCTCAACTGGAGTTCCTCAGTTGACTCTTTGCTTTCAGTACTCATGCAGTTAATATCTACTTCAGTAATGTAACACTTGGACTTTCCATTGACCATGACATCAATTCCCTCTCTCAAAGACCTAAAGATAAAAAATACATAAGGCATTTTAATTTTTTTCTATTTTGATGGAAATCTCAGATTTTAAAAGATAATAATTCTGTCATACATTGATGTTACACATTGAATTAAAATTTGAAAATAATTATTTTCTACATTATTAGCCATGAAATAAAATTATCCTCCATAGAACACCTTACATTATTTAGGAGTAAGATAAATATAAAAAGAGTCAAAGTGTATGTCCTATAGCAGGTCAGATTAGAAATATATCAGGTTTTAAATGATAATGGAATACTTGAGAAAAAGATGTCACCTTTTTATATAGTTTTTTGTCTACTGTATGGATCTGGTGTCACACTTTAAGTGGTGTTGGATCAACTGGTGACATTCTACTTTGCCGCTCACTCTGGTTTTAAGAATTTACCTGTGATTCAGGGACATTAATGCTACTTTTGAAGAGTTTTCTGGGTCAAAAAGTACATGTAAAATAAATATATTACATATGGCAATATAAGAAAAGAAAACTGAAGCGACTTTTCAGATGCCTGATCAAAACAAAATAAATAGAAGTGGCTCATTTACTGTATATGTGACCCCCCACTTTACTAGTAATGTTGACGTATCTGAAAGCCAAGCGTTGGCATTGAAATTTCCTGTTTATGAAACAAAGTATAGTTAAAAAGGTAAATATTTGAGTCTCGTGTCATGGTTTCACAAAGGTTTTCTGGTAGTTCCAGGACAATTTTCAGGTCACAAATTTGGCCGCAGCACACTGAAGTTTGGGAAGGGCTGGCTTTGTAGGACCAGAAGAACATTAAAAACACCACAGGCCTTCAAACTTGTTCTTAACTTACTGTAAATGTTGTTACGTTCACAAAAAACTCAAACAGGGTAATTCTACACTGTAGCAGCTAGGAATTGTACCTGGAAAGCATTGCTTGCGAAGCCCAGGCCCAGTTGTCTGCAGACCACCATCGCCTCCATGGTTCCCCAGCCTTCACTGCACACCGTACCCCACACCAGAGAACCGTTCCTCTGCATCAGCACCTCTACACGGCCCTCAAAGGGGTTTCTACCTCCACTTAGACGCAGCTGTGGGCATAACAGAGCCACTTAAAGACTGTACTCACACTTTCATTTCACATCACTCATGCATTTTCGACATTTACAGATATTTTTTCCACAGCTTGTTTTTCCACAGCTGCTAAAACGCTATTTCCCATTTTCTGAACCAAATAGTCAGAAGCATAAACTAATAATCAAATCACCCCCTGTTGGCAAAACCTTATACACTTTTCTGATTAAACACAATTTGCAAAACTCATTTGCTGTTTTTTTTGGTTGTTTTGCAAAACTCCAAACACAATCTCACTCTCTAAAACACATTTTTCAGTGTTGGACACGGGGGGGGGGGGAGGAAGGCCAACACTAAGAACAGACATTTTTAGGCATGCCCAATATTATCAGTATGATATCAGTAACAGCAGATATAAGCTGAGTAAACAGACAACCAACAACCAATATTTTGTTGATAAAAATTCTTTTTCAGCTAAAAATATTCACTTTATGAACAAATACAGTCAGTCAGTAGAGTTTTAGTCTGGACCATCACTATTCTTTACACTTTTAAATCTGTTAGAAGGACTTAAATTTGTTAATTTGTTCATCCTCAAACTGTAAACTGAGTGTTTTACACTAGGGACTGAAGTTTTCGGTCTGAACTACATCAAAATATCGGCATCTACTAAAATTATTTTGTAAATATCAGTATAATTGATACTGTCAAAAATTCAATATTGTGCATCCCTAGAAATTTCAGACAAAATTCAAGTGACAGTGATAGACAAAGATCTTTCTTATAGAATGAAAATGAGGGGTGAAAGGTCATCCACTGCTATCAGACATGTAAACTATGATTGAGCTGTAAATATTTCTCTTAGGAAAAAATAAACAAACAAAAACAGAAGTGGAAACAAAGACTCTCCCACACTGTCGCTGACCCTTCCAACTCCAACTCCAACAGTGTCCCAACATTTTGGTACTCAGACCTTCATCCTGTTGTTTGCTCTAATAAAACCACTTGATAAAAGTCTGAGTAACATCAAGTTTGAAGCAACGCAGCAGATCTTTGAATCATGCTGGAAAAAATTTTGTATAGTTGTTGACTTCTCTCTTATTCACCTCTTAAAATGTGCAAAAGTTTTTTTCCTTTTCCCTCTCTTCCTCCTGAACTGGCCTAAACTGGTCCAACATTATTAGAAACAAGTGTTTTGACTGGATGTGTTCAAATGGTGACAACTGTGCCTGCACTGTGTCTAAATTCTGCCTCCAGTGGTTTCCATTCTGCATCACAAGTGCATTTCAATGCAAATTCTGTTGTACAGAGACTCTTTACAGGTTTACTAAAAAGTGCAACTGAGTTTTGCAAATTGTGTCTAACTAGGTAAAAGTATGAAACTGTGACTGAAAATGTTTGTTGATAGCCTTTTTTGTGAGAAAGACTAGACGTGGCCAATCCCATTTTACCCCTTAACCCCTCCCCTTCGTCTACCCCTTGAAACACAGTGGTAAGGGGTAGAGGTGAAAACCTTCCCTTAAGAATCAAGTGGCGTCTTGTTTCTTAAGGGAAGGTTTTCACCTCTACCCCTTACCACTCTGTTTCAATGGGCAGAGTGGTAAGGGGTAGAGGTGAAAACCTTCCCTTAAGAAACAAGATGCCACTTGATTGCTGTTCATCATCTCACACATTGCCGAAAAACAGCTGCGCCATCAGAGGTGACAATAAAGCTTCGACTATCGTTCATACTGTGGATCTCTGTGTTGATCTTCTCCACATATTTATACAGTTCATCGCCCTGGTTTACACGTGTACATACTGAAAATTCAATAAACTCCCATCCCCAGTGGCTAAAGGATGAATATATGAGAAAACACACCTGTTGTTTTCCATAATCATTATGCCAAAAATATTTTCACATTTATGCGCCTCCTTTGTAGTCCGCTGTGCCATTTCACAAGTGGGAGACCCATCATGCCCCTTAGTTTCAATTGCGGTCCTGGAAAATCTTCGTTTCAAGGGCCCTTAGCCCTAGCCCTCGAGTCAAAAGAAAATTGGGAGACCCCTTCCCCAGACATGAACATGCAAAACCAAGAGGTATGGCTGAGATAAGGGCTAAAAGGTAGAAATGGGATTCACCCTAAGACTAGGCAAAAATAGGTCTTTGATGACTAAAACAGAGAAAAAGTAAGTTTTTATCAAGATGCTAAAACTAGAATAAAATGTAATTTAGTTTTTGTCAGACATTCATGATCCATGACATCTCTCCACTGTGGTTAAATCTGTAAAAATGCAATGCATCTGTGGCTTTTCTGCCTCTCAGCTGTAGAAAGCAGGGACCCCAGGTTTGGGAGAGAGCATAGAACACACTACTGTGGTTTGGTACCAGATTTAAACAAGAGAATAAATGCTTGGACTCAAAGTTAAGACTAAAATGTGAGGACTTTTTATGGACTAAAATGTTTTTGAGTTCTCGTCGACTAAAACTATCAAATGACCAAAACGTGGCTAAAACTAAAAGGTATCTAATCTAAAGACTGAGACTAAAATTAAAAATAACTGTCAAAATTAACACTGGGTTATTTGGTTTAGGCAACGGACCTCTTAGTCCAAAGAATGTGAAAAAATGGAAAATAAATTTGAAAGGCTCACCGACTCCTGGAAGCCCATAGCAGGAACATTACATCTGACAGCTGCATCCTCCTCATGACTGCAACCAAGAGCCTCCTTGTTGAAGTAACACTCTGTGATCGACTTTTCAAACCCAGAACACTCCACTTCATTCATGTGCACGGGGCCCATACCTGATAGACACAGACAGAAGAAAAAGAGTGAGAAAGAGAAAGATAAAAACTCCAAGAAATCTTCTGCAATCAAAGGACATATCAGAGCTACAGGGCTTCTCATATTTATGCTAGTCAGTCATGTAATTTGTTGTTTTTGTGCAGAATAAACAAATAATTATATTTCCTCTGTTTGACATTTTCATTTACTGATGTTATGGCAATGGTCATGTACAATCTGTCTCTGTTTATGAAAGGGATTTACAGATTATATCTATAATTTAACATAAGTTCAGAATAACAAAGCCCAACAGCCCTGAAAACTTAAGTAGTGTGAGTATATGAATTATTACCAACTATTAAAATGTAACAGCATTAGTTATGGCTGTGATATTTTACCTTACAGATTCAAAGGTCACATATTATGCAAAATACACTTTCTAACAAAAGTATATACCTTTGACCTGCCCACAATCACCCCATGAATCAGAAAAATCCACCCCCTCTCTCTTTCTCCACCGTTCAGAAAATGTGCTAAAACAAGCTGTTCTCAGATGTTCCCCTCATGATGTCATATGGGGAGTTAGCCCCGCCCCCAGGTTCAGTTTCACCCAGAGAACTTCTGTGTTTGGCACTATTTTGCTATGCAAGCTTCGGCTACTGGCTACATACTCTTCCGTCTCAGCATATCTGAACAGCCACTAATTTAATTCAGTTTATTTACCGTACTCTTATTCTGCAAGAAAATATTCTACTCACTGTAACTCAATTGCTGTAAGAAAGCTCTCTGTGGTAAAATATCTCACCTCATATGCACACTTGCTCTAATCAACTACACTGAATTATCATAACTCCCTCATGTAAATCTTCCCACATCCATGCATGTTTTACTCTGATAATGTCTAGTCAGCATTCTCGCACCCTTTGCACATCTTGCAACCATAGTATCGATGCACACAGACTTGTACAGACTAGAAATAATACCTACAAAATTTTTTGCATTCCATGTTTTATTACTGTGCATTGAGGGCACAGCTAACCTGAGTCAGATTTCTTGTTGCATAAGCATACTTTGCCAATAAAATTGACTGATACATAGCCTAGCTTCTCCAAGCATGTCCTGTTTGAAGGGGCAACGCTCACTGAAATCACTGGAGGCTAATGCCACTACTATTGCCAAGAGGTTTTTACAACCCAACTTCAAAACTACTAGAAAACTACCCATTAAATAAAATAATTTGACTTGAATTTAAAATAAATATACCTTGTCCAAGGCGACCTCCAGAAAGCGCTTCTATTGCGGTACCAAAGCCAAGCTCTCGGCACACCACGGTGGCAGACAGCAGGTTCCAGTTGTCATCACAAATGGTGCCCCACTCTCCATTCTTCAACACCTCTACTCTGCCCTCACCTACAATGGCCCCACCCCGGAGACGAACCAGTGGTTGCTAGTAAAAGAAAATAAAACAGACATTTGAAAAGCCACCATTGCAAAATGTTCCAATTATAGGACCACATATTCAGGTTAGTTTGAAACATGCAAACAGCCCATTAAAGAAACAGAGAGTATAGCAGAGCCTTATCTTGAGAATATTTCTGAAAATGTTCAGCGTTTAGTGTTTTCATCCATTGTTTACAACGCTTATAGACGGACTTTACCTCTTGTCGGAAGGCCTTTCTGAATCCTGTCATGGCTGTTGGGGCAAAAGCCCTACCAGGCACACAGCTAACCACCACAGGCAGCCCCCCAGCACAAGTTGCATTGGACTTTGCTGATGAAGTTTGACCGAGCTTACAGCTGGACAAATGGGCTTCATTGCCAGTGCAGTTCACAGCATAGTCCCAGTAGGTGGGCTTTCTTCGACGAGCAAATATTCTAGAAATATTGACAGGAAAAGTACAAACTTTAAGAGGATGAACGGTTATTTGTCTTCAACCAGCTTTCAATATACCAGTGACATACATGTTTTTAAACAATATACTTGCTGGATCTCAGTCTAACAAAGAATTATCACCAAACCTTAAATATTTCAGCCTTGAGGATTTCAGCTAACTCAATCGTGAGCTGTGCTATACTATGGTACTTCTGGTGTGAGGTTCAGGAGATGTGAAACTTGGTATCCAAATCACACCATGGAATTATATTACAATTACATAAATGTGTGGATCATTGTTAAAATGTTGTAAAATTCCCGTGTAAACATAGAGCCCACAGAGTGGCCTCCCTCAGATGTAACTGATAACTTTTCCTATTTTCATCTAAAGACACATCACAACTTAACTTGCGATAATGTAAACTAGAGCTGTCAGCATGAATGCATTAAATAAATAACAGTGGCTGGTAAAGAATCATTTGTTCCAGTTTTGTGTTGGATTCAGTAATTTGGGGGAGTAATTTGACAAACAAAAGCCATGTAAGAGCTGATAATGTAACAACAAGCACAATGTAACAGTGAGGCATAATGTAACAGCAACACATGATGTAACAATACATAATGTAACAGTAATGCATGATGTAACAAAGCATACTATAACAATGACAGATAATGTAACAACACATATTGTTACGATACATCATGTAACAACAATGCAAAATTTAATGACACATAATGTTACAAGGGCACAAAAAATATCAAGGGCCCATAATGTAACAATCACCCATGATGTAACAAGAATGCATGATGTAACGACATTGCAGAATATAACAACTACGCATAATATAATGACAGATAATGTAACAGCAATGTATGATTTTTTAACGTATTATGTAACAGAGACACATAATGTAACAATAGATAATGTAGCAGCGACACATGATGTAACAATGAAGAATGATGTAGTGACACCAAAAGATGTATCACATAATGTAACAAAGATGCATAATGGGACTATGATGCATATGGTTACAACGAAAGACAATTTAAAAAGACATAATGTAACCTTGCATAATGTAACAACACAAAATAGACCAACAATGTGAACGTAACAATGAAAAATGATGAAACAACCTACCATGATGTATCAATGACGCAAAATCTAACAACACATGATGTCATGACACATAAGGTTACAATGCATGGTAAAATGACTCATGCTGTTATACTGACAGATAATGTAAAAGCATCATGTGATGTCACAATGACACATAATGTAACGACAAATAATGTCACAGCAATGCATAATGTAACAAAGCATTATGTAAGGATGCATGATGTAATAAGCTCTAACACAGGTTAACTTTTAAAAAACAACCTGATATAACAACACACTCCACTTTCAGGGTCAGGACTTAGGCCTTGTCCACACGGAGATGAATACGATATATTTCCGTTTGGTTTTAAAAAAGTTTTCTGTAAACACGGGATAGTTTCAGGAAATGTCTGCATAAGCACTGAACCACTGAAAATGACTGAAATGGCTGTAGTATATATGCCAAGCCCGGAAGTTGCGCTGTAATACTGCCATGGAAATGCACCAAAAGTGAAAAGATCACCGAAAACTGCCCTAAATGTTCTCCTGATTGCTGTTCTGGTTGTTCTCCACAGTGAATTTAAGAAATCTGGTGTGTGCTGCTCTCAGTGATGGTAAAGGAGCATCAGATTTTTCTGTTAAAGCCATGATAAGCTCAGTAGTTTCTGCAGCATGAACACAGCCCTGTTGTCCGCCATTGTTGTTTTGGTTTGACATTATGTGTGATGTAATTGCTTTAAGAAAGATGTGGTTGGCTGTCCACACGGAGATGAAATGGTAAGCGTCTACAGAATTGTTCACTCTGGGACCCGGTTTCAAAAAGTAGCGTTCACAGCCTCCCAAAACGTTGTTTTATGTGCGTATGCAACGCTGATAAGACAAAAAACTTTTGTGTATACTCCTGAATTTGTCTCCCTGTGGACAGCCATCATTGAGCTGAAACGGGGTTTTTACGAGGAGCTTTAAGATTTAAAGTTAACCACCCACATAGTCGAACAATTTTCATGACTGAACATAACACACTTCTCAAAAATATACTATGATTGAAGAGAATATCCAACACAACACTGATTTACTCAAATAATTACATAATCTAAATTATTAGGATATATCTTTTTCAAAATAACCATCAATAATTCTCTTAAAATAACTTTTTTGATGGGTGGCCACGCATGACTCAAACTAAATTCTCTGTTTTACTTTATTGAAGATACAGATTAGACAAATACTCACTTGTAGACTCTAGCGTTGTATTTTCTCTCTCCAGGGAAGCCAAACATGCCACAGATGACTCTGGTGTTGAGTTGTGTCCACTCAGAGTTACAGATCTGCTTCCATTTCCCCCCGTCCTTTACCTCCACATAGCCCTCTGTTACAGGGATTCGCTTACGATATGATGACAGGATGGCTCTGATGCGCGCATCTTCCACTTGAATATCAAAGTTCTGTGGACAGAAAATGAGAGTGAAAACTTGCATTAGTGAAAAAAGGTAAAAACGTGAAAGTCAAGCAACACCTTCACAAGTTTCTGAGGATCACTGATCCTTGAACTGAGTATAACAGGAGATAGAATGCCAACCTAAAAAATCACGGTATTGGAAGACTTGGTAATTCACTGAACTGTATTTGCTTTGCCCTAACTACATTGTTTTGATGTTCAATGATATTTCTTCTTTTGCCTCTGCAATTAATTTTTCCGTTAACCTTGTTCAGTCCTGGTTTGAGGGCTCTACCTCTACCTTCAGTCTGTTTATGGACACTATGCTAAATTAGACAAATGCCTCCTTTTGACTCTTAAAGTTGCAGTCTATCTTGCTTTAGATTTCTCCATAAATATTGTTTCATATTGTAAATTTATATATAATCCCAAATCTGTCAATAGTATTAATGAGGCTTTACCTGAGACTGTCAGACTCTGCCTCCCCAACATGGGACATGTTATTGAGATAAACAAGTTCCTCCAAATGTGTTTTTTTTTTCTTGTTACCCTCACAACAGGCATCAGTGACCTCCTGACAGTAACTCCTAGCAGCTGCTAGCAGGGACATGGACCATCCAGGCTTCCAAACCTCCTCTAGGATGTACAGGAAGTTCCCCTTCACCACATGTTCAGGGCTGTCTGGCAGCTCCCTCTTCAACTCACCAACTGGTGGAGATCAGCTGACAGCTCTGCTCCTTTTTCACCAGAGTGTGACATACGGTTGCGTATTTAAATGATTTATATGCTTGATTATCGGCTACAGAAGTCCAACTACAGTGGGCTGAACGCCTGCTGATCAAAAGTTAGATGAAATTAGCATTGACAAAAAAAGGCAACCCCGTGGTTTGGCATCATAATCCTGTTGGTGATGCAGTGATCATGACCCCCAAAAGATAGTTAATGTGTAAACTAGGAATGTGTGGTTATTAGCGCCATGAAGACAGTACTGTGCATGTTTATAAGAAAAATGCCATAAGAGAATGAGTCTACTCCCACCAGCAGCACCACTGTGTCTGTGTGTGAAGACGCTTTAAAGGTGATGACAGAATTTCTATTAATGATGTCGGGCCAATTTGGCAAATGATCGACACAAATGAAACTTGTGTGTGCACCATGCACAAGCGCTGGCACAGCGTTGCATGGCACCACAGTATGGTCTTCTGTAAAGGCGAACTGTTGAATGTGAGTCGCTGGCTGTACAGCCATCCACAACAACGTAAGTTTTAAAGTACTTTAATATTTCTTTCCAGAGGTGGGAGAAAGTTATTGTTTTGGAAGTCTCAAGTAAGTCTCAAGTCTTTTATCCTAAGTCTCGAGTCAAGTCTCAAGTAAAGACGTGCAAGTCCAAGTCAAGTCTCAAGTAAAGACAGGACAAGTCGAGTCAAGTCCGAAGTCATAGGCTTGAAATTTTCGATTCCTTACAAGTCATAAGCACTGTTTACCAAATAAAATGCTGTTTTAACAATGTAACAATCTATTAAATTTGACAAATACAATGAATGCATTTTGAATTGTTTTATTTAAAAAAAATAAAATAAAATAAGGCCAGTGTGACAGAACTTAATCACACAGAAAAAGAGTGCTGACATAGCATTCAGGATATAATCAGTGCTAAGCGGTGCAACAACAAATGAACTTCTGACACTGTACAGTCATTTTAACTCATCTAATGTGAGTGTGTGTATATGTTTAGGTGTGTGAGTGGATATATAGGGTTTGTGTGTGTTTGTAAGTGAACATGCTTGACTGGTCAACATTTGGTTTAAGGTGTTATAACCAGTTCTTAACCTCAAGTTATATGTTATGTATTAAGTTATAAGACCTCAAGTTATGTGAACACAATGACTGCCTCCTAGTGAATAAACAAAAAAAGAGCTGATGAATTATGGGTGTCTGTTTGGGTATTTATCTTTAATATTTGGGCATTTACTGTAGTTCTGTGACTCTGTTAACTTAAAGTTATGCTTTCTATTTTTTTTTCCTCTCATTATTATTGCTTTTAGCTAAAGGGGGAGGGTCCCGATATTGGTCTTTGCCCTGGACCTCCAAATGGCTAAAACCAGCCCTGCCTCACACCTGCAGTTCCCCCTTAACTTTGAATTAACTTAATGTAGAGACGCACCACCAGCGGACTTCCTCTGTGCTCTTTTATGCACGTTCCTCCTTCCAGCGTGCATCCAACGGTCATAATATACAAGTTTTCATTTGAATTTGGAAGTTAAAATCTGTCTTCTTTGTGTGGACTTATATTTATAGAGGATTTCGGGAGGATTTTTTAAAGTAAGCTTTAAAAGTGCCGCAACTGGTCACTAAAGAACCGCAGGTTGAGTATCACTGCGTTAGTTTGAATGGGGGCATTTTACTCAACACACTCACTGAAAATCTCAAGTATTTTCAAGTTATCGGACTAAAGTCTGAGTCAAGTCCCGAGTCACTGATGTCAAAGTCCAAGTCGAGTTGCAAGTCTTTGATGATATTGTCAAGTCGAGTCCAGTCATCAAAATTGTGACTCGAGTCTGACTGAAGTCCAAGTCGCGTGACTCGAGTCCACACCTCTGCTTCTTTCTGAGTGTAGATCAGTGATAAAAATAATGAAGTCTATAAATAACTATATGCGCTGCATCCTGCAGCAGAAGAAACACCAGGCACAATTAAAACCATCGAATGGTTTTTCAAAATGTTCAAACTTATTTTTACTGCTTTTTATTTTAATAGCTGAAGCTAATCGGTGCTAACTGGATATTGAAGGCACTGAAGTGGTCCCTAACGTTCACAGGCAGGACAGACCTCAGCACTGTTGCGCAACATGGAAATAACATTAAAGGCCAATCTTTTATCTGTTTCAAATCACACTGAACATTACCTAACATTACCAGAGTCACACGGGGGGGTTGCACATCTGTGTTGAGAGGAAAAAGAAGTGAATGTTAACTTCTATAATAAACACACTCTAATCACTCCTAGCTCTCCTGTAAACGTCTCCCTATAAACGTCGTTCTTTTTAGTTGAAGTGTTAAATTGGGGGGGGGGGTATGACAATATGAAAAAACTGTGTATACCGTGTATACAAAAAGATGTGGGTTTTAGGGTATCTTTTGTCTGTAAATCCCAACAGCTGTTAAATCGACCCCCGAACAATCAAGAATGCAACAGTTTGCATCTGTGTCATCTTTCCACTTCAGATTCTTGCAGAGACTCATAACTAACTCCTGTTTCCTGCATGTGTTTTTCAACTATTGGAGCACATCATACTGTCAAACTCAGTGATCCACAGCCTTACAGCCAAAGAAATATGTAGTTAAAATATTTCCATCACTCCCTCATAGGTGGCTGCCGTTCAGGCGTTAGGGACCTTTCTTAGTGTTAATGCCTAAAAATTACTTGTGTTTTGAAAGAAAAAACAAATGCTCATACAATAAAATGTTCATTAGATTAAAATATGTATTCTGCTTTAGTTAATTTGAAAGTCTGGACAATGAAACCATTATCAGAATTTTTATATGACAACCATATAACACAAAATGTTTTAAATCTGTTCTTGCAGGCGAGCCTGAATGTAATTATCCCCGCTCCACCAGGTGATCCCTCATATGTGTGTGGGGTTGAGAAGGGGGCACACCATCTCTCTTTACATACATTCATCATGGCCTATGCTGGTTGGGGCCTCTGCTCCCAGTGGTACAGACAGTGTGGGTTAACTTTTACTGTACCGTCATTTTTGAAAAACATTTCTACAGTCTAAAAAATAGAGGATTTTTAAGTTTTATGTTTCTGTGATTTCAGGAAATCAACAGCTCAGCTCAAGAGACAGCTCAGGATTGACTTGCTGAGATTAAATCAACATTTTCCTCTCCCATATGCCAAACCCACATTCTTGTGCTACGTGACAGCGCAGGCAGAGGGGCGGCCGCACAGTCTGGCAAGTGGGGGGAAGGGCTGTGCAGCCTTACAGCCAATGTAATAAACAGCCAATAAGAATGTAGGCATTAAAGTAACAAGAAAGAACGCTTTCGTAAATATGCGCTTTCATTCCAGGTAAGAGAGACACCAAAAGAGTGAAAGTATTTTTCTGACAACATCAGATCATTCTGGTCAGAGCATGGAGCTCAGTCCCCGAGAGTCAGCCTGCTTCTCTCAGTGCCATCTCTGTGCACTTAACCCTCTCAATCTCCTCCACCTAATGTCTCTCAATACTTCCTGTTTACAGTGTCAATCATCACAGCTTTTGCAGACAACAGCAGTATCAATAGGTCTCATACTTTGTGCTGTTAACCAGGCAACATCTATGTGCAAATAGTCCTCACATATTTATAATAAATCTTATTTGTTAATTTTCTAACTTGACAACAGCAAAAACACGTGCTTTGTTTCAGCACACAGAAACAGGAGGTCCTTTCCAGAGTCTTTGCTTGTCTTGGAGGAAAAATGACACAGATGGGAAATCCATTATGGGTTGAGGATGAAGGGGCCCCAACCTGTTGCTGCTCACCTCTCATTCACTGAGTCTACTTTAAATTTATAATTCTTATTTTTCTTTTTCCCCAGAAGCTCTGTTTTTGCTTCAAGCCCCTGCTGCTTAATTTGCAAACCACCACTCTTTAGCTACTAGGTCTTTAAAATTTACTGGTCTAGCCACTTAGAACCACTGCAGCCCTCTTTAACACTACATCCACATGCAGAGTAGCTTTTAATGTATAATCCTACAAAGCTGAGACCTACAAATGCCACTTGCTTTAAAAGCGCTCATATTTGCAGGGATTTGTTATGTTTTTGGGAAGATGAGATTGGTAGTGGAGTGGAAAAGTTGACAAGAGGAGGCTGTAAGGCTAACAAAGGCAGTGGCTCAGACTGAGGAGGGACAGCGGAAAACTGGGAAAGAGCAAAGAAAGCTCAGCTGGAGTGATGAGGGGACTACTTCCAATGTGTTCTTTAAAGGTAAGCCTTGCAGTGAGTCCAATCCTCTATTCACTCTGAAGTTTGATATCTTACTATAATTGGTGGCGTGTCTCTGTGTCTGTCTTGATTTGCACGCCACACCATTGCTACAATTGTTCTCAGAGGGACCTGGATACAGCAGAGGACCTCCACTCCATATCGGAAGTCGGATGAGCACTGCCATATCTTGTCATCTAAAACCGGAAGTTACTTGACCTGAACGTCTTCTTAGTTCTTTTCTCCTGTGTCGCCGCCTTAACGTCTGTTGTATCATATTTGATACATACTTTTATGATAGGCCTACCTCTACCTAATCAATGTGCTCAATAAATTACTCCAAAAAACTTATGAATACAATCTGATAAATGATAAAAATGCCCTCAAGTGGATTATCAGTTACCTAAAACACCTAATGAATGAAATGAGATACTAAAAATATATTTGTTGAATTTTATGGAAATTTGGATTTTTTTGAATTTCAGTAGAAAGTCAAATAAACATTTCAGTTCCAAAAAATTTGAATTTTCTGGTTATTATTTATGTTTTCAGGCTTTAAGGGGTTAATAGAGGCAAGTCCACCACATAAAGAAATACAAGTAGATGAAAAAAACACAAGTTTTCAGACTAACAAACAAAGTGATTACATAACATTAATTTGAATAAATTGATTTATGATCCAAATTCAAATATCACTTTGCACAGTCATAATATATGACGGGAGATTGGCTGGCAGGCCAGGTGCCGATGTCACCGCCATGTTGCCAGAGGCAAGTCTGCTCCATCATTCAATACAGTAGACAAGGATTGTGCAAGTTTTCAGACTAAAAAGTATATATAAATATTTGAATACAAAATAAAAAATATACTTGCATATACGAACTGTATTATATAATAAATTATTTCATTTTAAATCATGGAGTGCATCTCTTCATTTAACTGAAAAAATACAAGAAAGCAGATTCTGCTTTTATGTTTCACTGCCAGTTCTTATTTTAATGTGGATCTTTATTATGAATGATTTATTAAAATTCATGTAATCTCGTCATTTGAGCCTTTTTCCCGAAAACTTGCAAAATCCTTGTCTTCTGTATGAATGACATAGTGACTTGCCTGTGGAAACATGGCGGCGATGTTGATGTCCAGCCAGCCAGCCAATCTCCTGTTGTATATTATGTCTGGGCTCAGGTATACGTGAATTTGGATCATAAATGGATTCATTAAAATTAATTTAATGTTATCGCTGTGCTTGTTAACCCAAAAACTCACATTTTTTCATCTATTTGTATTTCCTTATGTGGCAGACTTGCTGATATTAATATGGCAGCGACACATGGAGTAAACAACAAAAAAGACGTTCAGCTCAAGTGACTTCTGGTATTAGAACACGGGATATGGCGGTGATGTTCCGACTTCCGGTGTGAAGTGGAGGTCCTCGGCTGCATCCAGGTCCTCTTGATTGTTCTTGAAACCTCTCAGAAGACTTCGTGGGTGGACTGGTTCAAAACTGGTGCCATCAAAGAAATATAACTATATACAGATTTTCTTTAAAAATCTACAGTTGTTGCACCTTTTCCTTCAGTATGCCCATGTCCCCCATTACGTCACTTCTCCTGCATAACTCATATGATTACTCTGCCACAATGCCCAAGAGGAGACAGACTTTACCATTAGGCAAAGATGGGCGACTGCCTGGGACCCCAGACTACTATGGGCCTTGTGAAGACATAACGTTAGCCTCACAGCATAAGTGCCTACATCATATTTAAAGGTCTTCAGAAAAGAGGAAAAAAGACATCATGGCAAAGCCAAAGGATTTTTTTATTTATACTGTTGCAGTAGGTTGTACCAGATGTGTGCACAAGTTTCTTAAAAAAGAAAAGCCACAAAAAAGACATAACAAATAAAAGTGACTTAATAGATAATAAAGATAATTATTAATTAGTTAGATGACTTAGGCATATAGTGATTATGAATTGTTACAAGCAATCTTATTGGCCGGGGTTAACGACATTAAGGCACAATGAATCAGCAGCGTTAGAAGGGTAGAGTTAGGCAGATATCCCAATTTGGCCAAAAAAAAAAAAAGAAAAAGACTTAGGCAATTATGCTTTGAGGCTAACGATAATTAATTTAACCCTCTCTCCTGCACCGCCCATGTTCTGGTTGTTTGAAATTTAAGTGAAAGACAACCCTATTAAAAGTATGAAATACTGAGTAAACTTTGCCACGTTATAGACTGTTAGAAAGATGAGAAGCTCAAGATTCTTACAGAGTCCAACAGTAAGGGCTCACAGATGAACAGAAACCGAAACTAGCCCTTTAGTATGAGGAAAACAGAGGACAAAACCAAACTCGCTGCCTGCCTTCTCCGTCAAATCGTAGTCAGAAAATCAGAGAGAATCCTGGTAGTCCTGATATCAGATAAGGGTTAGAGTCCAACTGATTAGTCCCAAAAGCATGCTAACTCAAAACATCTGACAGGGGTTGTGTGTTCAAGAAAGCTCTTTCTAGATGAAAAACAAATGCACTCAAATGATCCTTTGGTCTGTTTTGGCTGAGTTTTGTGTCAATAAAGCAATCCAGGGCTTCAATGTCTGTCTGCAGGTTTACTCTGCATTATCTTGGCACACTTTTAACCAGAATCAAGTGGTTGTATTTTTGGAGCACCTCTCTCTGTCTCTTTTCTTCTTGGACTGAGGTGACAGCATGTCTGAGAGGTGGAAGTGTTGCCACTGACACCGAAACAACTCCACTGACAAGTGAGTCTGTGAGACTGTAGCTGCAACAGAAGCAGGGCTGATCAACGCGGCACTCAATCTGAACAATCGACTAAGAGGAGTCAAAGTCAGCTGTTAGGAATAAAACAAATACAGTTGCAAGAAAAAGTATGTGAACCCTTTGGGATTTCTTAAATTTCTGCATAAATTGGTCATAAAATGTGTTCTGGTCTTCATCTAAGTCACAACAATAGACAAACACAGTCTGCTTAAACTAATACTGCACTAAAATGATATGTTTTCATGTTTTTATTGAACAAAACACGTAAACATTCACAGTGCGGGATGGACTGGTTGACCCTCCTTTGGTAGCAATAACTTCAGGAGGAATTTTGGACCATTCCTCTTTACAAAACTGTTTCAGTTCAGCAGTATTCTTGGGATGTCTGGTGTGAATCGCTTTCTTGAGGTCATGCCACAGCATCTCAATTGGGTTGAGGTCAGGACTCTGACTGGGCCACTCCAGAAGGCGTATTTTCTTCTGTTGAAGCCATTCTGTTGTTGATTTACTTCTATGCTTTGGGTCGTTGTCCTGTTGCATCACCCATCCTCTGCTGAGCTTCAGTTGGCGGACAGATGGTCTTAAGTTTTCCTGCAAAATGTCTTGATAAACTTGGGAATTCATTTTTCCGTCAATGACAGCAATCCGTCCAGGCCCTGAGGCAGCAAAGCAGCCCCAAACCATGATGGCCCCTCCACCATATTTCACAGATGGGATGAGGCTTTGATGTTGGTGTGCTGTGCCTTTTTTTCTCCACACAGAGCGTTGTGTGTTCCTTCCAAACAACTCAATTTTGGTTTCATCTGTCCACAGAATATTTTGCCAGTAGTGCTGTGGAACATCCAGGTGTTCTTTTGCAAACTTCAGACGTGCAGCAATGTGTTTTTTGGACAGCAGTGGCTTCCTCTGTGGTGTCCTCCCATGAACTCCACTCTTGTTTAATGTTTTACTTATTGTAGATTTGTGAACACAAATGTTAGCATGTGCCAGAGATTTCTGTACATCTTTAGCTGACACTCTTATTACTCTTATTCTTCTTCACCTTATTGAGCATTCTGCACTGTGTTCTTGCAGTCATCTTTACAGGACGACATGCCTAGAGAGAGTAACAATAGGGGTACGCGATAAGACAATCTCAGTGAAGAAATAGAATGAATTGGCGTTCTGCTTAATCTGTTTTATCATAGGATCGGCTCTACTACTTCTCGCTCTTTGCTCCTTCCCCCCCTCCCCTTCTGCACCCCGATGCAGCGGAGCCTGACGTTAAAAGTGAAACTTAAGATTTAGTTCTCACGGCGATTTCTAACTCTTATTCAAAGCTTCGTCTTGGTTTTCTGAACCATCAGTGTGTATAAAAATACTTATTTGCAAAATCTGCACAAAGCTTATCAACGTTTTTTTGATGAGCTCTAAAGACAGCGTCCTCCGGTCTGCCGAGGTTCAGGGAAGAGAGATGAAGCATCGCAGTTCAGCGGAGTAAAGTGTGTCTGAGGCAGAAAGCCTACTGTTGTAACTGTTACAGCCGACATTGTTTTGCTTTCAGTTTTTGCTTTTTATTTTCCGAGTTATTTACAAGTCAGGATAACGCAGTCACAGCTGAAACGTTATAACATCAGCATCTTTTTACAGAGTGAGGCGGTGATGTTCGCGAGGTTCAGACATGGATCACTGTTAGAAAATGTTTTAAACAGTAAAATCATTGATTTACATGCATTTCTTTGGCCTACATTCATACTGCTGAAGCACGTAATCTTGCCTTTTCTCCTCTTCACTCCTTCATTGTAAGCAGCAGGCAGGTGCCAGTGTGACACGTTTATGTCACTGCTCATCACAGTCTTATTCAGAGCAGTAAATCAACGTATACATGACCTTTTTAAATAAAAATTAAAATTGCATTAAAATAACATACAGTCCCTACTTAGCTGCAGAACCACTTGTCGCAAAAATCAATCAGATGTGTGTCATATTTAAATGTTCTTTATTTGGTAGTCTGTAAACAAGGCTGAAGTAAATGTGATGTTAAATTGCATACTGTATGAACAGGCTACTTGTTTAAAGCTTCAGCTGCAGGAATTCTTTTTAAAGACCGTATGCAAGTCAACAATTCTTGATCGTAGGTCGTCTGAGAGCTCTTTTGTGCCAGGCATGGTTCACATCAGGCAATGGTTCTTGAGAACAGCAAACTCAAAACTGGTGTGTGTTTTTTATAGGGCAGGGAAGCTTTAACCAACACATCCAATCTCATCACATTGATTGGACTCCAGGTTGGCTGACTCCTGACTCCAATTAGCTCTTGGAGAAATCATTAGCCTAGAGGTTCACATACTTTTTCCACCCTGCACTGTGAATGTTTCCATGTTTTGTTCAATAAAAACATGAAAACATATCATTTTTGTGCAGTATTAGTTTAAGCAGACTGTGTTTGTCTATTGTTGTGACTTAGATGAAGATCAGAACACATTTTATAACCAATTTTCGAGAAATCCAAGAAATCCCAAAGGGTTCACATACTTTTCCTTGCAACTGTATATTCGTTGAAACATTCGTGTGAAATATATCTTTCTATTACTTTTTTGTTTAGGAAACACCAAACCAAAAATATTTTGAGTACTTTTTTGGTAATACTACTTTGTTGTATTCTATTTTAGTATTTCTAAGTAAATGCAAATCATCAAGTTGAATTTATGAGTAATACATAATAATCAATTGTCTGTGTGCACAAAAATTTTATTTTTCCCCCTGCACAAATCAGGGGCCTGGGCCCCCCAACCAAAGAAGCTAGATTCACCCCTACTCTGAAACTCATGAGTGAACAGTACATGTTTCAGGTTAACAATCAGCTGACAATAGGTAGTGCTTAAAGTTCCTGCATTCTCTGTTTGTTTATATTATATCAACAACATGCAGTGCTCTCCTTCATTTAAGGCTAATGCTCATTGATGATCCCTACACTTTGAATATAAACTAATGATAAGAATCAAAATGATCGGCCCCAAAAATACTTTTTTTTTGCACTTTAGTAGCCGTACGCTGTAGCGTGCTCACATGAATCAATTAAAACATTAAAAAGGGCACATGAAAAAAAGCCATCTGAATATCAACATCTAGAAGTGGGTTTTAGATTGCATTTCTCTGCTGGAAACTGTGGCAACCAGTTGAATTTAATGTGTATCTGTAATGTGAATACAATACAATACAATAACTTTATTTATCCTTTTTTCCTTTTTTTCCTCTATGTTACCATGGAAACATGTAAAAATCCAAGATGGCAGCATCCATGGTGGGGACCCTCCCTATGTATGAATTAAAGGTTTATCCTGAGTTGTTTTTTTCAAAATAGCTATTTTTTAATTTAGATGACTAAACACTTATTTAGATAGACCGTCTTAGAAAAATTTTTGCTGTATTTTACCAAGTTTGTTCAGCTAAATGCTACTAGGCTAAATATTACACACTGCACCTTTAAAAGATGCAAATTGGGAACGGGAAAAGAAAATACTTCCTGAGATAAAGACCTGTCACTTCAGGTGTGCCCCAGGGCTCTGTTCTGGGCCCCTCCTTTTCATCATCTACCTCCTTCCCCTTGGCAATATTTTCATAAATTCAACATCCACTTCCACTGCTTTGTGGATGACACCCAGCTCTACCTCTCCAGCTAACCCAACTCCTCACTTCCACCCCCCTTCCTCACCAACTGAAATAAAATCCTGGTTCACCTCAAACTTCCTCATATTAAACACTGACAAAACAGAAGTCCTCCTCATTGGCACCATATCCACTTTATCCAAAACTGACAGTCTCTCCCTCACTATTGACAGCTCCTCAGTCTCCACCTCCCCTCAGGTCAAGAGTCTGGGTGTCATTCTTGACAGCTCTCTATCATTCCAAGCCCACATCAATAATATCACCCAGTCTGCATATTTCCATCTACGCAATATCAATCGCCTCCGCCCCTCCGTCAACCCCATACCACTTCTATTCTTGTCCACAGCTTCGTTACCTCCCGTATTGATTACTGTAATTCTCTCTTCTTTGGTCTCCCTCACAAATCTCTCCATAAACTTCAAATGGTCCAGAACTCAGCTGCTAGCATCATCACCAAAACTCCCTCATTTCACCACATCACCCCCGTCCTACAGCAGCTCCACTGGCTCCCGGTTAAAGTCAGAATAGAGTTCAAAATCCTCCTGTATGCATTTAAGGCCATTCACAATCTTGCGCCCCCTTATCACTCCGATCTCCTCCACATAGCCACCTCCTCCCGCTCCCTCAGATCCTCCTCCTCCATCCGCCTCACCGTGCCCTCTGCCCGCCTCAGCACCATGGGGAGCAGAGCTTTTAGCCACTCTGCTCCCAAACTCTGGAACTCACTCTCACCAGACATCCAGAACATTGACTCTCTCCCTCTCTTCAAATCCAGGAATAGCCTACTCTCTGTAATTACTTTGTCCCATTTTATATTGTGTTTGCTTTTATCTATTGTTTTTATTGTATTTTTTTTATCTGTAAAGTGACCTTGAGTGTTCAGAAAGGCGCTTATAAATAAAATGTATTATCATTATTATTATTATTATTATTATTATTACTTTTCTCAGATTGTGAGCCTTTAAACTTATCTTTTTAACTAAGTTTTTTCCTATTTTTTTTTTACCAGTGAAACAAGGTTGACAGTTTAAGGTTAAAAAGGTGACCCTGGTTAGTCCTGAATCCAGAATCTGGCCCCTGCTGTGATGGAGTTTGACACCCCTGCTCTACACAGTACGTCATGTATGGGACGATGAGTGAGTAATAGAGAGTGTTCAAAGATTTGTGGTTTAAGAAATCTTGAGCTTTAGACAAAATTGCAGTGGATCTAGACAGTTATCTAGACAATATGTATTTTAATTTTAGAACCTCCTGAATCCAAACATTCCCCTATCCTCTTGGGAATGTTATGCCTCTCAATGAAGTCATCACTGTTTTGAAAGGCATTAATAGACATATCACACTCACTAACTGAGTGAGTAACCAAACCTACAAAAAACTGTTTCAATCTAGATGGAAGGTGCAAGAAAAATTCAGAAATTTCAAATTTGTTGAACTGTGATCGCAGGGCGTTCATTATGTCACACTACTAGAGCATTTCTTGTCCCTGACGTTCATATTCAAGCTTAATGTTTCACAATGGGCTTTGACGACGCAATGGCTGAATTTGTGTAGTCTGTTCCAGCAAGAAATAAATAAAAATGTTTTATTGAAGTGCTTCAGAAACTCCAACAGACCCCTCAGCTCCACAGCAAAGTAAGAGAGTGGTTTCATGAGCAGCATGCCTCTTCCAGAGTATTTCTGTAATAAAAAGCAGCCTTTTTTGTATGACTTATCAACAGTTCCCCTCTAGACAAGAATTTTGGTACTGACAGACTCTGTTTCTCTTCCACCAGCCGCCACAATAGAAAAGGAAGTAGTGTTTACAGAATGCAGAGAGTGTTGTCTCTCCGCTAATCCATCCTCTGTTACCAAACTGAAAGTAGACGTCTCACAAAGTTGTGACATACTCAGAACTGAAGCATAAATTACAGAGGCAGAGTCACAATGCTAGACTGACAAAGAATTTATGTCACCCTACCACGACATGGCTGGAGGTTTACACAGAGGAAAGTGGATGATTTAGCCTTCAGGTCTTAGGAGGAAAAAAATAACCACAGACTGGAAAATGGGGGCTGTAAACGCTGTTTGGGGTGACTTCACAGCTGCTTGTAATCTACAAGAGAGATGGAGCAGAAGAGAGAGAGAAAGGTCTGGAAAAGGACATGAAGCTTGCACGAACTAAAGGAGAGGAAATAAGCAAATAATGACAATGTAAACAGGACAAGAACTTTGGGTCTACTAGTCCCACTACGTGTTGCATGATTGCCCAAAATATTGTGAAAACGAACGTGGACAAAGAGAGGCAAACAGATCAAGACAGCACTAGACATCTGCTATGGCAAAGGTCTTCTTCCCTATCCACATTTTTCACAATTAGCCACAATGACAGGTTGTGCTGAAGGGAGAGCACCATTAGTTGACTGAAGAGGTATGGCTATTAAATATAGAGACTGTGTTAACGAGGATGAAACCACACTGGTTCAAAGCCATACCGAGCGCCACGACTGTTCTAAGTTTCCAGTAAGTGACGTCTTTAGTTCAGTGTATTAACTGAGGTGTATGTGGAACACAGCTTGGCACATTCAGGTTTGTTTGAATGGTACAAAAGATTTAGTGAAGGCAAAGATGATGTCCAAGACCATGACATTCTGGGTGGTACACCAACACAAATGTTTTCAAGACAGTTTGGATGCAGCCCGTTCATTTCTGACAGCCACTCCCACAGACCGTTCATTTTCAACCTGAGACGCTGTGCATCTCAGATTGGAAATACATGCAAATATTCCAAAAATAAAACTTCCAATGTAAATCTACAAACATCAGGGCTGAAATGAGCACAAACCTTTCAAAATAAAACCAGATAACACTTCCAGATTAAGCGTTTTAGCCATAAATCTATATTAGATTAGTTTGACACTTAAGCATTTGAGTTGCCTCTGTGTAGTGCTATTTTTTATAACCATTAAATGTGCAATAAAGTTTATTTAGAGAACGAATCATCTCCTTACATGGTGTTTTGAAAAGAAATTCCAATTGCACTTCCTGTTTAGGGTTTCACTTTTTAATATATGACTGATTACTGACCATTGTATTTTATTTACACTTGCTGATTTATAAAGACAAGCCATGAACAGTAGACGGTGAAGTAAATTCAGAGGGAAATAAGCTCATTGAATTTATGATTGGACCTTTTAAAAATACATCATCCATCCATCCATCCATTTTCTATACCGCTTATCCTATTGGGGGTTGCAGGGGGGCTCGAGCCTATCTCAGCTGTCATTGGGCGAGAGGCGGGGTACACCGCCAAATCACATGGCCAGCATATAGAGACAGACAACCAGGCACGTTCACACTCACACCTACGGCCAATTTAGAGTCACCAATTAACCTAGTGAGCATGTTTTGGTGATGGGAAGAAGCTGGAGTACCTGCAGAGAACCCACGCATGCACGGGGAGAACATGCAAACTCTGCACTTTTACCAGGAAGTGAACCAGGGACCTTCTTGCTGTGAGGCAACAGCGCTATCCCCTGTGCCGCCCTAACTGTAAATCAGTGACTATATAAATTGAGCTCAATTTGATATTTCATATAGGACAAAGTAAGCATATATACCTGCTTGCATTGCAAAATGCTATTTTCATCCAAAACACTGGTGGCATACATGCAAGAAAAAGGTTACTCACAATATATCCCTAAAACAGTGAGCCCCTTTACTTTTATAACAGCTTAATTTGTATTAAACGCCAATCTATCATTTTACAACAGAGATACATGTTCTCACTTAAGCGGTCTGCAGGACGGCTGTCTGAGATCGACGGTCTGCAGCTAGACCCCTCTCTGATTTTGTCTGACTCACTGTGATTTAATAAACTCAGTACTGTCGTGAAACACCAGTCCAACTCTCTAATAACTGGGCTAACAGGCTGCCCACTTTCTTCATCTGTACAAGGGCCAGCTTATGTCTATGCAGACACTGTGGGGGCTGGACTGTTAAATTACCTAAATAAAAGACACATTTTTGTCTAAAAAAAACTTGTCGAAACCTTACTTTTAGCCTTAAGATGTGAACTCTGTCCCTATTACCTATACAGCAGCCAACCAGAAGGAGGCAATTGAGATATTTAAGCCACATATTTCTAGGGCTGCCAGAAATGCTACAGTGTATTGATTGCTTTTTTACCCCGGTCTTGGTGAATACTAGATTCTGATTGGTTCTGGAAGTTCCATTGGTGTCCATTAACTTCTGATATCTGGACACCAGTGGAACTTTTTAAACTCGGGCCAAAAAAAACAACAACTTTACACTGTTCCAAATTGATGCACAAAAGCTGTCAGATGATAGGAGTAACCATAGCAACTTCAGGTAGAAGTTCTCAGAGGACACAAAATAACAAATTAAATACAACAATGAGCGATTTCAAAATTGTATTTATTTTGTGTTTACGAAAACTTTGAGGACTGGGATTCTGATGAGGAAAAAATGAAGAGAGAGAAGCAGCACAAAGAGTTAACATCGGAAGATTTAAATAAACTCGAATACGAGATAACCTGGCATGCCAGATGGATGTGTGTCACACATGCATCTGCTAAACCACTCATAGACAGCATTTGGGAAAGGCAGAGCCTTTGAAAAAGACTCAGAGTCTGATTGGATGAATGTTCTGTCTGTCACATCTTTACAGACCAATCAGAGCAACAAAACATGTGACGTAGCCGCTACAGAGCTGCGCCCCTACCGAAGGAGTAAAGTCCACATAGAATTGCACAACCCAAACCATGGCGACTGTAGATGTGTCAGTACACGGCTTTTATTGTTTTTTTTGAAAAGAAAACAACTCAATGCTGTTCTTTGTTCTTCTTTAAATGAAGAAATGTCATCAAGTTCTGATAAAACTGATGCTTTAGCAGCATCCACGCTAATCTCTTCTGCCATAATTGTACTGGCCTCTCATTGCTGCTTCTTTACATCACGACTCTGCCACACCCAAAAGTACTGCCCCTCAACACTGATTGGTCCCGTCACTTTCTAACTGGGCCCGGGCGCCAGTGAGAAATATGGAAATGGGTGTATCCATCTGCTTTGCAAGGATAAAGACGAGAAGGATGAAATCAAAACAAAGAAAATAACAACATCAGCAATTAAATTTAAATTTAGACAACCAGAGCTGGTTTGCGAAAACCAAGCTCTCTATCAGATGTCAGTCCATGTGAACTTAGGGGTTTATAGTCTGATCTCAGATGGCTCTCCGTCTCCCTCATCTTGACGCCTTTTCATTGATAAATCCTTTGAGAAAGTGTGTTGAGCAGACTAGTTTTTTTGTTCTGTTGTGATTTCAAACCTATGGCCCATCATGTTTACTGGACTATGTTTACATTCCCTAAGAATATTATGGGATCACTCTGACTGACACATCTTCTTCATTGTCCATCTCGTATGCAACACCAGTGAAAGAATTTTGCTTGAACCTTTTCAAGAAGTTACACAAGTTTCCTTTTCTTATTGTATGTTCTGGCATGTTTTAAAATATTTGTATGAATTATTTACAATACTGAGTTTTAATCTCCTGCCAACTTTCAACACCCTTTATTTACTCAAAAGTATTGATTCAGGTACCGTTTAGCCACCGGTACCATATAAAAAGTATCTAGCACTGGAATCAGAAAAAAAAACAAACGATACCTAACCCTAGTTATTAGTTGAGCCCTCAGATGTTGGTAGGGAAAAGGAATTACTGCTTTAGTAAAACTTTCTATTTTGATCACAATGCATATGAAATGATAAATTAGTGGAGAAAAAGTATTTTCTTTAGCAAGTAACCATGATACAAGCAGGTTAATGCCAGACGAGGTATCCAGTTATCAGGGAATAACAGACTTCAGGAACAAAAGTTGTCCATTAATCCCTGATAACTGGCCACCTCGCTGGGCTTTAACCCCCAGCCAGCATGTCCTTGTGGGCCCCACATGGGTTATATGTGAGCTACAGTCTGGGTCCCATGTGGGTTTGTTCGTTGGTTCCATGGTGGCCCCACCTGTGCCCATGTGAACTGCAAGTGTGGATCAGCCCATATGAGTCCCATATAGGCCCGTTCTAGAAATCTAGAAAGATACATCCTACTTGTAATAAACATGGGCAATCTCTAGACGGGACTTCTGGTGTTCCTGCAGCCAGCCTCAAGTAGACACTTGCCGTTTTGCAATTTTTTGCACTTCCGCATTGGCTAAATTTTTCAGGACCGGAGGTTGCCGCTTTGTGTGAATGGGTAGGTGTTACCTAGACAGAGTAGTTGGATGACAGCAAGCTCAAGTCCATTATTACATAGTGCAGTTTTAACATGAATCATACAAACATGTTTGTAAATGAGGCCTATTCTCCTTAACTCAGCCATGTTTGTACTGCTGATGTTTTCCTCCCTTCCTGAGGTTCATTTGAAGTGATCCAGCTAAGAATAATGACTGCAGGACTGCTCACATTATTCAAAACTGCTCATGGACCAGTACAAAAACATACTGTTCAGCATTACATTTATATACCCTGGAATTTCATCTTGTTGATTTGGTTTGAAGTGGAATGTAATGCATGTGCATAATCACAGGTCAGACCTCTGTATCCACTTATGCATAAACTCAAACTTAGAGGTGAGCCATGAGATTTCCTCATAGCATGGCTGGAATACTTAAATAGCCAGTTGAGAAATGCCACAGTAAATGTTCCAGAGGCACAAGTAAAGAACACTAGCTTTCATTCTGTGTTGCTTACTTTGCAGCTGACGGAGACAAAATTCTCAAACAGCCATTGAAGTCAATGAACAGCCATAAACACAACGGGGGATATTCACAAGATGATGATAACGGGTAAAACAAATGCAATGTTAAACAGTTTAGTTGCTGTTGTTTTTACAGTTTGAGAAGACAAAGCAGTCACTACATGGAATCTGGGCCCATGTCAAAGGTCGGGTACATGTGTATGCAAGGCTTCATGTTTCACCTTCAAGCTAACTCTCTGAGTATTTCCTCTGCAGTTGGCCACTGTACTCAGGTTAAACAAGGAAACAAAAAGGTCTGCACTGCTTGCTTCTTTGATCGTGTTTATTTTTTGGATCCAGCAATTGTGTGTGCGTCTTACTATGATTTTCCACTGTACTGAGGTTGCGTCACCTGAGAAGGAAGCTGTGCCTCTAAATATTGGCTCCCAAGCAAAATCAAAAGCCGTCTATTCATCCTATACCACAACATACCCAACAAATTGCTGCCATGGTTTTCATTTCTATTTAAATCACTTAATGACCACTTTAAGATCATAAGGTAAGGTCCTGCTGTGTGGCACCATGGCTGGCTGTGTTTAACATGCTCAGAGTCCATGTAATTTCTTTATGTGAATGGAAAACCTGAGTCAGATTTTCTTCTTTCAGCTGCAATCCCTGCTTGACTCTGGCCTAGGGCTTTCACAATATACCAGTACTGATGGTAACATCTTTAAAAAAAATTGGTCCTGAAATTGACCTACTGTAATTTTGTAAAACTAAACTCAGCAAACAAAGTAGGGAAGTTTGTGTTTGGTAGATTATTTCTTTGCTGCAACAGTGCTTCTTAGCAATAAATGTTATGCCGTTGGGAATTCTTTTTATTTCCCTTTTAAATAGTGCCACATTTGTAAGGAACATGCCTTTGTGGGATAAGCAGAAGAGCTGAGTATTTGGGTTGCACCCGAGAAAAATCAGCCAAATCTTCTCTGCCAATGCCAAACAGCTTATTCTAGCCCCAGGTGCTGACAATCAGGTGCCTGATTGGTACTTGTTACCTTCACTGAGAAGTCAAAATTCTGCCTGGTTGGATCATCAAAGTGTGGGGAAGATGTGGAGAAAGCAATGCTGATTGCTGCAATGACTGAGTTACATTTTTTGATGGAGGCAGTGTGATGGTGTGGAGTGCCATCTCTATCACTGGAAAAAAAGAGACTTGTCATCATTGGAGGCAATCTCAGTGCAGAGAGATACAGAGATATGATTCTGCAACGAGCTGCAATCCCATATCTCCACAGTCTGGGATCGAACTCTATCCTCCAAGATGACAACGTTCACCCCCACAGAGCAGGTTTTTTTATAGAGACTACCTCCAGAATTTGGGAGTGGAGAGGATGGAATAGCCTGCCAGCAGTCTTGACCTCAACACCATTGAAGACTTGTGGGATCAGCTTGGGTGTGCTGTTCATGCCAGAATGACCAACACAACCACACTGACTGATTTGTGACAAATGCTGGTTGAAGAATGGGATGCCATCCCACAGCAGTGTGTGACCAGGCTGGTGACCAGCATGAGGAGGAGGTGCAAGCTGTTATGGCTGTGTGTGGTTCTTCCACACCTGAGACTCCTGTTTGTTAAATGAATAAATTGTCAAACTGCCAATATGCAGCATCTTATTTCTTCAGACTTCAATCATCCAATCCACCAAGCACGAGTCAGCTGCAGAATAAGCTGTTTGGCACTGGCAGAAAAGATCTGGCAGTTTTTTCATGGGTACAACCTACATACTCAGCTCTGCTGCTCATCCCACAAATGCATGATCCTTACAAATGTGGCACAATTTTAAAGTAAATAAGCAGGCTTTCCAACAGTAAAAGACTTATTACCAAGAAGCATTATTACAACAAAGAAATAATCTACCAAACACAAATTTCTTTAACTTTTGTGTTAAGTTTAGATGAGTGCAAAACTACAGTATGAGCTGCAAGATGAGGCATTACAAACAGCCAGCTGCTATATGAAAGTAAAAGAAGAGTTATCCCTGACTTTCTTGTTTCTTGATAAAATATTAAAGCTTAAAGAGAAGATGAGGAGATGGTCAGTGAGACGGAGAGTTGGCCCTGGTCTGTATTTGCTCATAACATTGGAATGTGGATTTGTGAGGCCTACACTGTGAGCAGAAAGATCCCCATTCTGCTTTTGGTGACAATAAGCTTGGAGCTTATTAGAAAAAAAACGGATGCTCAGTGAAGTTGCTCTAAGATCTGGCCAGAAAGCATGTCATAACAATTAGTAGTTATTGTAACTCCAGTTTCACTCACAAAAAGGTTATCAGAAAAAAAATCTAAAAATAGAGTAGTAGGATACCTTTCTGAGTTTAAATAAACAGAACTGTGTGTAGCAAAGGCAGGACAGGATTTTTGTTTTTTCAGTACCTCAACTAAACTAACTAAAACAACTATATTCTGTGTGTCTTAAGAAGCTTGTTGGTTCTGGAATGTATACTTCAGTAAAGTCAAAACTACAGTGCTTATGGAAATATTCAGCCCTTGGATGTTTTACCCTTTTAATGATTTTACAAATCAATCATAGTTGATGTCATTTGGCTTTTTTGACAAAAAAATGCAAAAACCTCTTTAATGTCAAAGTGAAAGCAGATTTCTACAACATAAGGTCAATTGAAAAATATGCAATGTAAAATAAAATGTTCAGCCCCTTTTAGTCAGTATTGAGCAGATTCATCTTTGGCTGCAATCACAGCTCTGAGTCTGTCACATTGTTGTCTTTAAACCATTTCTGTGTAGCTTTCACCGTGTACTTCAGGTCATTGTCCTGCTGGAAGACAAATCTTCTCCAAAGCTGTAGTTCTCTGTCAGACTGAATAAGATTGCCCTCCAGGATTTTCTTACATACTGCCCTATTCATTTGATCCTCTACCTTTACAAGCCTTCCAGGGCTGGCTGCAAAAAAGCATCCCCACAGCATGATGGTGCCACCACCGTGCTTCACAGTAAGGATGGTGTGTTTGTGCTGATGTGCAGTGTTTGGTGTCTGTTAAACATAGCATCTTGTCTAATGGCCAAAAAGCTCCATTTTGGTCCCATCAGAACAAAGAACTTTCTCCCACTTGATCATGGAGTCTCCCACATGCGTTTAGGTGAACTTTTCCTCCACACGCTGCTCTCCCAGAAAGCTTGGGGTGGTTAAGAACCTGGCAACAGTTGTTGTATGCAGAGTCTCTCCCATCTCAGTTGCTAAATCTTGTTACTCCTTCAGAGTAGTCATAGGTATCTTGGTGGCCTCTCTCACTAGTCTCCTTCTTGGAGACTAGTCATTCATTCACAGTCATTCAGTTTGTGAGGACAGCCTAAACTAGGCAGATTTGCACATGTGCAATATTCCTTCCATTTCTTGATGATGGATTTAACTAAACTCTGGGGGATGTTTAGTGACTTGAAAGTTTGGTATCCATCTGCTGATGTATACTTTTCAATGACGTGTTCTCAGAGTTGCTTGGAGTGTCCTTTTGTCTTCATGGTGTAATGGTGGCCAGGAATACTGAATACAGACACAGGTGTCTTTTTACTACAACTGGCTAGACACAGGTGTCTTTTTGCTACAACTGGCTAACCTGACACACCAGATGGATTTGTTTCACACATTCATCTTGAAAACCTTCCATAGACGGCATTTGGGAAAGGGCAAAGCCTTTGAAAAAAAAAAAAAAAACTCGGAGGGTGACTGGATGAACATTCTATCTGTCACAACTTTACAGGCCAATCAGAGCAACAAAACACGTGACACAACCGCTACCGAGGAAAACTGCATAACGCGAACAATGGCGACATTTGTCGTTTTTGAAAAGAAAACAACTCACTGCTGTTCTTTGTTCTCTTTTAACGAAGAAATGTCTTCAAATTCTGATAAAAAATGCTGCTTTAGCAGCATCCACGCCATCTTCTGCTATAATTGCACCGGCCTCTTGTTGCTGCTTGCATATGTCACAACTCTGCCGTGTCCGAAAGTACTGCCCCTCGTCGCTGATTGGTCCTGTCACATTCTAACCGGGCCCAAACGGTTCAGATGGGAGCTTTCCAAGATGGATTCGCCAGTGAGAAACACGGAGACGGGGATATCCATCTGCTTTGCAAGGTTAACAATTGTTTGGACCGCTATTGAATTAGATCAGTAACTATGAAGGAGGGTAAATATTTATGCAATCACCTCTGAAAATATATTTTTAACTGTCATTACTTTGCAGAAGTCTATTTTCACTTTGACATTAAAGAGGAGTTGTTTTTTTGTCAAAAAAGTCAAACCATATTGACCATTACTGATTTGTAAAATCAATAACAGGGTAAACAATCTAAGGAGGTGAATACTCAACAGGTTTGGGGTGCAAAATGTTAAGGACATGGGTAAAAAAAAATGCTTTAGAGTTGCAATATGAGAAATAAATAGAAAGTTCTTAGGAATAATATTTCAGGACGTCTCATTCTGAGTTTCTTTTGTGATGTTTTTGTCATGGATATTTAAAACCAGTGGAAAACATTATGTAATATATTATGTAGTTTATTGCAATCTGACAGAAAGATTTTATGGTTTAAGATTCATAGGGATTTTATGTGTACGTGGGCCTGATTCTCTGGGGCGTGATTCAAAAGACATCTGCCGCAAAATCTTTATACCTGCATGTATGAGGCCATCACAGAGAGCTTGTTGAAAAATTACCTCCCAAGTCCAGCACAGTGGTTAAACATAGTGGAGGAAACTTATTCCTTGGAAAGACTGACTCATTATCTAAGACCGGCCACACTAGACTAGACAGATTTCAGCTTTAAATGATTTCACAAATGTTGGAGACCACAGACATAAGGACTGTTTCAAACAGTTTTTATCCTGCAATATTCTAAGCGCTCACAATAGGTGAAGCTACGAGACTGTGAGACCACACACCTTCCGTTTGTAGTAATGATCACACAGTGGAGACTCCCCACACACGAGATCTCACAGAAACTTGTGTGGTCACATAAGACTTCAGAGGGAAAGCAAACTTGGAGTACATCAGAATCCTGAGCTGACTGGCTGTCATGGCCTGACTTACAGTGGCAACAAAAAATAAAGAAAAATGTATGGGTGAAATTGTTGTTTAGGTAAAGGACGCTTAACTACTTGGTTGCCAGTGATTGAATATTATAAACAGCTCGAGATCACAAAAAAAACGATTGGTTTGCTTAATGGTGCATGTTTACCTCTACATGGTTGGGCAGTGTGCTGACAAATTTGAATCCCGGTATCCTCTTGTCACTGCAGACAACCCCTACGTCTTCACTGTGTTTGCAATCACTAACACCAATCCCATTGGAGGGACACAGTGCCAGGGTCTTTTCTTTGCCGGTGCAGTGGAGATTATCAAACCAGATGGGTCCTAAAAAGAGAAAAAGGGAAACACAATAATGCTTCCATTGGCTGGAAGTTTCCCTGGGTATTGGAAGCAATCAAAGTATTTATCATAGTGAATGTGTTCAAACCCTGAGGTAGAAAATACTGCTTGTGTTGCTACCTTCTCCCTTTCCATATTTTGAGGATGGTGACCAAGAGACAGCTTCCACGTAGCCCAGCTCTCTGCACACCACTTGTGCTGCATGAATATTGAAGTCATCATCACAAACAGTGCCCCATTCGTTGTTGTAGAAAACTTCCACACGGCCCTCGTTGTGTTTCCTCTTATCCCCCGCCAATCTGAGCTGGATCCTGGGTGTGTCTGGTGACAGCTGTGGGTTGGTATAATGATCCTGTTCTTGGTCGGGGTAGCCTGTCAGGTAGCCATGGTGGTCATACTGGGCAGCAGCCAGGTCTAATAAAACTAACAGAGTGAGAGTGCAGCAGGGCAGGAACTGTGCAGGCATCATGTTGGCTGAATCTGGTGGAAAGATGAAAAAGAGGAACAGTTGAGGAAATTCAGTGGATACTGTTGCAGAAATTTCATTCATAAGGGGGGATAGAGGGTAAAGCTTGCCAGGGCCCAGCCAAATGAGGGGTCCATGGATAATCATGGTACATTGTAAAGTTCATCTGTGATAACCACACTTTACACTTCAACTGAATAATAACCACTTCTATCAAAGGGACAAACAATTGATTGTGTTTATTCATGGTGTCATTCAAATTAGCATTTTCAGAAGGTAAACCCATTTTCTTAAGACAGAATTACCTTTTTAATTTGTAATGTTAACAGTGTAGATGGGCACACTTAACTAAACCATTTGAGAAGTAATGTTTGATTTCATAGCTAAGCCATGATGTGCACAAACATCAGGATACCAGAGAACCTGATTGTCAGCACCTGGGGGTACCAGAAGCTCAAAACAAGAGTCAACAGCAGAATAAGCTTCTTGGCATTTGTGGAGAAGATTTGGCTCATTTTTCACGGGCGCAACCCACATACTCAGCTCTGCTGCTCATCCCACAAAGGCATGTTCCTCCCTTAAATCTTTCACCTATGAGCCGACTGCTGTAGGCAGAATCTGGACTAATTGCTGAACATAACCTTACTCCACATGTTCAGGTTACAGAGCACATGCCGACACCAGTGCAAACACGTCTGACGGTGATGGGCAGTCATAGCAGACCTCCTGGCACTGGTCATATTGTCCTGCAAACCTTGACTATAAATCTGTAGAAGACAGCCTATGGTTCCTGTGCTGACAGGGTGAGGAAGCGGTCTTCTTGGGGTGTTCTGTCTCCGACATTCCCCATATGTATGGAACTTGGTCTAAAGATTTGAGATGGTGCTAGGGCTCACTCCGAACGATGCTGAAACTTGGTTTGGTGGAATGCCACCTTGAAGTTGCTCTATCACATGGGTCTTATCCAGGTCAGTCAGATGAGGCTGGCCAATTCTTGGAGCAGACACCTACTGACCATTGCAGAGCCCATGTCACAATGGGGAGCAACAGCAAAATCAGCTGTCTGGTATTGGCAGAGAAGATCTGGCAAAGTTTTCATTAGCGCAACCCATACTCAGCTCTGCTGCCCATCCCACATGTTCCATACAAATATGGCACCATTTAAAAGGAAAATGAACAGACTTTCCAACAGTTTTAGATTTTCCAGAAAGCATTGTTACAGCAAAGAAACACAAATGTCCTTACTTTTTGTGAGAAAAATGGGAAAGTGGATAGCTCGACAGCCCAAGAATCCCTGATAATCTTGGCATGTTTATATTTTGCGTGTTTCGGCTCATTCTTCCCCTTGGACATCCTGTTTTTTGGGCCCCTCTCTACACCCTCGAAAACATTATTTCGGTTTTAGTTACAGTGCTCTAAATCAGTGGTTCTTAACTTGTCCAATTTCAGGACCCACCAATATCTCCTTAACAACAAATCGCAACCCAAATTTCTTACATTTTGCAATCATAACCAGGTTTCTTGATTAAAAATGTGGCTGTTCTTTCAAAATCTTTCAAAAAAACAGCACATCATAGATTTTTTCAAACTTTTGGGTTTTTTTCAGGCACACATCTACGACCCACTAAAAATGGCCTCAAGACCCACTTTTGGGTCCCAGCCCACCAGTTGAGAACCACTGCTCTAAATGGACTGACTATAATCTGATCAGCACATTATAACAGGTAAATAACCAGCTTGTGAACATGAATCCCACTGGGAATTTTTTTGGTTTACGACACTATGTATGATGAATCAGACAAGACGACAACATACTTCAGCTCCAGAGTTAGCCCTCTTTGCTACAGTTAATTCTCATACAGACAGATATGGGCTGCAATAGCATACTGTGGGCCAATCACAACCAAGCATATTCAATAACCAATAGGAATGCTTATTGAGAGTACCCCGCTCTGAATCTGAAAGGTAACAGATTTTGTCCTGACATTCTTGTTAGCATGTTACAAACATCTGGCTTCTCCTCAGAGGAAATACTGTCAGCTGAAAGCATGAAGTATTGAGGAAAGTCTAAGGGGGGGCATTTGGGCTGCCTCTTGAAATCTGAGCTAAAGTTTTCTTTCAGTTATGTTGGGAAAGGCTAAAAAAGCTGCACTCAAGCTTTAACACCAGAGAGTGATGGGATGCTTTTAACTCCCACAGGAAAAATTGCTATAGCTCAGACACTGTATACTGAACCGTTAGGGAGAAACTGCAGCTTAATCAAACTGTTAGTGAGTGGAAAGATACCGTCTGACTAAAGTTTATAACAAAAACATGCACATAAAACCGCTGACTTCTGAGGTTCGGGTTTCTGAGAATCTTTTCATGTTAAAATCATGATACTATGCCTTTGTGTTGAACATCTGGCAGGAAAGTATCCTTCAACTGCTTCTTCACTGTAACGTGGCAGTGATTACACAAGCTAGAAACAACACACATTAAAGAACGAACAGATGGAACGAAGCCTTCAGCCTCTGGGTCTGCTTACAATGTGTCAGTCCAGACACAATTGTTGTCATATAAAAAAACATTTCAAGCATACACATAAAAACACAACTTTAACAAATGCAAAGCACACTGAATACACACACACACACACACACACACACACACACCCACACACATATACACACACACAGCTTAAGTCTGAATTATACTCATTTAAAAATCAAACAACAGATGAAACTTTCATAATTTCTCAGCAACATCTTATCAAAGAGACATATCCAAATCATTTCCTCTCATAAATGGGCCTACTTATATTTCTGTTTAACGTGATACATACATCTCCCTCCTCCTCTTTATGTAAGCTAAGGAAGGTCAAATGGGCTTTTACTTATTACATGTCCCTTAGATGATTCGTTTAGGCTTTAAATGTGTCTATGTCGGTCCACACTACATACTAGGGATGTTCCTAGGCTTCTATTTCCCCATTTGGCTAAACACCAATTTAAATTCCATTAAACTGATTAGTCTAAAGAGAAGAAAACACTTACAAAACAGTTAAATTCATCACAGGGTGACTGTGTTAGCAGTTGTGATGTGAGCCTACTCTGTTCAGCGTGGCTAACATTAGCAGCTAGCTCCGCCAGCCTTTGTTCCTCTTTGCAGATTAATATCGTCCTTTAATATGCAGTTTCTTTTCACTTCAGTTGAGTAGTTACTTGTGAGTTTAACCTTCAGCAGCCTACATACCACTTTATTTGCATTTATTACTTAAAAACCTGGCATAGCAGGTTGTTCCTACTACATGCTAACTGCTATGCTTCTCCAGTGAAGTGCCGGGGGAAAGGTCAGATAGCAAGCTACAGCGGCTTCTAGTGGTGGGAGGCTACATTACAGTTTAAAAGAACATTATGGATTGGGATTTCTAGCCTGTGTTTATAAAAAAAATACAGGTAATTAGTTTAACCAACTCATAAATCTTGTGCTTAATAATTTGCATAACAAATTTAACTGTTTAACTGTGTGCATCCCTGCTACGTACAGTTATACTATACTTTTAAAACATTAAATAGTTTACAATATGACAACAGCTGCAGTAACTCTTTAAAATCAGTGGTAAAGTGGATCTCTTCTGCCAAGAAGAAAGCAGTCAATCTCATAGCAAGGCAATGCATACTAATGCTTTCTGTAGGAGCACCTATTCACAGGGCACAACTCTGTCTCATTGGATAACTTCACTGATGCTACAAATGTGTTGCACATCAATAACCAACAATCCTCCAGAAACATCACTGTAGGATGACTGTACAACAGGCAAAATCTAAACACAACTAAAGCATTTCAAAACACTCTGCCCAAGGGCATGCTGGGGAACTCCACACACATAATGAAGTTTTTTGTGTTTATTTTTGTTTAGATGTTGCCTGTTGTACTGCGATCCCTGCTGGGGTTTTTGGTCATATTTCCAGTACAGTGATGTTGTTTGTTGACGTTAGCCACATTTGCATGATGAGTGATGTTATCCGGTGAGTTAGAACTCCTGTCTGTGATTATAGGTGCTCCTAAAGTATGCATTAATATGCATAATATGCTGCTTTGAGGCTGGCTCTCTGCTTTGTTGATGCCAGAGGAAACCCATTTTGTCACAGATTTTAAAGAGTTACTGCAGCTCTGTCATACTGTTAAATATTCAGCAGTTTAAAAGTGTGGTTTAACTAGATGTAGTGTGGACCAACACTCTTTTAAGGTGTTAAATGTAACTCTATGAGTGTAATCAACACTATTTATCATTATAGTGGTGTGACTTTAGCTGAACTACCTAGATCTATTCTCATGTATTTGCACATTAGGAAAGATTATAGTTTACTGAACTAAAAAGTAAACTTTAAATTCAATTCTCCTGAGAAGATTTACAAACCAGTACTTTTTTTTAACACTGCTTTTGCTTAAGCAAGTTTGAGCCCGATTAACTGTCCTTTTACTTGTGTACAATAGTCTTCAATAGTTTTTCCATCTCTGCCTGTAACAAAGGCTACAACTTACCATTGTTTCACTGGTCATCAAACTGGTTTAAGTTTTGGATCAATGTGCACTGAAATTTTCAGTTACACAAGTAGTGAGAGAAGCACAGATCCCAAGTTATTCATCTAGGCACAATTGCTTTAAACGATGTGGCCACTATCTTGGGCGCCTAATAGGTAATGTTACATATTCATGTTTAAACGATGTAACAGCGCTGAGCAAAGGCAGTCATTTCTTGCATACGTTTTCTAAACAACAAAGCAGACTAGCTTACTTCAGAACCTACCAGTCCAATAGCAGGGAAAAGTTTAACGCACCGACTCAGTATCAAACAAAATAAACACTGAAATTACATTAATAAAGATGGCTGAGACACCGTTTGTGATAACTAAAGCTATGTTTGAATAACTTGTGAGTTCTGAGTCTCGTATATTGTCAGGCACCAGATGGACTTACTTGTCTTCCACAGCTGAGGACAGTCTCCCTCCTGGGGCTGGGTGTCTCCTGCAGACTGCAGCAACAGGCAGAAAGAAAGCGGCTCAGTGAGAAAGAAGAAACCAGAGTTGCCTTTCACCTCCTCCTCTCTAAACTTTCACTCCTTCAACAGCAAATACCAGGCTGTGGACCAATGCTGAGGCTGCGGTAGCCTCACCCACGAGGGCCCACCTCCACGATGACCTCACCGATGATGGCCCGGGACGTGGAAATAGTTGCAGATCTGGAATAAAAGCAAAGCTTCAATTCTGTTGTTGATCGACTGAGCTGCCTTCGAAGACTTCGGAAAAGAGATGAGATACAAAGAAAAATCATTCAGCCCTCCGAGGAATTTTCCAGTCTTCGTTTTTGTACTCCAGAACTTTAGGTGGTTTTCATTATCCCGTAGTTATGTCATCAGAAACCTGCAGCCTTGTCATAAATCCACGATGTCATACTGATGAGACTTCATCAGGCATGAAGTTCATAGGCTACATGTAGGCTCACTTATCTGTTTGAATGTTTCATGGCTGTAAAAATATCTTTGTGACAGCCGAGCCATTAAATGTGGACATCATTAACTTATCACTGGTTTTAACCAAGACCTGAAAGACACCTCAGATGGACTCATCTTCTGGCATGATATGAACCACTTCGCCCCCTACTGGCGCTGACCACATTTCACACGCTAATGATAATAATAATAATAATAATAATAATAACAACAACAACAACATTTTAAAAAACATTATTATTATTATTATTATTATTATTATTATTATTATTATTTTAACTACTACTAGGGATGCATGATATTGGATTTTTGCCAATACCCGATATACCGATATTACAGATTCGTTTTAGCCAACACCAATATCAATATTGATATTTGAATATGTTTTACATAACTAAAATTCTGTCCTTTGAACACAGTTTAGGTCTGTGGATGAAAAAAGGAAATAACCTTTTTTTCTTAAAACACACTTTAAAGTTTAAAGAATGAGAATGAATAAAGAAAAAGATCTCAACTTACATAGGTCTGTTGGGTCAGCTTAAAACTCCACTAATTTATTAGTATATATGGCCAAATTTTATAGTTAATATATGCTGATATGCACGGCCAAAATATTGGATGTAAATATCGGCAAAAATTTTGATACCTGCCGATAATATTGTGCATCCCTAACTATTACTATTTTTTTTCTTATAATCATGATTAACTTTATTTATACAGCAATTTTTTTAACAAAGTTACAAGGTGCTTATAAACAGTATAGAGTACAGAGAGAATAAAGATATATATTAATACATATATACATACACATACAGTGGCAAAGCAAATCTGACTCATGGCTAATAAGGGGCATAGAGAGACTTTTAGATAGTTTACCAAGAAAATAAAATACATTTGATTATTTATTTGACATGGTTTTTTATATATATAAAAAAGTTTGATAATGAATATAAATTCTTTCTTGGAAAACATCATTTTAAACACACTGTGTAATAACATGAGATGAGCTTAGCGAAAAATGTGGAAACTAATTGCCTCTAAAATAACAGCTAAACTAAACTTGAATTTTACGAGTTCAAATAACTTGTTTTTTTTAGTGTGCAATACTAGTATTAAATTAATCATTCCAGTGTAAAAAATTTACATGATTATCTCAGTGTTCAAAACTGAGCTTAAAATACTCATTTGAGTGTGCAGGGCTAAATCAACTACTTTTGTGTGAAATGACTGATAGTGACCCACTGAACCAGTAGAGCTGATGTTTCTCTAAGGTCAGCATACCATACAGTGCCACTGACATTAACATTGGTCCCCCATAGGTGGGACCTTTTAAACTGAGACAGCAAAAAGGTTTAATGCCCAAAGGCATTCTGGGAAAACTGCAGATTTTTCATAATTTAATGACAAAAACACACATATTGTTTGAGTACTTCAAACTTAAAACTAGGTTCTATCAACTCAAAAGCAGAGCTGAAAAAGCTGAGGTTTTCAATTAAACACAACTCAATATTTTCACCACCTTTTTCTAAATACTGAATTTGTTTAAAACAAGTACACTTCAGTAAAATTGATGTTAGTGTTTACAGTGCATTGGCCCATTTTAGCTTACTCAGTCAGGTAAATTGTGATTAAGTTTTCGGTGGGGGGGGGGGTTGTAGTACAGGAGTTTTTGTCATATCAGGAGGACAGACAGTAACGGGGACGAGAGACACTGAGACAACACAAAGACAGCAAAAGGAAGGAAGATGAAAATAGAACCAGAGCAGAAATAACAGCGTGAGGGATGATATCAACTAGGATCATGAGGGTGGGGAATAAAGACAGGACAGACACTAAATGTTTGATTTTTATTAAAAGCTTGGAGGATTTAAAAATGACTACAAAGGTGCTATAGCTGCAAAGATGTTGTCTTTAGCTGTTATATATAAATAAATATACTCTTTAAATCTACACAAGTAAAAGTAAGTGTTTTATTTAAAGTGTACTTTAAGTACTGACTGAGGCTGAATGATTTGTGATAATAATCTACTTGCAATTTTTGTCCCTCAATATTTCTTTTGCAATTTGACATACAATTATTTTCTAAGTTCCTTGTCTAATGTCTTTTTCAGTAAACACAAGCAATAACTCATTGCATGTTCTAACCGTTACAGTTTTGTATATTATGCATAAACTGTTATTTCCTCTGGGCTAGGGCTTTATGTCAGGATGTTAAGTCATGATGCATGAATCAGTATGAATGACAAATTTTTATTTTTCTACTTTGATCAAATTTACTGATTTGTTTCACTTAAAGCCTTGTAGCAAACATCATCAAAACTAGCTGAACAATTTTTAAAAAACACATGTAGCTGCATTTATTTTGACACATGTTGCAGATGCAGCGTGAACTGTTGTATTTAAAGGAGTGGTCATTTTTATGTAATTCTTATTTTAAGGAAGAAAAACATTCATAAGAATAAGGAAAGTAAGCCTTTTGCAAACCAGAAATAAAGGTACTTTAATGCTTACCTGATGTGTAGAGCTAACATCTCTGCTATAAAATTATTGTATGAAACTTTTTTTGGGTCACATTTAAGGTTAAAGAAATATTGCAACTTCTGTGATGAAATTTCCATTAATTTCCCAGCCTTAGTAGCTACTGAGGATGTGTACAGTTAGATGTAAATGTTCCTTATTGGTAGTAACGATATGAGAACATGGATCTCCAACTGGGTTTTTCAGATAAAGCCACACTTTTATAATAGAGTGAAATATAACAGTTGTTTTAGGAAGTGAAGAGGAATAATTCTCTCGCTATGGGCTACTGTCAACTGAGGTGGAAAATTAAAACAGAATTGTCCTCAAGTGGACATACAGTTACTCTGGTTAAAACTTACTTAATTACTGAATTCAAAATGTACTCATAAAATACAAGTACCCCAAAAAACTATGCAACCATGGTAATTTGGGTAAATTTCATCTGTTACTGTCCACCTGTGGTTATAACAGATTGTTGAATCGATACAAAGCACTTGGTTAGAGGGATACTGAAACACCTAGCTAACTCATCTCTTCTTTTTTATGGATATCCTGGTATCTAATAATTATCTTTTGAAAAGACATATTAAAACCAAAAAGGATTTCACCTCGCCTTAACCAGTTTGTTAAAATCCTTTGCTGCTGTGAAATAAACTTTTAAAACGAACAACCACTGGGGGGCGCTGATGGCCTAATAATTATACAGTAGATCATCCTATATGCCAATTTAATGGGCGCGTGGCCTGGACTCGGGTCGAGCCCTCCTACATATTTTTTTTCTCCATTCTCACTCTCTGGTTCCCAAATCTAGCCACTAAAGCTAATACGACATACAAAGCTCAAATACTACTATTAGTGCTACTACATAATTATAATAATAATAATTATTATTATTACAACAACAACAGACGTTCGTTGGATTACAGGGTAGCAGTGAAAACATGGCTTGGAGTTTGGCTGGTCCGATTATTCTATCAGTGATAAAGTGGATTGGATTTGACTGAAAGCGCTTTAACAAATAGCTCAGGGTGGACAGACAGGTGTGACCAGGTCACCCAGTCAAAGTGAGGTCGTCCAAATAAGCGATTATAAAAAATAGTGCACCTGCAAACAAAGGGCCACTCCCATCCCAATGTGATTTTGTAACTTGTCAGAGCACACGCATGAACATTAATGTAGTATTGTAACCCTTGCACCCATAATGCAGAAGAATCTTTAGGCGTGAGCGCTAAAAGGTTATTCCTCAAATCTGACGAAGTTATTCGGTTTAATGACCGAGACTGAAGGGAAAAAAAGTCTCACATCCTAAAACCGGAGGGTAAGGCGTCAAATAAAAAACAGAGGTGGGTATTTCTGCATTTGCAATCATTAATAAGGTCGATTTCACAAGTTGGAGAGCTTCCAGAAATGAGGTGCTATGCAAACTTCATTTCCCACAATGCATTGCGCTGCCAATGAGGAAATGGTTTATGTTATATAGAGATAGGTTTCTGAAATGAAGTATTTAACTCGTGTACGCAGTTATATTTCACACTGCTCTCTTGATAGAAGTGATGTTGGTGTAAATGAGGAACAGCTTTATTCTGGTTGAATTTCTACAGTCCACACGCGGGGTGAGTAGACTTTGAGAAACACAATGACCTACGCAGCCAAGAGAGGAGCACCAGCCTTAACGCAAACCTGGACATGTAACATTATAGACGGAAAGGTGGCTTTAAACGAGGAAGTTCATTTATCTACAATTTACCATGTTGGTAAAAGTTTATCCAGTTTAGTGTTGAAAGCTGTAACTTTTTCTAAAATCACACATTTTATTTCCTAAACGAAAATCATAAATACTCCGCGTTATGAGCTGTGTGAAGAAGGTTCAGATACACCAATAGAATTTTAGTATTCCAGAGGGCTAAAGAGAAAACTGCGCATGCGCGGGTAGGGTGAAGTCGGGTAAAACAGGCCAGTCTTGTTAAAAAAAAAAAAAAGAGTTATTTTCAAACTTTCAAAACATGCACGTTTGAGCCATATCACAATGATTAGTTAAAATGTGAGTATAGAGATTCCATATGAAATCTTTTAAAAATATGCGTTAATAAATATGGTAATGAAAATGCATCTAGAACTCACTGAACATGTTGATCCTGATTCTGTGCATTGGTGTCTTTGTCTATATAACACGAATAATTACTTATAAAGTAGGAAACATTTGTCAAAGATTTTCTTGAACTTTGCCATTAATGGACTTTTTACAACATTTCAAATCTTTTAAAATAGCAAACAACCTTCTTATAGTACTGAGTTGTATCACCCCATCACTCTGTGCTTTCTCCTTGTGTTTTTATTTTCCTTCCTTTCCTTGTCTCATTGTTTTCTCACTCTTGTCCTTGTCTCTGCCTGTCCTCCTGCCATGCTGTGTTCAGCACATTAGAAAAAGTCCTATAAAGTAGTTTTTCACCCTAAACTTCAGTCAGAATTTTGTGTATGAGTGTATATTCATGATATATATTCATGAACCATTGCCATAATTCCTATAGTCTTAGTAATAGGTCCGTTTCCTTTAGTTGTCGTTGCAAGCTGTTTCTAGGTCTGGGGGGACCGATATACCAGCTGCAACACAAACGCTTTGTTAGCAGACGTAATTTTTGCTTTCCCTCATCAAATACACAATCCAACAACTCCAAAACGCTCTCGTGGACAAGCTGTGACCTGCACATTCACCACGCTATGAAATAATCATGGAACATTACGAGACGGAGATGTTTTAAAGTTAAATGCAAAGCCAGAACTACACTCCAGGCATGGCTGCTGCACTGTGTCACTCCGCCCAGTGGTTCACTCAAGAAATAGTTCAGAGTATTTGCTTCATGTGTCGTAATGTTACATAATTATACGTTATTATTTCATAGCGTGGTGAATGTGCAGGTCACAACTTGTCCACGAGAGCGTTTTGGAGTTGTTGGATTGTGTATTTGATGAGGGAAAGCAAAAATACCGTCTGCTAACATAGCGTTAGCTGTGCAGCTGGTATAATGGTCCCCCCAGATCTAGAAACAGCTTGCACCGACAACTAAAGGAAACAAACCTATTACTAAGACTATAGGAATTATGGCAATGGGAGAATTTGCCAAAATGTTGAAGTACCCCTTTAAATAGGCCAGTGTCTAAGATGACTTTTCTTACAAAATAGCAGTTATTGTCATACCTTAACCTTTGAAAGAGCACTTCATGAACATTTTGATTTGTTGTATAAAAATATTTCTCTGTCCCCCTTATTTATCCACTTCACTTTGCCTTACTTTACACTTTCCCTTATTCCCGTCATTTAACACACTGCCCTGTCCAATTCTTGTACCGCTGACCAATAAAAACTGTTGTTAAGTGTTAAAAGGGGTCAGAGCAATGATTCAAGAACAGTCATTGTGACTGGCAGTACATTTTTAAAGATTCACAATGCTCCAACCTTATCTGCTCCATTTGTCTGATGCTGACATGCTGTAGATGAGGAACACCTTACAGGCTTCAATATGTGAAGCTGTTAATTTTGACAGCTGTATCAAATATAACAAGTTTGGCTATAAAAAAATGAGAACAATGCTGTAATACAGTTTTATGTAACAAACAATTTCCAGTGATTTTCTCCTTCGCTACACCCCCTTCTGCATCAACACACTGCTGCATTCATAGGGCCCTATGAAATCCGTTTTATTTTTTCCAAATTCTGTTTTTCTTGCTTAATTTTTATGGACTTCCGTTTTTTAGCCTTACCTATAATTTTACCATAAAAAGTGTGTGTTTTGCTTTTCAACGAATTATAGAAATAAAAATTCACCTTGCATTTTCATTGCAGCCATGCAGGACCCTCATGTTTTCCCTAAGAAATGTCTGTAAATTTGAGTACATCACAGACTTATCCTGTATATATATGTGTGTGTGTGTGTAAATATATATATATTACAAAAACAACACAGAAATGTCAACCAGTAGTGTGAAAAATTCCCCCAGCCACCCACTTAAGTTCCCCAGAGCAGGTGGTGTTAAAAAAGAAAATTCCCAGCCACCCTCCATCCTCCTACTGTCCTCTAGGATGCAAATTATAAACAAGTGTGTTCGATACACCCTGCAAAACCTGGGATCCCTGCATTCTGGCTGAGAGACCGAAGAGCTACAGCTTCAGCTTCAGCCCTCCTAACAGCTTGTGCTCTCTCATATATTTGAATTTGAATGGCAGAACAAAACAAAACGACATTTTAGCCTTATTTAGTCTCCTTGATGAAAATAAACGTACTTTTGGTCTGAGTTTTTGGCATCTATTTCCTAGCTGGTTTAGCCAGCTTTAGCAAGTTTTAGTCTTGTCATCTTTATGGAAAAAAGGTAGTTGCCAAAGATTTTAAGCCAAAGTTTTAGTCGACAAAGTGAACACTGATGTGATTTGAGCTGAGGTCTTTAATGTCTGTTAATAGAAGTTAAAAAAAAGTTTCACTTTTGATCAGCTTTTTCCCCATGACAGTTTAGTCAAATAGCATTTACTTCATAACTACCATCTTTATCATATTTCAGTTTTTAACAAAATATTGCATTTCTCTGCCTGTATTTGTTTATTTGAGGGGGTAGTTATATTTCTTGATGCCAAAATCCATCATATTGGTCCCCACTGAATCATGCGCCCCATTCTCACTTTCCTATTATAGGCAGCAGATGCAACTGGCTGGCCCTTCCCCTGCCAGATGTTCATCTATGTCTAACGACTTCCTCCTCAGAAACATCAATACAGCTGAATGTGGAAGTGAGAATACGGCTGAGCTTGAGAAACACGAAGTGAGAGCAAATAACAATGTGAGTATCAGTCAGAGCTAACCACAGACTAATAAATAAATAAACAAACAGGATTTGGTGTTAAGGTTGGGATTGGAAGTTTTGTCAGTCCTACAGCAGCACTAATGTGAATATCTGATTATACTTAAAATGTCAGTGCTGAGAAATGATAGTTTAATGTTAATATAATTCTATTCAAATAGGTTAATTCTTAAACTTTTGATATTTATGTTTTTCAAATGTAACTTTGGGTAAGTGGATGTTAGTCATAGCAGTTGAGGTGCTTTGATGGGGTGTGTATCAAGGCTGTAGCTGTCTTGATTTGGTGAAAAATCTAAACGTTTTAAAAGTTTGATGTCAGAAAACTAAAGCAGAAACAGCATTTCAATGATATTAGTCCAGAGGCTGGTTAGAATAGACTTTAAAAATATTAATATCATAGCTAAAGGTGATCCAAATACCTTGAAAGATTACATCTGCTATTTTGAATTTTGCCCAGTTTTAAAGTAGAAAAGGCCACACATAGGGGGATAAAGGTAGAGCTTTCTGGAGACCCATAGAGGTCAGCAAAATCATGTAAAGTTAAGCTGTGATAAGCATATTTTATTTTATTTCCTAAAAATAGCCACTCCTATCAAAGCAACACATATTTTCGTATTTTTGTAATGCTGTAGAATATAAACTTCTAAAAAACCTAACCAGAACAGAAATAAAATGGGCTGAAAAATGGCCAAAAAAAAAGGCAGAAAAGAGATTAGGAGGTATGGAATTTAAATAGTTGGAGAAATCAGTTTAAAAAATTGCAAAAAAATTAGAAAGTGGCAAAAGTGGCTTTAAAATGGCAAAAATGGGTATCATATATAGTGAAATGCAGTTGAAATTGGCAAAGTGGATGATGAGAGTGACAAAAAGGGGTTAATAGAGGCAAAAACGGGCAGAAGAAGTAAGGAAAGGGTTTAAAAGTAAATAAAACCGGCTCAAAAGTGGCAGAAACTGGCAGGTCAGGTGGTGAAATGTTATTAAAAGTGCCGAAAATGGACTTAAAGTGGCAGAAAACTGTGGTAAAATTTAATTTTTAAGGTAATAGTGGCAAAAGTTGGGGAGGAGAGTGGTAAAATGGTTGGAAAAGGGATTAGATGGGTTGAAATATGGCAAAAAATGTTTTAAAGTAGCAAAATGGGTGAAAACTGATGAATGTTGGCAAATACTAGTGGCAAAACAGGACAGAAGAAGTGGCTTAAAGGGGTTCAAAGGGGTACAAATTCATAATTCAACATTAGAACCTAATGTTAGTTTGACACTCTTTGCAGCTCCAAAATGAAGTAACCGTTAACTAGCACCAGTGCTACTGAACCAACACACATGCATCGATAATACAAAGAATTACAACTGGAGACAGCCCATTTTCTGGGTGTGCCAGGGCCAAATCTGTGGGCAGGTCTGCATATGTTTAAACTAAAGCAGGAACCTTCATGCCTCTCTGTATGTCTCACTAACACTTTGTTCCTTTTTTGAGTATAGTTTGCAGATCTCTTCAGGATGAGGACCATAGTGAACTTCTACATACACTACCTCCTTTCCCTGTGCCTCGGCTTGGCGTGCATCGTGTGTGTGTGTTTATGGAATAGTCGGTGGCGTGGTGGATTTGCATGGGATGGTTCGCCTCAGCAGTTCAACTGGCATCCTGTACTGATGGTAACAGGTCTAGTTGTATTATATGGTAATGGTAAGTATCTTTGTAAATTTAGATCATAGAGTTTCACTTCTGCTTTGTGCTTTTGTCTTGATTTATTTCACTTTTGATCTGATGTTCCTGAGGCAAATATTTAACCACAGTTGAAAAGGACTATTCTACCTTTTATACTGATTACTATAAATGGCTTTCATTCCTGCTATGTCGGACAAAAGCAAAATGAAATAGCAGCAAATTTGTCTTGCTTACAATACTGTTTTTCTTCACCACTTACGGTTCTTTATGCACATTGTTTTGATGTGCTTTATAAAAAAAAGTATACACCAGGGTCTTTCATGTATGCACAAGATGCCAACCGTTCGGTTCTGTTGACCTCTTCCTGTTTGTTCACACCCTTTTGTTGATTTTGAATATTGTAGATATTTTGGAAACGGCCTGCCTTCTTTATCTTTGGGTGCCATTTTTGGTGTGTCTGCATCTGTATAGACCAGTCTGAAAACAGCTCTCTCTTCTCTGGTCATAATACTGGATCAACTGGCAAAAAATGTATCCACTTTGCCCTTTGAACCAAACATGGAGAATCAGCGTTCAGTTACTATGCTCCATATATCTGGAACAAACTCCCAGAAAACATCAGTTCTGCTGAGAGTTTGAGTTCTTTTAAATCAAGGTTGAAGACACACCTGTTCACTGCTGCCTTTGACTAAAAAAAGTTTTACTTTTCAAATTTTCCATTTTTGCTCAAACTCTGCACTGTAGCTTTTACTTTAATATCTGTTTTAATCTTTTTGTTTTTTGTTTTTTTTTACTTTTTATGTGTGTTTTTATCTTTTTTGGATTTTATCTGCTGTTTTACATCTAAAGTTCAGACAAACGGCACTAGGGATGTGTCTATCTTGTGTGGGTCTTATTTGCTGTTTTTAATCACCTTTTACATTCTTCATTTAACATGTTTTCACTGTTTCTTTTTCCCTTTGTCAATGTATTGTAATGAACTGTGTGAAGCACTTTGAATTGCCTTGTTGCTGAAATGGGCTATACAAATAAACTTGCCTTGCCTTGCCTTTATCTTGCTCTCTCACTTCTTTCTGCTCCTCCATCATCTTCATCTTGGTCTCTGTCCCTGCCTTCTTCTCCTTCATCATCCTCATCTTGCTCTCTGTCTCTGCTTTCTTCTCCGCTATCATTCTCATGTTTATTTCTGTCATTGGTTTCTTCTACTCCATCATCCTCATCTTGCTCTCTGTCCCTGCTTTCTTCTCCACGAGCAAGCCAGAGGTTATTGACAATAACCTAATAATAATAATAATAAAGGTTGTTTTTTGAGTGGTCTAAAGATGACATTGTTCAACTAGAGTTCCCAAATTAGCCCATGGTTACAGCATGTTTAAATAAACTCTGTATTTTGTCTTGTGTTTTCGCTCTTTGCAGGAGCTGTGTTGTATCGGATCCCACTTACCTGGGGTCACAATAAACTTCCCTGGAAACTACTACACGCTGCAATTATGCTTTCTGCTCTGATCCTGGCAATCATCGGGCTTTGTGCTGTATTTGATGTCCACAATGCCGGAGGCATTGCCAACCTCTATTCTTTACACAGCTGGATCGGAATTGTAGCTGCTGCTCTTTTTGCCATACAGGTATGTTAACATGTAGAACTTAAGTCAAATGCAAAAGGTGCTCACATAAAAAGACAGAGATTTTTCAAATACTTGACAGAGCTTTAGTTTGAGCCTTTTGTTGTCACTGCATCTGTGAATGTCTCTGCTCTTGTCCCTTCAGTGGGTGGCTGGTATGGCTGGTTTCTTTCTGCCTTGCTCCCCCATTTCACTGCGTAAACTCTTGAAGCCAATCCATGTGTGGATGGGAGTTTGCATACTGGTTCTCAGCATTGCTGCCTGCATCTCAGGAATCAACGAAAAACTCTTCTTTGTCCTGTAAGTGCTCTGTTTCCATGTTATTTCTTCATAATAGCCTTTTTTAAGAAGACTTTTTAAAATAATATTCTTGTTTTTATTTTTCCAGCAGCAAAAAAGATCATCCATATTCCAAGTTTCCACCTGAGGGTATTTTAGGGAACTCATTAGGAGTTTTGATTGTTGCCTTTGGAATGGTTGTCCTAAAGATCTTGTTTAACCCTGACTGGATGAGGCCAGACTACAGACAAGAGGATGTCAGTTACACGGTGAGAACCTCTTTTAGTCGATTTCAAAAAAAGTCTACAGATTTGATTAAAAACAATTATTTAATTACCGTTCTGTCTCCCTTTCTCCTATAGCCAATCCTTCAGGAAGAAAACGAGTGAAAGACCATCTAATAATCTTCACTGTATCGAATCTGTCCATGTGCCATCACATATAACTTTGATCTAAATATGGGGAAAAAAATAATTTATCAGCTTGAAAGAGATCTATTTTAAATGTAAAACTGAGTTGGCAATAAAATGATGTGGCTTACGTTCAGCATGTCACAAAGGAGATCATTTATTATATTAATATACTTTTAATACCAGTTAATTGGGAAATATCAGATGGGAGGGATTGATGTTATACTTTAATCAAATCATCTTTATTTACGTGCTTAACAAATTTATCAGACCACCCTAACCCTAACCAAAGTAAGGTTTATGCCACAGCTGCCCTAATTAACAGCATTGGTAATTACCAAAATCATTTTTTATGTTCCTGCAATGGTTAATACACCAATATGTAGAAGCTCTTTAACCCAAATGATATTTTAATGCTAAAATATAATTGTTATTGTTATCCATGAATTTTCAAATTTACTGATTGACAAAAAAACTGAAAAAGTACTAAAGCGCATAAATATTTCTTGATTAATATGTCAAATTATAGTTATTTATTTGCATTCCTGAACAGAAAAATTAGTTTTAGTGGTTGAATGTAATGCTTGATTAATTTCTGACTTCTCAGAGAAGCCCAGTGAGCCGGCTCAAATTTGGGTGAATTCAGTTTGAAATTCTTCATTCCTGTTCAAAATGGTAAAACGTGGAGAGCTCACTGAAAATGGAAGACTCCGCATTAAGCACTTCATGATGCTGGATGGTCTTTGAGACAAATATGACAGGTGGTCTAATAAATTTGTTAAGCACTGTATATAGCACTTTACACACGACAAAGTTGACCCAAAGTGCTTTACAGAAGACAGCATTAAAAGAATGAAAAGAAACAGAAGAAAATCCACAGAGGATCACAGAACTGCAGATATTAAGAACAACTGTGTTATATTGCTGTCAAGTTCTCTAGCTTATCAGGAGGTGTTGCCTGAGCTTGAAAGGGCTGAGGTGACACCAGAGGATGCAGGACAACTCAATTCTTGAAGTTTCGTTCATTTATTTTCTCCAAAATGAATAGGTTGAAAACCTGAACAAATAACAATAGACAAATCAATCCTTTTGCAATCAAATAATCCATGAAAAACCAAACATGTTGAAATACTACCTATTAAAAAAACCAACAGAATTTTAATGTCTGTTTCCTGACCAAAAATCATAATTATCTGAACAAACTACTTAACTCTGCCAAACCCTAAATAGCATTCAAACTACAACAAACTACTACATCTAGGCAGTTCTATCATATCTAGTAATTCCATGCATAATTAAATCAAAATATCAGTTTAAATTTACTTTTATTGTTTAAATAAACAAATAAACTGACCGGTAGCATCTCAAATGTCTCCTCTGATCTCCTGATCTGCTCCTGTTGCTTCTGCTCTGCAGCTCCTACCCACTAATATAATTAAGCAGCATGCTGCACACCTGGTGCATGCTGCATGTGGCTGTTTACTCTGCAGCACAAACAACTAGGAAACCCAAGACCCACCCACCATATTAAAAAAACAAAAACAAAAAAAAAACACACAACTAAACAGTAAAATGTCCTTTTTCCATTTTGGCTTGATAATTGCTTTTATACAGAAGTTATACAAGGTGAACAGTTGTTAAGTTTAACCAACAGCATATTATTATATGCTCCTGCTAACTTCACCAAACCTAAAACAAAAAGTAAGTAAATTTGTGTTTGGTAGATTATTTCTTTGTTGTAACAATGCTTCTTGGCAATAACTCTTAAACTGTTAATATTCTTTTAAATGGTGACACATTTGTAAGGAACATACATTTGTGGGATGAGCAGCAGAGCTGAGTATGTGGGTTGCACTCATAAAAAAGCTGCCAAATCTTCTCTGCCAATGCCAAACAGCTGGTTCTGCCTCTGACTCTTGTTTGGTAGATTGGATGATTGAAGTCTGAAGAAACAAGACATATTGGCAATTGAAAAATGTATTTGTTTCACAAATAGGAGCCTCAGTAGCGTGTGGAAGAACCATACATAGCCTCAACAGCCTGGTACCCCCTCCTCATGCTGGTCACACACTGATGTGGGATGTCATCCCAGTCTTCAGACAGCACTTGTTGTAGCATGCCCACGCTGATCCCACAAGTGTTCAATGGGGTTGAGGTCAGGACTGCTGGCAGACCATTCCATCCTCTCCACGCACAAATTCTGGAGGTAGTCTCTGGTAAATTCTGCGTTGTCATCAGCCCCAGATTGTGGAGGTATGGGATTTTCACTCGCTGTGGAATCTCATCTTCATATCACTCTGCACTGAGGTTGCCAATCAGGCATGTAATTGTCAACAGCAGAATAAGTTTGAAATTGGCAGTGAAGATTTGACATATTTTTCACGGGTGCAACCCACATATTCAGCTCTGCTGCTCATCCTATAAATGCATGTTCTTCATAATTGTGGCAGCATTTAAAAGGGGATTATGGGACGCAGGTGGCCTAGTGGTTTACTGTACACGTTCGGCTTGGGTTCAGTCCGGCCTGTGGCACTTTCTTGCATGTCTCTCCCAGCCTTCTCAACCCTGTTTCCAATTCTGACCTCTGTCCTCCTGTCAATAAAGGCCCAAAAGTAAATCTTAAAAGGGAAATACACAGGCCTTCTAACAGTATAAGATTTAATGCAAAGAAGCATTGTTAAAACACAGAAATAACATAGCAAACACAAATTTCCTTACTCTTTGTGCTAGGTTTAGTTGAGTTACAGGAGCAAATAGTAGGTCTTTACCTTGTAGCAAAACACAATGTGCACTCTTGCTTTTATTGGAATTTTATTACAAGAGGATGATGATAAGGACATTTTCTATCACATTAAAATGTCCTCATGCAAACATTTAGTTCACAGTCTATGTAATACCCTTGCTTTTGTCTAAAACAGTCATATCCTTGACTTCATTTTCAGATCCCTTCTAACCAGTTAATTGTGTATGCTAATGTGGTTCTTAAAAAATGAGGTAGTGCTAGTTTGTTTACCAATCAAAAGTCCTTTCTTTCATAATTAGCTTTTGTTTAACAGTCCAGATTTGGCTCTGAACTTTACATCATGGTTGTATTCCTTCCTTCCGGACACCTACTGTCCTCACTTGCACCAGAATTTATTCTGCTGAAGACACAACTCCTTATCTTTTCTAGTCTCAGCATAATAAAGGATTCAAACGAGGAGCTAACACCGATCAAAGTTCTTCAAATGTCGTGTGACGACTCCCGAGAAAATATTCTTAGCTGAATGACCAATAGAAAGTTACAAGCAAACATTACTCTGGGTAAATGGACTTGAGCTTGTAAAGTCATCTTACTACTCAAAATGCTTTTACAGTGGAGGTCACACCTGCCCATCCACACCCTTTCACACCATTCTTTCCCCATTCATACACTAATGGCCATCAGTATTAGCTAATCACATTTATACACTTAAACACGCCACAGTGGGAGCAAAATGTGTCTTAGACGCATGGACATGTGACGGCAGGGGAATTGAACCCACAACCATCCAACTGTGGGATGACCAACAACACTAACCAACTGGGCAACAGCTGACCCAGTGGTTAACTGGTTCTTAGCCAGCTCGAGTCAGAACCCACTATCACCTGGTTGTTGACCAATCACAGCCAACATTTCTGAGTTTTTTTTAACCATATCCAAATATCTTCAATGAAAAATGAGGTGTTTTAGATTTGAAAAGAACAACAGATGTCACAAAACAGAAAGATGGAGACATTTTCTTCAGAATAAAGCATATTATAGACTTTTTGTCAGGTATTTAGGCACAACATACATGATGTACTGAAAATGGCTTTGCAAACCATTTTTGAGTCCTGACCCACCACTTGAGGCTCTATATTACTCTTGTTATTTCATTTTGAAAGCTGTATGCCTGACTAAATTTTCCATCTCTAAAATTCTCATATCTGACAAAATGCCTCCCATCAGATTTGGACTATGTTTGCCTGAAAAAAAGCTTTATTATGCTTTTGTGTGAAATAACTGAAGAAGTCTTGTCCAAATCTTCTGTGAGGTGGCATCTTTCTTTCTGAGCACTTGACAAGTTTCCCTTTAGTGATAAATCAAGACAGAACATGAACTTGTAAAGCAGACAAAGATGTGATGAGGCCAGCTTTTATCTGAGAGTCCACCACATGCAGGTGACTAAGACACTGTCACAGTTAAATTTCACATCATTGCTACACTTTAGTCCTGAACGACAGCAGTTGCTCAGTGTTTGAGTCCAAGATAGTCTGAAATGTGTGAAGACTGTAAAGATCACTGCTATTTCGATCTTGGCTTGTGTATCACTTTGTGATATATCACCCCAGTTTATTTTCCACTAAAATGTAAGAGAGCAATGATTTTAAATCAGCTGCAGACATTCAGCTGAAATGCTACAAAGGTGCAACAAGAGGCCACATTAGGTAAAAGTCAAATGTCTTACAGGTTAACTTCTTTGTGATTTTATAGTGTTCATAGTTCATTTCTGATTTGTTTACTCAAACAATCACTTTCAGCACTAGTTTGGTATGTACTGTCGTGTACTTTACATTTTACAACAAAAGTGCTCAAAGTTCACAAAGATGTAATTCTGCAAAAAACAAAACAACAACAACAACAACAACAACAAAACACCATGAAATGTAGTATTTCTTTCAGCAGATACTTTTAGAAGAAAGCATCTTGGAGGGTGGTGGTATTTTACAGACTCATTAACTAAAAGCAATGGGAATCCCTTTATTTCTTGTCTTTAAAATGGTTTGATTACAAGACTGAAGCTGCTGTAGCATCTGTATGGTGAAGCCAGACATATTACACGTGAATCTCAACTGGTTCGCCCACTGGTCTGTCTCATGACACAAGTTTCCCAAAAAAAATTCATCAAAGCATGTTTAGTTGATTGGATATGTTGCAGTTTGGAGCATGATTGGACCAAAACACCTGACATTTAAAAAAAAAAAGAAAAGGGGCAGAACTGACCAATTTTAAGCCCCTTGCTCCCTCCCATTATGTGTAAATTTTTTGCCAGTTTTCCAGGGATCTTTAGAAATTACTTCTTTATCATGGAAAAAGTAGCCATTTCTTGCAAGAAAATTAGCCAATGCCAATGTTTTTGTTTTTTCCTATGTGTGTTGTTTTGTCACTGAAATTAGGATTTGAATTTAAGTGGACTTCCCACAGGCAGTTACTGATTATAGTCACTAGATGGTAGCATTGAGTAACAATAGTGGTCTTTTCTTCCTGTCTGCACAGCATGCGGACAGCCTGGACATTCACTGAAATGATGTTGGTGTTTACTCCTTGCTTTTTACCTCTCTTGGGTACAGAAAACAGCACAATCTTGTTAGATATTGGTGAAACAAAATTTTTTCTGTCAAAAGATTTTGTGTTTCAGGCACTACTGAATTTGATGTTATGGGATTCTATGTGCCCACTGGCAAGTACTGTTTTAATATGCAGGGTAATGTTACCTATCTCAAACTAACCTGACACATCAGATAGACTGTCTCATATAACTCTTTCATATCTGTTTCACATCCACCTTGGAAGCTCCCATAGAAAGTGTTAAGGAAGGGCAGGACTTCAAAAAATCTCTTGGAAGGTGATTGGGTGAAAGTTCTATCACATTCATTTTGGGCCAATCAGAACAAGACAAAATGAGGTTGCAGCTCTGATGCAAGGCTGTTTGCTCTGAGGCAAACTCTACTATTGCATTTGGACTGTGGATAAAATGAAAGGAGGGCAAAACTTCTCCACCACCAGGAGAAACTTTCTGTGTGGCTTTTGTTTCAATAAAGAAACGAGGCACATTTCTAATAAAAAGTCTGGTTTTCTACAGCTACAGCAGAGCGAATTGCTTCAGCAGTAACTGCCATTGCATACACAGCCTTACAGCACAAGTAAACCCCACCTGTAATGATCCCAAACTTATGGCCGGCAAGTTGGGGGAAGAGTGAACACATCTTTTCTGGGATGAACATACATACACAATACTGCCAAAAGTATTCACTCACCCATTCAAATAATTGAAATCAGGTGTTCCAATCACTTCTATGGCCACAGGTGTATAAAATCAAGCACCTAGGCATGCAGACTGTTTCTACAAACATTTGTGAAAGAATGGGTCACTCACAGGAGCTCAGAGAATTCCAGCGTGGTACTGTGATAGGATGCCACCTGTGCAACAAGTCCAGTGGTCAAATTTCCTCGCTCCTAAATATTCCACAGTCAACTGTCAGTGATATTATAACAAAGTGGAAGTGATTAGGAATGGCCATGTAAAATGACGGAGTGGGGTCAGTGGATGCTGAGGCGCATAGTGCGCAGAGGTCGCCAACTTTCTGCAGAGTCAATAGCTACAGACCTTCAAACTTCATGTGGCCTTCAGATTAGCTCAATAACAGTGTGTAGAGAGCTTCATGGAATGGGTGTCCATAGCCGAGCAGCTGCATCCAAGCCACACATCACCAAGTGCAATGCAAAGCGTCTGATGCAGTGGAGTAAAGCACGCAGCCACTGGACTCTAGAACAATGGAGACGCATTCTCTGGAGTGACAAATAGCACTTCTCCATCTAGCAATCTGATGGACGAGTCTGGGGTTTGGCGGTTGCCAGGAGAACGGTACTTGTCTGACTGCATTGTGCCAAGTGTAAAGTTTGGTGGAGGGGGGATTATGGTGTGGGCTTGTTTTTCAGGAGCTGGGCTTGGCCCCTTAGTTCCAGTGAAAGGAACTCTGAATGCTTCAGCATACCAAGAGATTTTGGACAATTCCATTCTCCCAACTTTGTGGGAACAGTTTAGGGATGGCCCCTTCCTGTTACAACATGACTGTGCACCAGTGCACAAAGCAAGGTCTATAAAGGCATGGATGAGAGAGTTTGGTGTGGATGAACTTGACTGGCCTGCACAGAGTCCTGACCTCAACTTGATAGAACACCTTTGGGATGAATTAGAGCGGAGACTGAGAGTCAGGCCTTCTTGTCCAACATCAGTGTGTAACCTCACAAATGCACTTCTGGAAGAATGGTAAAAAATTCCTATAACCACACTCCTAAACCTTGTGGAAAGCCTTCCCAGAAGAGTTGAAGCTGTTATAGCTGCAAAGGGTGGATCGACGTTGTATTAAACCCTATGGATTAAGAATGGGATGTTACTTAAGTTTATATGCAAGTTAAGAAAGGTGAGTGAATACTTTTGGCAATATAGTGTATATAGTGCACATTTTCAGACTTGTTGTGAATTATTCATGGTAAAATCTGTGGTTAAACAATTATATTTTATGTTTGTTGTGATAGCCTGAGCTCACTGCTGTATTTATGTGGATATTGTTTTTATCTGTTCTTTAATTTCTTAAAATATAAGCTACTGTGTTGAAGCTAAGCTACAAAGCTGCACCACAGATTTAAACTCAACATTGTTTTTTCTTACATGACCGTTTCTACCCACTATGACACAAGAAACAACACAAATTCCTGCGTGTGTATTCAAACAGGGACATCCTATGGGACAGTTCAATACTGTATTGCAAATTGCGGCATCCCTGCTGCACATTTGCATCAGATGATTGTGTTAAAACCAAATGAAGACAGAAATAATCAAATAATTCAAGTCTTTAAAGTAAAACATTTATTTAAATATGTGGCAATCTTATACAGAATAGTAACACAATAGAATGACAAGTATAATTATAAATGAACAACTACAGTTTATGCTTTAAAAGCCCTTCATTTCACAAAGCATATTTTATTGAATGATAAAATGTTTAAATGAAATAACTACAATCAGACTGTTTAAATCATTTGAGACACATACAGACACACAGAGTCAGCAGTTTTTCTCTGACCTACAGAGGACACAGAGACAGTGAGGAAGCTGTGTCTGTCCAGAACCCAAACCCAGGATAGACAGGTTCAGTGAATGTGGTGTTGTAGGTGTGGATGTGGATCAGTGTGTCAGAGGAAACTTTGTAGAAGGACAGGGTACCAGCAGGATGGTCCAGATACACTGCTACTCTTTTAGAGGCAGGGGAGGATGAGGGCGAGGGGGAGGAGATTGTTTTTTCTTTTTTATTGTGACTGACACAGTAACCTGTTGCATCAGAGCAGGCCAGAACCCAAGACTTATCATTCTTCCCAAATGAACATCCATCACTGGAATCTTCCCTCCCGATTCCCCTGTAACTCACTGCTATAACTTCTCTAAAATTCCAGTCAACCTCCCAGTAACAGCGACCAGTCAGACCAGTCCTACACAGCAAACAAAACATATAGAGAAATCTGTCTGGATGATCAGGATATAACTGAAGCTCCTGAACACATGCCACCCTGGTGTTGTTGTCAGACAGTTTGAGGTGTCTGTGAACTGTGTTTGTGTCCACTTCCAACGGACAGGCATCTGATGGAGAGAAAAAGACAGCACAAATGTTGGTTATCATCTGTTAATCAAACTTTGATCAACTATTAGGCACTGAATAATATTTGACAGCACTAATAATTAATAATCCAGCTATGAAAAAACAACTGACAAGCTAATGCTGCCTTAGACTGTTGATAGCAGAGTTTCTCTGTAAATAAACTTGACGCCAAGGCCGGTTGGGGGATGTGCTTAAACATCTTCTATGCCAAAACAAGCTTTCGATGTGGCTCTGTGCTATCTTGTCAAAAGAAGTGTGGTCCTGTTGCAATTAAACTTCTGCTTTTACTGTTACATACCAGCTAATGGCTAACCACGGCAGCAGGCCCTGGATACACTGGAAAACAGTAACTGTAACAATCACAAAGCCAGTTCAGACCAAACTGCTTCTGTGGCTAAGTCCAAACTAATCACTCCACTAGCAGGTATTGTAAACAGTCACTCACAACAACTAACCCTTTCCCCGTATCACTCAAGCTGCAGGTCGGGAGAGCGGGAACATATTTCCCAACATGAAAAGCTTTTAGGGTTGTTCTATTCTTTAGCCAATTTCATTTAGAAAAGTAGTCCAGTTCTAGTAAAACAGACGCAATGCTGAAGCTGTATCTTAGGCACTGGAGGCAGCCATTACTGAGGGCTTTCAGTACAACCAAACCCCACTCATAGTGAAACTCTGTAGGGTATGACTCTGAAAGTAGGATCACTCACTCAGTCACTCAGTCACAGACAGACACATTTGTAGGGCTGACCTCAGCAGTCAGCCAAAAACATAAAAGAGGAGCATTAAAAAGAGGCTGTGAACCATCTGCTGTCTCAGATTACTCTGGCCAGGGCTTGACATTAACCTTTTTGCACAACAGCCCTTTAGACTTGTTTACTAAAGTTCCCTGTAGGGGTGTAACGGTATTTGTATTCATCCTGTACCGTCAAGGCACACAGTAATACATCAAATACGTCTGAGTGAGTATTAAAAAAAAAGTCGAGTTCTCACTTCAATCCAGGTGCCAGCAATGAGCCTAAAAGCTGCCAGCAACCGTCATTACAGAAAAAGGAGCCGTTACAAAAACAAACGACGAAGAGTGATGGCACGTGTGGAGTTAGAAGAGCCGCCGGCTTCATTTAAATCACCCGTATAGCAATGGTGCTCCGGCTCTGTGAATCGTATAACCTTACCTTCAACTATCGGCCTCAGAGGAGTGAGAGAGGGACTCCGCAGCTGTGTCATAGGTAAAGTTATCCTTAGATTTCACACGGCTTTAACCTCTTTATCCTCCAAGATGGGCTGTGAAAAGTTCTTCCAAACTTTGTAGTAGATCCCATCAGTTAAAGGCTTGAAGGCTTTGGATGTTGTTGGGCTGTCACGGCTGACACGCCTCTTCAACATCGTGTGGAAGACTGGGACAGTACCTTTGGAGTGGCAGACTGGGGTGGTGGTTCCCATCTTCAAAAAGGAGGACTCAGAAGGTGTATCACACTACTCAGCCTCCCAGGGAAAGTTTACTCTAAGTTGCTGGAAAGGAGGCTCCAGCCAATTGTCCAAACTCCGATTCAGGAAGAACCATGCGGATTCTGCCCTGGCTGTGGGACAGTGGACTAACTCTTTACCCTTGCAGGGCTCCTTGAGGGGGCATGGGAGTTTGCTCATCCAGTCTACATGTGTTTTGTGGATTTGGAGAAGGCTTATGAAGGTTGTGACTCTGACTACCAAGATAGGCCTGTGGACAACTAAAGAAAAAATTGGTTGACTGAAATTACACCCACTCACTAACTGACTGGTTGGATTTAGAAAAGGATAAAAAAAACAAACAAAAATAACCTTTACTTTAGATCAATATCAGTTTAATGCATTGCAGGTTCTTCATTGATTGTCAAAATGTACAAAATAAGTTTTTCAGGCATTAATTGTTATCTCACCTCAAATTGCACCATACCAGACAGCATGTATTGAGAAGTGAAATAAAGTCAGCAGGTGGAGCTTAATGACCAAGACACATTGTCTTTTCCTCTGCTCTCTCTCTCTGTCTGTAACAGACACTAACGCTAAAGTGTACATGTTAATGCAATGATAAAGAGGCTCAATGAATCGTATTTGCTGATGGGCAGAGCAGAGACACTCTCAGTGCCACTTCAATACAAACATCCTGCATCTTTGTGTTGAGTTAAGATGTGGTGTTTGTTATTTACGGTGTAACCACTGAGATACAATCAGATCAAACTGTGTCACTTGGTTTGCTTCTTTCTATGGGAAATGCCCACCACTGCATTGCTCCTCTCACTCTCCTGCTGCATGTCTATCATTCAATCAGCTGTGCGCTCCTGCTATTATTCACTTGGTAGGACAGGGCTCATCAACCAACCAACATCATCAACCAACCAACAGGAAGGTGTCAGCCCTAATCCATACCACCAAAGTGGCCAGCTGGAGTCGCTGCAGTACCCAGTGTGGCTGAAATCTAACTGCATTTGGCAGGTTGGTTCTGACTGTAAAAAAATCAAGCACACTTACACTTCCTCAGGCCAGGTTTCAGCCTGTGCAGTCCACTGTGGTCCAAACTGAAGATAGAAACAGAAGCCGTTATCATTGATCCACCTCCTGATGTGAGTTTTTTTATGTTGATATAAATGCTTTATCTAATTAAATTTCAATTTATTGAAAGATAGCCCCCTGAGATGCAGCATCTTGTTTTCAAGGGGGTCCTAACACAAAAACATAGAATACAAACTACAATACACAACAAACACAATAAAACAAAAAATGACAAATACAGACAGCTCTCCCACTTCCTCAGCCCCTCCACCCCATCCCCAGCTCCCAGATACATACATACATATGTAAACACACATGTACATACATGCAGATATATGTAGATAAACAGATAATCATACTGTTCATATACATATACTGTGTAAACATACACATGCTTACACACTCATACACATACTTGTAGATATACACTGCCTGGCCAAAAAAAAAAGTCGACATCAAAAAAAGGGTACACACTCTAATATTTTGTTGGACCGCCTTTAGCTTTGATTACAGCACACATTCGCTGTGGCATTGTTTCGATAAGCTTCTGCAATGTCACAAGATTTATTTCCATCCAGTGTTGCATTAATTTTAATATTGATGATGGGAGAGTCTGACCACTGCGTAAAGCCTTCTCCAGCACATCCCAAAGATTCTTAATGGGGTTAAGGTCTGGACTCTGTGGTGGCCAATCCATGTGTGAACATGATGTCTCATGCTCCCTGAACCACTCTTTCACAATTTGAGCCCGATGAATCCTGGCATTGTCATCTTGGAATATGTCCGTGCCATTAGGGAAGAAAAAATCCATTGTTTAAGAAATGAGAAGTTACTCATTGCATCAGTTGGGGTTAAATAACTTGTTGCCAGCCGAAAGATAATTGCCCATGCAGTAATTATCCAATAGGAGGCTTGTACCTATTTGCTTGGTTAAATCCAGGTGGTAACTTTTTTTTTGGCCAGGCAGTGTAGATACACACATACATATACGTATACAAACATATACATAACATCATGTATTTACATACTCACACACATACATGTACATACACATGTATCATACATGTAGATTTCCAAACACAAGCATATGATAATGTATATAACTGTGTACACCCATTAATACATAACAAATAACTCAGAAACAGGAGCATCTTGTTTTTAAAAATAAGAGAATAGAATTGACCTAAAACTGTGGAAAGGTGTGATGGAGTTGAGGGATTTCAGTCAGATGGAGCTTTTTGACAAATGACCTACGATCAATTTCTTTATGAATTCTGGGAATGGTGAAGAAGGGATCATTCATTTGTCTGAGTGGACATGGAGCTGTATTTGGAACAAGTAGTTGTTTTAAATATGGTGGAAAATCGAAATGTACACATTTAAAAATAAATTGAAACCAGTGACCAGTGAAACTGTCATTTGAATTTGGGTTGAAGCCAGTTGAACGAGTCAAACATAAAGCAATGGTGTGTTCTATATGGACATCTCAAAACAAATCTACAGAGGGAGTTATGTAAAGTATTTAAGGGTTTAACCCTCTGGTACCCCTTGTGCCAAAAATGCACACTTAGTTGATTTTTTTTTTAAACTTTGTTCTCTTTCAAAATTAATATGATCATGTATTTTTGCACAATTTTCAAAATTCTGTCCCAGCCACAACAATCAGCCCAACATAAATAAAGTAAACCGTCTTTATAGCGTTAATATCCCTGGTGTGCAAAAAATGCACATTCAAACCCATTCAAACAACCTCTTTTGATCTATACACCATTAAGGCATGAATCATGCATTTTCTGGTTTCTGGGCTTCATTTGAGAGTTGGGAGTTTACATTTGCACCTGGACCATTTTTTTACCCTGTTGCATCATTTTTACCATATGTGGGCGCGGGCAAGAAATAGATGTTTTTTCCACTAGATTTCAGTGTTATACTCCCCTTTGCTCCCCTTCTCACTAATTCTCTGAGGTTTTGTTTTAGTGCAGATCAGTGTGTGAATCTGTGCAATAATAATAAAAAAGGTATCTAATTTTCATGTAGTAACTTGCAAAAAAATCATTTTTTGCATATTTTGCATCTAAAAATGCAGTGACATCATCAATGAAACATGTCATTTAAAGGGTTAAAAAAATAAAAAAAAATGAGTATTTGACATTTATGATTAGGGCTGACCTTAAATGAGAAAAATATAATTCAATAACAGTAAAAAAAAATTTGAAATGTATGATATTTATAACATGATTTAAAGGCGTGCATTTTTTGCGCAAAAGGGTGAAAAAGTGAGTATTTTAGAATAATTGACCGCACAAAAAAACTAAAAATGCATTTTAACCAATGTTGCTGCTAATCAACGACATATGCCAGGTTGCAATCATCCATAAATACGTTATTCACTTTCAGTGTAGTATCTTGAAAAAAATCAATTTGTGTTTTTTTCTTTTATCAAAAATTTTTGTTTTTTTTACATACAAACATGGTAATTAAAGGGTTAAAAGATATGACAATTATTGAGTATTTGTTGTTTTTGTTAATGGCACAAGTTGATGAAACAAGGAAAAAATTAAACAATTAAAAATAAACTAATAGAACTTTTTTATTTACAGTAATAACCCCCCTGTGCATTTTTTGCACACTAGGAGGAAAATGAGGCGGCAATTTGTATTTTTTCTGAAGTGTTTTGATAAATAATATAAAAATAATCTAATCTGGGAAAAAGTATGTTGTGATGGGAAAAATAAGTTGTGAGTTGACAGATTGTCCGCAAAATGGTGTAAAAACTTCACAGATGTCCAGTAAAAACTTGGCTGAATTGGTTGTCTGCTTGTGTATCCGTACCTCAGTGTCTCAAGTCTGCAGTTCTGATCCTCCAGTCGAGCAGACAGCAGCATCTCTCCTTGTTCTCCTGGATAGTTGTAGCACAAGTCCAGTTTCCTTAGACAGGAGGAGCTCAGAGCTGAGGCCAGAGACGCACAGTCTTCCTCTGTGACCAGACAACCTGAAAGACTACAAACATATACAAGCATAGTGTCATGATCCAGGTTTTGATATATCATGCTCCTGAATTTTTTAGTGTTTTCCTGTGTTTTTTTTTTTTAAGATTTATTTTTGGGCATTTTGGGCCTCAGGCTGGATTCGAACCCCGGCGGCCCGCGTACATGGGGAGGGCCTTTAACCACGTGGCCACCTGCTCCCCTTTCCTGTGATTTTTCTGTTTATTTTATGTTTCTAGTTTTACTGTGTATTAAGGTTTTCCTAGTTTGTACTTTTTGGTATTTTGTGAGTTAATTTTTCTCCCCATGTGTTGGCTTTTGTTCCTTGTCCCTTGTGTTTCATGTTTAGTTTAACTCCCTGTATTTGTATTTGTTTCCTTGCTCCCCTCCTAGTGTCTCTTATGTTTGTATCTCTTCTTGGTCCAGTGATCCTATCATGTGAAATGTTCCATGCTTCTTGTTTTATTTTGTAGTTGCCTTCTCTTGTGTCTGATTCCAGTTTTTCTTCCTGCTTTAGTTTTCCTCCACCGTGATTACCCTCACTAGTTTCACCTGAGTCTCGTTGTCTCTCCTTGTGCAATCACTCCCTGTGTATTTAAGTTCTGTTTCTCCCTGTCCTGTCAGATCTTTGAATGTCTTCTCCAGTATTACTCTTCGTGCCTCCTGAGCAATTTATCTTTCAAAAATACTTTGTTCAGTCAGTTTTGTTTGTGGCTTTTTACATTGTGGATTCCTCTGTTTAGTTTTTCCTTCTGTTTAGACTTCAGTCATTTTTTTAAATTTGCCTTTTGTTTGAATCAAACCATTTTTGAGTTCTGCATTTGGGTCCTCCTTTTGAGTTTTTTGCAAACCCTGACACATAGAGCATTGCACTCTACTCGCGCGATATTTTTTGATACACGCGAATGACACGCGGGTATAAATTCGCCCCGTTCGCGCGAACTCGCTGCCGAAAGACGCGAGGAGGGAGGGGCGTCCGTCCCCACTTCCGTCTTGTTCCAGCGTCACTGACTATTCAGTTGTGAACAATATGGCTGATCTCGACGTTGAAAGGATCGCTGCGTTGAATCTGCTCTGGAAGGCCCAAAACCGACGGAGGTGCCGCCGTGTCTGGGTCCATCGGATCCTCCAGAGGCGGGCACAGCTTGGAGAATTCCGCCATCTTCTCCAGGAGCTCCGTCTGGATGACGGCCGTTTTCAGCGCTACTTTAGGCTGACCCGCGCCCAGTTTGGCGACCTGTTAGCTAGGATTGGTGCCAGGATAACCCAGGACACCAACTACAGGCGCTCTATCCCGGCTGCAGAGCGCCTGTCCATCTGTCTCCGGTAAGGGAATCACAAATCATCACGGTGAAGTAGCAAACAACATAAATATATTACCTGCTACATATACGAACCCGCACACGTGGGCCCCAATGCAAGGATGTAAGAAAACTACACATCATCGTTTCAGCAAGCTGCATTCAACCGCTTAAAAGAACATGATTCACTCTTTCATGTTCATTTGTATTTCATAAAACATGAGAAGCCCTGTAGCTGCTTCCTGCTGTTGTCCTGCCGTTCAAGTGGATATGACTGCATTGTTATATCAACCACAGTAAACAGAGGCAGGAAATCATCTCACCTAAATCGAGAGAAAACATTTAAGTAGATTTCACACACCATTAACAATTTACAGCAGAACACTTGAGTACACATATGTGCACACATGAACACAAGTGATATCCTAATTGTAATATTATGTTCCATATTGTATGCTAACTATCATGTACAGTTTTTCTTGGCATCTCAGCCAAAGTCATCTTTTTTTATCTTGTAGTTATCTTGCCACAGGTGACTCCTACAGGACCATCGCCAACAGCTTCCGGGTCGGTGTCTCCACTGTGTGCAAGATCGTCCCAGATGTTGCCACCGCAATCTGGGACTGCCTCATGGAGGAGTTCATGGCTGTGCCCTCCACAGAGGAATGGAGGTTGATTGCGGAGGGCTTTAAGGAGCGTTGGAATTTCCCTCACTGCTGTGGAGCACTGGACGGCAAGCACGTCATTCTGAAAGTCCCCCCTAACTCAGGATCCCAGTTCTACAACTACAAAGGAACTCATTCCTTAGTTCTCCTTGCAGTTGTGGATGCAAGGTATTGCTTCCGGGTGATAGATGTGGGGGGTTATAGACGAACCAGTGATGGTGGGATTCTGTCCAACTCCGCCTTTGGACGGGCACTGCGCACGAGCACCCTCCAACTGCCTGCCGACCAGCTGCTGCCAGGAGCTGACCCCCGAGGACCCCAGCCGTTTGTTTTCGTGGCTGATGAGGGCTTTCCTCTCCAGAGGAACCTCATGAGGCCATTTCCTGGGCGCACCCTTCCAGGGGAGAAAAGGGTGTTTAACTACCGGCTGTCCCGAGCTCGTCTGGTCGTGGAGAACGCCTTTGGGATCCTCTCCTCCCAGTGGAGGATGTACAGGCGTGCCATGGAGGTCCATCCTGACATAGCAGAGAAGTGTGTGAAGGCAACCTGTCTGCTTCACAACTTCCTGCGGAGGTCAACAGCATCTGCAGTGGGAGGGAGCATGCCAGCTGGTGAGGTGAAGCCACTGCCTGGTCTGGGAAGGGTTGGAGCCAACTTCCCTGCCAGAGAAGCCATCCGGGTGAGGGAGACCTTCATGGCATACTTCTCTGCAGAGGGGGCAGTCCCATGGCAGTCCACCACATAGTGCACAAAGCAAGCACACCACAACGGCTCTTTTAAGAGCCACCCACAGCACCAAAGAGCAAACTTCCTACATCCTTATCTCTCATATAAGTACCTAAATATAAATTGAGTTGTTCGAGTGTTTTTATTTGACTTTGAATGCCAACACCAAAAAGTAACTTAGAAGTTTTAGATTCTGTGTCTTGAATTTAAGATATTTTTCTCACAGCACCCCATAGAAGAGATATTTGGTATCCTATTTTTTTACTTTAGTTCCAGAAAGAGCTAATCTATAAATATAAACAGAGCATGACACAAATAAAACACATAATATATACTGTGAAAGACTATGTGAAGATTACGGGCTTCAGAATTGGCAAATATTACCTCAGTGACAGGTAGCTCTTTACCTGAGATCAAACTACTTTATTCTAGGTCTAATCACACAGAAACATATGTCAGGGCAGCTGACTCTGTGAGTCTATTTTATGACTTCAGTGCTGCACTCAAATATTTTCTAATACCTCGGTAAGCAGCAAAGGATAGAAAATACAGCAATTATAAGTAGTGTCCACATAACCCCTTAATGCCTGAAAACATAAATAACAGCCAAAAAATTCTATTATTTTGGAACTGAAGTGTTCATTTAACTTTCTACTGAAGTTTAAAAAAAAATCAAAATTTCCATAAAATTTAACAAATATATTTTTAGTATCTCATTATATTCATTAGGTGTTTTTGGTAACTGATAATCCACTTGAGGGCATTTTTATCATTTATCAGATGTATTTATAAGTTTTTTTTGTTATTACTCCTAATTAATAATTAATTGAACGGTAATCCTAGATGTAGTTGCTAAGCGCATGAGCAATATCTTCTCTTTAAATGATAACATGAAGCTGATACTGGTGTCAGTTTATGTTAATATCTACCACATGACATTAAGAGAAGCACTTGAATTAGTGACCTTAATAAGAAAGTGAAGCTTTGTTCATTATGACAAGGAAATTTAATTAAAAGAATGTATGAAACTATATACACAGGTAGTGACAAAATTAGGACAAAACAAAAACTACATACAACAGAAATAAGGAGCTTGCTTGGAGGAGGGAAATGGAAGAGTGAAGGATAAGAAGGAGAGAAGAAAGGAGATTAAAGGCTGGTTCGTTCCCTGCAGAGATTTTTGCCTCAGTTCCTACATTAAAAAAATTCTATTGAGTGGGTTCCAATGGTTCCAAATTAAGCTGAGCTGTGCTTGCCTCATAAATTAATTTATGGATTTGAAATTTCACACAGTCTTTGGTCTGAGGCGGCAATCTCTGCAGGGAAGGAAGCAGACTTTTGAGGAACATTTCATCCTCAGAAAGGGGAGCTGGAGCTGCTGGTGGTGGACGGTTCTGCAGGGCCTCCAGCAGAAGCCTCTCCACCTCCGTCGGCTGCTCTCTGGAGTGCCTTTGAGGTCTCCTCCTTTGGCTCACTGTATGTAATAGAAAAAAACATGTTACTATTGTATGTCATTAATACATTACTACTAAAAAAAGGCACATACAAGGATAAGGTTGTGACATGAAAGGCATCAATAGCTGTAGAAATGATAAATACATTCATCAATTACAATCATAAAATATTAACACTACATACCACTTGGATCTGTTAATCCCCTCCTTCATTAAAACACTCAGGCTCTCTTTTAAAGAAAATCACACTAAAGACCTTTTAGGAAATTAGATATGTTTAAAGATATTAAACATTAAAGTTAGAAATATTAATTCTATTTTTGGTCCTTGACCCCAGTCCTCATCATGTTAAGCAAATGTGAACTGAGCTGCTCAAATCTGAACTCTGTAGTTGTACATTTATGTATACAATGCCACCTTTGTGCAGGTGCACCTGCATGAACAGGTGGACACACATTGCTGTGTTGTTTACACTCTGTTCTGCAGGGATTGGCTGCTTCTTTGTCTCGTGATTTATGATGCAGACTTGGCTGCATAGGTCATGTTAATGAAAGGGGATTCCTAAGCTTTGAGTGTTAAGACATAAATGAAAGAAAATGCCTTGATAACCTGATTATACAGACTGCATCTGTATTTGCATGCAAACACATGCACAAGCACACACATGTGCACATACCTTTAAAGCTCAATATTGTGGGAATACATAGAGGCCATTTACAAATGAATAATCAGTGTTTTTAACCCTCTGTCTCTGCACATCAAACATATTAGGAATGAGGGAATCAGATGAAAAACCCTAAAAACCACTACTTTGAAGGCATGAGTCAAGAATGCGTTCCTAACATGATTCAAGTCATGTTTATTTGTACCACGTCTATGTGATGCAAAACTACAGCTTGTCCTGGTTTTCATCAATACAGTTTCTCAGCACACATTTCAGTGTCTGTTTTGGCTACAACTAAACTAATTCAGTAAAACTAATTTTTCAAGACACATACACACCTGACTCTGACATCAATAGAAAACACCCAGAGTAGTTGCAGTTTAACCCTCGGGCACTCCTAGAGCCCTTTTAGGGCTTTTTCATTGTATTGTTACTTTGGCAGTTTTCATGCTAAGATGATATTTGACAAGGATGTTCATTTTTTAATAAATTGTTTAAATGTCATTATTCACACTGTGTTGACAGCACTGCTGTGAGTGTGTACTGAGAAATTAGTGAATGTGTAGATGCAGCCATAACACACACTGACATCTGGGCTGTAAAACTGCATTGATGAAAACCAGGAAAGAGTATTCTTGTATCTCATACCCATGGTATAAAAAAAACATGAATTAGATTATGTTAGGAATGCATCCTGGACTTACACCTTTGAGGTTGAAGTTTTTAATGTTTTCCGTCTGATTCACCCATTTCTTCTATGATAGATGTGCAGATACATTATACTGTATACTGGTGCAAAATGAACATTGCAGGGTTATAGAGATTAAGAGGGTTAAAATTCAAGATCAAAACAAGAAGCAGCCAATCAGTGCCAAGCAGAGGGTACACAATCCAGCCATGTGCGTCCACCTGTTTATGCAGGTGCAGCTGCTAAAAAGTGGCATTATGTTAATAAACTGGCATTTATAGTGTTAGAACTATGACAATTAATTTACATTTGCTTTACATGACTAGGACTGGAATTAAGGACCAAAAGGCGAAAGTAAGTTATTTCATTCATTTTTAATATTTTTAAATATAGCCAGTGTACTAAAAGGGCTTTAAGGGGGAGTGTGATTTTTCTTAAAGGAGGGCCTGAGGGTTAAAGAAATAATTTTGTCTACCCAGTGGAAATTCTGTCAACACAGTGTGGTAATGGAATACAAACCAATCATAACTAAATTAGCATCTCTGTCAAATGAAAACAGCCAAAGTGGGAGAGTAAAATACATTTACAAAGCCATGGAAGGGCTCTAGGAGATCCTGGGGGTTAAAGTGCACAGACTGATCAATGTATTAATTATTTAATACAATTTTAACTGTTATAGCTGTGGTCATACCTCCGGGAACTGCAGCCGATGTAGAGGGGCCGGGTGCTGGGTCTGGAGGAGCAGCAGCAGGTACTTCGCCCTCATCAGCAGAGAGGGGCTGAAGTTCTGACAAGAATCCAAAGTGTACACACTGAACACAGTGTGGAGGTTCAGCTATGTCCCTGTTTATATCGTTTCCACACAAACCTTCCACCTCATCTGCTGGCCCTGCTGCTGCTTCTTCGTCCTGATCCTCCTGGAACTCCTCCGCGGCCTGGCTGTCCTCGACCCCCTCCTCCATTTTGACACTGGTCTCCCTGGGGGTGACGAAGGGGTCGAGGAACGACAGGGCCGCGGAGTACTTCCACCGTTTCGTTGGACCAGCACCCGACCCACTCCTCCTTTCTGTCTCCTTTCTCCTCTCCTTCAGATAAGTGTCCCTCAGGCTCTTCCATTTCTTTCTACATACGTGGTCTGCACAAAAACACGAGAACGTAATGAATTAAGTAGGAATTAGCTTGCCTGGCGGGGTTATGCTAACTCGGGCAGTGCTGACTAACTTGGTAACAGACGGCTAACGACAAGTGACACATAACTATTTAAAAAACTTACCAGGCAATCCAATCTCCTCACTCACTTTCCTCCAAGCGAGCTCCTTCTTATTCCTGTGTCTGTAAAACATACATGTGGTATCATAAAGCTCAGGGAACGCGCACACCGCCAGGACCAGCTTTTCCTCCATTTTCGATTTGAATGAGCCCCTTCTTCCCGGGCCGGTCCTCTCTCGGAAACATTCGGTGACGTCGCCGGAGGATCTCCATGCTGATTGGCCACCGCGGCGCGAAAATTCGCCGGAGTTTAGATTTTTGAACTCGCGCGTAGACGCGATGAAGCGAACGGGCGGCGCGAATTCGCCTCATTCGCGCGAATCACTCGCGCGTATCGCGCGTCACGCACCGCGTATTCGAGCGATTCGCGCCGCCCGAGGCGAACAGGCATCAACTCGCATCTTTACATTGACTTTACATGTAATTCACTCGCGCGAAGAAATTTTCTCGCACTTGGTGTGTATGCATGGTTAGAGTGCAGTGCTGCTCCATATGGTATTTACAGTAGGAGGGAGAGCCCCCAGTAATCAGGCCCCACTCCTTTGAAATCATCTACAGCATCAGTCAGAATGTGGGAGGCAGATCCTCTCTCTACCATTTTTCCAATAATATAATCAATGTAATTGTTCAACAACTTGTCACTGCCAGCCAGATGACTTGACTGAAAAATATTCATCACAGGCATATACATCACTGTGCAGAAGTTTTTTTAGGCATGTTTTTGCCAAAGTTTGAGGCTGAATTAAGGTGTGTAATGGCGAGTACGCCCACCTGAGGGCCCAATTGGGCAGGAAGGAGGATAGACACAACCCTGGTCATGCTCTGGATGTCTTTGTACAATACCAATGGCATGGGAAAATAATCTGATGAAAACAAACCAAAACCCACAGCTTTAGGGCGGAGTTATGGATAGATGTGGCGCTTAAACATAGCCTAGGGCAGTAGTTCTCAACCTTTTCAGCCTGCGACCCCCAAAATAAAGGTGCCAGAGACTGGGGACCTCACTTTACCTGAATGTGGTTGAACACAGACATGAACATGCAAGAATAGTCATTTGCAGACAAGGCCACCCATAAGGAGGGATAAAGGGGAAGGGGTTTAGGGACCCAGCCAAACTGGGGGCCTATGAAGGCCATGGTCCATTGTGAAGTTAAGCTGTGAAACCATATTTTATATTTGACCTGAATAGTAACCAATCTTATCAAAGCAACAAATACCTCTATCTACTCATCTGTGTAGTATATAGCCTTCTTAAAATGAAAATAACTTTTGTTAAAAACATTTAAAATGGGTAAAAAAAATTGCTTGAATAAGTTAGTAATGGGAAAAAGTTGTGAAAAAGGTGTTGAAATTGGATTTTTAAAGAACATAAATGGATTAACAGTTAAAAATAACCCAAAAATGATGAAATTGGCAAAAATGAGCACAAAAAGTGATAAAAGGGGATTAAAAAGTGACTGAAATGGCTTTAAAGTGGAAAAACTTAGGTGGACTGGGATGAAAAATGTAAATAAACTGGCAAAAATGGGATAACTGTGGTTAAAATGGGCAAAAGGGGTGTAAGAAGTGGTTGATAGAGGCAGGAAGTGGCAAGAATTGGTTTAGAAGAGGCAAAAACAGGCAGAAAAAAGTGGTGGAAAGGGTTTAAAATTGATACAAATGGGTTTTAAGTGGCGAAAATGTGCTAAAATTGGTGTTAAAAGTGGTGACAAGGGATTAACATTTCATAAACTTTAGTGTAAAGTAGCAGCATTGTGATTTAAAAAAATATTCTTAGTTTTTTAAGGCATCTGGAGACCCCCTCTCAGTGTCTCGCAACCCCTAATGGGCCCCGACCCCAAGGTTGAGAACTACTACTGTCCCAGTACCCTACTGGCCTAGGGTACTGTTAGGGCAGGTAGGAGGGTTGCCACAACCCCCTGGTTGTTGTATGTGTGTTCTAAGCACCTGAAAACTGTTGGTGGTTGCTGGGCGTATTACCAGGGGTGCAAAAGCCCAGACAAAAGAAATGCTGTTAAGCTCGTCCTTGGCTGCTGAGCGACACATGTACATGTCAAATGTCGACACTGACTCTGGCCGCCCTCCCTCCTCTCTTCAGCCCGGGATTATGGGACATCAGGACCTGTGAAGAACCGTTAGTGCCCTATGTGCCTAAAACTTCTGCACAGTACTGTACTTCACTTTCATCTGGGAAACCTCCCATACAAAGTGTTTGGGAAGTGAAAAACACATTGAATATGGGTCGATCTTAGTCCACAACTAAATGACATTTGATGGAATGCGTGTGACTGTGTGAAAGCTGATTTTTAGTCCAACACATCAGCCAGACTCCTGTTTGCTTCTACTCTGCATTCAACACTCTACAGCCCCACATCCTAGACAACAACTTCACAGTTACTCTGATGAATACCCAACAGTCATTGAGATACATTAAAATGGTGAGCCCAATTCCTTTATTTTTTGCTGTAGACAGCTTTTATGCCCAGGTATTTACATCTGGATCTGATAGGAGATGTAATGGAGATGTAATAAGCAAAAGTATTGGAAAAGGTAGACTTAAAACTGACTAAAGTGGATAAGATTTGATGTTTAGTTGGAAATCCTTTTCGGTCAGTCTAAAACCTTCCACTTCTTGCCTCTGATGAACTCCTTTGTTGTTTTTCCAGTGTGTTTTGGGTCATTACCATGCCGCACAATGAAGGATCCTCCAATCAGTTTAGTTGCATCTTTCTGTGACAAAATGTTTCTGTGAACTTCTGAGTTCATTTATCTGCTGCCATCATGTGTTACATCATCACTGAAGACTAATGAGCCCGTCCCAGTAGAAGCCGTGCAAGCCCAAGCCATGACTTCACTCCATCACAGATGAGCTTGTGTAGTTAGGATCATGAACAGAGCCTTTCTTTCTACAAACTTTAGCCTTTCATTGGTCGTTTGGTCCTTTGGTTGACACAAGGACAGTGGATTAATAAAAAGTTTCACTTGGGTTTGGTCAGTAGGTGTGGCTTAATGGCTCAGCGGCGCTCCGTACAAAATTTTTAAAAGTCAGCCCCAGCAACATGTTCAATAGGGCTGCAACAACTGATTGATTAAATCAATAAAAACTGAAAATCAAAAGCATTGGTAATGCTTTGGTATTCAAATGTTTGATGTTTATCATTATTCTAGTCTGTTTTGTCATTGCAAAATAGTGACACACAAACCTGAGAGTTTCCAGTGTGCAGTGCTGAGCCTTTAGTCCTTTGGACAACAGCTGCACTCCTATGTGCAGGTCATTGTTGCTCAGGTCCAGCTCTTTCAGATGAGAAGACTGAGAGCTGAGAACTGAGGACAGAACTTGACAGCTTATCCAGGTGTCTGCAAGTGTGTGCTCGTGTGATGGAGTAAAAGGTGAGCTTTATCATTATTCTAGTCTGTTTTGTCATTGCAAAATAGTGACACACAAACCTGAGAGTTTCCAGTGTGCAGTGCTGAGCCTTTAGTCCTTTGGACAACAGTTCCTTCACTCCTGAATCCTGCAAGTCATTGTTGCTCAGGTCCAGCTCTTTCAGACTACAGGACTGAGAGCTGAGGACCGAGGACAGAGCTTCACAGCTTTTCTCTGAGAGGTTACAGCAACCCAGCCTGTAGATAATTCAGAAAAAACCCAAAGAGGAGTAATTTTAAACACAAGTTGCCTTTCTCAGCATAGGAAGAATAAGATTTAACCTGGAAAACTATAAGTTCACGTACAGAGCTTTCTTAGAGACTTTGATCACTGGCAGCAGCTTAAGGAAAGCCTCCTCTGAAGCAGAGTATTTCTTCAGGTCAAACACGTCCAGATCCTTTTCTGATGACAGCAAGATGAAGACCAGAGCTGACCACTGAGCAGGAGATAATTTATCAGGGGAGAGACTTCCAAATCTCAGTGACCACTGGATATCCTCCACTATGGAGTAATCATTCAATTCATTCAGACAGTGGAACAGATTAATGCTTTTCTCTGCAGACAGATTCTCGCTGATTCTTGTCTTGATGTACTGGATTAGTTCTGTTGTGGTCTGTGAGCTTCTTCCTGATTTTGATTGCACTGAAGTTTTTGTATAAAACAGCAGACGCTGTATGAGATTCTGATTGGTCTCTAGTGAAAGACCAAGGAGGAAGCGGAGGAACAAGTCAAGGTGTCCATTTGGGCTCCGTAAGGCCTGGTCCACTGCACTCTGGTAGAGCCTTGTCTCTGCAAGTCTGGCTTTTCTTGTTGTTGACATCAGTGAGGTTGTTTGTTCTTCTGCCATCAGATTGACTCCAGTATTGATGAAGGTCAGGTGGACATGAAAAGCAGCCAGAAACTCCTGAACACTCAGATGGATGAAGCTGAACACCTTGTCTGGGTAGATTCCTCTGTCTTCTATAAAGATCTGTGTGAACACTCCTGAGTACACTGAGGCTGCTCTGATATCGATGCCACACTCCATCAGGTCTGGTTCATAGAAGATCAGGTTCCCTTTCTGCAGCTGCTCAAAAGCCAGCTTACCCAGAGACTCGATCATCTTCCTGGTCTCTGGATTCCAGTGTGGATCCATCTCAGCCCCTCCATCATACTTGATGTTCTTCAGTTTGGCCTGAACCATCAGGAAGTGGATGTAGATCTCAGTCAGGGTCCGGGGCAGCTCTCCTCCCTCTCTGGTCTTAAACTCATCCTCCAGGACTGTAGCAGTGATCCAGCAGAAGACCGGGATGTGGCACATGATGTGGAGGCTTCTAGATATCTTGATGTGAGAGATGATTCTGCTGGCCTGATCCTCATCAGGGAACTTCTTCCTGAAGTACTCCACCTTATGTGGGTCAGTGAACCCTCTAATCTCTGTCACCATGTCAACAAACTCAGGAGGGATCTGATTGGCTGCTGCAGGTCTTGTGGTTATCCAGAGACGAGCAGATGGAAGCAGTTTCCCCCTGATGAGGTTTGTCAGCAGCACATCCACCGATACCGACCGGGTAACATCAGTCAGGATCTCCTTGTTGTGGAAGTCCAGAGGGAGTCGACACTCATCTAGGCCATCAAAGATGAACAAAACCTGGAACTCTTCAAACCTGCAGATTCTGGCTTCTTTGATTTCTGGGAAGAAGTCATGAACAAGTTCCACCAAGCTGAACTTTTTCTCTCTCAGCACATTCAACTCTCTGAAAGTGAATGGAAACATGAACTGGATGTCCTGGTTGGCTTTGTCTTCAGCCCAGTCCAGAGTGAACTTCTGTGTTAAGACTGTTTTCCCAATGCCAGCCACGCCCTTTGTCATCACTGTTCGGATTGGTTCATCTCTTTCAGGTAAGGCTTTAAAGATGTCCGTACAACTGATGGCTGTTTCTGGTTTGTGTAGTTTCCTGGATGCTGTTTCAATCTGTCTGACCTCGTGTTCATTGTTGACCGCTCCACTCCCCCCCTCAGTGATGTAGAGCTCTGTGTAGATCTGATCAAGGGAGGTTGGCGTTCCTGCTTTAGCAATCCCCTCAAACACACACTGACACTTCCTCTTCAGGTCAGACTTCAATTGATGTCGGCATATTGCATCATACGTTCCTGAATATGCAAACAACATATGAAAATCATGACTGGATTGTGCAGAAAAGGGTTATTATATTTATTATATACTTATAGGCAGTATACACTGCTTTCCACATTATTATGCAAATGACATTTTTCTCTTATTTTCCTAAATATTAATGCAAATGACAGAATATTTTTGAAGTTATCAGCCGTTAGAGCATACAAACTTCATAATGATAGCCATTTTTTAAAAATAAAAACTTCAAAAAGCACTGTTCAACATTATTATAAGATTTTATAGGTTGTAAAGAACTGAAAATGGTCATTCATTGAATTTGCAGCATTAGGAGGTCATATTTACTGAAATCAAAGCTATTTCGATCAAAAACATCTTAACGGGCTAAGTTACATGTAAACATAGGACCTCTTTGGTATCACCTTCACTATTCTTGAATCCATTGAACTTTCAAGTTTTTGGCGAGTTACTGCTTGAATTTCTTTGCAGGATGTCAGAATATCCACCCATCACATTGAACTTTCAATATCAAACATTTCAAGTACCTAGTTTTTCTTTCCTGCATTCTGATCTTTTCTACTGCACCCATTTGTGCCTCTTCTGCACCATGACTTAATAATAATCTAGTTTTGTTTACCCTTTTGCTTATTTCACAGACATGTTTGTGAATTAGGGACAATAATTAATCGAAAAATGATGGCCATTACGAGTTTGCTTGAGCTAGAAAAATGCACTAAATGTATTGATATTAAATAACGGCTCATTTTATCCTCTTTTGTCAATACAATGGTGTATTTACAGAGCTTGTGTCAATGACTTGCATTCAAAACCAGAGTGCACAAAGTATTGTGTGTGGCCAGTATTACTGAGCAGAGAAAAAGCCAACATTAACACTGTGGCTCTGTGTTTAAATATATTACATTGACAACAACAATGCTGTACCACGTGAACAATGTTCATTAAAGTGCAATCGACGCAGCAACCCACCATCAGCTCGGGCAGAAAAACATAAGATCCAGTCAATCTGTGCGGTTATTGAAAAGATGTTTTTGTTACTTTCACCCCTTTATTTCCATTTTCATCACTTTTTTCACTAATTTTTGACCCTTTGGGCCACTCCACAACCCATTTCACATTTATCACCCATTATTTTGTTTAACACTTTTGCCAACCTTACCCCTTTTTTGAAATATATAAGTATGACCGAAGATAGTTTTTTGGAAAAACAGATCAAATGTTAAGTCATTCTAAAACAATTTCAATATTAATTGTTTGTAAAGCCTAAGGATACTCTTTAAAGGCTTTCCCTTTAATACATTGTGTTTTCAGAAGCACTTAAATTTAACCTTAAGATTAGTCACAAAGCAAGCTATGGCTGATAATTACTTTACACGCAGCACAGGTTGCCATCCCGAACCCACCTGCTGAGAAAAATTAGATAACGTATGTATGTATAACATATGTATGTAATGTATTACTGCGATAAAAACAAGCTCACCACGGTGACCGGCAGCAACTGCACATTAAGACATTCACATAACATTCAGACGGACACAGTAGCAGCTGCATATGTATCTAAACCAAACATAACTTCGCCCCTTTGTGAACAATTTGTTTTTCAGGCAAATGAAATGTAGAACCAGCTGATTTAGATGATGCAGTTTGTCAAATCTGGCCAAAAAGATCTGTGTGAAATGAGGAAACATCTCCTTTGAGCTCTTACCTCACATATATGCCTAGTAGGCTTAATGGCCTGCAAGATTATTATTATTATTATTATTATTATTATTTTGAACTTTTTATTTTACATTTTACAAACCTTTAACAAAATACAACTTTACATTTGTGACATAGGACTTTGTTCCCCACAAAATATAAGAAGATAAGCAGAAGCAAAGTAGCTGATGAATAAAAAAAAAAAAGAAAGAAAAAAATCCTTTACATGACAGACATTTCAAGCAGAGCTTAGTTTACAATGCAACAGCGCTTTCTTTGGTAGTTATCTTTTAAACTCATTCGCAACAACCCATATTCTCTACACATTCAGATATGTTCTGTCACAGTTCCTCCTTTGTACAAAAATGTCCATCTTCATTTGTAGACTTGCAGTCATCTTTGCCATTGTGTAGACTTGTTTGAGTCTCTGTCTCCACTCGGCCACTGTTGGAGGTTAAGTGTTTTTCCAGTGCACTGTTATCTTTTTTTTTTTTTTTTTTGCTGTTAACATAAGTATACGTAGTATATACTTGTGATCTGTCTTGCAAATCCCATCCGAAACAATTCCTAATATAAACAACTGAGAATCTAAGGGGACAGTCACATGTGAAATACTTTCAACTTCTTTTTGAACAGATTTCCAAAACTCGTGAATTCTTGGGCAGTCCCAAAATATGTGTGTGTGATCCCCTATTATTCCACAATTTCTCCAGCACAGTGCAATAGTAGGTCCTTTGACGTACAAAGAAATTGTAAAAGGTGTGTTAAAATAACAAATTTTTAATTTCCAATCAAACTCCTTCCATACCTGACTATTAATTATGGCTGCAAGATAATTTTGATAGTAACTTCCATCCATCTTCTTCCGCTTATCCGAGATCAGGTTGCGGGGGCAGCAGCCTAAGCAGGGAGACCCAGACTTCCCTCTCCCCGGCCACTTCGTCCAGCTCTTCCCGGGGGAACCAAAAGCGTTCCTAGGCCAGCCGAGTGACATAGTCTGTCCAGCGTGTACTAGGTCTTTGCCGGGGTCTCCTCCCAGTGGGACTTGGCCGGGACACCGGCCGGGGGCGTCCAGGAGGCATCCGGACCAGATGCCTGAGCCACCTCATCTGGCTCCTCTCAACGTGGAGGAGCAGCGGCTCTACTCCGAGTCTCTCCCGAATGGCTTCTCACCCTATCTCTAAGGGAGAGCCTAGACACCCTGCGGAGGAAACTCATTTCAGCTGCCTGTATCCGTGATCTTGTTCTTTCGGTCACGACCCACAGCTCATGACCATAGGTGAGGGTGGGAACGTAGATCGACCGGTAAATCGAGAGCTTCGCCTTTTGACTCAGCTCTTTCTTCACCATGACGGACCGGTGCAGAGACCACATCACTGCAGACGCCGCGCCGATCCGCCTGTCGATCACTCGCTCCATTTTTCCCTCACTCGTGAACAAGCCCCCGAGAAACTTGAACTCCTCCACTTGGGGCAGGATCTCATTCCCAACCCGGAGAGGGCATTCCACCCTTTTCTGACTGAGGACCATCGCCTCAGATTTTGAGGTGCTGATTCTCATCCCAGCCGCTTCACACTCGGTTGCGAACCGTTCGAGTGAGAGCTGAAGGTCACAGCCTGATGAAGCCAACAGAACCACATCATCAGCAAAAATCAATGACCCAATCCTGAAGCCACCAAACGCTCTGGCTGCACCTAGAAATTCTGTCCATGAAAGTTATAAACAGAACCGGGGATAAAGGGCAGCCCTGATGGAGTCTAACCCGCACCGGAAACGAGTCCGACTTACTTCCGGCAATGCGGACCAAGCTCTGACACCGGTCGTACAGGGACCGAACCGCCCTTATCAGGGGGTCCGGTATCCCATATTCCCGGAGCACCCTCCACAGACTTCCACGTGGGACACGGTCGAATGCCTTCTCCAAGTCTACAAAACACATGTAGACTGGTTGGGCAAACTCCCATGCACCCTCTAGGACCCTGCCGAGAGTGTAGAGCTGGTCCACTGTTCCATGACCAGGACGAAAACCACACTGCTCCTCCTGGATCTGAGGATCGACTATCCGACAGACCCTCCTCTCCAGGACTCCTGAATAGACCTTATCGGGGAGGCTGAGAAATGTGATCCCCCTATAATTGGAACACACCCCCCAGTCTGCCAGTCCGGGGACACTGTCCCTGCGATGTTGCAAAGGCATGTCAACCAAGACAGCCCTACAACATCCAGAGCCTTGAGGAACTCAGGGCAGATCTCATCCAACCCTGGGGTCCTGCCAACGAGGAGCTTTTTGACCACCTCGGCCTTCACAATACATTTGGGCCTGCCAGGTCTGACCGGTATCCTTCCCCACCAGCGGAGCCAACTCACCACCAGGTGGTGATCAGTTGACAGCTCCGCCCCTCTCTTTACCCGAGTGTCCAGGACATGTGGCTGCAGGTCCGATGATACCACTACAAAATCGATCATCAAACTGCGACCTAGGGTGTCCTGGTGCCAAGTGCACATGTGGACACCCTTATGCCTGAACATGGTGTTCGTTATAGACATTCCATGATGAGCACACAACTCCAGCAACAGAACACCACTCGGGTTCAGATCAGTTGGGCCGTTCCTCCCAATCACCCTCCTTCCCCACTAGAGAGGTGACGTTCCATGTCCCCAGAGCCAGCTTCTGCAGCCGAGGATCAGACCGCCAGGGTCCCCGCCTTCGGCCGCCGCCCTGCACACAACGCACCCGACCTCTATGGCCCCTCCTACGGGTGATGAGTCCATTAAAAGGGGGGGCATGGTAATTCATCAGGCTGTGCCCGGCCGGGCCCCATGGGTGCAGGCCAAGCCACCTGGCGCTCGCCATCGAGACCCACTCCCAGGCCTGGCTCCAGGAGGGGCCCCGGTGACCCACGTCCGGGCGAGGGAGATTGATTTCTATCCTGCTGCTCCGCCATATGAGGTCTGTGAGCTGCACTTTGTCTGGTCCCTCACCTAGGACCTGTTTGCCTTGGGAGACCCTACCAGGGGCACGAAGCCCCCGACAACATAGCTTCTAGGGTCATTGAGACACGCAAACCCCTCCACCACCTTAAGGTGGCAGCTCAGGGAGGGGTTGATAGTAACTTTAACTTATTTTATTGTTTTCCTAACAACAACGCAGTGACAATCAGCGACAGAGAAATATTAGTGCCACAGAGCAGTGTGCATCCCAGCAGCTTCTGTGGAGGCTTCCACTTTGAAATCGCGGTCTCAACCAAACTTTGGATCAACCTAACGGCCCGCCCACTAAGCGCAACTTCCTGTCAGCCTGCTAGCTAGCATTGTGGTTGACAGGAACGGAGCCTCTGCCTGCCGAGCTATCTGTCAATCAAATGAGACATGCCAATCACCGTGATGTTAGGATTATCCTAAATATAATCCAAACAATCGTGGTACAAAAAAATTCACCCCCCGTAGAGTGAGAGCACATGGAGACATTAGCTAATTAGATATGTTTGTTCTTTTTGGACCAGGCTGTAAACCAGTTTATTTCTAGTAAAAAAAAAAAAAAAAAATTTTTGGCACTTCCGCATTGGCTTCATTTTTTTAAGACTGGAGGTTGCCGCCTGTTAAAAATGGGCAGTTACGTTACTCACGCCAAGTTTCTGATTGATTTGACATACAGCCAACGGCTGATATGTGTGACACAGAGGTGGTGAAAAAAAACGGAGAAAAGCTGATGCAGCAAGGAGCAGAGTGGAGAATAAGGAAGTAAAGAACATCGTCACCGCAATCGGCCTGTGAGAATCTGCGTGTATTTAAGCACTGATTAAACAGTGTATGCTAATTTTGACTGCACATACTTGTTTCTCAGTAGCAGATTTATTTCACAGTTGATTTATTTGAAGTCTGCAGATAGCATGCGGCTCGAGCTAGCACTCGCGTGTGTGTGCTGAAGGTTGAGGTGGGGGGTCACCTCCTTTTCAGACAGGTGAGGGAGGGTTAGCTGTGCTCAGTTCCTTTATGCTGCCTATTTTTCTGCCGCTTCTAACTCATTTTTGCCACATTTAATCCCGCTCTACTAATTTTTATGCCTGTTATTGCCCCTTTCACCCATTTTTGCCATTTGGTTCTTATTTTTGCCACTTTTATTTGATTTTTGCTGCTTCTAACTCATTTTTGCTGGATTCGAAATCCCATTTGGTAACCTTTCTGACCTATTTTGTACGGTGGCCGAGAACTTTGCAAAAAGAAAAAACACGACGACATTTAAGAAAAACACAAATACAAAAACTTGCTGCAGTGCATGAATACAAACACTCAGCGCCGTGCAAGGATACATAAACTCGGCACAGTGCGAAGAAGTGGAGCTGACGGACGAACGAGCAGTGTTTCCAGTGGCTCCGTTAGCAATAAAGTTACGTACCACAACTCAAACTTACTGAAGACACGCTTGGATTGAGTAATTAAAGTAAGTAAACACTCCTCGTTCGTCCATCAGCTCCACTTCTCGCACATTTTAATTTGTAATCGATAAGTTTTAGAAGTAATTTTTAACTGGCAAACAGCGCGGACAGCTACGTTTGGGGTCCGATATGCATGAGATAAGCTGTCAGATGAATGAATGGACTCAATCAATTTGATTTAGATAGTTGTTTACATACATATTAAACTGTACAGGAGGTTACAGTTATTAAAAATCCCAAAACACACACTACAAATTACATACCGCGAGTACAGAAATTATTTTGAGTAGCGGTGTTGTACGTAACTTTATTGCTAGCGGAGCCGTTAGCAGGCTTAGCAGGGTCCCTAATAACGGCCCCACTTCCGTTGTGTTGTGAGTTTTTATTTGCATCTGCTGCACCAAGTTGTTGTATTTTTGTGCCGTTGTGGAATCTGGTTGCCTCGCGCTTGCCGAGTTTATGTATCCTTGCGCGGCGCTGAGTGTTTGTATTCATGCGCTGCAGCAAGTTTTTGTATTTGTGTTTTTCTCAAATGTTGTCGTGTTTTTCTTTTTGCAAAGCGTTCTAAATTTGCACTCGTGTGAGACTTCTCGGCCACCGTAATTTTGCCATTTTTAACCTATTTTAATTCTGGTTTTAAGCAAGGGGATTTACATTTTGAAGAAGGGTACTTACTATGGCACAATTTAATTAAAATGGTTTATTTGATGAGAGTAGTTATTATTCAGGTTAAAAAAATGGATATCACAGCTTATTTTACAATGGACCATGATTTTGCTGACCTCTCTGGTCCCCCAGTTTATTTGGGCCCCAAAAAGCTCTCCCCTTTATCCCCCCTTATGGACAACCTTGTTTGAACATGAATATTCTAGAATGTGCATGGCTGTGTTCAACCATCTTCAGGCACAGTTGGGGTCCCCGGTCTCTAGCAGCTTTATTTTGGGGGTCGCGGGCTGAAAAGGTTGAGAACCTCTTCCTTAGGAAACAAAACACACCAACTTATAGCTACGCAAGCATAAAATTAAGTTTGCATTGGAGGAATAGAAATTGTGCTGAGTTGATTTGGGTTTTTGCTGTGGGGCCCAAAGTGATGTCCTCTCACCCACAGTTCTTTGTTCTTTGTGGCACCCCTGACTGTTTGCAAATTTGTTAAAATGTTAAGTGTCCGTCATTGGAAAAGGCCAGAAAACACCAAATTTTGACCTTTCGCTGTTTGTAGTGCGTTTTGTGTACGTTTGAGAGGATGGTCATGATGTTTTTTTTTTTTTTTTGTCTTATCATGATACATATGTACATGTATTTCCATGCATGTGGGTCTTACCCAGGGCCCTATCTCACTTTTGGCACCCCCCAGAGGCAACTGTGTGACAGACTTGCACTGTTCCACTACCAGAGGGCTGTTTCCACAGGGGGACAATTTTTGAGAAAAAATTGACTTTTCACATATATTAAGGCCCCCAAAACAGGCCACAATTTGCTGGAAAATTTTGGACAAACAATGAAGTCCTCGCGGACCCTAGGTCGGTGCTCAGGCCCTAATAATAATAACTGGAAGATTAACACATCAAACTACGTGATTTTTGTGTTATTTATGTTTATTTTTTATTATCTTGATATTGGTATAAACCTGAGCACCAGGAGAAAACCCTAAATAGATTGGCCCTCCAGGCTCTAACACAGCTGTCACTTGCTGTGTCAGAACTTGGAGTGGTCATCCACACCTACAGGTAGGAGCGTCTACGTGCAGGTGTTTTCTTAGGGCCTGAGGGTGGAGGGCAGGGCTTCTTCTGGCCTTCCTTGTCCGAGGCTCCTACAGGTGTGTTTCTTTTTGCAACAAGTGGAACAGGCTTGCTCTGTAACAAAGGCAAACGCTCCCTTTTGTCGTTGCTGCAAAACGAAGACCCCACCCTCCCAGAAGGGGGACAAACTGCACCCGCAGGTGTTTGTCTTGTACTAATGGGTGGAAGAGGTTGCTGCAGGTGGTCCTTGTATTCCTTATAAGTTAATTGCAGCTTGTTCCTTTCCAAATTTAGTTTAGTGACACGGGTTTCCTCTGTAGAATATCTCGGCAGAGGGCTCCTAACATCTGCCGAGCAGTATGGGGAACACTCTGTTCGCGGAGGAGGACGAGGATCTTCTACAGGTGGCTGTGGTGTGGAAATACGTGGGAGGCAGGTTGGGCGCAGGTCAGACTGAGCATGTTTGGCATTTAGCAGGGCAAACCTCTGAGTGCCTGCAGCTTTATCAAGTTCAGACTGGACATAATTCTCATATTCTCTGTCCTGCTCAGCCAAACTTCTTGCAATCTTCCAATCAGCTTTCTGTTCCTCCTTTCTCTGTCTTTCTCGAAGGGCCTGTCTCTCAGCTATTAATTTAGTATTCTCGTCTCTGTACCTACTGTTCTTTTCCCTAATTAACTGAGCCCTTTGTTTCTCTTCCTCATGAAACTTCTTATCCGCCCTTTGCTCGGCCTGAATCCAGGCCAGATCGCTCTCCTTCTCTGCCTTTTTCTCCTGCTCTTTTCTGGCCATCTTTGACTCCCTGTCAGCAAAACAAGACTTAATCAGTTGAGCCTTCCTCTGCTCCATTTCTTTTTGTTTCTCTGCCTCGACTGCCCTCAGTTCAGCCTGTTTCTTAGCCCAATCGGCCTCCTCTCTCATGGCCAAAGAGGCGGCCTTCTTCTCTTTGATAGATGCCAGACTTGCTTTAGCAGCATCTATTGTTTCCTGTCTCTGTTTAAGTAATTTTTCATGGTCAACTTTCTTCTGCCGCTGGTACCACTGAATTTCGACCTGATCGCGTGTGGTCTTTAAATCCTGCAGTTTCAATTTTTCAGCCTCCTTTTCCCTGTGCAGGTTTTTTTCAGTGATATCATGCAGCCTTTGTTTATGATTAGTGCTCTGTAACTCTGCTGCTTTCAGAGCCTGTTGTTTTTGTGCTTGCGCATGAAGATCATCAAGACGTTTGAGTCTTGCTCCCTCCTCTTTTTCAGCCTGCATCTCTTTCAGGCTCTTCTGTTTTTTATCCTCCATTCTCTCTTTGTTAGCTTCAACATGCTTGAGGATTTGCTGTTTCTGAAGGTGAGATTTTTGCTGCTCTTCTCTCAGAGCCTCTTCTGCCTCCAGCCTCAGATTCTCCCCAAGCTGTCTTTCTTTGGCTTGTGCATTCTTCTGTTGCTCTCTCCTTAGTTTAATCAGTGCCTCGTTCTCCTCATTCACATAACTGGCCATTAAGTGAGAGTTGAACTTTCGGACACGATCCCTGGACAGATGAATCTGACTCCTGGCTCTGTCAAGGAGCCGGTTGGAATCAGACCTCTTCTGCTCCATCTCCTCCTGAGCGACCTTGTTAAAGAAGTCTTCTCTTTCTTGCTTGATTTGCTCTTGCAAGGTCCTCATGGTCTTGTTTTTGGGATCGTCCTGTTCAGTCGTCATTTTGAAAACTGGAGACGCCTGCTCAGCTTCTGGTTTTGATAATTCCTTTGCCAATTCTTTTGGCTTATCCCAAAAATACTGGAATCTTCTCCAAGTATTCTGAGTCAAAATGTATTCACTGGAATGTGACATTTTTTTTTAAGTACTTCCAGCAATATAATTTGTATTTTCAATAATATCTAACCAAGAAGGCCTGTGTTTGCTTATACTCTGGTTGTTGCCTTTGATCTATGATGTCACAAAGCTGGCCTTTGGAAAAAGCCCCATCCCCAAAAGCCATGAGCCAATCAAATTTCCTGCAGCTGCTTTGATCTATGATGTCACACAACTGGCCTGTGTAAAATCCTGAAGTCCCACCCCTGAATGCCATGAGCCAATCAAATTTCTTGCAGCTGCTTTGATCTATGATGTCACACAACTGGCCTGTGTAAAATCCTGAAGTCCCGCCCCTGAATGCCATGAGCCAATCACATTTCCTGCAGCTGCTGTAAACTGATGACATCATCACAGCTGGTGATCTATGATGTCACACTACATTTAAAGTTAGGCTGCACAGGTTATCACCATCGACCAGTGGTTTCCAAAAGATGTAGGATCTGGCTGGGCCCCTGAAATAAGCAACTATTAATGTCTGCATGGCTGCTGGAAGGCGGAGTTTGACTGGCTAGATACAACTCCGCCCACATCCATTACGTCATCACACATGCTTCATTCAGGGTAAGTTGGAATTACGGAAGCCTGCTTCATTTATATATATATCAGGGATGCACAATATTGGATTTTTGCTGATATGCCGATATTTATAGATTCATTTTAGCCAATACTGATATCGATACGGTATTTAAATATGTTTTACATAACTCAAAATTCCTTCCTTTCAACACAATTTTAAGTTTGAGGATGAGAAAAAAGAAACAAAATTTTTTCTGATTTTTTTCTTAAAATACACTTTACCCATTAAAGCCTGAAAACACAAATTATAGCCAGAAAATTCTCATTTTTTTGGAACTGAAATGTTTGTTTAACTTCCTACAGTTGATACATGCACAGCCAAAATATCTGCTGTAAATATTGGCAAAATTTTGATATCTGCCAATACTGATATTTGGCTTTATATATATATATATATATATGTGTGGGTGTGTGTGTGGGTGTGTGTGTGTGTGTGTATATACACACACACACACACATATATATATATATAAAACATACAGTGCTTAACAAATTTATTAGACCACCCTAATCCTAACCAAAGTAAGGTTTATGCCACAGCTGCCCTAAATTAATAGCATTGGTAATTACCAAAATCTTTTTTCATGTTTCTGCAATGGTTAATACACCAATATATAACTGAAATGATATTTTTAATGCTAAAATAGAATTATTATTGTTATCTATGAATTTTCAAACTTACTGATTTACAAAAAAAACCCTGAAAAAATAGTAAAGCACATTAATATTTCTTGATTAGTATGTCAAATTATAGTTATTTACTTGCATTCCTGAACAGAAAAATGAGTTTTAGTGGTTGAATGTTATGCTTGATTCATTTCTGACTTCTCAGAGAAGCCCAGTAAGCCGGCTCAAATTTGGGTGAATTCAGTTTGAAATCCCTCAATCCTGTTCAAAATGGTGAAACGTGGAGAGCTGACTGATGCTGGATGGTCTCTGAGACAAATATGACAGGTGGTCTAATAAATTTGTTAAGCACTGTATATGCTTTATTCCATTAAGCTGGAAGTGCTTCGGTGAAAAGAAAACTCCTTCCTACAGAATGAGAAATACTTTATGTCTGTCGACTGTTCTGTCTTGGGTTTTTTTTGTACTCAGATTTCCCATAGAGAGGGCCAATGTGCTGTTTAGCGTCTTCCATATCGAGTTGGTTGGTCACTACCAGATCAATGGCCCATTTGCGCATGCGCTACGGCATGCTCGACGGTATCCCTACCTGGACAAATGCCCAAAATGCGTTGCCAGAGACGTTTCAGGGATTTTGAGTCATTGTGCATTGTAGATGGGTTAATTGCGTTAAAATTTTTATTCAGATTAATCATGATGATGGATTAATCCACATTAACGCATCAGTTTTGAGAGCCCTACTTTATTTATTATTGATAAATAACAACTCCCATTTACCTTTAAAAGGTAAACATAAATATGCATATTTGTGTTCCATCACATTGAACTTTCAATATCAAACATTTCAAGCACCAAGTTTTTCTTTCCTGCATTCTGATCTTTTCTAATGCACCCATTTGTGCCTCTTCTGCACCATGACTTAATAATAATCTAGTTTTGTTTACCCTTTTGCTTATTTCACAGACATGTTTGTGAATTAGGGACAATAATTAATCGAAAAATGATGGCCGTTACGAGTTTGCTTGAGCTAGAAAAATGCACTAAATGTATTGATATTAAATAACGGCTCATTTTATCCTCTTTTGTCAATACAATGGTGTATTTACAGAGCTTGTGTCAATGACTCGCATTCAAAACCAGAGTGCACAAAGTATTGTGTGTGGCCAGTATTACTGAGCAGAGAAAAAGCCACACATTAACACTGTGGCTCTGTGTTTAAATATATTACATTGACAACAACAATGCTGTACCACGTGAACAATGTTCATTAAAGTGCAATCGATGCAGCAACCCACCATCAGCTCGGGCAGAAAAACATAAGATCCAGTCAATCTGTGCGGTTATTGAAAAGACGTTTTTGTTACTTTCACCCCTTTATTCCCATTTTCATCACTTTTTTCACTAATTTTTGACCCTTTGGGCCACTCCACAACCCATTTCACATTTATCACCCATTATTTTGTTTAACACTTTTGCCAACCTTACCCCTTTTTTGACATATATAAGTATGACCGAAGATAGTTTTTTGGAAAAACAGATCAAATGTTACGTCATTCTAAAACAATTTCAATATTAATTGTTTGTAAAGCCTAATGATACTCTTTAAAGGCTTTCCCTTTAATACATTGTGTGTTTTCAGAAGCACTTAAATTTAACCTTAAGATTAGTCACAAAGCAAGCTATGGCTGATAATTACTTTACACGCAGCACAGGTTGCCATCCCGAACCCACCTGCTGAGAAAAATTAGATAACGTATGTATGTATAACATATGTATGTAATGTATTACTGCGATAAAAACAAGCTCACCACGGTGACCGGCAGCAACTGCACATTAAGACATTCACATAACATTCAGACGGACACAGTTGCAGCTGCATATGTATCTAAACCAAACATAACTTCGCCCCTTTGTGAACAATTTGTTTTTCAGGCAAATGAAATGTAGAACCAGCTGATTTAGATGATGCAGTTTGTCAAATCTGGCCAAAAAGATCTGTGTGAAATGAGGAAACATCTCCTTTGAGCTCTTACCTCACATATATGCCTAGTAGGCTTAATGGCCTGCAAGATTATTATTATTACTATTATTATTATTATTTTGAACTTTTTATTTTACATTTTACAAACCTTTAACAAAATACAACTTTACATTTGTGACATAGGACTTTGTTCCCCACAAAATATAAGATAAGCAGAAGCAAAGTAGCTGATGAATAAAAAAAAAAATCCTTTACATGACAGACATTTCAAGCAGAGCTTAGTTTACAATGCAACAGCGCTTTCTTTGGTAGTTATCTTTTAAACTCATTCGCAACAACCCATATTCTTTACACATTCAAATATGTTCTGACACAGTTCCGCCTTTGTACAAAAATGTCCATCTTCATTTGTAGACTTGCAGTCATCTTTGCCATTGTGTAGACTTGTTTGAGTCTCTGTCTCCACTCGGCCACTGTTGGAGGTTAAGTGTTTTTCCAGTGCACTGTTATCTTTTTTTTTTTTTTTTTTTTGCTGTTAACATAAGTATACGTAGTATATACTTGTGATCTGTCTTGCAAATCCCATCCGAAACAATTCCTAATATAAACAACTGAGAATCTAAGGGGACAGTCACATGTGAAATACTTTCAACTTCTTTTTGAACAGATTTCCAAAACTCGTGAATTCTTGGGCAGTCCCAAAATATGTGTGTGTGATCCCCTATTATTCCACAATTTCTCCAGCACAGTGCAATAGTAGGTCCTTTGACGTACAAAGAAATTGTAAAAGGTGTGTTAAAATAACAAATTTTTAATTTCCAATCAAACTCCTTCCATAACTGACTATTAATTATGGCTGCAAGATAATTTTGATAGTAACTTCCATCCATCTTCTTCCGCTTATCCGAGATCAGGTTGCAGGGGCAGCAGCCTAAGCAGGGAGACCCAGACTTCCTTCTCCCCGGCCACTTCGTCCAGCTCTTCCCGGGGGAACCAAAAGCGTTCCTAGGCCAGCCGAGTGACATAGTCTGTCCAGCGTGTACTAGGTCTTTGCCGGGGTCTCCTCCCAGTGGGACTTGGCCGGGACACCTCACCCGGGGGCGTCCAGGAGGCATCCGGACCAGATGCCCGAGCCACCTCATCTGGCTCCTCTCAACGTGGAGGAGCAGCGGCTCTACTCCGAGTCTCTCCCGAATGGCTTCTCACCCTATCTCTAAGGGAGAGCCTAGACACCCTGCGGAGGAAACTCATTTCAGCTGCCTGTATCCGTGATCTTGTTCTTTCGGTCACAACCCACAGCTCATGACCATAGGTGAGGGTGGGAACGTAGATCGACCGGTAAATCGAGAGCTTCGCCTTTTGACGCAGCTCTTTCTTCACCATGACGGACCGGTGCAGAGACCGCATCACTGCAGACGCCGCGCCGATCAGCCTGTCGATCACTCGCTCCATTTTTCCCTCACTCGTGAACAAGCCCCCGAGAAACTTGAACTCCTCCACTTGGGGCAGGATCTCATTCCCAACCCGGAGAGGGCATTCCACCCTTTTCTGACTGAGGACCATGGCCTTAGATTTGGAGGTGCTGATTCTCATCCCAGCCGCTTCACACTCGGTTGCGAACCGTTCGAGTGAGAGCTGAAGGTCACAGCCTGATGAAGCCAACAGAACCACATCATCAGCAAAAATCAATGACCCAATCCTGAGGCCACCAAACGCTCTGGCTGCGCCTAGAAATTCTGTCCATGAAAGTTATAAACAGAACCGGTGATAAAGGGCAGCCCTGACGGAGTCCAACCCGCACCGGAAACGAGTCCGACTTACTTCCGGCACCGACACCGGTCGTACAGGGACCGAACCGCCCTTATCAGGGGGTCCGGTACCCCATATTCCCGGAGCACCCTCCACAGACTTCCACGTGGGACACGGTCGAATGCCTTCTCCAAGTCTACAAAACACATGTAGACTGGTTGGGCAAACTCCCATGCACCCTCTAGGACCCTGCCGAGAGTGTAGAGCTGGTCCACTGTTCCATGACCAGGACGAAAACCACATTACTCCTCCTGGATCTGAGGATCGACTATCCGACAGACCCTCCTCTCCAGGACTCCTGATTAGACCTTATCGGGGAGGCTGAGAAATGTGATCCCCCTATAATTGGAACACACCCCCCAGTCTGCCAGTCCGGGGGCACTGTCCCTGCGATGTTGCAAAGGCATGTCAACCAAGACAGCCCTACAACATCCAGAGCCTTGAGGAACTCAGGGCAGATCTCATCCAACCCTGGGGTCCTGCCACCGAGGAGCTTTATGACCACCTCGGCCTTCACAATACATTTGGGCCTGCCAAGTCTGACCGGTATCCTTCCCCACCAGCGGAGCCAACTCACCACCAGGTGGTGATCAGTTGACAGCTCCGCCCCTCTCTTTACCCGAGTGTCCAGGACATGTGGCTGCAGGTCCGATGATACCACTACAAAATCGATCATCAAACTGCGACCTAGGGTGTCCTGGTGCCAAGTGCACATGTGGACACCCTTATGCCTGAACATGGTGTTCGTTATAGACATTCCATGACGAGCACACAAGTCCAGCAACAGAACACCACTCGGGTTCAGATCAGTTGGGCCGTTTCTCCCAATCACCCCCTTCCAAGTCTCACTGTCATTGCCCACGTGAGCATTTCAGTCCCCCAGCAGAACGAAGGAGTCTCCAGAGGGAGCGCTCTCCAGCACCCCCTCCAGCGACTCCAAAAAGGGTGGGTACTCTGAACTGCTGTTTGGTGCATACACACAAACAACAGTCAGGACCCATCCCCCCACCTGAAGGCGGAGGGAGGCTACCTTCTCGTCCACTGGGGTAAACCCCAATGTACAGGCTGCCAGCCCGGGGGCAATCAGTATGCCCACACCTGCTCGACGCCTCTCACCAAGGGCAACTCCAGAGTGGAAAAGAGTCCAGCCCCTCTAAAGAGGACTGGTTCCAGAGCCCAAGCTGTGCGCCGAGGTGAGACCAACTATATCTAGCTGGTACCGCTCAGTCTCACGTACGAGCTCAGGCTCCTTCCCCACTAGAGAGGTGACGTTCCATGTCCCCAGAGCCAGCTTCTGCAGCCGAGGATCAGACCGCCAGGGTCCCCGCCTTCGGCCGCCGCCCTGCACACAACGCACCCGACCTCTATGGCCCCTCCTACGGGTAGTGAGTCCATTAAAAGGGGGGGCATGGTAATTTATCAGGCTGTGCCCGGCCAGGCCCCATGGGTGCAGGCCAAGCCACCTGGCGCTCGCCATCGAGCCCCACTCCCAGGCCTGGCTCCAGGAGGGGCCCCGGTGACCCACGTCCGGGCGAGGGAGATTGATTTCTATCCTGCTGCTCCGCCATATGAGGTCTGTGAGCTGCACTTTGTCTGGTTCCTCACCTAGGACCTGTTTGCCTTGGGAGACCCTACCAGGGGCACGAAGCCCCCGACAACATAGCTTCTAGGGTCATTGAGACACGCAAACCCCTCCACCACCTTAAGGTGGCAGCTCAGGGAGGGGTTGATAGTAACTTTAACTTATTTTATTGTTTTCCTAACAACAACGCAGTGACAATCAGCGACAGAGAAATATTAGTGCCACAGAGCAGTGTGCATCCCAGCAGCTTCTGTGGAGGCTTCCACTTTGAAATCGCGGTCTCAACCAAACTTTGGATCAACCTAATGGCCCGCCCACTAAGCGCGACTTCCTGTCAGCCTGCTAGCTAGCATTGTGGTTGACAGGAACGGAGCCTCTGCCTGCCGAGCTATCTGTCAATCAAATGAGACACGCCAATCACCGTGATGTTAGGATTATCCTAAATATAATCCAAACAATCGTGGTACAAAAAAATTCACCCCCCGTACAGTGAGAGCACATGGAGACATTAGCTAATTAGATATGTTTGTTCTTTTTGGACCAGGCTGTAAACCAGTTTATTTCTAGTAAAAAAAAAAAAAACGTCTTTTTAACGTCAGTTAAAAAGTCAGGACTTCTGGTGTTTCTGCAGCCAGCCTCAAGTGGACACTTGCGGTATTGCAATTTTTGGCACTTCTGCATTGGCTTCATTTTTTTAGGACTGGAGGTTGCCGCCTGTTAAAAATGGGCGGTTACGGTACTCACGCCAAGTTTCTGATTGATTTGACATACAGCCAACGGCTGATATGTGTGACACAGAGGTGGTGAAAAAAAAACGGAGAAAAGCTGATGCAGCAAGGAGCAGAGTGGAGAATAAGGAAGTAAAGAACATCGTCACCGCAATCGGCCTGTGAGAATCTGCGTGTATTTAAGCACTGATTAAACAGTGTATGCTAATTTTGACTGCACATGTTTCTCAGTAGCAGATTTATTTCACAGTTGATTTATTTGAAGTCTGCAGGTAGCATGCGGCTCGAGCTAGCACACGCGTGTGTGTGCTGAAGGTTGAGGTGGGGGGTCACCTCCTTTTCAGACAGGTGAGGGAGGGTTAGCTGTGCTCAGTTCCTTTATGCTGCCTATTTTTCTGCCGCTTCTCATTTTTGCCACTTTTAATCCCGCTCTACTAATTTTTATGCCTGTTATTGCCCCTTTCACCCATTTTTGCCATTTGGTTCTTATTTTTGCCACTTTTATTTGATTTTTGCTGCTTCTAACTCATTTTTGCTGGATTCGAATTCCCATTTGGTAACCTTTCTGACCTATTTTGTACGGTGGCCGAGAACTTTGCAAAAAGAAAAAACACGACGACATTTGAGAAAAACACAAATACAAAAACTTGCTGCAGTGCATGAATACAAACACTCAGCGCCGTGCAAGGATACATAAACTCGGCACAGTGCGAAGAAGTGGAGCTGACGGACGAACGAGCAGTGTTTCCAGTGGCTCCGTTAGCAATAAAGTTACGTACCACAACTCAAACTTACTGAAGACACGCTTGGATTGAGTAATTAAAGTAACTAAACACTCCTCCTTCGTCCATCAGCTCCACTTTTCGCACATTTTAATTTGTAATCGATAAGTTTTAGAAGTAATTTTTAACTGGCAAACAGCGCGGACAGCTACGTTTGGGGTCCGATATGCATGAGATAAGCTGTCAGATGAATGAATGGACTAAATCAATTTGATTTAGATAGTTGTTTACATACATATTTTAACCTGTACAGGAGGTTACAGTTATTAAAAATCCCGAAACACACACTACAAATTACATACTGCAAGTACAGAAATTATTTTGAGTAGCGGTGTTGTACGTAACTTTATTGCTAGCGGAGCCGTTAGCAGGCTTAGCAGGGTCCCTAATAACGGCCCCACTTCCGTTGTGTTGTGAGTTTTTATTTGCATCTGCTGCACCAAGTTGTATTTTTGTGCCGTTGTGGAATCTGGTTGCCTCCGCGCTTGCCGAGTTTATGTATCCTTGCGCGGCGCTGAGTGTTTGTATTCATGCGCTGCAGCAAGTTTTTGTATTTGTGTTTTTCTCAAATGTTGTCGTGTTTTTCTTTTTGCAAAGCGTTCTAAATTTGCATTCGTGTGAGACTTCTCGGCCACCGTAATTTTGCCATTTTTAACCTATTTTAATTCTGGTTTTAAGCAAGGGGATTTACATTTTGAAGAAGGGTACTTACTATGGCACAATTTAATTAAAATGGTTTACTTGATGAGAGTAGTTATTATTCAGGTTAAAAAAATGGATATCACAGCTTATTTTACAATGGACCATGATTTTGCTGACCTCTCTGGTCCCCCAGTTTATTTGGGCCCCAAAAAGCTCTCCCCTTTATCCCCCCTTATGGACAACCTTGTTTGAACATGAATATTCTAGAATGTGCATGGCTGTGTTCAACCATCTTCAGGCACAGTTGGGGTCCCCGGTCTCTAGCAGCTTTATTTTGGGGGTCACGGGCTGAAAAGGTTGAGAACCTCTTCCTTAGGAAACAAAACACACCAACTTATAGCTACGCAAGCATAAAATTAAGTTTGCATTGGAGGAATAGAAATTGTGCTGAGTTGATTTGGGTTTTTGCTGTGGGGCCCAAAGTGATGTCCTCTCACCCACAGTTCTTTGTTCTTTGTGGCACCCCTGACTGTTTGCAAATTTGTTAAAATGTTAAGTGTCCGTCATTGGAAAAGGCCAGAAAACACCAAATTTTGACCTTTCGCTGTTTGTAGTGCGTTTTGTGTACGTTTGAGAGGATGGTCATGATGTTTTTTTTTTTTTTTTGTCTTATCATGATACATATGTACATGTATTTCCATGCATGGGGGTCTTACCCAGGGCCCTATCTCACTTTTGGCGCCCCCCAGAGGCAACTGTGTGACAGGCTTGCACTGTTCCACTACCAGAGGGCTATTTCCACAGGGGGACAATTTTTGAGAAAAAATTGACTTTTCACATATATTAAGGCCCCCAAAACAGGCCACAATTTGCTGGAAAATTTTGGACAAACTAAAAACAATAAAGTCTCTCATCCCTCTATGTGCTATGTGCTCTTCTTTTTGTACCATGGAAGAAAGTGGTCAGTCAGAAACTCTAGATACTTTGCCAAGGTCATTTTCACACCTTCAGGGACCTTAAAGGGGCCTACCAGCTCTCTCCTCATGAATCCGGCCCAGAACATGACTTCGCCCCCTCCTTGCTGACATCACAGCCTTGTTGGGACATGGTGGTCATCCACCAACCATCCACTACTCCTCCATCTGGACCATCCAGGGTTGCACGGCACTCATAAGTTAACAAGACTGTTTGAAAATGAGTCTTCATGTATTTCTGGGCCCACTGCAACCATTTCTGCTTGTGAGCATTGGTTAGGGGGGGCTGAATAGTAGGTTTATACATGACTGCAAACCTCTGAAGGATCCTACACTTTGAGGTTGGTGGGACTCCAGATGCACCAGCAGCTTCAAATAGCTGTTTGCTGCTTTGTAATGGCATTTTAGCATCTGCTCTCTTAATCTGATGAATTTGTCAGAAACGTTCCTCATTATGCCTTTATCTGCATGAACCCGTCTGTGCTCTGAATCAGCCACAAATGTCTCCTATGTTAACATGAAACTTTGCCTGTTAAGATGTTTTTGATTGAAATAGTTTTAGTTTCAGTAAATATGACCTCCTAATGCTGCAAATTCAATGAATGACCATTTTCAGTTCTTTACGACGTATAAAATGTTTTAAAACTCTGTTTTGCATAATAATGTTGAACAGTGCATTTTGAGGTTTTTATTTAAAAAAAAATATCATTATTAAGTTTGTTCAAAAACATTTGAATTATGCTCTGACAGCTGATGACTTGAAAAAAATTCTGACTGTCATTGGCATTAATTTTTAGGAAAATAAGAGAAAAATGTCATTTGCATAATAATGTGGAAAGCGGTGTAGTGAGGCCTATCTTATAGGCAGGCCCAGAACAGTTACACCCTAGAGGAGTGAAGCAAAGCCTGAGCCAAAGCAAGAGTAGAGGAGACCATCTTGCCAGTCGGTGCCAGACTATTCTGCAGTGTCAGATAGATTTTCCCACTCTACCGCCCACTGGGGCAGATAAAAAAAAAAAAAGAGTAACCCAACATTTACAGATGGTAAAAGAGGATGGATGTAGGAAGGTGCGGGACTACTTCACCAAGGAAAATTTCATCAAAATCCATCCACAACTTTTTGAGTTATGTGGCCAACAAACTAACAAACTAACTTACAAATGAACAAACCCACCCAATCACATAACCACCTTGGCGGAGGTAATAAGTTGGGATATCTGAACCCTTCTATTTCCTCTTGATCATGCAAACATGTTAAAATCCTCTTACTGCTCTGCAGAAGGTCAGCCAGCTCCTCCTGCTTCATTCTCCTCAGCAATTGCAGAACAATCCTCTGAAAAGCATCTCTTGTTTTTCTCCTCTGCTCTTCATCTTCACCCTCCATCAACTCCTCATCCAAGCATGCTGAGTGATCTGGACTCAGCGCCCCCTGGAGTCTATCCAGTTCATTATTCACAAAGGAGAAGATGTTTTCCCGCAGCAGCTGAAACAGAATGAGACACTGAAGATTTAATTTCATTGGGTAGAACACATCACATGATTTATCTGACAGTCTGGCAGTCAGCCAGTCAAAACACAATGCTTACAACAAATATGTGAGTGCACCTTAAAAGTGGAGTCCAGGTCTGTTGGATGCTCTCTGTGAACTTCTGAGTTCTCTGGCTGAAATCTGTGCAGAAAACACCAAGTTTTGGAACAACTGATGGCAAAAGTAACTGTTTTCTGACATGGCAAAAAGGCTTTAAGGCAGGTGGTTTAAAAGCATCACTAAACCAATATTAACAAGACCTACGTCTTTGCTTTAACGTCTGAACTGGTTGAACAGTTAGAGATTAAAGACAAGGTAACAAGACAGGGTTAGTAGATCAGTGAGCGAATTGTAGCAATAGCTGATATTTTCAGAACCCTAACAAATTTTGCTGCTGCACATACGAATAGAAAGGTATGCATGGAGTTATCTTTTGTTTGGTATCAAATAAGTTTTGTTTGAATCTTTCTGACACAAAACTTAATTCTGTACTGTAGTTAGATTACTGAATGTAAGGCTGGCTCCTAAAACAGGTTTTGCTTAGGGCCCCCAAGCAAGCTTGGGCTGGACCTGCTCCTGATTTGCAAAGAAAGGCACAACAAAATTCATCTCCAAACTGTTCGCATCTTCGTGCCGTTTATTTGTGTCATCTTTAATGTGTAAAGCCCTCAAGACTGATATTTGTTGTGTCATGGGCTTCAGTTCTATAGCTCTGGTAGAATGTGTATGTCCCAGTCATTTGCAAAATACAGATAAAAAACTTAAAATGAATTATACCGGCCCAAAAGCATGCTGGTCCTCCAGGGGAGGAGTTTAAAGTAAATTAATGCATCCATAGATCGATCACTCTTCATGGACAAACAGCTGGGTCCAGGAGAGTCTGTTCTTTCATTCCTCATCCTAAAACAAACAAACAAACAAACAAACAAACAAACAGCTGATGAATGAAAACATTTAGAAAAAAGATGAATTTGAATACAAAAAATACAAAAAAAAAAAAATACAACAACAGGAGGCAGAGCTTAAGCCTTAAAGATTTTGCTATTCTTCCACTGAACAGTTACCTTAAACACAGCCGGACACTTAGGCCCTCATTTATCAAACTTGCTTTGAAGCCAGCACAGATTTGGGTGTAGAAGTCATCTTACAACATTGTTGATGTATGATTTATGAAATATGTATATCTGGCCAATCACAGCGTGGAAATGAGGGGTTGTAAGTAAGTCTGGTAGCTGAAAACAGTCATTTACTGTAAATGACACACCCCTATTCACAGTTAAACCTGTTGCGGGGACTTATGTTTTGAAATATTGCATGGGGTGCCATTGAGACATTAGGCCACGCCTACTCAGTGGTTTGTAAGAGTCACCGCTGACCGTGACCGTGACAGCTGAAAGCTCACACTGCTCAGCATCATAGTTTGTCAAAGGTTTGGTTTAATGTTGAATCAATTTTAAAGCCATATCGGATCCAACACCACCTGCATGCTGCACAGTGAGTCAACACCAAGTTGAAAACCTGTGTACACAAGCTCAGACCTCGTGAGATTCAAACATTTCATACACTCACGTCTAAATTAATAAATGCTGGTCTTTGCACATTTGATAAACAAGGGCCATTGTGTGTGTGCACATGTCTAAGGGCTAAATACCTTAGAAATAGCTTATACATATTTTCTAATATAAAAACAGCTTTATTTCATTTCATACAAACCAAAGCACTTGCATGCTGCCATGTTCCTATGCATAATGCAAATTTTAGAGTTCAGTCTTAGTTTTCATTTCTCACCCTTCATCAGCATCATGTCCAATTTTAATATACAGGTCATCCAGAGACTTGGACCTCATGGACACACCTCTGGGTCCAGGAGAGCCTGCTCTCTGCTTCTTCATCCTGATAGAAACAATTGTACAAGTTGCTGTAAGTGTATATTTAGTAACCTGACATGCCAGATGGATGTGTTTCACACATCCATCTGGTAAACCTTATAGTGATGGGTCTTTCGTGAAAGAGCTAGTTCAAAGAGCCGGCTCTTTAAAGTAAACAATAAGAGCCTGATCCTGTTTGAGACCCATTTTATGTTTTTTATACCTATTATCATAATTGTTATTATTGTTTTTATATAGATTGTGTGTGTCTGTGTTATTTGATTGTTTACCTTAGGAATCAGTTGAATGTATTTGACGATTTTTTATCCTCTACCACAGGCGCACCATGCATTAAGGACTCGTGTTTGATGGTGTAGTTTAATGATTTATTCCAGGTGGTTCATTCATCCCATCCAGTGAGCAGATTTCATCTGATCCACAAGGTGTTTTGGGGAGACGGTAGATTTTGAAAAGTAATTACCTGATAATTCCTTCAATTTTAAAAAATAAAAAAGTTGTTGTATGTGTAACATGCTAAAATTGGCAGGTCAAATGAAGCCAAACTGGTATCCCAATGAAGAGCCAATTAGGAGCCGAAAGAGCCGGCTCTTTTTGCTGAGCCGAGCCAAATGGGCCAGATCACTGAAAAGAGCTGGAATTCCCATCGCTTAAACCTTCCATAGATGGTGTTTGGGAAAGGGCAGAGCCTTTGAAAAAAAATAAAAAATCTCAGATTGTCTGGGCCAATCAGAACAACAAAACACGTGACGTCATAGCCCCAAACCAACCTCTTGTTGCTGCTTGCATACAGTCTTTCGTCAAGACCCCACACACACACACACACACACCCATACACACCACCACCACCACACCACCACCACGCCAGAATGGGGGCCAAAAGTTTAAACCTGAAAAAATACGATCTGAAAGTGAAAAAATATCTGAACCCCCAAAAAAAGATTTGAATGTGAAACAAAAAGATATGAATCCAAAAACATTAAGACTGCGACCGAAAAAAATGACATCACAAATGTGAAAATATATTTAAGAGTAAAAAATAAAAACTAATTTTGTAATTTTAATAATTACAGAGCTGAATCAAGAATATATTTAGATTGAAAAAAAAAAACTTTGCTTACACTTATTTTTAGTTTCAATTCAGTGTTTTCATTTTTTAAAAACCAGGAACAAACCATAAACTTTCAGTTTCAAATTTATTTTTTTCTATTTTTTTTTTCAAATAAACAAAACTTTTGGCATCGATGTAGCTCCATACTTTGCAAGGTTAGATATTAAGTAGAGCAGAAGCATATCCCTTTGATGTCGGTTAAAGCACTTTTTCTACATATGTTTTTAAAAATGCTTTATAAAGTGTGTATTATTATTATTATTATTATTATTATTATTATTATTACTATCAGTAGTAGTAGTAGTAGTAGCAGTAATATTTCATTGGTTAAAAATGGTCCATGTGAGTGCTGAGCTGATATGAAGAAAATTCAGACAGTTAAAGATCATTATCTCACACTGGAACAAACTGGCTGTAGAATTTACATCAAATACCTGGCATTTTTTTCCAACAACATCCTGTAAAATTGATGTTTGATACTCGAGCTGCCAGGTAATTGCTGTTAAACGTTCCTTTTACAGTTTGTTGAAGGAAATTTTGCGGTTAAATTTTAACTCATTTACTGTCAGGAGATTTATAGATGAACTGACAAACACCATGACTGAAGCAAAAATCTGGATTAACACTAATGCTGCACATATCTGTAACTCACCTCGGAACTCCTTGCTCTACATATCGAGGATTTTCAGAGGGAGCTGCTCCCTCCTCTATGTCCTCAGATAGATTCATGGCAGAGCGCCCCCTGCTGGTTGGCCTTCCCTTGCTTTAACAGAACTGATGGAGTGCAGTTGCTGACATCACATCCAATCAGAGCTTTGCGTCTTCAGCTGTGGAGGAAGCAAAGAGACAGGAGATTCTACTGATTCACCTTCATCATCACATCTACCTGTGCACACTTCACTGACAAGTCAGTAACATGATTGTCTCTGAGATTTAAAAGGAGCACATTGCAGCCCTTAGTTGACTCTCTTAAAGATGTTGACATAAGGATTACCTACACTGCTGCTGGTAGAAGCACAGAGGTTGTGGTGTTTGGTGAGTATAGGATGTTGTAGGAAGCTCTCTGGGCCTTCTTGCTCCAGATTTGAGCTCTTCAGTGAAGAGTCTAGGTGTGTTATTTGATGATGTTTTTACATTTGATCAGCAGATTTCTTTGGTAGTCGACTCAAGCTTCTGTCAGTGGTACATGTACATATTTTCTGAAGGTTACTACAGCTACAGTAACTTGTTACAGAACTAGAGGTAGTGTTCATTTTTATTCAGTTTGTTTATTTTTGTTGTAAAACAAATTTTTAAAAAGTTTTTTTTTCTGTTTACAGGCCTAAGAGAATGACTTCACTCATCACTCTCCATGTCTTTCTTGCTGTGAGTGTAATCAGGGTCTTTGTCTGAGCATTCTTCAAATTCCTCAAACTCACTGTCATCTCTTAAGTCAGAGGTGTCAAACTCAATCACAGCAGGGGCCAGATTCTGGATTTAGTCCTAACTTGAGGGCCTAATGGGGTCAACATTTAACCATAACTGTCAACCTCATTTTCACTAGTAATAAGATATTAAAAAAAAATCCTATTTTGTTTGAACTTGCCTTCCAAAGTTATTTATCCAACAGAGAAAAAATACACAGATCTATGCATATCCTGGCTTAAAACCCATATTTTCAAGATAAGGTGATTCAAAGGAAAACTTTATAAGAAACTTAAAGTTTTACATTCATTCAAAGAGTTTGTCAGCTGCCATGTTAGTTCCAAAAGAAGGCCACAATTCAGCAATGGCACACTGCTCATTTCATCGTACTTCTTATGGATGTCAAAGTATTTTGTCAAATATCTTTGTAGTCAAGAGTGTGGCATCGATTTATCAGTTAATGTAACCCTTTATGAATAGTGTACGTCTCAAGAAAAAATAAATAACAGAGCCCTATAATAATTCTGATTTTTTCAGCGTACTTGTCATGTACGTCAAAAGTAATCATGAATGTTTCGGTAAGAACCAGCAATGACCTTTGTTGTCAAGAATGTTGCATTGCATCGATTTATAGGTTAATGTAACCCTTTAGGGTGATGAAATCATTTTCATGTGAATTGAATAGTGCAGGTGCCAAGGAAAAAATAGTAACACAGCCACATAAAAATGATTTTTATTTTTGTTTTCACCATCATAAATAACCACCAGGGTCAAAACTCAAAGGTACTTCTTGGTACCCAGTGTACGCTGACAATAGTGACTATTACACCATGGCATTTAAAAAAAGATAAATAAATAAACCAGTAATAAGAAGAAAATGAATTGAACTGACACATTTTTTCATGTCACACTAACCCACCCAGGTCATACTGTAAATACTAAAACTTTTTGAAGTGAAAGAAGTTCTTATTGATGGCGTATAGGAATGGTGCATAGGAAACACACATGTATATATACAAGTTGTATCTCTCTTCTAATGGGTACTGTAAAGGTGGAACTCTTAGACAGTTTAAAATGAAAGAACTTAAGGGCAGAAAAAGCTGGATCCAGAAACAATTAGTGACCCAGGGGGCATTGCAGTGTACTTTATAATCATTATATGAAGTTTTTGGATTCACTGATCTAACAAGTAAATAGATTCCAGGAAAAAAAAAAACAGGAGGAGTTTAGGATCTGTTGTGCTTCCACCAGGGTTTGTTAGTGGGGGTTTATTTCATGTTATGATAGTTTTGAAACATTTAACAGCAGCTGCAATCATTCAAAATGCAGTTTCCGATCATATGTGGAGCCTTTTCTCCTTGACCTACAGCCCATATCAGCAGTACTGTTAGCATACACTGTTACTGACACTGAACAAGCAGAATTTTCCCTGCTGAGCAGAGAACTCTAACAGTATCTGTTAGCTCACAGCTGTTTTTATGCTTATATGAATATAACGGAGAGTCATTAAAATAATCAAAAGTGTTACTTACGAAAGCTTTAAGATGGAGGGAAAGGACTGTGTAACAACAAAAGGAAAATGAGACTAAACCAACAGGAAAAACAAGTTCAGCATGGCTGCAGTACTCAAAGCCACACCCTCTGTTTTACACTGAAGGATGGCTGGTGTTCAATGCTTCACAAGAAGAAGAAAAAAAAAATCTGTTCATCAGAAGCAGCAGAGATCATTCTCACATCGATGCCTTGGTGGTTAAGTAATGATAAGTAGTAGAAATGATAATAATAATATTTGTATAGCATTTTTCAATACAAACAACAAAGTGATTTACACAACATACAGTGCAGTGAAAAAGTATTTCCCCCCTTTCTGATTCCTGGTGTTTTTGCATATTAATCACACTTAAATGTTTTGGATCATCAAACCAACTTTAATATTTCACAAAGACACCCCAAGGAAATACAAAATGCAGTTTCTGAATGATTATTTAATTTTTGAAGGGGTTGAAAAAGTCCAAACCTATCTGGTCCTGTGTGAAAAAGTAATTGCCCTATTGTTAAATCATGAGTTAACTGTGATTAACCATTTTTTGGAAAGCTGAGTTCAATTTCACTGGCCACACTCAGGCCTGATTACCACCAGGTTTGTTGAATGAAGAAATCACTTAAATAGAAACTGTCAGACAAAGTGAAGTAGGCTACAAGATCTCAGAAAGAAATGCATCATGCCACGATCCAAAGAAATTCGACAACAAATGAGGAACAAAGTGATTAAAATCTATCAGTCTGGAAAAGGTTACAAAGCCATTTCCAAGGCTTTGGGACTCCAGTGAACCACAGTCAACGCCATTATCCACAAATAGAGAAAACTGGGAACAGTGGTGAACCTTCCCAGTGGTGGAGTGGGCTACCTGTAGGCTCTGACACACCTGAGCGCAATCTGTACTCAGTAGAGTGGCAGGGGAGAGGAGCATGCAAAGCAGGGCAGAGCCAGACAGAGAGCCACACACACTCCCTGACAAACACAAGAGGAGGTTTGTTTAACCTTCTGACTTTGTTAATTAGTTAATTAATTCATTTACCAAGCGTTTCTTTTTCCCCAATCTTTTATGTATCAGCGGCAGCTCTTCTCTCATCCTCATCGTCTTTCATGTTGCAGAACAATGACACACATCAACGTGACGCTGATGCACACATCTACACTGAAATGCACGCTAACATGTTGGTAATGAAGACTTCAGGCTTCTGTTGAGGGCAAAAGTTTCAGAATACCTTATATCTGTGTGTCTCTCTGTGTCGCCCACATGAGCCAGGGTGTGTACTATGTTAAAATGTTGTTTGGTTGATTTTCCCTTAATATCATGTTAGTCCTCTGGTAAAAGTATTGTTAGTTAACAATGATAATTACTCAAGCAGAAGTAAAAGTACTTGTTACCTGTGGCTGGCTGCTGCATATCTCCTCTCTCCCTTCTCCTCCAGCTCCCCTCCTCCCTCTACCTGTAGGCTCTGACACACCTGAGCGCAATCTGTACTCAGTAGAGTGGCAGGGGAGAGGAGCATGCAAAGCAGGGCAGAGCCAGACAGAGAGCCACACACACAGTCCCGGACAAACGCGCGAAAAGGTTAACCTTCTGACTTTGTGAATTAATTCATTAATTAATTTGTTTTCCAAGTGTTTCTTTTTCCCCAGTTAGTCACGCACACACACCCCCAAAGCATGTCCAGACTAGAAAAGCACTCAGAGAGCGCAGACCCCCGCCTTTAACCCTATCTCCCGATAGTAAAGAATCCTTAATAAAAATCCCGGATCTGTCCTCATGTGCCCTCCACTGCAGCATTCACCAATTACTCCCCCCCGGTGGGGAAACATAATGAGGCGAAGCATTGGCTTCACTTCGGGTAGACTGTTATGGTGGAAGCGTTGCCTGCCAGTGCCAACAGATGCACTGACAGTCTCACCCATGGTCTCACCAGACGACTGGAAGTCATGGCAGAGGGTGAATATTCCTCTATTCCTCCCAGCATTGTGAGTATTCTTGCTACATTCGCTGTCTTTCTCTCTGTTACGCTCTGACTCATCTCCTTGACCAGGCGTGCGTCTTTCAAACTCTATAAACTCCAAAACTTTGAATAGAAACACCCAAAATGCTGCTGGGATTGAAGTTACTCATGTCCGCCATCTCCAGGTGTAAAGTGGTAACAGCGCAGACCTCCGCCATTAGCCCTATCTCCCAGTAGTAAAGAATCCTTTAAAAATTCCTGGATCCAGACGGTGATCCGGATCACTCCCAAAATCTAATCAGTTCTTCTTCATGCCATTTCTGACATTTCCTGAAAATTTCATCAAAATCCGTCCATAACGTTTTGAGTTATGTTGCTAAAAACGAACAAACTAAATAACAAACAAACCCACCTGATCACATAGCCTCCTTGGCGGAGGTAATTATTGGATTTTGTTGTTGAAGTTTGACTGTATTTTGCTGGTATTCCCGTTTTCTCGTTTTCTTTTCTATCTTGAGTAATTAGTTTATTTTTGGTGATTTTATTGGTGTGTTTTTTGGCCGGTGCCTACAGCCCCATTGTTTCATTAATATCCTTCACTAACTGATTGCCTTCCGAAATTTGTTAATAAAGCTTGGAATTTTCTTCTTGACACTCAAACAGTTTGTCTGTATCCCTGTGTATATGTTGCTGGTCTCTTTTTTTGTTTGAGCCTTATTTGATAGTTAATTGACTCAAGAGGCCGTAACAGTACTCATAAAAATAAGAGTAAAAAAGTACCTCATTAAAAAATTACTTAAGTCATGAGTAACTTTATATTGTGCAGTTTATCAAAATGTATTGCATTAGAGATCAAAGGTAATAACAATGTTAACTGTATGTTGTCATTAATAAAGTGACATAACTAGGCAAATGCCAAAATAATTAAAAGAAATAAACCTAACTAAACCCTCGAAGCAATGGTCCAGACCATAGACTGTAAAAAGAATTGGACAACCCCTGTGTGACGTCAGCCGTCTAATTACAATAGGCTGACTCAAAACAGCTTTTGAAGTCAATCCATGGCAGGCTCCATGTTGAAATCTCAACCGAACTTTAGCTCAACCTAACGGCAGACAAGAGCCCGCCCACTGAGCTGGACTTCCTGTCAGCTAAGCTATCATTAAAGCTAGCCTTCTGGTGGTAGGGTCTGCCTGTCAAGCTATCAAACAGTAGTCTGAGGGTTTATTTATGGGTCTTTAGCATAGCAGAAAATGAATGAAATAATTTTTTTACATTGGGCTATAAAATCTGTATGCTTTACTAGCGCCAATAAATTAATATGACTCGTTAGTTGTCACATTAACAAATGCTATCTCTAGTAGTAGGCTATAAGACATTTTTGTCCATATGAAAGGGGGACAGTTTAAGTTTTTACTGTATATCAATAGGTCCATCCAGAGTTGTAATCCTGGCACCGCACCTGCTACAATGAGAGCAAGAGCATACAGAATATTTATTGTCATGCTAAGCTTCACCTACTTGCTGGAGGGTCTTTATTTTAGCCCATCCAAAAATAACTGTGTAACAGTGACTATGAGATCACAAGACACATTTTCTGTCAGTTGATAAATTGCATATAGATCATTTTAGATGCTGTTAAATTTTTAAGAATGTATATATTTGTCATTATTGTCAGTTCAACACTGTTTTTGGTTGACTGCTGAGGTCAGATGGGTCTGTCTGTATCTGACTGAGTGAGTGACGGTACTTTTAGAGTCATACCATACAGAGTTGGGTCTAGTTGTACTGAAAGCACTCGGCAATGGCTGTCTCCACTGCGGTAAATACCTGCGATCAAGCTTTAGCGTTGTGTCTGTTTTACTAGTACTGGACCACATCTCTTGGCTCCATGCCACATCACATAGATGCAGGAATTTGTGTAAAAGGAACGCCAACCAATTACTGAATGCATTATAAACAGTTTTCCAGAAGGTTAACATTTCTGTATTGTAAATCCTTTTTGGACTGATGTTTTATGATATTCTTATATTTAGAGATTGCTGATTTCTGTGAGCTGTAATCAGGATTAAAACAACAAAAGTGTTGAAATATTTCACTTTGTGTATCAGATTAATCTAGTATATAAGCTTCACTCCTTGGCTGAAGTCACAGGAAAAAAATGCATTTTTTTTCATGATTTTCTTCTTTTTTAAAAGGGAACCTGCAAGGACCCTCCAGACCCAGCTCTAACTTTGCCCCTCCAGAATTTTGGCTCACACAAGGCCTGTCTGAAGTCAACATCATCAAATACATCTCTGTGACACTAATCAATGCACTTAGAAGAATTCATTCACAGTTTTAACTTTATTCCTAATGCCTATATAAAATGTGTTTGAAATGCAAAAAATAATTCTGATTAACTAACAAAATTTTTCTCTAAGTTCCAATTTAAAATGAATCGACAGCCTACCTCTGAACATTTAAGACCTTTCCACTGTGTTAAAAATGTATTTTTATGGAAAAAAGACTCATTCAGAAGCATGTGTCACTTCAGATTATATAAATATTTATTTTCTTTGATTCAGCTCTGGTATATCCTCATGCATGCTAAACATGGCGGTTAAGATCTCTAATGTACACATGATGTAGTCTGGAAACAGTCGGTATCAAAGAGAGGAGGTCTAGGTAGTTCCTTCATCAGCTGACCTGCTTAGCTCTCAGCTTAGAGAAGAGAAAGCAGAGATATGCCACATTAAAAAAATCATAAGAACGGTCTCTCCTGCGGATCCACCTCCACCCTCCGTTTTGTTCTTTGAGCTCAGCAGTTCAGAAGAAAACAGTCTTTACTACACAGTTATCATCTCCTGTGTTAATACTCCCCGGTGTTTCTATCAGTGTGTGTGTAGGGTTTAAAGGTCAAGTACAGTTTGTCACGCTCGCCTGCTGTAGAGCGAGCTGAGAGGCAGAGAAAGAAAGGGCTGAAGAGAGGAGCCACACAGAGTAGCTTTCCTGAGAGACGACAGCGAGAGGCCACAGTTACATCCAGGGTTCCTGTTACAAACATCCGTCAGAGGAGCTGAAGAATCATCCTGTGTATGTGAGATCACAACAGAGATGGGCACACTTCCATTAATGTGTTAATCCGCTATTAACCAGCCTTGTTTCAACAAGAATGTTAATTTGATAGAAGGATAATCAAGACATTTAACCTCCTTTGTAAGGTTTAGAAGGAGGCTTTTATTGTGACAGGCTTGGCAGGAATAGACTGTGTCTATCATCGGATACTTCACTAAACTTTAGCATTAGGCGCTAACAGACTGAAGGGATTGAACTGTTTCTGCTTTGAGAGAGACAAAGCCATAGTTCGCTTCTTTTAATCATCCAGGAATAAAGGCAAATGAAATATGGATTCAAACACTCCTTCAGCAGATAAGATGTTTGGTCCTGCTGCATCTGATTCAAGTATAAACTAAACTTGCAATTAGCCTGCCCAGTGACCTTTTACTGACCTCAGAGCGCAGCTACCTGGCTCCATGACAGAGCAGAGACAGAAGTTAGAGTTTAAATTTACTGTTTTCTGGCACAAATCTCTCTGTTATGATGCTTTTAATCACCTATAGGCCATCGTGACTGACAGATTTGGGAAATTTACCTCACAGTAAACAAAATCACAGCATGTAGCTGGCTATGAACATTCAATAAAGGCGGTAACATCAGCTAACAAAAGACTGTATTGCGATGAACTGCTCAGTGATTTTCTATCACTGTAGCATTAGGGCAGTGGGATAACTTCCCATAGGGATGGGTGACATGGTGGGTCCCTGTATATGCCCTTCCCAAATCAAACCAAGCCAGGAAAGAGGTCAACTACCTTCTCACAGCCAAAATTCAGTCACACATAGATCTCAGTGTTTTCACATGTTAACAGCTACCTTATTCCTGAACATATCAGTGTGCTAATTTTGGATTTACTTTACAGGGACTTAATAATCCAGACAGAGAGGGGAGGCAACATTGATGATCAGGAGGTGAACTGTTTAACTTTGAAAAGGTTTAAATGTTAGTTTTAACTTCTGATCAGGATGATTAAATTAACTTTGATCCAAGTTAACGTCTTTGTTAATACACTAACTGCTAACAGTTCATCTGGATTAACAGTGCCCATCTCTGGTGTTCAAGACATGATCTATTCAACAGTTTAGTGTGACAGAGTAGGGTGTGTATATCCAGGTGTTATGGGAGTAATCAGCAGCTTCAGTGAAGGAAAAAGCAGAGAATACCCACTCAACATTTAAACATTTTGTTGTTTAAGTTGTTTTTAATGCCTGTGATTTTACATGGCCACTACTTTGACCAGATTTCTCTTGTAAAAGTGATTTGTAATATTAAAGGGACTTCCTGCTAAAATAAAGGTAAGTTAGATTTGAATTTGACCTTGAGATGCAGCAGATAAAGGGAGAAAATAATGTGCGGTTTCTGGTTGCAACACTATTCCTAATGCCTGTTTAAGACTAGGTGCATGTTCGCTGCATAACAGCTGTGGCATGTGTCACAACTTCACATATCAGACACATGTGCTGCGTCTCTGCTGTCACCACCCTGTCCATCTTCAGAGATTTTACCTTCATAAATCTCCCTGCAAGTGATTCAACCCTCAGGCCTCACTGGGGACTTTTTTGTCCTTTTCAGTTTTCATTTTTTCCTTTTCAATTGTAATACCTGTGGCATGCAATTTGTTGGAGGGTTGCATTTTTTCCCAAATTTTGAAAAAATTGAAATCATACTTCAAAATATGCCTATAACACTGTGTGTAATCATAAAACTAACTTTCAGGATGTTAAGGACAAAAATGTCCCCATTAACTTCCATAACGTCACTTTTGTTTATGGCTTCCAATATAGCGCCAAGGCTCTAAATTTTATTTTTTACTGTAACCTACTTGTAAAAGAAAATAAAAATGCATCAAGATCAGTTCTGCTGTTCATCAAGGAAATGTCCAACACTGTTCACCGATGAAAAAAATCCCAACTAGAATAAATGATGTGTTGCATTATGCATTTAGACTAGCATTTAAAGGATTGAATCACTTGAAATTATTTAATTATTGATTTTATTAAACAGGACAGAAGCTAACGAAAAGATATGAGACTTTTAAAGAAGATAAATTTTTTATGGCAGTTTTTGGGTGAAGACATTTTTATCCCTAACAGTTCAAAAGGAACTTTTGTTAAAATCAGACACGATAAAAAAATTAAAACATTAATCAAAATCAATTTAGCTGTTTATCAATGACATGTCCAACACTGTGTCCATTGATTTAAAAAGATCTTATTTAGCATTAGGTGGGTAGCTAGGTACTTTATGCAGAAATTAAGCCAGTTTTTGTGTCTTTTATGTTATAAAATCTGTCCTATCTTTTGACTGTGATTTAAAGGGTTAAATAAACAGAAATTATCTAATAATTGACATTAATAAATAGAACTGAAGCTAACAAAAAGATCTTTCAAAGGTCTTTTAAATGAGAAAAGGTTTTAAAGAAGAAACTGATTGACATTTATTTTATCACTGTTGTTGGATAAAGACATTAATGTCAGCAGTTCAAAGGGATCTTTTAGTGAATAAGACCTGAGGGTTAATTCACCGTATAACCGAGAGGGGGGAAATTCAGGATACAAGCATTCTGTGCAAACAAGTGGAGTTTCTCTACAAAATGCCAAACTGAGCTATTACTTTGAAAAGCACAAACTGGAAGTGTTGCCAAACAGTGTTTATCTTCCTTGTGACGTCATTTACTGATGTGGAGACAGAGTGCTTCACTAACAGTTTAGACATTAACTTCAACAGACTGATTCTTCTCAGCTTTTGTCATCAGGGTCAGATAAACAAGTATATTCCACCCTACAGATGTGGACATAGATATCTGCTTAAACCAGGTAAATCCAGTCTCTTTATTTGTCATTTTAAAGTCTATGTTGGCCAAGAGATGTGCAGCTTTTGGTAAAATAGGCAAGCCTTATCTTTTCATGATTATTGGCACATTCATGCAGGCAGTCTGATATGACCACACACCACAGCTGTCATTTTAAAACAATTATTTCTAAAGGTTTTCAGTGGTTTTCTTTGATGTCAGTATAATTTTATACAGTTTATTCCTGCACAGATTTTCCACTTTTGCTGGAAACACCCCCTCTACAACTCTAATTTAGTTTGTCAGGATGTTGTGGTGATATTCTCTGCTTTCACCTTGAGCTACTAAACTCATAAACTGGAGATATACTTGCTATTAACACACGTTCAGCTACACACGATGGCTGCTCTGTGTTGCCTGTTCATGTCGTCAGAAACTAACACACAGACTCAAAAGGCAGAATGACCAGCAAAAAAAAAAAAATACAGTTTTTAAATGTTGAGTCCATTTATTTAGGGGAAAAATCCATCAAAACCTACCTGACCCTATGCATAAATAGTAATCGCTGCACTTGTTAACTCATGAATTAACCATGATTCAACATATATTTGGAAAGCTGAGTTCAATATCATTAACTGCCCTGGTATGATTACCATCAGAACTGTTGAACCCAGAAATCCTCTAAATAGAACCTAGAAAGAAATTCAAGAACAGATGAGAAACAAAGTCATTGACATCTATCAGTCTGGATAAGGTTACAAAGCCATTTATAAGGCTTTGGAGCACCAGTCAACCACGGTGAGAGCCATTATCCACAAACAAAGAAAACTTGAAACAGGGGTGAACCTTCTTAGGAGTGGCCCATCTACTAAATTACTCCAAGAGTGCAAAGACGACTCAACAAGGAAAAAAAAAAAGAAAAAAAAAAAGAATGGGGGACTATCTTTTCCATCGGGCCGGTTAGGTTTGGATGGCTTTTTTCCTTTTAGAAATGAGATCATCATTTTAAAACTGCATGTAAGTGTGACGAATATGCAAAAAAATAAGAAATCAGGAATACTTTTTTACGGCACTGTACACCCATGGCAACACCAAGTATATCTCCAGTCACACATCAGTTAAAAAATACTCTGCACCATGACAAATATAATGTACCAAATGTGTGTTTTTTGACCTGGACATGATTCCTTTTAGAAACATCTCCAACAATTTCCACGCAGGAACCCTGCAAATATATAATCAGAAAACAAACAATGTGAATATTTGACACAGCACTCACAAACACACTGAGTGAGAGGTAACATCTCGTCCTGTACAACACGCCAGCAGCTATTTACAGGTCACAAAACCATGGGGACGAGCCATGTTAGTCCGATAACGTACGTATATTTACACAGGAGGGAGTCGCTCTGGTTCAGAGGTCTACGTAAAGAAGTTTCAAATTCCTTTGAAATCATTCAACTCATATATATTCATATATATATATATATCATAATTATAGCAAGTTCGCACAAGAAACTTGTAAGAGGTGTAAATGCATATTGACTCTCAGGCTTCATAACACAGCATCATCAATTCATGCATAGAGGAACGAGACTGAGAACACGATGGCTACATAACATACTGATAGAGATCACGGTGCTGCACAGAGGTCGTGATGCTTCAAAATCACATTTCTGTTAAAAATACTTTGATAAAATCAAACCCTGCAGCAAATTAAGGAGAATTTACGGACTGATAACAGTGGAGATTTATGATAATCGCTCAGGGTGCTTTCACATTAGGTTAGATGGTTTTGTACTGTGCTCCAGCACCATTTCTACCCCCTCCCCTGGCCTGAGACCACCTCATGAGTGGACTTAGGCACAGTGCTCGAGCATGGCACACTTTCAGGACATTTCCACAGAGCAGTCCAGTTCAGTTTGGTACAGCATAGCACACTCTAGTGTAGTAGTCCATTCTAAAAAATTGAAAAGTGTTCCAATAAACTGACCCGTTCCGGTTTATAAGTGATGGATGTGAAAGTGAATTAAGTGTTTTGAATAGTCTGTGAAGCTTTAGTTCAGTTAAATCTCCATACTTTGGTGATTTATTTACTTCTTTTTACTGCAGGCAACCTATGAGGAGATCACTCTGTGGTTGTTGAATTTGTTGGCAAAACTTCAGGCTGCAGCTTATTTGGAAACAGGATCAACGTACCTGGGAATTCTTACTTAATGTTGTTTGATATTCACACCAGATAAACCTTTAGTTTATTTTTAATGTGACAAATTCTCAAGGTACAGCTCTAGACTTTTATATTATATTATATAAATTGTTGCAGCGTCGGATACGTTCACTTCATGAAGGATTCACAGAAATTCCAAGTTATTCAAAGTTAAATAACTTTTGAAGCATAAGTCACAAGCACTAACTTGCGTTTTCCTCTGAAAGCCCTCCGTTTTGCCATTCTAATGACGCTATCCACGCCTTCGCAGCTCTTACAGTATGTCTCCCAGTGAGCCTGGGACTTGGCTGACTTTCATTGGTCTTTAAAGATTAAATCCACACCAGCTACTTGGATGTCAAACATCTCTTTATCTTTTTTATAATCCATTGTTCCTGCTGCTAGCAGCAAATACTGTCGCCATATTGTTGGTTTCCCACAGTGCATTGTGACTGGGCTGTGAGTACAAATGGCAGGCTGTTCCATCGTTACATCATGCTTTGCCAAACAGTGCCTGTGCAAACACAGAAACAAGAAAAGAGAGCCTGAATGAGTCAAAGAGAAAGAGACACAGAGAGACCGTGATGTGTCCCTGCTTCGAATAATGACTCAAATTCACAATAACGCAAGGCCTTTTTCGCGAAAATGTGAATATTCTGAAGATTTCTTTGACACATAATGTTAGATTTTAAGATTTTGGTCCCTAAGAGATGTTTATGCAAAAAAAACAAAAAAAACACAGTCTTTTTCTTTTACTGTGTGTAATACACCAATCTTTGAGTTTTAATTTCCATTTTATTTTTTTCTTTTGTCATTATAGTCCTATAGGTTTTTTTTTAAACAATTTAAGTGAGCACACATATACTTAAAGCTCAGGTTGTCTTGAAAACAAAAAACAAAACAAAAAAAACAGGGATGTCTTTCCCCAATAAAATCCGCCACGTTAAGCAGACACTGCAGGACCTTTTATATAACTATAAAACATAAGCTGTTGTCATTAGATGCCCTCACCTTATTTCCCCATATGTTTGATCTGCTTTTATTTAAGGTCTTAATTTTCCTTTAAGGTAAGAGGTTGAGCTTAGATTATATTCATCACTAACTGAATGCTTGTGGTATCTACTGTAATGGACCAGCTTCATCTTGTGGCTAAATCAATGTAGCATTACGACTCCTGATGAGGATCTGTACTACCACAGTTAACATGGTTAAGAAGTGGTTATTAAAAAAATAGCAGTTTACAGCTGAAATAAAGCTCTTTACCGCTTATTCCCTACTGATTTCAGCGGCTGGGACAACAGACACACGCCTCCTGTGTCGTCACATGCATACCCTCTACAGTCCACTCACCAAGTGAGGGTACGGGTGTCTGTAGAAACACAAACTATTTTGGGGTTAGCTTACCAAACCATACCAAACTGTACTCAGTAAAACTGGACCACCTGTTGGAAACGCAGCTCTGTGTTCAGAATGATCAAATGAACCACACTGTGGTCTCAACCTGGATCTAAACCCAGGTCCCTAATGTGAAACCACCCTGATAAAAACTCAATAGCAGAATATCCTAACTGTGAGTCTGTCCTATTAGAGTAGAAACATAACAAACTAACTAAAGTGAGGACAGAAAATAAAAAAAGGGAGTCATGATAGAAAAAAGAGGATCTTGCTGTACGGGCGACGTTGGTCCCAGATTCAGTCCTGTTTTGAGCAGCCATGAAACTTCCTTTAAAGGTCCTCTTCTTCCTCTTTCCACATTAACGTTACACTCTTCGTAGCGTCCGTTATAAAGGCTGGACACTGAGCACAGGTAACGTGAACAGTGTGTAATGTGTGTAATTAAGATCACACACAAATGCTGCATTGAGAGCGGGAATCATCTCAAGAGTCCAGGGTTTACTTAGGGAACCTCTGGAAGTAAAGGGTGGAGTCGTCAAACAGTGGGTTCTTCACCTCCATCTCCCCCGTCTGAAGAGAGAAAGAGAGGGAAAATCTGTGAGAAACATCGTTATTTAGCAGGTTCACTCATCAGTGTACTGATGTTTTTGTTTCATGGATGAATTTCTCATAATGTGTGATGAAACCGTAGCAGCAGAATTCACATACACTGCATTAAGATCCTTCCATTGACAATACTGATTGATTAGTGTAGTTTATCTGCTGACCTGACGATGCATACGCTCATTTAAAGAGTAACTAAACCCTCAGACTACTTGTGTATGAGGGGATTTGATAGTCCTGTGGATCAGAAAGGGTCCCAATCTTATAAAAGCCCACTTTAAAAAATGAAAGTCAGGAAATCATAAATAAACAGAATAAACTCTTTACTCAAAATCATGTGATAAAAAGTCTTAAAAAGGAGATAAAAAGTCAAAATTCTAATTTAGAAGGTCAAAGTATATCAGATACTGATATTGAGACAATTTTACATTTTAATAAAAAATGATAACCTTGCAAAGCAGATGAATATGCCCATTTCTGTGTTTCTCACTGGCAAATCCATCTTGCAAAGCTCTCGTCTGAACTGTTTGGGCCCGGTTAGAAAGTGACAGGACCAATCAGTGTCAAGGGGCAGTACTTTCGGGTGTGGTGGTGATGTGACGTATGCATGCAGTGACAAAAGACCAGTGCAATTATGGTGGAAGACATTAGCATGGATGCTGCTAAAGTGCCAGTTTTATCAAAACTTGACTACATTTCCTCGTAAGAAGAAAAACAAAGAACAGCAGTGAGTTGTTTTCTTTTCAAAAAACGACTAATTCGTGTACTGACATGTCTACAGTCGCCATGATTCGCGTTATGCAGTTCTTTATGGAATTTACTCCTTCGGTAGGGCTGCAACTCACTGGCTACGTCACGTGTTTTGTTGCTCTGATTGGCCCATAAAGATGTGACAGACAGTACGTTCATCCAATCACCCTCTGAGTGTTTTTTCAAAGCCTCTGCCTTTTCCCAAATGTTGTGTATGACTAGTTTGGTGTAAAACACATTCATCTGGCGTGCCAGGTAAAAAAATGTTCACTCATTTTGAATTTGATGGCAGCAACACATCTCAAAAAAGTAGGGACAGGGCAACAAAAGGCTCAAAAAGTAAGTGGTACCACTAAGAAACAGCTGGAGGAGCATTCTGTAAATCATTAGGTTAATTGGCAACAGGTCAGAAAGTTGACCAGGTATAAAAGGAGCATTTTAGGGGGGCAGAGTCCCTCAGAAGTAAAGATGGGCAGAGGTTCACCAGACTACAACAAACTATGTCTAAGGATGCACTCACTCCAGGAAGTATGTAATGGGCTTGGGCGCATCCAGTACGTTGGACCAGTGTGAACTTCCCTGACCTCGGCACAGAAAGACGAGGTGGACCAAAGCATGGCACGGATGCAACAAAGGAAAAGGACCGCAGGAATATGACATAGTATGATGTGGATAGAAATGTAATAATATCAGAATTTCATTTCACGATAATCATGACCTAAAATGACACAGTTATCAGTATTTTCACAGTGTTGTTGCGATTTACTGAAAATCTAAAAATGTGTCGATTCATCATTTCAAATCGTTTTGTCAAGTTTCTCAAGGTATGAGTCAAAGGTCGGCTACTGCATTTTGGTTGAATTTAATCCATAATGCCAATGTTTTTTAAGCTTATGATTCAAATCCTGCAGCAGCACTGGATTAAACGTAGACGTTTCACTCATAAAGGCGGATTCAACCAATCAGGGATGCGGATGTGATGATGTATCATTGTGGATAAAGTAGTTCTGTTGGCTATGATTGGGAAGAAACCATGTTTTTATAATACGAAGTAAACTACATGAGAGAATGTGTCATCTAGGGGACCATATATCATTGTTTCTCATTCAGGTATCCTGTGGTTAGTCTACCTTTAATGGTTCTAACATCATGGCTTATAATCAAAATCTAAAGAGTAGCACAGACTGAATGATCTTATGGCTGATAAAGGACAATAGGAAGGAAGGAGGACTTGTAAATGAACCTCAGCTCAGACTCTGGGTTTAAGTTACCTTTAGTTACTCTTTAAATACAGATTAATGCAGGTTTTACTCACCGGAGCCAGACCTGGACATTCATAGACCGTGAAATCTCCATCATCATTCTCCTCGTCTGTCGATGCTCCAGAGTCAGGAACTTTTGGCTCGTCCCTTTGTCTGCAGACGCAACACACAGAGTCATAAAATATTCAAAGGATACCTGGGGGTATAAGGATGCAGAGAGGGCAGGACGGGGCAGACGGTAACACGTGCCCCTCAAAACCCAGCGAGCGTGCTGGAGGATGACTCACTTTTCCAGGGAGAGCATCTGCTGCTTCTGGTGCTGGTAGTGGTACATCTGAGCGCTGTGGGCCAGCTTCTTATCCCCGGGCTGAAACACAGCGAGGGGCAGAGGGGACGTGAGAACCACACTGGGTCACATTATTCAGCTGACATTCACTCCTGCAGCATGTGTCTGCTCTGCACATGCTGCTCAGAGGACACGCACGCTTGTCCTTCTAATGGGGGACCGCTGTGACTCTATTCATACGTCCTAAAACACAGTTCATTCAGTGGCTCGTGTTTGCACAAAGGGAAGATTATTTTAACGAGAGGATGATTATTTCAGCGCTGAGCTCACTCACCAAAACACGTACAAGGTAAGGCTGTCAGACGTCAGATTATCTAGTTGTGACTGATCGCTGAACAGGGTATTAAATGGTATCTTAAACAAAATAGGTTTTTCTAACAGTTCTATACTTTTCGAAAATACATTTAATGATGATTGTAAGAGAAACATTCCCAGCATATTTAATCCTCTTCTTCATTAAAAAGAACAAAACATAAGCCAGTAGGGCACTGAATTTTGACTTTGTACATGCTGCAGGAACCCAGACTCAATATTAACTTAAAATTTTGGGTGAAACTGAACAAAACAGCTGCTAAATCTGTTGGTAGATTTATTGAGTTATATGGGGAACACTGTATGTTATGTTCACGTGTGTTTGAATGGCACAGAAGATTTAATGAAGACAGAGAGGATGTCCAAGATGATGAACGTTCTGGGCATTCACGCACATCAAAAACCTCTGAAAATGTTCAACAGCTTTAACTTATTGTTCCAAATGACTAACGACTGATGAGAATGACAGCAGAAATGGTCTCCGTAGAAAAGAGACAGTTCTGCAAATCTTGCATGAAAATTTGAACATGACATGAGTGTGTGCCAAAGTTGTTCCAAAACTTTTGATTCCTGATAAAGAGGAAAAACCCAAGCAAATTTGTGAAGACATTTTGGGACAAACTGACTGAAACTTTTTTAGAAGTAATGATAACACGCGATGAAACTTCCAATACAATCCTGAGACAAAATGGCTGTCATGCATTAAAAACACCATCATCACCAAGGATGAAGAAAGCACAACAAAGCAAGTCCAAATTCAAGGCCATGTTGGTTGTTCTCTTTGACATTAAGGGTTTCATTTTGGAGGTTCCAGAAGGGTTAGCAGTGAATCAGCACTATCACAAACAGGTTCACGAAAACCTGCAAGAAAGTCTGAAGAAAGAGACCACAGTTGTGGAAAAATGGTTTCAATCTTCAATCATTAAGACAGCCATCCAGCTCACACTGAGCTCTCAGTAAAGCAGTGTCTGACCCAAAAACAAATCACAGTGCTTGATCACCCTCCTTATTCACCTGATCTATCACTGTGTGACCTTCTCCTTTACCCTCGGATCAAATCTGTGCTCAAAGGAGCACGTTTTGAGTGAGAAGTTAAAAAAACAACAGAGGTTCTGAGACGACTGTCTGAAGAAAACCTACTACACTGTTTTGATCAATGAAGACTGAATGCAGTGATGTGTTGGTGCAGAAGGAGAGTGTGGTGTAGGAGAGAAACGCTGAAAAATGTTTATGTTCAATTAACCTGTATCACAGCACTAGTCTGGTTTTTAACAGCCATATCTCATATATCTCTCTGACATTTAAGATCTCTCACTTTTTAGAAAAAGACTAATTAAGACGTTTAACAGCCCATTCTCATGATGTATCACAGAAATAGTTCCATGGTCATTTTTTGCTTAAAATCTGCAGAAGGATCAGCGGAGATGAAGTGAGTTATTGATGGTAATGATCAAAACACAGTACTGGCACTAGAAATCTCCAGAAACCACTCAAAACATTCAAGAAATTTCCATTTGAGTGATTAAAGCGCTTCCAAAACCCAACCAAATTTTCAAGCTGTGTTCACCTCTAAGGCCACTGGGGGGCAGCATGAACAAGCCATACAGACATCATGGCAACATTAAAATAAAAAATACACATTTCACTGGAGTCACGCTTATCTCCATGTGATTATTCAGTTCATACATGTTTTTTTTTTTTTTATTGATGCTTATTTAAAGAAAATGTGACTACTGCTGCTTTAAACATCTGTTATTTATGAGCAATTTTCTCTACAGTATCTAACATTTAATACTCTTTATGGTGCCTTAATGATTATTCCTCTATCTATTCTGCGTAACATAATTTATTTATAACATGCTAATTATTCTCTACTCACCATGTTGTCAAAGGTTTGGGCTCTCATGAGTCCGTAGACCGGGTATTCCATCTTCTGTGTCAGATGCACACTTTTCTGCAATCTAAAGAGAAAGACCGAGCTCATTAGACTTCATGACTAATAAAAGGAAAATTACCAACATGCCTTTAGTCCTTCTTTCCACTGGTTGTTGGCATTGCGTTTCCTTTCATCACTCTAAAAGATTAAAGCTGATCTGATTTTTCTGTGTTGGAATGAAACAGGTAATTTCAGTCAAAATTAAAATAAATCCTCATGGGTTTCATATAGAAATTTTACAGGAGGAATCCACTGATTTGCTAACTGTGAGGCTGAGATCAACAACAGACTTGGACTTGAGGTGATGGGTTTTCTGGACAAGGTGGTGTGGCGGTCATGGTATCTGAGCATGCAGATGAAGTCACAGGCTTTTAGCCCTTGACCCTTTGGTATTTCCATACTCCAGCGAGGCCTGGATGCTGACTGATGGCCTGGGGCACTGGCTGGACTCCTCTGTGCTGCTTCTTTTTGCTGCATTTTGGGATGGGAAGGGTCAGCTGCTGGATAAGGGAACAGCACCTGACATTCTTTTCTGGAACTGATCCAGCTCACTGCATACTGGGTGACCAGGACCTGGTGGGCTGGTCCACAGGTTAGGGGCAGTCACGTGCTTTATGCTCCCTAACCTGACCTTATAGAGCTGGTCAGCATACAGTTTCATATTGTTAATTTTCATAAATTAAATTTCTTTTTAATCCTTCTTTTTTGAATGTTGATTTGAAACAAGGCAGTGGTGCTCGACTGGTAAAGCCGTCCATAAGAGGAGGATAAAGGGGAGAGCTTTCTGGGGACAAGCCAAATGGGGGGCCCATGGAGGTCAGCAAAATCATGATCCCTTGTAAAGTCAATCTGTGATATTTTATTTTAAACCTAAATTATAATGACATTCATCAAAGAAACTAAAGCGAATTATATTTATTTTTTCCGTAGTAAAATAAAGCTTTTCTTAAAATAGAATTATGTTTTTTGGTAATGTTAACACTGGGATGGTCACACTGACAATATTTTTAAAAGTAAAGTCAGACTTCAAAACTAAGCCATGATCTGCTCAAACATAAGAGTGCCAACTGAGCTAACAAGGGGAAAAATATTTCATTAATCACAAAAAAATTGCAAAAATTGGTAGGGACGGTGGTAGGGTAGGGTTAAAGAGTGGCAAATATGTTAACAAATGCAAAAATGGGGAGAAATGGGTGAAAAAATGAAAAGGAGAAGAAGTTGGAATGGCTTTAAAAAGGGAAAAACTGGCAAAGTTGGCAAAAAAATGATTTGGCAAAAAACAGGTAGGGAAAAGTGTTTCAAAAATGCAAAAAAGGGGGAAATGGGTGGAAAAAGGGGAAATAAGTGGCAAAATGTTTAAGTGGCAAATAGAGGATTAAGAGCCAAAAATGGATAGAAGTAGCAAAAATTGTTTAAAAAATTTCAAACAAAAAAAAAGTGGAAAAAGTGCTGAAAATGGGTTAGAAAGTGGTGAAAATGGAGAAGAAGGCAAAAATGAGTTATTAGTGAAAAAACTAACAATAATATGTGAAAACAGTGGTGAAAAGGGGTTAAAAGTAGCAAAAATGGTTTTGGATTAATGGGGTGAGCAAGAAGTTGCAAAAATAAGTTTCAAGGATGCAAGAAAATTTGTGGGAAAAATGGGGAAAAGGGGAAAATGAGTTTAAAGTATCAAAAAAGAAAAATAGGCAAAAGTGAATTTAGAAAAATAAGGTGGGGAAAAGTGGAAAAATTAGTTTACAAAAATGGAAAAAGGGGGTATGAGTGGAATGGTTTAAAAATTTGCAAAAACTGCTTGGTAAATAGGTAGAAATTGGGTAAATTGAGAAATTGCAAAAGTTGGTTATAAGTGGAAAAACTTTCAATAATTGAGACATCTTTAGGGGAAAATTATTAAACTATTGTGAAAAAATAGCAATATTGGTTAAAGCTGGTAAAAAAGGTGGAAAAGGTAGTGAAAAAGAATTAAAGATCAGCAAATGTGGGTTAAAAGTTGAATAAAAAAAGGATTAAAGTGGCAAGAATAGGGAAAAGGTAGCATAGGTTGTTTACAAAATTGCCCAAAAGTCCGAAATTGTGTGGAAAATTTTTGGAATTGGTTTGAAAATTGGCAAAAATGTGTTAGAGAGGCAAACATGGAAAGAAGAGGCCAAAAAGAAAAAGTGGCAAAAAGACTGAAAATAATGGGTGGAAATGCTGGTTTAAAAATTGATTTAAAAGAGGTGTAAAGGTAGCACAAATGATTAATTTCGTAACAGCTTTGCACACTCTTTAGCTCCAAAATGAACGGTTAGTCAGGACGCTAGCATCAATGCTACTGATCCAGCACACATGATAGATCACAACTGGGGAGGGTCCATTCTCTGGGTTCTTCAGCGGCACAGCCAAACCTTTGAGCAGGCCAGCAGGTGGATCAGGACCCAAACGTGGATTACTGACACTTTAAACTCAAAGCAGCCCTCTCTGTTGTCCACCTAGCTTTTGTTTTTGATACAACAATAATATTCTGGTTTTAAGTCAGCATAAATTTGAAATAAAGTCCTTTGACTCTATTTCTGCATTAAAATGTGGGCTCCATAGTTTCTATAATGAACTTACATAAGCAGCTGTCTTAAACCTTTGCTTACAGCTCTGCTGTACTGCTCAAGTTCAAGTCTTTTCAAACGAGGCATAAAGTGCTGATTGTGATCTTCTGATCCTGTTTAAAGTTTGATGGATATTCTGACTTTACTGTGTCATTCAGTGCTGAAGAGAATGGCACAACCCACTGTAGTGAGTCTAACTGTTGTTTAACATTAAAATCCTGAAAACAGAGATGACTTTTCATGCAGTCGTGCAGAAAAGGTTCTCACCTGATCCAACAGGCCCCTGCGATGATCAGCGCCATGGAGCCGGCCACGATGAAGATGCTGCTCATGACTGAGAAGAAATACATACAAACAGTGAGAGGGAGAGAGTACTGGACAGGTCTGTAGACATGAGAGGAAGACATGATCGCTGAGTGGAAGAGACAAGTCTGAGGCTGAGAGAAGAGCTCCTGAAAATAACCGGGAGTCAGTACGCTGCTCCTTTACATCCTGAAGGATCAACAAATAAAAGCATTGATGGCAGAAATGAAGCACGGCAGAACGAATCGACAGAAACCTAAGAGCTCTGTTCTCTTCAACGCCAAAGTTAATCTGAGGTTAGTCCCGAGATTTCGAGCATGTGGTGCCAACTGTTTCAAAAAGGATTTTTAGAGTCTGACTTTATGTGTTTTTATTTCCATGATTGGAAATGAGGGCAGCTTGTGTTGATTTTCTTAGCTTTGCTGTGAAATGAGGTTCTGGTTTTTCCCTGGATGGTTTTTCCAAAATCTTCTCTTAATGAGGAACTTCCTGGAAAAAAGGAGAAACAAAGTACATTTGTCTGTGAAGGAACCTAAATCCTTGACAGCTACATGTTTTATGTCTAACCTTTAATTTCCAAATGCCAAAATCTTATTTATGAGAGGAGTTTTTGCTTATGGATTGGTGTATTATGTATTTTTATCTTTTGTATTGCTTTAACCTCATAAATAAATTAGTGGCTTTAATCCAGTTTAATTTACAGATTTATCCTTATTAATACTTAATTCTCTAAAATGCTTCCATGGCTACTTTAAAACCTGTATGTACCTCTCAGTATAACGGCTGCCTTCACAGATGTGCAAGTGACCCATGCTGTGGGCACTAATACACCTCTAAACTTTTGAACGTTGTGCAGATAACAGTCTGGATTTATCCTCCTTTGCCCAGAGGACTCGACAGCAATTCTCCAAAGAAAAAACATAAAATAAAATTGAAATGTGGAGTCATCAGATGACGGCACAATTTTCAGTCCATCTCTGATGAGCTCAGGCCCAGAGAAGTGGGCGGGGCTTCTGGATGTTGTTGGTATACATATTTGTCACTGCATGATTACAGTCTTAACTGATATTTGTAGATGCAGTGACATACTGTGTTCACTGACAACAGTTTTCTGAAGTCTTCCTGAGCCCATGATGTAATATCACAGAATGATGATAGGTTTTTATGCTGTGCTAACCTTGCACAGCTACGGTGGCCTGGAAGGGCAATACAAAAGGAAAAAGTCTGAAACACTTTTACGAAGCTTAAACTAATTTACATCAACCAAAACATTTATATATTTCATAAAACAAATTCACATTAGCAAAACACTTTAACAAATGACAGAACAAATTTATAAAATGTCAAATTACAAATTGAAACAAGTTTACAAAATCTGATACAAAATAAACACTTGAAGAACTCTAAACTTGTATCAACTTCTGGCATCCGGTCCCAATCCGTAAGATACCTTTGTCAGTAAATTTGTTTCAGATCTTGTAAAAATGTTGTTTGATTTGTAAATTTGATTTTGTACAATTTAAACTAAAGATTCTAAGTGTAATGTTAAAAATTCTAAATTTGTTTTATAAAATGGAAAATGTCTGGGCTTAAAGTAAATCAGACTTTCTTATTTTGTGTCCGACTTCGTAAATTTGTTTAAAGTTTTGTTAAATTGTTTCAGACTTTGTAATTTTATATTAGCCCTTTTGTGAATTTGTTTTGTAAATTTTAACTGGTTTCATCATTTTTTTTATCGCGTTTTGCTAATGGATTGGTGTATTATGTATTCTTATCTTTTGTATTGCTTTTACCTAATACATAAAAATGTTTTGGTTGATGTGAATTTGTTTCAGACTTTGTTGTTCTGAATTGCCCTTCCAGGCCACCGTACAAAGCAGATGGATTATATAGAGTCCCTGTGTGTCATCAGGCAAAGCTCTAAATCACAACAATTGTGTCATGATTGGAAATGGACCTGACCAATCAGAGTTACATGAGGAGAATAAGGCCCTAGCTACATGCGAGTTTTAGTTGTACTGGAGGCGAATAGCAACGGCTGCTGCTGGGGTTGCAATTGGCTCAGATGTAGCTGTTAAATTGTGATATTAAAAACATATTTAGAACATTAAATGACATGTTAAATACAGGAGGACGGGGATTGTGCCCTACTGTCACTGTAAAAATAAAAGACATGGGGAAAAATAGCACTTAAACAATACAGCTAAGCACAAGCTTCATGTTCTAATGAGCACCATATTTCATTTGTTTTTAGATCATCCTGGGGATCGGGGGTGACTTTAGCCATATTAGATAATTTCAGCAGGTACACATGGTGGCAAAAACCCACTAGTGAGACAGGAAGACGGCTGGATAAGTGTGGAGGCAGGAGGGGAAGTGAGAAGAGAATAGATTATGGTTTATTTCAGTGTGAAAGTCTGCTTCATACATCACATGGTCAGCCTTTAAATAAAGACAGTTTCATATCCAGCTGCTGTCTTTAGCTGCAGCCAAAGAGACTTACCGATGAAGACATGGTCGTTGGACGGATAGGGGACAATGATGGGGTCTCTGAGCAGAGCTGGGGTGTGGTTTGTGGAGGTGGTAGATGGAGTAAGGGGCACGCTGGTGAACAGGGAGCTTGGACTTGTAGGCAGCTGTGTGGTGGACTCATTTTGGGCAGGACCAGGCTCACTGGGCTGTTTGGATTCAGGCTTTGGAACGTCCTGGGCAGGTGGAGCTGATGACAAAAGGAACTGTTAGTTGTTGCATGAACAAAGATTTGGCAGTAAAAACTCATGTTAGGTATAAAGAAATGTCCTTTCAGTCACCTGACATTCTGGACTCTGTTCTCTGCTCACTGATGATGGCAGAGAGAAAGTCGATCTCCTCGTCCAGCTCAGGGTAGGGGCTCGTCTTCGCTGGAGGGGCGCAAAACGAGAAGAAGTTAATCTGAGGTGCTGCTCTGAACAAAACACTTCTTTACTTGTAAATAAAAATGGATTACACATCTTCTGGACCTGTAGGAACTACATTTTTGTACTTTTAATCTTCCACACACAAGCAAGAATTCCAAAAAAGTTGGGACATTGTGTGCCTACTGTGACTAAAAACAGAAATCATAATAAATACATTTCTTTCAAGCAATCAGCAGCAAAAACTCAGCAGATTAATCACAGGGGAAACAGCACCCTCATGTGGCAGAAATAAGAGTCTTGCTTGCTTTGATCTGTGTTTATGCCGCTCCACCTGCTGTGATCCTGCTGCACTGCAGAGCAACACACGCTGTTCAGGAGGTCGTAATGCTGATGAGTGGGAAGAAGTCCCAGTGACGCAGTGTGCTGCCCATGCGTGTGGATCGCAGTGTAGACCAACTGATGTGTGAAAATGTGTTTTATTCACCATAGTACTATTATTCAGAGGGAGTGGGCGAGAAGATGTGGTGCACTTTGTGTTTGTGCATGTGTGGGCGGTTGGCTCGGCGCTCTGCTGTCAGGCCTGGCTGCTCCGAGTGTGGGCTGATGGCAAAGAGAGAAAGATGGGGAGAGAGAAAGACGTGGATGGTGGAGCAGGTTTTTCCTCAGAAACATGAATGTGAGGTGTCGCTATGGTAACAGGGAGGAGAGACAGAGGTGGAGGAAGGGGGGGAGCCTGGACGTTGTATGTATGGAGCATCACAGATGGTGGCAGAGTGACAGACAGCCGTGATTTGAGTGAAATGAGGGCTGATGCTGACAGGATGGAGACTGATCTGGACTTGCTCCAGCAGCAGGTTGATCTACTTTTGACACCCTGCCAATGAAGTGGGGTAGCGGGACAGTGTATTTGGAATTCTGTGAATAATCATTCAGTTTTCACGTAGTTTACGATGTGATTCTGCCAGCAAAGGGTCGGTGGGTTGCAGGTCAATATCCAAACAGTTACCCTTCAATACGACAGTTGGAAATCCTAAATAAAACAAAGTTTTAAATACAAAATAGTGGACTTTTAAATTAAAAGAAGAGAGATGCAGTAATTTTATTGTGATAGAATCCCAAGATTGATCATGTTGGCAAATTTTAATCCTGTAACAGCCCACGTTTAAACCTATCAGGGTCTTTTCAGCTGAAATTTCAGCCTGAGTCCATCCTACATCCACCGCCTCATTCTCACTTTTCTCCATCAGCAGAGGAGCCGACACGACAGCAGAGACTAAAGAGATCATTAACTCAGCTGCTGACCGGAGGCTGGAGCTGAAGTTACACCCACTAGGAGACTGTAAAGTCGACCTTTAGCAATCAACATGACTCATGAGTGGATGAAGATCTCCGAGGTGGAGAAACACGAATCATTTAGAGCCGATCCGACAGTTAAATAACACCCAACATGAAACTCCCAGCACTCGGCTCCCTGCTCATATGGTCACTGTCTGGGTATAGCCCCTTTATTCTCACATTAATATACATTTAATCAGGGTTGGAGTGTTACTAACTACATTTACTCAGATTACTGTAATCGAGAAGTTTTTTGGGTACTTGTACTTTTTGAGTACATTTTGAAATCAGTGTTTTTTCTCTAATTAATTAAGTTTTAACCAGAGTGACTGTACTTATACTTGAGTACAACACTCTTGAACTTTTTCCACCTCTGTTGAAACACAGTAGAACATAGAGGAAATCATTCCACATTACATCCCAACACAGCAAAAACTGGGGTGTTGATATCATAGTGTTAGACATTTTATAGGGGATTTTAACTCCAAGTGTGTTCATTTAAATCCATTTTGATTGAGTGTTGTTATTTCACAGTGCTGTCACTGTTAATTTCAGCTCTTTAAACAGTCAATTGGTTCACTACCTCTTTAAGTTAAAACAATAAATTATAAAAGTAAACTTCTTTAAAAAAGGGGGAATATGCATGGGCTAGAATGAGGTAAGGCCAATCTAAACTCTGATTAGGGTCTATCTAAAACAGTGGTACTCAACATGTGGCTCTTTTGTGATGATTTGTGGCTTTTGAATGTCTTAATTTTAAATACTATTCCCCCAGAAAACCTTAAATAACAGAAACTTTTTTGCAGTTTTCCCCATTTTTTGATACTTTTCATCCATTTAAGCTAGCTTTTGCCATTAAATACCACTTTTTTCCTACTTTTTGAACATTTTTGCCTTTTTTTTGCAACTTTTTACCCATTTTTTGACACTATTTTTCCAATTTTTCCCATGTTTGCCCATTTAAGCTACCTTTTGCCATTAAATACCACTATTTCTGCACTTTTTTGCCCATTTTTACACTTTTTTTGTAACTTTTACCTATTTGTTGGCATTTTTATCCTATTTTTGCCATTTTTCCGATTTTCCCATTTTTGCCCAGTTAAGCTACCTTGTGCCATTAAATACAACTTTTTCCATATTTTTTTTTACCCATTTTTTGGCACTTTTATCCCATGTTTGCCATTTTTCACAATTTTGTCATCATTTTCACCCATTTAAGCTACCTTTTGTCATTAAATACGACTTTAGTCACTACTTTTTGCCAATTTTTTCCCTCTTTCACCACTTTTCACCCAATTAAGCTACCTTTTGCCACTAAATACCCCTTTTTTCAAATTCTTTGTCACTCTTGGCTACTTTTTGCCCATTTTAGTCACTTTCACTCATTTTTTGCCACTTTCGGACCACTTTTTGCAACCTGTAACTCTTTTTTTTATCCCTTCTCACCCATTTTTGCTACTTTCTGACCCTTTTTCCACCTTTTCCTCCCCATTTTCGCCCCTTTCCACCCATTTTTGTTGCTTTTTTATCATTTTTGCCACCTTTAACATATTGTTATGGCAACTTCAAGCTGTTTTTGCCACTTTTAACCACTTAGATTGTGGCTCTTGCAAAGGTATTTTTCAACAATTTGGCTCTTTGGTTGAGTAGGGTTGAGTAACGCTCATCTAAGATAACAAAGGATCCCTAAATTTAAGAGAAAACCTCTAAATTTACTAAATTTACTACAACCAAACTCATTCTTTGATTTGACAGATTTGAAGAGAGATGTTGCTTTAAATGGTGATGTGTATAACATCAACATTTTCAGCTTTAAAAAGTAGAGTTTTCTTTTTCTCTTAAAGAAATTTCCAACTGTATAATCTGTCTTAAAAATGTATGGATAATTTGGGGTACTGAGGCTAAAGTAAAGAGTGGATGTGGCGAGCAAGCCACCATCAGGCGGCAAGGAGGATTGACACAACCTCAGTCTTGCTCTTGATGTCCTTGCATAGAACCAGGGGAATATAATCTGTTGAAAAAAAAAAACTAAGTCCACACCTTTAGAACAAGGCCTAGGGTACTGTTCAGGCAGGAAGGAGGGTTGCCATGAACCCCTGGTGGTGATGTGGATGTCCCACAGACACGAAAACTGCCAGCAATCTCCTGGCATATTACAAGGGGAGGTACAGGATCAGACAAAAGAGATGCCATCAAGCCTGACCTTTGCTGCCATGTGACACACATGTCATGTCAAGCCCCAGATTGTGGCATATCAGGTCCCATGATGCCCTAAAACCTTTGCACAGCACTGTACATCTGTACAGATGCTAGTACAGCATGGGATAAGGAAAGGACAGAGCTGTGACTTCTTTAGGGACTTCTTTAGGTAAAGACTCAGACTAAACTCATATAGGAAGATTCTCCTACTAATAAAGGACCTTCCTCTTACCTTTAGTAGACTTAGCAGAGTGAGAACTGTGCTTCCTCTTCACCACACAGTGCCCATGGGAGTTCTCTACCAAAGGGTGGAGACACGGCCCGCAGTGCGAGCTGCCCGGCTGACAGAAGTGTCGTCCTGCTCGGGCACAGTCCAGACTCCGAGGACATGAGTGAGAGCCTGCAGAGAAACACACAAAACACATATGTTTTTTTTTCTTAATCTTAATGCGTATAAATATTTATGCTGCATCCTATTTAAAGACATTTTTCAATCATTCAGTCATTTGTATCTGTACTGGTCATGCTGATGTTCTCACAGGTTTTTCACAAAAGAAATGATTCACAGCTCATCATATTTCATGCCCGCAAAGGAGTAAGAAAAGAAAGAAAACTTTATTCAACCACTGCTCAAAACACAAGAGAACAACAGCCGGACTGACAAGTCACAACTACTGTGAAACATTTGACTAGAGAAAGAGAGCTCAACTCAACAAAATGCAGGAATATCAGCGCCCACTCAAAAGCACTGAGAGGCAAAAATAACTGATCATCACTCATCAAAAATGTTTACACTTTTATTTAAAGGAAATGTAAGCAGCAAACGAAAATGGACGCATTTCTGCCCGAGGCTTTAATCAGCATTTCAGGGTGGCAAATTACAAAATAAATGACATTAAAATTAGGAATAATTCTTCAACCTCTTTCCAAAAGGTCTTCAGTGAATAAAAATGACAAAATAATCCTGTTAAATACAAGGTTATGTATTTTTATTAATATATATCTTTGACATATAGATAGTCTTTCCTCCAATCCTCCAATTTCAATTAACACTGAACACATCAAAATACAACTGCTAGTCGATGGGACAGACTACAAAGTTTGGCAGCAATTTTCACAGCTAATCTGAGCGGATAAAGAGGATGGAGTCTGGAATCTGAGGATGATTCTAACCAGTGCTCTAACCCGGCCGCAGACATGATGGAGTCCCCCTCCCCTCCTTCTCTGACATTCAAAGGTACCAGTTAGGTTTCATTTGATCCAGAAATCCAGAGCACCAGTGTTTTACTAAAGAGACCTGAAATCATGGAAGTTCATAGAGGAGACTTTTTGTTAAAGTTCAGTTGACTAAACAGTTAAATTCCTGTTTTCTTGACAGCTTATGTGGTTGTAGATCAGCTGCTTTAAAAATCATTCTTATCCCTTTTTGTCAGAAAGAGGCTGTTTAATTTCCAATAGGAGCTGTGTTTGTTTTGTTTTTTCTCCTTGTTGCAGTGCCGTCCATGTTTGTGTGGTGCCGTTTTAAATGCTTTAACTGATCTGATGGACAGGCTGTCAGCGACACAGCTGCTAAATAATGTCCGTACTCCCTCTGCCTCCTCATTGTCTTTGTCCACTGTTGTATTTCCCTGGCTTTCCTAACTGGAAACTTTAAGCTGGGGATACTCAGACTGCTGCTGTCCTTTACTGTGGTTGTTTGGGCGGTGTAGGTTTTCTCTCCTGTCCGTGTTTGAGCTTCGCTTCAGATGTAATTATTCGTCATATGTCTGCACCGTACTGAGAGGCCTGTACTGAGTCAAAATGGAAGGAATACGCAGACAGCACTACTTATTTCTACATCTTTTGTTTTCATGTAAAGCCTCTGAACTTAGAACAATGACCTCTTTTATTGTGTAATGTTAAAGCGGCAAGAACATCCGGTTGGTGGTAAAGAAGAATAGAAATAAGCTGTTTTCACTCCTCTCACAGACTGCTGCATGTGCTTCACCTCAGGGAGTATCTGTGCACGTGTTTTTTGGTTTGACTCTGCAGCCTTTTTCTTATTTTAGTGAAAGATATTTCAGAGTGAAACCAGCAGATAAAAATAAATCTGCAGAGCCTCTGGATGCCGTGGGGGGAAGTAATTAGTCCCAGCCATTAATATTAACCCTTCTAGCTTCACCATCAGAGTCGCTCCACTCTCCGCTACAGACAATACAGATGCTGGTTGCCTGGGTGACTGCCATGGCAACTGAGGAGGTGTGACATCATCACGGGGGTGAGTCACCGCACGGATGCAGAAGTCAAGGATGGATGGTTTGTCTCAGGCTGCCATGCCAAGCAGAAAAATGCAGAGACAACAGATTCAAAACGCAAAGGGCTGTCGATAAAAAGTGGACGACTGGAGAAAAGAAGCTCGACTGTGCAGCAAAAACACGCAGAAAGAGACTCACAGGCATTTTTAATTACCATACTTTCATAACATTTACTCTCTGCATAACAAAATGAGTCTTTCTGGTGTATTTCTTTGAGACAGTGCTCATTTTTATACCTTGATCCTTGCTCTCACTACCACTGCTGCAGCAGCAGCCAAAGTGCACACCTCATTCATACTCACAGCAGCCTGTCCTTGGAGAATACCACAGCTGTGACTAATCTATGCAAAGCTTTGTAACTGGCTGATGTGGGACAAAAGGCTCTCCTGTTGCATGCACACACAGACTACAGATATTTTTAGGTCTAGAGAGACATAAAAGTGGCTCAAAAATGGTTTACAGTGTGGATGTTTTTTTCTGAAAACACATAAAAAACATAAATATTTCATGCAATCCATTAAAAAAACTCATTGATCTCTAAAGTATTTAAAAGCACAAGAAATTAGAGCATGCAGAGGAAGAAATACTTTAGACTCTAATCCTTTGCACAGCAGGTCAGAGGTCAGTTCAAGCAAAATCAGGGAAGTTCTGCCAAACTATGAAGCAGTCAGCCTGTGGAGAAAAGTAGCCAGCTATGGGGTCTAGAGCCAGAGTGAGTGTGTTTATCAGCTTAGCTTTAATGCAAGTGTATGGAGCATCACCTGCTTCTCTAAATTTATTTAACGACACTGCCTGCTTCTTTCGATTCACCACAGACTTAAACAAGTGAGTCTTATGTTAAAAAAACTAGAGTTGTTCAGATTCCGATACCAGTATCAGAAATATGTCGAATACTGCTTTAAATGCAGGTATTGGTATCGGCGAGTGCACGAGTTTATGCACTGATCCATTATTGTTTGGTTTAGCTTGATATTTTGCTTTGTTTAGCCATGCTGAATATTGCTATAAATGGGAAATCAATTTTTCTTCGCTGTCAGACAACACTGCATGCACAAACTACTGTTTCTAGAGCAGCAAAGAAGAAACAAAGGACCCACAGCAGCAGCAAAGAATGGTGCTGTGTGACAGTTTTTCTCTGAACGTGATTGTTTAAATGCCCTCCAGATCGGCGCTGTCGTACACGACAATAAGTGACACTTTTTATCAAAAGTTAAACCATAAATCGTTGCCTCTTACTTGTTTTTCCACTTGAAACTAGCCATTGTGCCGTCCCATTGATGCCTTTGAATCCCTTACAGCAGCATTTTCAGTGAGCCTGGAACTCGTGTGACTTCCTGGACTTTAACGATTAAACCCACACTAGTAAACCCGATATTCAATATCTTCTTATCCATTTTAATCCAGTTACGATCATTTATAACCACTAGCTTGAATGCTAACCACCATATTGTTTACCTTCTGTGAGGGTCTGTCAGCCAATGGCAGGCTGTTCCATCATCACATCATGCTGCCTGGATAGAGCGTAAAGGAGAGAGAGCCTGTGATGCAGCCCCCTGCAATATTGGTATTTTAATATTTAGCTAAAATAATTTGCTAGTCTGCACAGTCAGTCCAGAAAATTCACACTGGTCTCGAGTCAGTACTCAATATTGGCCAATACCCAACACCTTGGTCTTAGAATCATATCAGAAAGGAAATTAGAAAAGCATTTGGAGAGCGCAAACCTCCACCATCAGCCCTATCTCCCAACAGTAAAGAATCCTTTAAAAAATTCCTGGATCCAGACGGTGATCCGGATCAGTCCCAAAATCTAATCAGTCCTTCCTTATGCCATTTCTGACGTTTCCTGAAGATTTCATCAAAATTCGTCCATAACTTTTTGAGTTATGTTGCTAACAAACAAACTAACTAACTAACTAACTAACAAACCTTTCCGATAACATAACCTCCTTGGCGGAGGTAAAAATGGTACCAGAACATCTCTAAAAAACACATTTTTAAATGTATGTTTAAGCCATTATAATAAAAATCGCTGCAGTGCTCAGTCAAACAGACCCAATGTACTGCAGCCGGGCCTTCAGGGAGGCTCTGCAGAGCAAGAACACTCGCTTAATGTAGCTGTTAGCACAAACATCAAACCTGGAGAGGGAGGCTCACATGTTTTACCTGGTTACTGAGCTGACAAGACAGTTTTGATGGCAGAACTAAAACCAAGCTGTTTTCTGTCACAAATCACACTATTATGCTGCTTTTATTCCCCTACCTAGTTTGAACTAAAGCATTGGTAATACCTCATGTAAGCAATAAAGCACAAGCCATGAATTTAAACAAGTGATGGCCAGCATGCATTTTGTGGCAGGAGTTATACCGGTAAAGGTATTAATACTGTTTTACCACCAACTAAGTGTGAATGTTAGTGTATGTGCACTTCAGGTGCACACACTGAAGTGATAATACTGACAGGCTCTTTCACTGACCTTCTATTACAGAGAAATTCAAATTTCAGTGACAAATTTTGGTCATTTTTATCAAAGTTGACAAAAGTGTTGCAGTTAGAATTAATTAAAAATCCAATCCTAAATAAAAATACACGTGCCTATCTCACTACTCTCTAAGGCGGTGTGTCTTTCTGTGTTGATTTACATGCCGCATTGTTGCTCCAATTGTCCTTGATCTCTCTCAGAAGACTTCTTGGGTGTACTGGTTCGAAACTGGTGTGACAACAAAATTATAAATATGTGCAGATTTTCTATAAAATCCAAAACTTCTGTCTTTCATTTCAGTTTGCCCCGTCCCCCAACATCACTTCCCCTGTATAACACGTACGCTCACTCCGCCACAATGCTGAAGAGGAGATGTAACCTGACACGCCAGATTGATTTGTTTCACATATCCATCTGGTAAACCTTCCATAGACGGCATTTGGGAAAGGGCAACGCCTTTGAAAAAAAACTCGGAGGGTGATTGGATCAACGTTCTGTCTGTCACATCTTTACGGGCCAATCAAAGCAACAAAGAGAGACCCAGTAAATTGTCCCTCCTTGGATACCATACAACAACATCAACATATGCTCGCTAGATCTAGTATAAGCACTAGCCTCTTGGTTGAGAGTCACTTCCTGGGCTCCTGTCACCTTTGGAGCATGGAAAAACACTGCATAACTGTAGACACTTTAACACGTCTGTATGTTTTTGTTGCTTTAATGAGTGATTCTGGGTATTTAGGTTTAAAATAAAAGCTCAGACTAAAATTTGGGATTGACCATGTCTTTGTTAACCTTCGTGGGTCCCTCCATCAAAACTTTACCCTATTCCCCCTTAATGATGAGCTCTTATCTGCTACAAGCCAAAAGAAGCCTTTTAGCCAAAAGGCTAACACCAGCATGTTGATCAGATGCTTTTAACTCACATCTTGTTCACAGGAGCCCAGACATTTCTCTGGGCATGCCTGACTGACTGCAGAGCGTCTTTATAAAACGCTGAGTGAAAAGCGTACCAGGGCATTTATTCAGTCAGGTTTTTTTTCCATGTTGAGGACCAGTGACATTTCCTCACAATCAAATCGTCTTTTTTCTTAAAGTCACAGTTTCCTAGCAACGTCCTGTCCGTGTTTGATCAAAGAAACGTTCGTCCTCTCTTTACTTACAGTTGGACTGAATGTTCTGTCCTTAAACCTTCTCTTAAACCAGACTCCTGCTGGTTCACACAGGCAGAGCTGCAGACGTTTAGAAATGTCCAGTATTATGTTACAGTAAAACACTGAAGAGCTTCATTATTAAAACACAATCACATCTACAAGATCCTTACACCAAACTAAGCAATACTTGGAAATTAGCTAAATGCATAAGGGCCTGTGCTCATTTTTATTACAGCATTTTGGGGGATGAGCAGCAGAGCTGTATCAGTAGGTGTCTCCTCCAAGAATCAGCTTGCCACTTTTGGCTGATCTGGATGGGGAAACCTTAAGCTGGTGTTCCCCAAAACCAAGTTGTGGCATTATTTAAAATGAGCTTTGGTACTATCTCAAAACTAAAGGCCAAGTTCCATATAACAGGGGATGCCAGAGACAGGTCGTGAAGTTGGCGTCCAAAGAAGACGACACCCACAGAAGACTGTTTCCTCACCTTGTCAGCACTTAGGAACTGCAAGCTGTCTTCTACAGATTTGCACTCAAGGCATAGATACCAAGATGATATTCTGCAACCAGTGGAAATCCCATATCTCCACAGTCTGGGACCAAACTGTCCTCCAAGATGACAACACTGTCCCCACAGAGCAGGGTTTATCAGAGACAACCTCCAGAATTTGGGAGTGGAGAGGATGGAATAGTCTGCCAGCAGTCCTGACCTCAACCCCACTGAACACTTGTGGGATCAGCTTAGGAGTGCTGTTCGTGCCAGTGACAAACACAACCATATCGGCTGACTTGTGACAAATGCTGGAATGGGATGCCATCCCACAGCAGTGTGTGACCAGCATGAGGAGGAGGAGCCAGGCTGTTGTTTCTGTGTATGCTTCTTCCACACCTTACCGTGGCTCCTGTTCGTTTAATGAATAAAGAGATATATTGCCAATATGTCTTGTTTCTTCAGACTTCAATCATCCGTTCCACCAAACAAGAGTCAAAGCAGAATAAGCTGTTTGGCATTGGCAGAGAAGATTTGGCAGATTTTTCATGGGCGTAACCCACCTACTCAGCTCTGCTGCTCATCCTACAAATGCATGTTTCTTACTAGGATTGGATTCAAAGATCTTTTCCGTAATTCAGACTGATTCTTTTTTTTTTTTTAAATTACAATATCAATTCATATAATCAAGAGATCGATCCTGGCGGCTCCCTGCCCTACCAGTATCTGACTCATGTAGCTTGAAACTTGACCTGCACTCTCTTCTAAGAGCCTGTAGAAGTTTGAATCGTATGCACAAATATTTTATTTTGGATATCTGGGCGCGTTAACAATACGAGCTGGATGTCTCTACCCCGCACGTAATATGTCCGTCCGTGCAGCGAACACAGCCGAACACCACTGGTGACTTGGTGGAGAGTGCTAAAGCTGCTGCTGATACAGACAGGGCAGACTCTCACACGCAATACTTCCCATATTCCTCTTTTTACAGCTGCACTTAATACACATGGACTGCCACAGCTTGCAGCCAGAAAGCCTTCGCACAATATCTGAGTTACAGTGAATAGATTACATTAGTTATTAGTACGGTAAGTAGATTTATTAGTGCAAATAGGCATAAAAGGTGGGCATTTAACAACAGATTAAAGAGTCAAACATACATATGAGGTGAGGCTTTCACCACAGTGAGCTTTCTTACAGTATTTGAGTAATATTAAAGCAGTAAGATACACTGCAGGATATTTTGACATTGGTTTTAAGTATGTGGAGCACTGGCACACCAGGGTTTATGAGTTAGACTGCTTACATGTAACCTTTTGAGAATAACAGAGAGAGAGAGTGGTAGAGCGAGATGGTAGAGCGTTTAAGGACAGTGCCATGAGCTGTATGAGGTGCATACAGAATTGAAATGTTGCTTCTGACTTGGCACTCTCAAAAATCTGACCTGTGATCAGGACTGGCACACAGTCAAAGCCCAGGTATTGGATCGATATTGGAGCTTAAAAAGCTGGATTGCTGCATCACTGATGCACCACTTCTGTCTGACCATCAGAAGCTGATTATATTTGAAGGATCGGCTCACCTGAAGATGTTACCGCTGTACTTAGTCTGATAGACTCACCAGGATTGACATACTTATAACAAAAGAAATTCTAATTGTACTTCATTCTATTCCTGGCTCACTCCAGTGGAAAAAGGAGCTCCTTCATCTGTGGCTTCAAGTCCAGGTTGACATAAAGAGCTACTGAAATAGAAGCTACGACGTGGTTCAAGGGAAGAAATAGAAACCTTATTAAAGCACGTGGCAGCTCTTTGATAAATGATGATCAGCAGACTGAATCTGAGTCACCCTTTATCTTCATGACAGCTCAGAGAGTGTCGGAGGAAGGAGATAATGATGATGATGATGAGGATGATGATGTGTATTATAATGAATCATCATTGCTACTGTACACTGCTAAAAACTATTACAAAGTTAAGCATCACCTCGGCTCATTTCAAACACGCCTTCATGCATCGCTCCACACAGACAGACCAAAGTAAGCATCAGCTTGGAAACTTTGTTCTTGGATCATATTTTTCATATTTTAATTTCAAAGAATAATGAACAGATGGTCTGATTACTATGATGAGTTTACGAGGTAGAGCTTGTAAAAATGAGACTAATGCTGTAATACAGTTCTATTGAACATAAACATTTTTCAGTGTCTTTCTGGTCAGAGCAGTGCAGTAGTAGGGCCCTATGAAATCTGTTTATTTATTTATTTATTTTTTTGCAAATTCTGATTATTTCCGTCTAAGTTTTTTGGAATTCCATTTTTAGCCTTTCCACTTATTTTACCATAAAAAAGAGTGTCCCGTTTATGTAAACGCACAAGTTGTGCCCCGCTTTAGTGACCCCCCAACATATTCCCGAATATATGTTCCTCTTTTTAAAAACACAGAGCATTTCAGTCAAATTCATTCAATTTCCACGATGTTCCACATTAAATTGTAAATTCCGCTTTTATTGCACAATTCCGTCCGCAATTCCGTTAACCCGGAAATCATAGGGCCCTACAGTAGGTCTTCTTCCGACAGTTGTCTCAGAACCTCTGTTGTTGTTTTAGCTTCTGACACAGAGTCTAAATGTGTTCCTCTGAGCACACAATTGATCCTAGGAAAAGGAAAAGTCACACGGTGCTAGATCAGGTGAATAGGGAAGGTGATCAAGCACTGTGATTTGTCTATGGGTTAGAAACTGCTTTACTGAGAGAGCAGAGTGAGATGGATCGTTGTGTTGATGAAGATTAATTCCATTTCTCCACACCTGTTATCTCTTTCTTCAGACTTTTTCAGCAGTTTTTCAAGAACATGTTTGTAATAGTTAGGCCTGGGCGATATGGCCTAAAATCATATTACGGACAGTAACGGTATTACATCGCGGTATTACGAAATTAAAAAGAGATAATGCTTTTCAATCCAAATTCAAGTGTTATTATTTGAATTTACTTGAATTTCGTCTTTCTTTGTCATGGTTTCTTCATCCTTGGTGACGATGGTTTTTTCCAATGTAGTGACTGCTGTTTTGTCTCAGAAGTTTCATTGCATGTAATCACTCCTGAAAAACGTAAAATTTGCTCAAGAATGTCTTCACAAATTTTCTTGTGTTTTTCCTTTGGATCAGGAGTCAGAGGTTTTGGGACAACTTTGGCACACACTTTTGTCACATTCAAATTTTGATACAAAATTTGTGGAACTGTCTTTTTATCAATGAAAACCATATGCTATCATTCTAATACTGAGTTGTCGATCATTTTGAACAATTTATGAATTTTGTTTTCAGAAGTCTTTGATGTGCATGGGTGCCCAAAGGTTCGTCCTCTTAGACGTCCTCTCTGCCTTCACAAAATCTTTTGTGCCATTCAAACACACTTGCATGTGACGTGCAGTGTCATTCCATGCTGTTTGGGATGACAAACTATCCTGGAGAGCCTAGCTGTTGTTGCTGGACTTCCAACCACTCCCGCAGGGCGTGCCATCCACTCCCCCCTGCACCCGCAACAGTTCAGAATAACAGACAGTGGGTTTAATTTAAGGAATGCTAATATTAATGTGTTCACTGAAGCACCAACTTGACAGTTTCCTCCCTGAATGAAGGAAAAGTCTAAGAAAACACTCACATCCTCCTCATTAGTAACAAGGCCACACATGGATACGTAAAGCAGCTGGGAGTGTCAGACTGATTTAGCTTTGGCTTAGTAATCTCAATGTCAAAGTAATATTTACCAACCTAATTAACATGTCATTTATTTTAAAGTCATACAGAGGTGGATTTGTTTCCTGATCTCTGGAAAGTCTGTGTCATAAAAAACTGTGGGGTACTCCCATCAGCTCTTACCTCCAATTTCCACATACAACACCTGCTCTTTAAGTTAAAGGACCAACCAGGACCTCATGAGCCAGGTGAAGCTTTCGTCTTTTAGCGTGAGTCTGAGAGTGTAGGCTGTCTCCTCTTCGGTACTGTGGTGGACTGAGTGTATGTGTTATACATGTATGTGAAGTAATGGCAGACAGGAATGAAAAATATGAGAATTCATATCAGGTAACAGTACGAATGTATCAAATCGGGTCGCCATATTGATTCTGTAACATCAATATCAATACAAGTATTAGCAAAGTGCACAAGACGATGTATTGCCGAATCACCTTTTTTGAGCACAGGCCTAATATTGGCAGAAAATACTTCAAAGTTAGTTTTGGTATTGGAAGAAATTCAATATATATTCTAAAGTGATATATTAGCTGTATAGGAGGCTGCTAATAAGGAGGTCAGGTCAGCAAATCCTCAGGTATGGGTTCCTTAAGTGAATTAGCTGTATTAAATCCTTAAAGGTCTTCAGCTTGGCCAACACAATGAATGCAACAACAGCAGAAAAATACTGACAAATGCAGAAACCATCTCCTTCACTGCTTTAGACCCTTAACATCCAACAAGACACTCAAATACACAAATACAGAAAACTGAATCTCTTTAATTTTACTCTGCCTTTGCTGTATCGTTTTACCTTCACTTCTAAGAGACATAAATACATAAAGACTAAATATTCACTAAAAAAATGGCATTTCTTCCTGTGGAAAGGAACTGTTTTTAGCAGAGCATCCTTATCTTATTATACTAATGCAGAGCAACAGCAAAGAGCATCTTAACTACCCAAGCCTGCAGCAGCACTGGCCCCCTTTACACAAACACAGGCCGTAATCACTTTATGTGTGGTCTAATAGCCCGAGTGTAGGCCTGGTTTCAGCTCATCACGGACTGCAGCCAAGCCTGAGGCTCAGGCCTCACCTCACAATCCCTCAGCTTAGCTGAAAGAGCTGAAGTTTCACAAAGACTGACAAAGATTTCTCTCTGGAAACTGTCCTACTGGTCATACTGGGGAGACTCACAGGCACCAAATCCCTAACAAAAGCCTCAATACCAGGTTATTTTTACCAATATCCTGTGTACACATTCATGATTTTTATGACACGTTTCTTTTCCCTTTAGATGCGCCTGCTATTGTTGTACCAAAATATTAAAAACATGATTGAGCTATGCTGTTGCACTTTCATTTTCCTTTTTATGAACATATCTCACAGATTATTTTTATTCAACACCACACAGCAATATTCAGCAGCCCTCCATACTCAGCAGAGATTCATCCATCGCAGAAAATAGTCCCACAGCAATCAAAATGAGTCAAGAAATTCTCAATTAGAAAAAAGCAGGAGGCCAGACTTAGAGTAGGGAGAGTCAGGGCCACAAACCACAAAACTGACATAAATGAAACAGCATTGTTTACATCTGAATGTTCGGGGGATGGCTGTAAAAATAGTACATCCCCTTCACCTTGTTGCAGACATGATTGTGTGTCTGCAGGTTGGTGTGACACTCCAGTTCTGCTGTTTCCATGCTGAAAAGATTCATGTTTCTCAGAATAAGCCTTGACGTTGGGGGACTCTTCAGTTGTGACGGCAGGAATGTGTCTGTGAGGACAAACAGAGCCCAGCTGACACCTCTGCAGAGATAACTGAGGACAAGGCTCTGTCACACGTCCTCTTACATCCATCTCTCCATTCATTCCTCTGAGTATGAATCAGACTTTTTTCACTCCACTGTCTCATGTTATTTCTGCTCTCAGACGCTACAAATAAAACACGTCAAACACAGGACAATCAAAAGTATCTGTCTCTTCCTTTTTCTTATTTTTTGGCTTATTTGCCACACTTAAATCTCTCAGATCATCAAACAAATTTTAATATTAGACAAAGATAACCTGAGTAAATACAAAATGCAGTTTTAAATGATGATTTTATTTATTAAAGAGGCAGTGAAAACCTTAACATTTTCCAGTTGTACGCTGAAGTATCTGACTAAACTATGATGAAAACACATCATAGCTGGTGTTATTTCTGTTTTAACAAACCGATAAAAATCTGCATTTTATGTCTTTTAATAAGCTTAAACAGACATCTGCTTTGAAAAATCTTTTCTGAAAAGGAGCAGCTTTTTAGGTAACATACAAGGTTGAATGTTACCACCTCTACTGGACTTTACCATTCAGAGACCACTCCCAACCTCTCCTGCACCGCTTTGGCTCCAAGAGCTCTGGCTTTAGTAACGCTGGTGCTGGAGCCGACGGCTCAAACAGGTAGTGCTCAGGACCACCACGGTCCGCCACCACTCCACGGCCTGCTTCAGGGGACTCTGGAGAGGAAAAATCCTCCGCCTCAAAAGATAGCTCTGAGGCAGCAGAGCTGCGGGACTGTATGTCACTTTCTGGCAAGGGGGACGTCTCTAGCTGTGTTTCCATTACCCTTAGAAATGTGCAAAATCTAAATCTATACACCGCCAAAAAAAAAACTGGTTATGGAAACACCTGGATTTCAAAAAAACCCTCAAATATCGCAGAAAAGTTTTTATGCACTCATGAGGAGGTTTTTTTAGAAGTTTCGATAAAGAAATATATTGCAAAAGTGTAATGGAGACACTTTTCTGCATTTTCAAGTCACAGGACATGACCTGTCACTCCGAGACAACATGGCGCAGAACGTGTGGACAGAAGAGGAGACGAGACTGTTCTTATCGTCATACTTACACCTTTATACGTGGCTTTTGCCATACATACGTACTTCGCCCCTGAACTATCATCCGTTGCCTTCATCTTTTGTTCAAAATTATCAAGGCAACCACCGTACATGTAACCAAAACGTACCAACACACAACAGGTTTTGAGCGTCAAGCTTCCCTGCAGCGTATTCACGCGGGATGAGATTTTACAAGAATTGGAAGGACGATGCCCAAAACTCCCTTTAATGGAAACGCATTCAAAGCGCAATTGTACTTAGTTGAAATTTAGGAAATATTGCTTTTATTTTCCGAAAAAATATTATGGAAACCCAGCTACTGTCACTCCTGCCTCATCCCGTTCTTTTCCCCTCCCTCCTCTCAGTACCAAACTGCACATTTTTTGTGCATTTTTCAAAAGTCTGAAGTGGAAGGAGTTAGCACTTACACTTTAAGGGAAAAAGCTATCCTATCTCGAGTTACCTGGTGATGTAGGTGTGGAAAATGAAAACCCATGCTTGGGATCTCTCCTGCTCGAAACTTTCAAATAAGTGTCTCTGCTCTCTCTTTCAGCCCGCTGACTGTTCTTCGGTGTACTCCGATTCATACAAATATCCTTTGGTATCCACAGTAAACGGCACATCATCATCACTCAAGATGAAATCGCTCGTATTATCTTGTGGTGTTATTATCTCTGTATAACCCGCAGACCCACACAGCTGATCAGAGGATCAGTGTGTGGCGAAAGGAGACAAAATGCCAAACGCTGCATCATAAACTAGTACCTGACACAGACAGGTTTTTTGGGAAAAAATCAAGTGCTTTGTATGTTTTCAACACAGCGTACAGGCAAGCCAACATATGTTTTTGGCCCATTTTTATGTAAAACTCATTAAACCACGCAGATAAAAGGTTCCCATCTACAGTCATTATGCTCCGGATCTCTCTGCGCTCATAAAAACCACAGGATCAACTTTCACAGAAATCACTGGAGGCTAATGCCACTACTACAGCCAAGTACCTCATACCACCCAACATCAAAAATCCTGAAATATCCCTTTAAAGCACAGGTGTCAAACTCAAGGCCCGGGGGCAAAATTTGGCCCATGGTACAGTTGTATCCAGCCCCCAAGTTCATACGATCTTTCTGTTATAACTGGCCCACCAGTATGAGGCCTGCACATTTCCTCCAGTATAAATGTGTAATCTTTAACCTTAATTTAAAAAATACTGTTGTTAGATGATAACAACCTGATAAAGTAAAGAGTAAAAGAAGTTAAATTAAAAGTCAGAAAGGTGGGAAAACAAACTAATGTTGTCATTTCATATTTTCAATTTTGCATCTCACAATTCTGACTTAAACTTGTGATTTTGACTTTTTTTCATGTTGTGACCTTTAAGATTCACAATTCAAAATTCTAAGTCATATTTTTACCTTTAAACCTTGTGATTTTGACTCTATCTCATTTATTTGCCTTTTAAAATCATGATTTTGCCTTTAAATTTCATGTTTTGACCTTTTCAACTAACAAGTTTGACTTTTTATCTCAGAATTTGAGCCTTTAAACTTACCATTTTTACTTTTTGTCATCTTTTTTGATCTTATTCTCAGTTTTATTCATATTTTTACATATTTTACAAATGGTGAAAATGAGGTTGACAGTTTATGTTTAAATGTTGGCCTTGTTAGACTCTTAGGTTGGGCCTATGTGATTGATTTTCACACTCCTAGCCTAAATAGACCTGGCCCTGGACTCAATAAAAGTTGGACACCCCTGCTTTAAAGGGAAAATTAGCTGTTAGGAAGCAATTATTGAGGTATAAAACATCCAGAAACACCACAGATTTACCAGGGAGTACAAACACTGCACTGTTCATGATCGGAAGAAGGTACCCCGGATGGACAGGCGAAGTTTGAAGTCTTTGGTCGGCATCGTCATGTTTATGTCTGCAGAAGAGCTGTTTTGATGCCAGATGACCCACAGTGAAACACTGTGGAGATTCCATTATGGGATGGGGTTCCATTTGTGGAAATAGCTTTGGAAAAATTAGTGAAAATCTATGGTATCCTGAACAGCAACATCTACCACATCTTAGTGCATCATGCAACCCCATCTGGACTGAATCTGATTGGTCGTGGGTTCATATACCAACAAGACGATGACTCCAAGCATACTTGAAAGCTGTGACAGCAGAGACTATTGGACTAAGTCACAGTCCGGATTTGAATCCTATTGATCAAATTTGGGATTCAGTAGATTCTAAAGCAAGTCTGTGGGAGCAGCTAGAAACAACTCAGCAACAAAAGAGTCTGTGGGAAAGTTAAAAAAAAATAATGCCAGCAAGAATGCAAGCTGTTATCAAGGCCAAAGGAGGCCATACAAAATACTGTCTCACAGTAACAGCAGAATTTATCGCCCATCCCTTCACTGAGTAGCCTACGTGGAGGTTATTCTAGTGTCAGACTCAATAAGGGAAACAGAAACCAGCAGAAACAGTAGATAATGACATCCGGAGGTCACAGAGAGGACCTACATCCCCACTAACAAACATGCAGACGTCATATTCCTCTTCGGTACACCGTGTTTACACCTCTTTGTGTTTGTATGGTGTCTGTCTCACCTGTCAGGCAGGTGCCGACGGTCCACAGCGCCGCAAACAGCGCAGCCTGTCCGAGCAGAGAGGCTCTCATCCCGGGCAGAGACACGGACACTGGCCGAGGAGAGCAGCAGGACGAGGAGGAGGAGGAGGAGGCGAAGGGGGGTCTGTGATGATCATTCCTCCATCCCCTGGAGTCCGAGGAGGAGGAGGAGAGGAGACAGAATAAACCAGGCCCAAAAGCAGGATAACTAACCCGGGTGAGGCAGGATAATTAACCCGGGTTATTCCAGCAGCGGATCTTTGCCGTCTTTCTGCCGCAGGCTGTCTGCTCTCAACATGGATGCTCTCCGGTCACTGGCTGCTTCTCCGTCTGTGGGTTTCTTCTGCTGAGCTGGAGCAGAGGCACGTACAGCTGCGACGTCATCACGCTGCGCTGCCTTCAGGTGCTGCTGTGATACCCACCGTTTAAAAATGAGTCACCGCTGTGTGGTGATGATGGGAAGTTCGGATCGTTTTAGTGATCCGGTTCTTTTGGCTCATCTTGGTATAAGAGCCGGATCTTTCAGCTCCCAAACAGCTCTTTATTTTGTACTGAGGATGCATCGCTTTTTTTAGTCAAGTTGGACTCAAATGTAATGTAATTTCACCAAAAAGAAATATGAGCAGACCGCTCAGCCATGGGCACACATAATAATGGTTGGTACAACAGCTTTGAAACAAATTGCTTTAGGATATTATTCTATTGGATGCCTAGTTATGTTTAAAAATGTTTTAAAGGTGACTTTTAAGCAGAGCTCCTTTTTGGCCTCTGCTGAGGCATAACTACAAATCTTAGCCTTTACTCATACAGATGCTGTTTAAAACAGGTTGAGTAAGTCAGTAAGTCTCATTCTTCCTCCTTAAACAAAGGATTACATCTGATTTATTTTCACTCTAAACTAGAATAAATCTTTTTGATTTTATTTAATATAAGCGCCTACAATCATAATGAAGAAATACACCTAATGTCATTGATCAACTTTCTGATCTGCAGGCTCTAAAAACAGAGGGTAAGCCCTTCGTTTCTGATCAGTCTGGGACTGAGGAGCTGATTACTCTGGAATCTCTCTTGTCTCCACGCTGTCACAAAGAGCACAATGAGCGCGTGCGACAGAGAGAGAGGGAGAGAGAAAGGCATGGTTGAGTCAGTTTATCGTTGAAGATGGTGCTCATGCTGGCATTTCTGCAACACGTTAGGATAAAGCAGGGGGTCCAAACTTTTTTCATTGAGGGCCACATACAAAAATGAATAAGGATGACGGGGCCATTTTCATACACCTCAACTTGAGGATATTTAAGTTTGTAAAACTAATCTAATGCAGGTTAAGACATGCCTAGTGATTGAGTATGTTAAAATGTCTTGTTAATGGCTGACTGGAAAATGGCCAATAATTTTAAGGGTTTGAGGAGACCCTGGTCGGTCCTGGCTACCACTGGCTCTGCCTCTGGCTGCTGTAATCAATAAGGGCATTATAAATCAGAATATTGGCATTATTTTGGTTGCCAGTATGTATACCATTTAGTGTTGTATCAATTTAGTCACAAAAACACATCAACAAATTCTTTCAAATGTTGTTTATATTATTAGCATGGTAGCACCCCCCTGTGCTGAGAGTAAGGACTACAATACAGTCAGACTCAAGCTTTATGTTCCAGTAAGGGACAGATTTCATTTGATTCTTAAAACGTGCTACTGACCAATCAAAATGGACTGCAGGCCACATTTGGCGCCCCAGGCCGTAGTTTGGACACCCCTGGGATAAAGTGACAGTCTGATGTCAAAATGAAACTCACTCATATAGGTTTACAGAACTTTTGAGACTGACAGAAAGCACTCAGAACTACATCCTCTCAGACGTTAGCTAGGAGCGGTAAAAGCCAATTAAATAGCCGGACTGGGATCAAGAGGTGGGACTAGTGAGCGGAATTCACAAGCCACTCGGGTTTTCAACTTGTTGTAACTACGTAACATCTGTAACAGAGGAAACTCTGTAGCATTTTTTACATCAGGGAGAAAAGACCAGCATGATTTTTTTAAATTCTTTTTTTTTTTTTAAACTTTATACAAAGATATCATTAAAGATAATATTGATGACCACTATAGTATATTAATAAGATAATATTGATGATAAATCTAGGATATTATAAAAGATTATATTGATAAATATAGTATATTATTAAAGATAATGTTGATCATCACTTTAGTATATTATGAAATATAACATTGATATTTATAGTATATCCTTAAAGATAACACTGATAATAAATAAAGTATATTATTAAAAATAATATTGACGACTATAGTATATTACTAAAGATGATATTGATGATCACTATTGTATATTATTAAAGTTAATATCGATGATCAGAAGATCATCACATTTGTTGATTCATCAACTGTGTTTTTATGAACTCTGTCTAAAGTTCAGTGATAGAGAAAAAACAAAGGCTTTAAAAAATGTAAGTTTTATTTAAGGTCTGAAAAACGGGGAACAATGATTACAAGATAAGTGACTAAAATGTGAAATGTTGACATGAAAAGGATTAAATGCTTCAAAAGACAAACAATAAAATGAAAAAGCATGGACCATGGGACAGATTAGTCATTAAATAGCCATGTGTTAAGGTGGCTCTTTTTTCCTGTCAAAAAGTCTTTGATTTTTCATTCAAACATTCTTACCTTAGTGCTTAGTTTACATTCACAATTGAACATGTTGGAGTTCACATCAGTCATTGCATGAGCAAAATCAAACTCCTTTAAATGGTGTTCATTGAAGTTGTTGAATAATATAAATGTGCTAAATGAATGAAAATCCAATCCTGTGATTTGATCCTGTCATATCAGCACTCAAATGAGTGTCAGAGTGTTCTCTAGTCTTCTTAGATTTGGTTCTTAGCTAAGAACAAATCACAGAGAAGAAAACTTTGGTGAATGTCAGAAGCTTCTTCAAAACAGTGTAAGAACAAGTTTATGAGTAAGAACGCTTGGTGAATGAGGTCCAATCAGCTCTAAGCAACAAACATGAAGAAAAGTCAAGCTGAAGGATTCAAACACAGAAGTTAACCCACTTTTCCTTTAAATGACTTCTGTCTACGTCAGCTTACACAGCTCAGCAGTGGAACAAACCATCCAACGACCAGCCCAAAGTCCAGCATGTAGAGGCTGAGTGAATGTGGTGTGGACTCTGTGGAGGAGAGTCATGGTTTCAGAGATGCTATAGAAGGACAGAATACCTGCACTGTGATCCAGGTACACTCCAACTCTGGAGGACTCAGGACCAGAGACAGGAGTCTTGACATTGTTGCACAAAAAGTTATAACCACTGTTAGAACAAAATAACATCCAAGATTTGTTATTGTATCCAAATCTACATTGCTTCCCGTCCCCATTTCTGCTGATATTCTTGTATGCGACTGCTACAGAAACAAATCCTCTCCATTCCACCTCCCAGTAACAACGTCCAGTCAGACTCTCTCGACTCAGGACCTGATATTCTTCAGTGAATCTGTCTAGGTGAAAGGGATAAGACTGTTGTTGACTTGTCCATGAAACTTTTGTGTTCTCATCTGATAATAACAAATTTCTGTTTATTGTGTTTGGATCCAGTGTGATGTCACATGAATATCTGATGAACTCCTCTCTGGTCTTGGGCTCTGGTTGTGGCTGTAAAACATCCACTTCAGTCACTGTGAGTGAGATGTTTGTCCATGTCTCTGTCAGGGCGTCCTGTAGTTTATCTCTGACGGCTGACACAGCCGCTGTCACGTCTTCAAAGTACCTCAGAGGACGGATATGGATGCTGGATGAGTGTGTAGGTTGGCTGAGTGCTGACAGTGAGGGGTAGTCGTGTAGAAACTGGTTGTGATCCTCTGTTTGTGACAGCGTCTGCAGTTCGCCGTCTCTCCTCTTCAGCTCAGCGATCTCCTGCCTCAGCTTCTCCTCCAGCTCTTTGACTCGCCTCACTTGGCTTTCCTGCTGGGATCGGACCTGCTGGGTCACATCCGAGCGTCGTTCCTCCATGAGACGGATCAGCTGGGTGAAGATCTCCTGGCTGTCCTCCACTGCTTTATCAGCGGAGCGATTGATGACCTCTGCTTCCTGTTGAAGCAGCTTCACATCTTTCTTTCTGTCCTGGATTCTCTGCTGGATGTTTTGTCGACTCACCTCCAGCTCTCTCTGCCTCTCGGCCCTCTCTGCTGCAGCTGAGACCGTGTCGTGGCCTTTATGCTCGTTCAATAAACAGAAAGTACAGATAGACTGCTGATCAGTGCGACAGAATATCTTCATCACCTCATCATGACGAGAGCAGACGTTCTCCTGGAGCTTCTTGGATGGCTCCATTAGCTTGTGTTTCTTTAAAGGAGCTACTTCAAAATGAGGCTGAAGGTGATTCTGACAGTAAGAGGCCAGACATTGCAGACAGGACTTCTGGGCTTTCAGTTTCCTCCCACTGCAGAAATCACAGGCCACATCTTCAGCTCCAGCATAGCAGTGATCAGCAGGAGCAGCTTGGACTTCGCTCGTCTTCAGCTCCTCCACTAAAACTGCTAACATGGTGTTTTTCAGCAGCACAGGCCTCGGTGTAAAGATCTGCCTGCACTGAGGGCAGCTGTAGAGTTTCTTCTCATCCTCTGTATCCCAGTGGCTTTGAAGACACTTCATGCAGTAGCTGTGTCCACAGGAAACAGTCACCGGATCCTTCAGTAGATCCAGACAGATGGAACAAGAGAAGGTTTCCTGATCCAGCTGAACTCCTTTCTGTGCCATTTCAGCTCTCAGAGACAACGACCGTCTGAGAAATTAAACTTGTTTTTGTACTGTCAGCATCAGCTCCTGTTGGTCACACCCATCTTCAAACTGCAGATCTGATGGGGAGAGAACAAAGAAAAGTTGAGTCAGAGAGGAGCTTTCTGCTTCTCAGAAAGAAGAGGGAGGGATGATCAAGCTCTGCTTCATTCCATGAAGAGGTACGGAAGCGGATAAGGGCCATTTTGGATGGACAAAATAATTTGGGGCAATTTGAGATTAAAGTCGAAATGGTGGGAAAAAAGTTGAAATTTTGAGAATAAAGTTGAATCACAATTTCAAGATTAAAGTCGAATGACGAGAAAAAAGTTGAAGCTTGTTTTTACTAACAGCGGATCATAGACGCTGTGGGTTTATGTGGCAAACAGAGAGAATCGCTTTGTTGTTAAATCCAATAATGAGGTATAGCCTAATTTCACATATTCATTGATATGAGGCACAAGGCATTTTGTAGAGACAGTCAGGATTCTCTGCTGTCTTAAATACTCATACATTAACAGGAGAGACAAACCAGCTCTTGTCTTCCTCTCCGTGTCATAAATAAAAGAATAAACTCATGACTAAAAGCAAAATAAAGTAACAATACCACCAATAGCTACAACATAGGAGATTAATCAAGATGGAAATTTGCTGTTCTTATCAGGCTAATACATTATGTCTATGACCAGAAGAGAGAGGCTTAGAAAGGGTGGGAGTTGTCTTCAATAACCTATAATATTCTCATATATTATATAGATAAATAAAAAAATCAGCAGCATGTTAATAATAGTTCACATAATTTATCTGAATTTACTATGACATATATAAAAACAATATTCACAAATGAATATAGAACGAAGAATATTATCCCATAATCTTCTTAATTTAATATTTTAAAAAATCTACATAAAAATAACATAAAAGACAAGAAGTTCAAGAACGCCTCCAATGCTATCTTTTTCTTTGAAAATTATAAGTATGTCCTCTTCAGTTAAAAAATAAAAAAATTAAAATACATGATAATACTATTCATACAATACGACCTGGCATGGCATTTTACTTTGAAAGTTAGAAGTATTTCCTCTTCATTTAATATGAAATAGAAACAAAATAGACCTAACCAGATGTTATCATTCATTTTAAAAATAGAAAGTCTGTCCTCTTTATTTAATATTAAGAACTATATATGAACAAAAACAAAAATAAACATACAGTGCGACCAGATGTGATCTTTTATTTTGAAAACAAGAGCACGGGCGCAGGACATCGCTGTCTCCTCCTGGAGGTCGAAATCCAAGAGGTCTCCAGGCTGCAGCCATACACGCAACCTAGTATGCCGTGCTTCGGATGATGACGTATAGTCTCCCCGAGAAACACTGTAGTCCTTAGCTGTCTTCTAGCAACAGCCTTTATTAAGACATGAAAAGATACACAATTTAAAGGTGGGGCATGTTTCAGATGTATTTTATGTCGTAAGATAAAAAGTTAAACTCTCTTGAGCTTATGTTCACCACAGACCTCATTTCAAGCATTTAACTGACATCTCATTCAAAAATCCTGCAGACTTTCAGACGAGGGAACCGGTAGTGCTAAAGTGCTAACTTTTTTTTTTTTAAACTTTATAAAAATACAAACAAAACGAGAGGGACCCAACTGCAGTCAAGATGGCTGACATGGGCGTTGCTATACATCCAATCCATGCCGGAAGTCCCAAGCGGAAGTTTCTTCTTCGTGTTGGACTCAGCTGCCAGTGTTTGTCAGTCTTTTCTGCACCTAAGCCTAACCCTTGGTGCTGGATCTCAAATATATCACCTCCCCCACTGCATTACCCTGAACCTAACCACTCGGGTTTTAATGCCTAAGCCTAACCTTAGACGTACGGACTTCTGGTTGAAATTTCCAGTATGGATTGGATGTATGTCGGCCATCTTGTCTGCATCAAGGTACTCTTGAACAAAACAGGCATACTCCAACTTCAAATTACACAAATACAAATCCCAGGTTGAGCAGAAAAAAACATGAATAAAGGAAAATTTCAACCATAAATGTAAGTAGAAAATCACATTTAATTAAAGTAAAACAGACATTGGCAATAAGAGTTAAGATGTAAATAAATAAACATAAACAAAACAACAACCTGGGGCTATCTCATAGCAAATCAAAGTTATTCAGCAGTGAGTGTAACTTCATGGCTTTTTTTGTCTTCAACAAGTTTGAAAGACTTGCTTAAAAATTTTAACTCATTCTTCCAATAATTCAGAGTGGGCTTAGTTTTAAAGTACCTGCTCTTGTGAAAAAACAAAGAATTCTCCAAGTAAAATCCAAGTATTAAGGCTCCAAGTTTCCATCTGGAACAAAGATACCAAACTTAACATCTTTCTCTGACGTTGGCAAAATTTAAATCTCCTTAGACTGCAGCCAGCTCCACATATTAGTGTTACAGCACAATCAAAAAATAATGATCCAAATTCTCAATATCTTTTTCACAAAAAGCGCAGTTATTCACCTCAATATTAAATGTCACCCTCAAGAACTGGTTTGTGGGATAAATTTCATTTAAGATTTTAAGATTTAGTTCCCTAACTTTTGGAGGCTTACTAGATATGAAATATATCTCCTCCTCATCTTCCGGATTTCCTACTCCTTATATTCTTGAAGGTAAAATGCTAACTCACTTCATCGTATTAGGACTCATTCGTGCTCCACTCTATTAATGCCAGTTAGCATGCAGACGGAGTCAATAAGCATGTGTTTGTAGCGTTTGGTGAAGTGCAAGCATGGCCAAACAAAGCGACAGCTTCAGAGAAAGAAAGAGCACAGGGGGAGAAAAACAAAGGCACAGCTAAGCAACAGTGTCCCAAGTCACCTCCGTAGCAGGGCACGGGCTCTCACAAATAAAAGAAATGAGCCCAATTACGAATAAATTATGAAAGTTAAAGGCTGAGACGAGAAAGCTGGCCAAGAGGGTTACCTACCGATCAGACTGCAGGTTTGCACACCAAGAGAGGAGAGGACGATACGCGCCGACACCCAGTAACTGTTGCTGCAGGAGGCATCCCCACAGGGAAATCCACACAGGAGCATCTAAAAGAATCAAGAAAACATCTGCAGCCACAATGCCACTAAAGCAAAGTAAACGGACAGAACGGAGGCAGCTAACTGCTAGCCTACCTATACCGGTGAGAGCAGCAGACAGAACACGGATGATCCGGAAGTGGGCGGAGCCAAGAACCACAGAGCAAGAGGGCGATCAGAAAGGGTGCCCCAGGTGGTGATTGGTTACCACACACTCCAGACATTTAGAGCGGACCAGAGTGACAGAGATCTCATCCTGCCACACTTTAAAAATACAAAATGTAGAATCTTTGCTCTGAAATGTCAACATGAGTCATTTTAGCTGATCCAGTCAGGTAAAATAGGCCACATAAATGTACACTCTTCATGGGATTTAAACAGAAACTTAGGGAGAAACTAAATATGTGGAATTGCAGAATGGTAATAATCCATTTATTACTTCTTGATGGGGTTAAAGACAGTACAGTACAGTAATACATGACATAGCAGGAGGACATAGTAACGGTAAGAGAGATAAGAGACAACACAAAGACAGGAAAAGGAAGGAAGATGAAAGTAGAACTAGGCTAGAAATAGCAGAATGAGGGATGACATTAATGAGGATCATGAGGGTGAGGAATAAAGACAGGGCAGACACTAAATGTTTGGATTTTATCAAAGACTTGGAGCATTTCAAAAATCACCCAGCAAAGGTGCAATAGCTGCAAAGATGTTGTCTGTAGCTGTTTTTGTTATTCTTCATGTTGTCTAATGTTCACATTTGAAGGAAATCTTTGACATGATTCTCACACGCACAATCAGCACATAAAACAGAAACAAAAACAGCGTATAGAAATGTGTTCAACAGGATCAGATCAATTATACATCTGTTTTTCTATGAAATATTTATTTGTGCAGGAAGGGTTTTCACAGTGTTGTTTCTGTTACACATGAAAACAAAATCTGGTTTCAATTTCCTGTGAAATGACAAGATTTCATAGAAATCCCTCTTGGTCCATTTTACCTGAATACGGTGGTGTAGCTCAAAAGTGGCTGCCATTTCCTGCACAGGATTCTCACTTATCAGGAATGAGGAAGCAGCATATTGGCATCAAACCTGTAGGCGGACAACGTGGCAGCCTCAGAAATATGCAGCTAAGTTATTTCAAACGTCCCCCTGAAGCTGGCTGCAGTATAGGCAATAAGGACTGATGTCATTGCTAATGCCTAAAAATTCCTTTTTATTTTACTTTAATTAGAAAGTGCAGCCCCCAAAGCATCTGCTTAGATAAAAAGCTGGCCCTTGCACAAATAAAGTTGATGACCCCCGCTGTAGGGCATCTACAAGGTCAGGCACTGGTGTTGGACAAGAAGGCCAGTTTGACCCCAGTGGTGCTCAGTGGACAGGGGCGGTTTTAGTGGCTTGGAGGCCCCAGGCAAAGATCAATATGAGCCCCCCTCCCCATGCCACTCATCTCAACATCTTTAATGACCACCATATGAATGTGATTTAACAGAGGCAGCACAGCGTACCACTAATAACACATTTTAAATCCATTCAGTGTAAGTTAATCTACATTATAACCAGCATCTGTTATGTTAAGTATTAGTGAATACTTGGTTGCATCAAGTAACCAAACTGCATCCACCTTAGACAGGGAATAATAAAACAAACGCAAATCTAACGTCTCCTCCGAAGAGTTTTGAGAATTAAAGACTCTCTCTACTTAAATGATTTGTCTGTGCAAACTAATGGCATTTATTCATCATTTTCTAAAGTCAATGTTCTCTCCTGTTCTTAGGGTTTCATGTTTTCAGGTACCATATCTCAGTAACTGCATTTGGCCCAAGGTCCCATTGAGAACATAATGCAGCTAATTTGTATTTCTGCATCAAATCAAGTACATGGACTTTTATTATGGTCTTCAGAGAAAAATAAAAAAGGCTCTATTTCCAGTATTTAATTCTTCTGAATCGTACTGTACTGTAGAAAAGCAGGGGTCTCAAGCTCATTCTGGGTCAGGGACCAGATTTACTCCAGTGAAACGTCCTGCAGGCCAGATAATATTGAAGCAACATCAAAACAAACAAAGACTGATATACGGGCTGCTGTAATGTTGATAAATGTTATTATCCAATATTAGATGCAGCTAGTATTTAATGAGTGCTGCATGTTTGCACACTAAAGGGTGAAGTAGCTACTTTATAAACAGAATTTACCAGCAGGTAATTTAAACAGGTCAGGCAAAAATATGATGTTTTTGTTACATATGACAATTTTTACAGATTTTAACTATTTTAGAATCCACTGATGCTGAATCTACAAGACTGGAATATTTATTATAAATATTCATACAACGTGACTGTTCATGGCTATAGAACTACATCCTGTTCACAAACCTGATTTGACCCTTGTTTCACTTGGCCTGAAATCAGAGCACAGAGTCCAGAGAGACAAGTGAGAGAGAGGGGCGAAAGAGAGAGATCATAATTGGTTACATTGGTGAATCTCAGCAGATAATTTGGACATCATGCTAACATATGATCTCTCTGTGACAATCTTAACCATTACAGTTGTGACGCAATCTGAGAAAATACACATAAAAATACCTTTTTAAACAAGAGCAGCCTGAGACCAGAATTGATTTAATGCACTGAAATGTTTTTTTAATTTTTAAATTAATTTAAGGTGAGTGATCTAACAGTTTGCTGTATAATAAAATTGTTTCCTAATGAGGGAAACTCTTTTGAAATACAAAATTCTCAGTTTCAAGTTATTTTTGTGTCTTACTCACTATTTACCATTAGAAAGGTAGACACAAAGTATGTGTCCACTGGCTCAAATGTGTTAACCCTTTCACACATGAATCATGAAAACCTAATGAGGATTTTTTCCCCTGTTTTTCTTGCTCTTATTGCATTATAAATAAAACAGATTAGACCTCTAATGTTTCCACCCAGATTTACCAAAGGAGACATATTAAGGGGTTATTAAAGTATTCTATTTACGGGACAGCATCAGTCTGAGCCTGTCTGCCCTCGACTTCTGAGAGAAACACTACTAAAGAAAAAAAATCTGTGTTTGTCCATGTCTATGTGTTCCTGTAAAGCGTCCTTGGGTTTCTTGAAAGGCACTATATAAATTCAAGATATTATTATTATTTATGATTATAACTCTGTCTAAAGTTCAGTGAAAGAGAAAAACAAGGGCTTTAAAACATTTAATGATTTTTATTTAAGGTCTGAAAAATGAAGAACAATGATTACAAGATGACTGAATAAAATGTTAAATGTTGACATGAAAATGATTAAATGCTTCAAAAGACAAACAATAAAATGTAAACACATGGATCATGGGACAGATTAGTCATTAAATAGCCATGTGTAAAGGTGGCTCTTTATTCCTGTGAAAATGTCTTTGATTTTTCATTCAAACATTCTTACCTTACTGCTTAGTTTACGGTCACAACTGAACATGTTGGAGTTTAGATCAGTCATTGCATGAGCAAAATCAAACTCCTTTAAATGCTGTTCATTGAAGTTGTTGAATAATATAAATGTGCTAAATGAATGAAAATCCAATCCTGTGATTTGATCCTGTCATATCAGCACTCAAATGAGTGTCAGAGTGTTCTCTAGTCTTCTTAGATTTGGTTCTTAGCTGAGAACAAATCACAGAGAAGAAAACTTTGGTGAATGTCAGAATCTTCTTCAAAAGTGTGAAAGAACAAGTTTGTAAGAACACTTGATGAATGAGGTCCAATCAGCTCTCAGCAACAAAACATGAAGAAAAATCAAGCTGAAGGATTCAAACACAGAAGTTGACTCACTTTTCCTTTAAATGACTTCTGTCTACTTCAGCTTACACAGCTCAGCAGTTGATTCATCAAAAAAAACCAAAAGTCCAGCATGTAGAGGCTGAGTGAATGTGGTGTGGACTCTGTGGAGGAGAGTCATGGTTTCAGAGATGCTATAGAAGGACAGAATACCTGCTCTGTGATCCAGGTACACTCCCACTCTGGAGGACCGAGGACCAGAGACACGAGTCTCGACACTGTTGTAAAAAAAGTCATAACCACTGTTGTAACAATATAACGCCCAAGATTTGTCACTGAATCCAAATCCACATTCCTCTCCTGTTCTGCTTATATTCTTGTATGCGACTGCTACATAAACATCATCTCTCCACTCCACCTCCCAGTAACAACGTCCAGTCAGACTCTCCCGACTCAGGACCTGATACTCTCCAGTGAATCTGTCTGAGTGACTGGGATAAGACTGTGGTTTACTCGTCCACCTAACTTTTCTGTTCCCATCAGATAATAAAAGATGTTTGAATGCTGTGTTTGGATCCAGTGTGATGTCACATGAATATCTGATGAACTCCTCTCTGGTCTTGGGCTCTGGTTGTGGCAGTAAAACATCCACTTCAGTCACTGTGAGTGAGATGTTTGTCCATGTCTCTGTCAGGACGTCCTGTAGTGTATCTCTGACTGCTGACACAGCCGCTGTCACATCTTCAAAGTACCTCAGAGGACAGATATGGATGCTGGATGAGCGTGTAGGTTGACTGAGTGCTGACAGTGAGGGGTAGTTGTGTAGAAACTGGTTGTGATCCTCTGTTTGTGACAGCGTCTGCAGCTCGCTGTCTTTCCTCCTCAGCTCAGCGATCTCCTGCCTCAGCTTCTCCTCCAGCTCTTTGACTCGACTTACTTGGCTTTCCTGCTGGGATCGGACCTGCTGGGTCACATCAGAGCATCGCTTCTCCATGAGACGGATCAGCTGGGTGAAGATCTCCTGGCTGTCCTCCACTGCTTTATCAGCGGAGCGATTGATGACCTCTGCTTCCTGCTGAAGCAGCTTCACATCTTTCTCTCTGTCCTGGATTCTCTGCTTGATGTTTTGTCGACTCACCTCCAGCTCTCTCTGCCTCTTGGCCCTCTCTGCTGCAGCTGAGACTATGTCGTGGCCTTTATGTTTGTCCAAAGAGCAAAGATAACAGATAGACTGCTGATCAGTGCGACAGAACATTTTCATCACCTCATCATGACAAGAGCAGACATTCTCCTGAAGCTTCTTGGACGGCTCCATTAGCTTGTGTTTCTTTAAAGGAGCTACTTCAAAATGAGGCTGAAGGTGATTCTGACAGTAAGAGGCCAGACATTGCAGACAGGACTTCTGGGCTTTCAGTTTCCTCCCGCTGCAGAAATCACAGGCCACATCTTCAGCTCCAGCATAGCAGTGATCAGCAGGAGCAGCTTGGAGTCCGCTCGTCTTCAGCTCCTCCACTAAAACTGCTAACATGGTGTTTTTCAGAAGGACAGGCCTCAGTGTGAAGGTCTGCCTGCACTGAGGGCAGCTGTAGAGTTTCTTCTCATCCTCTGTATCCCAGTGGCTTTGAAGACACTTCATACAGTAGCTGTGTCCACAGGAAACAGTCACCGGATCCTTCAGTAGATCCAGACAGATGGAACAAGAGATGGTTTCCTGGTTCAGCTGAACTCCTTTCTGCGCCATTTCAGCTCTAAGAGACAACAATCGTCTAAGTTTGACTTCCTGAGAAATAAAACTTGTTTCTGCGCTGATCTACAAAGCATGTGTTCGTGCTGTCAGTGTCAGCTCCTATTGGTCACACCCATCTTCAAACTGCAGATCTGATGGGGAGAGAACAAAGAAAATATGAGTCAGAGGGGAGCGTCCTACTTATCAGAAAGAAGAGGGAGGGATTATCAAGCTCTGCTTCATTCCATAAAGAGGTACAGAAGCAGACTGGTACCATTTTGGACAGAGAAAATAGTTTTGGGCAGGTCGAGATTAAAGTTGAAATGACAAGATAAATGAGATAAACATGTGGATACCAAAAACATTTTGAATTGCAACAATTTCTGGGAGAAATGGTGTATTTTCTGGAAAATTCCAGGGGTCCCAATACTTTTGTCCATGACTGTATTTACATAACATTTACCATGAATATAAAAGACAGACAAAACACCACCTCAGGAATTTCACCCAAAGAATTAACCCACTCACAAAAAGGACACAAGTTCGGTTGCTAATTAAGCAGGAGATGTGACTCCAGTTAACAAAAATTATATTCATTACAAAAATTCTATCAATGAATAAGAACCGCTAAAATCTAATTTAAAAAGGAGATGACGGAAAATGGGGAGGCCAATGGGGAGGCTGAAAATTACCTGGTTTGAAAAGGGGCTGATGAGGAGTGAGAGGGGTATCCCAAAGAAGAAAAAAAACTCAGATCACCCCAGACGCTGTACAATGCACACACTGAATCTCACAGACGTGGAAGGGGCCCAAACCAGGGAATCACAGCACACCAGGAAGGAGACACCACCACCCAAAATTTAGTTTGTTCACTTTTGGAGGCAATAGATATGAAATATAACTCCCCCTTATCTTCCAGGTTTCCTCCTCCTTATATTTTTGAAGGTAAAATGCTAACTCACTTCAGCGTTTTAGGACTCATTCCTGCTCCACCCTATTAATGCCAGTTAGCATGCAGACGGAGTCAATAAGCATGTGTTTGTAGCGTTTGGTGAAGTGCAAGCATGGCCAAAAAAAGCGACAGCTTCAGAGAGAGAAAGAGCACAGGGGGAGAAAAACAAAGGCACAGCTAAGCAACAGTGTCCCACGTCACCTCCGTAGCAGGCCATGGGCTCGAACAAATAAAAGAAATAAGCCCAATTACGATTATATTATAAAAGTTAAAGGCTGAGACGAGAAAGCTGGCCAAGAGGGTTACCTACCAATCAGACTGCAGGTTTGCACACCAAGAGAGGAGAGGACGATACGCGCCGAAACTCAGTAACTGTTGCTGCAGGAGGCATCCCCACAGGGAAATCCACACAGGAGCATCTAAAAGAATCAAGAAAACATCTGCAGCCACAATGCCACTAAAGCAAAGTAAATGGACAGAACGGAGGCAGCTAACTGCTAGCCTACCTATACCGGTGAGAGCAGCAGACAGAACACGGATGATCCGGAAGTGGGCGGAGCCAAGAACCACAGAGCAAGAGGGCGATCAGAAAGGGTGCCCCAGGTGGTGATTGGTTACCACACACTCCAGACATTTAGAGCGGACCAGAGTGACAGAGATCTCATCCTGCCACACTTTAAAAATACAAAATGTAGAATCTTTGCTCTGAAATGTCAACATGAGTCATTTTAGCTGATCCAGTCAGGTAAAATAGGCCACATAAATGTACACTCTTCATGGGATTTAAACAGAAACTTAGGGAGAAACTAAATATGTGGAATTGCAGAATGGTTATAATCCCTTTATTACTTCTTGATGGGGTTAAAGACAGTACAGTACAGTAATACATGACAGTATAGCAGGAGGACATAGTAACGGGACAAGAGAGATAAAAGAGACAACAAAAAGACAGGAAAAGGAAGGAAGATGAAAGTAGAACTAGGCTAGAAATAGCAGAATGAGGGATGACATTAATGAGGATCATGAGGGTGAGGAATAAAGACAGGGGACACTAAATGTTTGATTTTTATCAAAGACTTGGAGCATTTCATATGGGGCGGTTGTATCGTCTATGACCAGAACCAGGCCCGCTGTACTACATGTAAGTGTACTGCAATACAGAGTACTTCCTGAATTCCTAGTCTCATGACAAAACCTGTACAAAGTTGCTAGATACAATGAGCCACTGGCTCATCTTACCCCATTCTCCTCCACATGAAGAGCATCATAACTCAAACTCTCCACTTTTAGTTGTTTTTAACATGTCTCTGTACCAGGGGTTCTCAACGTTGGGGTCGGGACCCCATTGGGGGGGGGCGCGAGACTCTGAGAGGGGGTCTCCAGATGCCTTAAAAAAACTGAGAACATTTTTGAATTACACTGTTGACACTTCACACCAATTCTGCCTAATTTTGACCCATTTTCATCACTTTTCCCCACCAATTTTGCCAATTTTAACGCAATTTTGCTACTGAAAACCCATGTTTTGTCAATTTCAAACCCATTCCACCACTTTTTTTTCTGCCTGTTTTTGCCACTTCTAAACCAAGTCTTGCTACCCTCTACCTATTGCTGGCTCTGTTGACACATTATTGCCAATATTAACCCTTTTAACCACTTTTTAAGGCACATTTCACCATTTGATACGCCCATTTTTGCCAGTTTCTGACTATTTCTGCCTCAGCTAACCCTTTTTTGCCAGTTTATGTCTTTTTTTTATCCCATTTCACCAAATTTCCACATATTTTTGCCACTTAAAATGCCATGTCAGCCATTTTTCATCCCCTTGTACCACTTAATGTACATGTTTTCAAGGCAATATTTGCCTTTTTCTAAATGTTATTTTAGCCACTAAAAATCCAATTTCTCCTCCTTTCTGTCGTTATTAACTGATTTTAGTGATTTTTTTATTATTATTTTTTACATATTTTAAAAGGGCTACTTCACAAATGAATTAAAATTTGTTTTCTTTGATAAGAGTGGTTATTAATCAGGTTAAATATAAAATACCACAGCTTAACTTTACAATGGACCATGGTTTTGCTGGCCCCCAGTTTGGCCGGGCCACAGAAAGCCCTCCCATTTACCCCCCTAATGGGCGGCCTTGTCTGCACATGACCACCTTCAGGCACAATGGGGGTTCCTGGTCTCTGGCACCTTGATTTTGGGCTGAAAAGGTTGAGAACCCCTGCTCTAAACTTTGTACAAGAAGCAAACTCGCCACCTTTAGCTTACAAGATCACTATTAAAGCAGTTTAACACCGCACTGAACTGTGGTACAGTCACAGTGAGTTTGTATTTATGGTGCTCTGCAGGACCAGTAAACTGTGACGTAGTTACCGTACTGGACTACAACCTCTTAACGGACGTCAACTGAGCTGACCTCACTCCGGGCTATCTAATCTGACTGACAGTTAAAAGTTGCAGTCTGTTGGACGTTGTTTACCGAAATGGCGTTTTTTCATTATATTCTGAGCTGGGCGGCTCAAATCCTGGCATTTCTCCTCGTTCTGGTTTTCATTGCGTTTCTCGGATATTGCATGTATATTAAACACATTCACGACAAATACGACCACATACCTGGACCACCGAGAGAAAGGTAAGTTTACCTGGTTGGGTAGCTGAAACTAACTATACTTAATATCGCGTCCAAAAAGTAAGCTAACTAAACAGTTGTCAATTAACAGAAATATTGGCGTCTTTTTTGCCTCCTCAGTTTCTTCTTCGGACAATCTGTATCCGTAGCAAAACTGATGAAGGATGGCGGAAATTTGCACGATAAATTTAAGGAATGGTAAGCAAAAGCGATATTTCAAGTTGCCTTACATGCCCGTGCATTGAGTTGAATAAATAATCGACGTCTGTACAGTAAAGTTTAATTTAACTAAAATGAGTAAAAATCCCGGATTCTGAATAAGGTTTTAGTATTACCCGGGGAGCTCTGGTAATTTGTAATATTCACAGCGGACGTCTTTGTAAGTATTGATTAGCCTATGTCAGTAATCTTTAATTCAAAGTTTCGGGGTACTATATTAACTCTAGCTAACAGTATCTATCTTTTTGTCAGGGTTGTTTTTTAGAGCATGTGATAGCATCACAATAGGAGGAGAGAGGGAAAGGAAGAAAAGATGAGAGGCAGGAGAAGAAAAAAATACAGAAGAAAAGGACACTGACACAGGAAGAGGCAGAGGACAGTTCATAGTTATGTATCAGGGTAATGTTAATAACATATTACACACATACTGGATTAATGGCAGGGCATACATAAAGATACATAAAGCTTTGAGTGTTGTATGCCATTATGGAAATATGTAATGGTTTTTGTCTGCAGTCTTGAAAATGCCCCCAGTTTTTATTTCAGAAATCTGGTCACCTTAATCTATCTTTACATACAAGCATGCTGGTAACCATATGTTTATTATTTAGACTCAAACTTATGAGAAACATATTATTACAGGGCCGACACATATGGGCCAGTTTGCAGGATAAATGGTTTGCATTATGTTTTCCTCCTTGTGACCTGCCCAGAGACAACCAAGGTAAAAACCTTTTTCATGGTATAAAGGGAATACTGTGTTGAAACAGCACTTCTTATTGTGTTTTTTTCACTGCTAGTTTGGTACTGATTTGCTTTTGTACTTTTAGAAAACAGGCATACAGTGACCTATATTGCTGTTTTGGTCTAATATATACACAGATGTTTTATATCATTCACATTAACCACTGTTTTCCTATTATAATTGATTTGTTTCAGGAAGTCCTGTTGTCCCCAAAGTACCCTAAGAATAAAGCGACGTACAAGAGACTCTTCTACCTGTTCAGCCAAAGGTTGTTCACCATATCTAGATTAGTTATGATTTGAGTACTGTGGTCATATAAAATGTGAATTGTTATTACAGTCAAAATGTCTAAAGAACAAGGTAATATTCCTGAACTAGGAAGGATTTTTTGTTTTTAAGCAGGCAGCATGTTTATTTGTCCCCTGTGGTAGAGCAGCATACAGCACCATTTAACTAAAGTACTCTCGACATGTTTTAGAAGTTATACTTGATTCAGTCCACTCCTGTGGCAACTGCAGTGACTTTGTTGGTTCACTTCACTGTTTTTGTTGTGTCTGCTGTCTCTCTCAAAGGTTCCTGGGTAATGGTCTGGTAACAGCACAGGACCATGAAGTGTGGTATAAACAGAGGCGCATCATGGACCCTGCTTTCAGCAGCTTGTGAGTTATTACATTTTTACACAGAAATTTAAAGGAGTATTTGCCTATCAGAAAGTTTGGATTAAGTTATTTTGTAACATAATTTTGTGGGGTTTTGCAGACATGATAGTCCAGTTTCTAAAGATCCCATTGTTTCCAGGTATTTGAGAGGTCTTATGGGCACCTTCAATGAGAGGGCAGAGAAACTGATGACTAAACTTGGGGAAATGGCTGAAAACAAAACAGAGGCCAACATGCTACACCTAGTCAACTGTGTTACTCTTGATGTTATTATTAAGGTATTTTTCCAATGTCTATAAAGGCTCACAGAGCATTAGCTTGTATTCTTTACTGTGTGGAAGAACTGAACTATCAAGTTGCTCTGATGTTTGTATATGAGAACAGATGTCTGTTGTCTTGGTAACCCTCAGGTTGCCTTCGGTAAGGATTTAGACCTGCTGCAGAACAGTTCACCCTTCCCTAAAGCCATCGAGACATGCCTGAAAGGGATGGTGCACTATACAAGGGATTATTTTTTTGAGGTAAGAAGATTCTGATACAGAAGTATTGCAAAAATGAAACTATTCAAAAAAAGGTAAACTTTTAAAATTTTGAAACTGCAGTACAATCCAAAGAATCGCTCATATATTAATGAAGTGAGGGAAGCGTGCCGTCTGCTGCGAACTACTGGAGCAAAATGGATCAATGAGAGAAAAACTGCCATGAGAAACGGCGATGACATCCCCAAGGACATCCTGACGCAAATCATCAAAACTGCTGGCAAAGGTACACACATAAAACTCTCCAAGCACAGGGACCAGAGCGAAGCTTCTACTGGAGTTTCATTTAGTGATTTTATAAAATGTCTTGTCTTAAATAAAACAATGAAGGCATTTATTACAAGGGTGCTGGAAGTGATATATGTAGTTGCAACCTTGTTTTCACATTTCACTGGTAAACTGAGTTACATCAGTACTGAGGATTAAATCAAGTTTTGTCTCCTTTTTCCTCTCTCTATGTGATGGTACATACGAACCACATTACAACCAGCAGTGCATGTTTTGCAGTTTGTCTTCAAAGAATACCAGAGGTCTTGTTGTTTTATTAGCCTGACATAGTTAACAGGAGTTCTTTGACCTTTCTTACAACATCTTCACACAGAGGCAGTGGTGCTGCTCGAAAGGGAAACACACTCTTAAGCTAATTGTTATAAATATGCACACATTACACTGCACTGTGTTCTCATAAAAGCAGTACTAGGCTATTTCTTAATAACCCAGGATATGGTATAATTGTATTATGACCCATTCCTATTAGGCAAAGTAGGTCTTTATTCATGTTTAGCTTTCAGACCAGTAATGGATGTCAGTTTCACTCTGTAATGACATTACTAGAATGTTTACTTTAAATTTTCTTTTCCCAATACTCCAGAGGAGACCATGTCGAAAGAAGATGAAGAGTTCATGTTGGACAATTTTGTGACATTTTTCATTGCGGGTGAGTTTCAATTTTTTTCCCACCTTTATTCATGAAAAGTTCAAATCAATTGATGAAATGAAAACTTCCTTTCAAATATTTAAATTATTCAAGAGAAATCCATCTTTTTTCCATATATGCATCCTTCATGATGACATTTCTACTTGAAAATGTAAAAACCTTGATATTTACTGTTTTCTGTATGCATTAACAAGAACACACCTTGATGTTTGTAGAACTTTTTGTGTTTATTCTGTGGCATGTTCAAGTTATTTAATTTAACAGAACTTAAAAAATTGATTTTTTTTTGTTTTAAGAATATAGACATTTAAACTCTAACATTATTTTGACAGCTTTGGAATATCCATGTTAAGTTTTTAATTTAGGGTTTGATATGCATTGCCATGGTAACAGCTTCAATCGCTGACATGTGAGCATTGCATGATATGATGATAGCAATGTAAGGATGTAAACCAGTTCCATAGAGATTCTGGCTACTTGGTTGCAGTGTTAATTTTGGCAGCTATTTTTAATCTTAGTCTTTGTCTTTAGATGAACTGTCTTTTAGTTTCAGTCACATTTTAGTCATTTCTACTCTCTTCAGTTTTAGTCTAGTTTTAGTCGGCGAAAACTCCAAAATATTTTAGTCTAGTTATAGTCCATAAAAAGTCCTCACATTTTAGTCTTTATTTTTAGTCCAAACAATTACTGCCTTGCCTAAATCTGGTACCAAATCATTGTAGAGTGTTTTATGCACTTTGCCAAACCTGGGGTCCCTGCTTTCTACAGCTGAGAGGCGGATACAGATAGAGATGCATTGCTTTCTGACAGATTTACCCACAGTGGAGAAATATCATGGATTTTCAATGTCTGCCGAAAAACTTAATTCCATTGTTGTCTACTTTTAGTAGAAAATCGGAAAAAATATAATGTGCATAATAATTTGGAATGCGGTGTATGTGTATCAAATTTCATTCCTGTAGGCTGAATGGGTTGTTTTTTTAGGTGAGTGTTGGGGATGCCATCATGCCAATTTCCCATGCTCATGGAACAACAAAATACCAAATTTTGTCTGCTTTGCCCGCAAAGTTTGGTGACTCTATGAGCGTATTTAGGCACAGAAAATTTAGGAAGTACACAGACGAAATAATCCTTTGGATTACAATAGGGTCCTTGCATGGTACTGGGCAAGCCCTAATGATGGATTTCATTGTTATCCCTTTTTGTATTAGCTTGTTTCTGTTGTAATTATTTTTTTGTGACATTTTAGGGCAAGAAACAACAGCTAATCAACTGGCTTTTTGCATCATGGAGCTTGGAAGAAACCCTGACATCCTGAAGAAGTAAGAGCTATCAATGCTGTGCAAAACATTTAAATGACCTGTTGAAAAATAGCTCCTGAATTTGTATTTTCCCCTGTAGAGCAAAGAAAGAGGTGGACGACGTGATTGGGATGAAACAGGAGATCAGTTATGAAGATCTGGGAAAACTGGTTTACCTCTCGCAGGTACTGTATAAATACTGAAAGGATACTATGATTCAGGTCTTGATAGGAGGGAATTATGACATCTTGAATAGGGTTTTTTTTTTTAGATTTTTAACTTTACTTTTGAATTAATTGTATCATGATTTTATTTCTAGATTTCATCATCTTGAATTTGTAAAGTATGAAAAACAGTTGACAACCTTATTTGTGATTTCATTTGTTATATCCTCTTTTAACTAAACCTTGTTAATCTTTTCAGAGAGTCTAATTATTTAAATACAATTTAGCTACAAATGTTAAACCCATAGGTGGCGTTACCATGAAGAGAAAGGTAGGCAGTTACCTGGGCCTTATATTCCAAGGAGCCTCAAGCCATACGCAAAGGCATGCAAAAAATTTTTCAATAACTACAGTGACTGTTCAAAATGTTTAAAAAGATGCCCAGAGTACATAAAATAACATAAAAAAGAGTATTATTTCGACAAAATAACAAGGTAGAACAACACAGAAATTTAAAATCCATGAACAGTGGATTACTGTGTGGTAAGATTTTTTATTTAACGCAAAAACAAATCTTGATCTGTGACAGAAGAACATACCTGCAGTGTTCATGTAATGTTCCTAAAGATACACCTTGATCAAGACATTTTAAACCTCTGAGATGCAGGGACTCCTACATTGTTATTCAACAGTGAGCAGTGGTGAACAAGCACTGCTTGCCTACGTTTGAATAATAAAACATAGGGAAAACTGTTTTTTACTGCTTATAAGAAAGATTTGTCTTTGTGTCAAAGTCTGATTTTATGTTTCCATTGTTTTTATAAATATTTTTAAGTAGGACACTATTTTTCGACATAATATTAACCTTTCCCCAGGTGCTCAAAGAAACTCTGAGGCTGTACCCAACAGCTCCAGGCACATCACGTGATATACCAGAAGATATTGTCATCGATGGTATCCATATACCTGCAGGAGTCACAATTTTTGTGAGTCATTCACGTAATTATCTTTTTAAAACAGTGAATGTGAAATGAGAATGTGTGGTATGTTTCACCTTTTTTCACAAAGGACAAAGACTATCACAGTCAAACATAATTTAAATGCTTGTGTTTGTTTGAAAAACATAAATTATTAGCATTTATTCAAATGCATGTTTATTCCTTCTGAAATTCAGTTCAGCTCCTACATCACTGGAAGGATGGAAAAATTCTTCAAGGATCCGCTGAAATTTGATCCAGACAGATTTCACCCTGATGCTCCAAAGTGAGTAGCACACAGCTTTCAGATAATCAAGTTTATTTTATTTGGGTCAGCATATCAGGACATTGATCACTGTCCCACATAGATAAAATAAATGCTGTGGATTAAATGGAGTGCTCTCTTATCTCTTGTATTTATAAGGCCTTATTACTGCTACTACCCCTTTGCTCTCGGCCCACGTGCATGCCTGGGACAGAACTTTGCTCAGGTGGGTACAGCCATAAATAATCAACACAAACAAACATTGAAACACAGTGTTAATTCTTTGGATGGCGTGGTCTTTACAGATGGAGGCTAAAGTGGTGATGGCCAAGCTGCTCCAGAGATTTGACTTCACCCTCACACCGGGACAGACCTTTGACATCCTGGACTGTGGCACACTCAGGCCAAAGAGTGGAGTGTTGTGCTCGATCAGACACAGGGATTACAAGAAAGAACAATAAGGAAAGCTAAAGAGAAATTACAACAGTCCATGGAGTGAAAACTGGGTTGTTGATTTGCGTTGACTGACCTGATTACGGCTGGGACCAAAGCCTCTTATGCTGCTAATAGCGAAGGTTCCTATGCAGAGTGGCCATCACTATTATCTAATCCCTTTCATTTGCACCCATATTCCACTGCCTTTGCCCTGGGAACAAAGTGGGAATGAGTGTCTTTCCCATGGATGCATCAGTAAGTGACAGCAGGAGCTGGGGATTGAACCCGTACGCTCTGGTTGTGGGACATCTGACTCAACTCACTGATCCACAGTCACTGATTGCTGCTGTAATGAAAGCACTTCATGCTGCTGATCATTTTAACTCTTGTCATACAAATTTTATTTGTTCATGTGATTTAAATATATTCAGAGATGCTCTATGAAATGATAGGAAATGATTGTACTCGTGCAATTTTATAATCTTTATTTTCCGTATAATGATAATAAGGTTAACTCTTATCAGAGTTAACCTTTTAGCACTGACTCATCACTGTTTCATAACCAATGAGCATTTATGCTGCTTTTTTGTGCTTCCAACACTAATATAGAATCTGCATAATGTACTGTTTAACAAAATTATCATGCACTTAACAAATCAGTGGAACTGATTCAGAGGAAGAACAAGTGCTTGTTTTGCACTTTAATAAATGATTGATTAACTGAAATCTTAAAGCTGGTTGTAATCAGTGCTTGGCTTGTGTTTAAGTATTCTTTATAACATTAATAAAAGTAGTGGGGGAATTAACACTCACTGATGACAAATGACAAATTGATGACAGCTGGACAAATAATGGCAATATTAATAACAATGAAAATCAATTATTCTAATAATAGTAAACAGCAGCTATCAAAGATGACCTAATTACCTGTCGTCCCATGGTGTTTACACTGAGGTTCCAGAGTCCTCTCTCTTCTCCAGTAACAGTTGGTCACTTGCAGTTTTGCTTTCAATAAAGTGAAAAGAGCACAAATACGGCTGTTTACCCCTGAACTACTTTATGCATGAATAATTCTCCAGGCATACCTGCCATACTAGCTATGAATTAGAAAATCACGTTTCTCAAAATTTTCTGTTATTTTTTATTTCAACATATCAAACTTGTTATTTTAAAATGCCAACAAGGCACCACAATAAACTATTTTTTGAATTAAAACTGGCTGACTGGAATTTGGTACAAAAAACAGCCCCAAAACTAGCGCTTCTTACAGCTATAAGGCGATTTAGTGCTACAACTGGAAGTCAAGAGACAAAACAGAAGTCCTCCTCGCGGTCTGTGTTTCACTGCTACATAGGTGAATAAATAGAAATAATATACGTCTTTACTTATATATATATATTATGTATGTATAGTATGTTATGTCGATGGATGAATATGGACACCGTTCGAACTTTACAAGTAGTTCTGGTCAAAAAATCATTATACTGCTCCAAATTAATGCGCAGCAGCCATTAGATGGTAGGAGTAACCATAGCAACCTGACACAGTCACATTTTCTAAGTAGGGAGTACAGCGCTGCCAGGAGCCTGCAGGCCAGTATCAACCGTCACTTAACTGACATAATGACTTACTCTAGGTTAAAGACCAGTAACGTAAGAGGTCAGTCTGTTTCTGGCAGGTCCATTTCCTGGTTGAAACCAGACTGAAAAAAAAAGTGGAAAAACTGTCCTTATTCAGTTTTTTTTTCATTTTTGGCCACAATTGGAAAAAAATAGAAAAACAGAAAAACAAGCCGTTTTTCCATTTTTCCATTTTAGTTTTTTTCAATTCCGTTTTCTTGTTTCCTTGTTTTAATGATCATGTGACCCAATGGGAAAGGTAAGCATTTCAAAATAAAAGCCTCTATGTCATAACAACCGCAATCTATTATAGTCTGTAGCTTGTCAGTGTGAATCCTCTATAAGATTAAGGTGTTTCCAACAAATACCAGGGTAATATTCAAAGCCTTAATAGCATGAGTGTGTATGGTGGGGGTCTCAAGGCCTTCCAAGATCTCGTGCCCAGGGGCCTTTGCATTCTTAATCTGGGCTACCTGTACCTGTGTGGCTCACTCATATTAGCAGCAAGGAACACGTGTTGCTGACCTAGGCACATCTAGGTCAGTGTTCTTACATTTTGCTGTGTTATATAATTGTTTCCTGATGAGGAAAGCTCTTTTGAAATAATAAATTCTTAATTTCATGTTATTCATTTGTTTTCTTATTCACAATTTACTATTATAGTGGTAGACACAAGGCATGTGCTCAAATGTATTAACCCTTTCATGCATGAATCATAACAACATCATGAGGATATTTTCTCGCTTTTATGACATGAAAAACAGATTTGACTTTTAATATTTCCGTCTAGTTTTTCCAAAGGGAACATAATTAGGGGTTATTACAGTATTTTATTTACAGGACAACATCAGTCTGAGCCTGGCTGCCCTCAACTTCTGATAGAAAACACCACTGAAGGAAACTGCTCATTTCTCAGCTCCAACTCTGTTGGTGAACCAGGAAGAGAGTCTAATAGAGAATTTATTCATGAACTCTGACGTATTAACACCCAGGCCAAAATGTTATGCTGTGTGCTGTAATCCAACCTGAGGGTTAAACACGTCTTATCAGCATCACATGGTGTTATTAGTAGTTCATATATATTTAAATCAGTAATGCTCTATTTCAGTTTAAATCTATTTATTCCTCTAAATCCAGGCGTGAGGGGCCAGCTCAGCTGAAACAGGACTGTTTCCCCAACAACCTTCAATGAGGAGGCAAAAGAAAGTGACACAGTCCAGAGATGTCATTTATGGTTTCCCTTAGTGATATTTTTCCCGACCTGAAGACTGTTTTTATTTCAGTTGGTTAGTGCTGTGATTAAAAAGGACAAACTCATGTTATTCTATTGGATGCTGAATTATGTTTGAAAATGTTTTAAAGGTGACATTGAACCCAGAGCTCCCTTTTAGCCTCTACTGAGGCATTAGTTTAAATCTTAGCCTTCACTCATACAGATGCTGTTTTAAACTGGTTAAATAAATCAGTAAGTCTCATTCTTTCTCCTTAGACAAAGGATTACATTTGATTCATTTTGTATTTTTTTAGTAAGTATACAGTGTTCTTGATAAACTAGGCAGAATAACTTTGAAGGACTCTTTATTCTTACACTGATCACTACAGTATATTATTAAAGATGAAGAAGATCCTCATGTGTTTGGCTGTGTGAGATGCTCTGATGATAACATCTCTGGGTGTTTGATGAAGGCCTTCTGGAAGAATCTCTGTTGGTGAACAGGAAAGAGGGTCTAATAGAGATTTTTTAAAAAATGAACTCTAACTTATTAATCTGTGTTTTTATGAACTCTGTCTAAAGTTCAGTAATAGAGAAAAAACAAACAAAGGCTTATAAACTATTAATGATTTTTATTTTAGGTTTGATAAATGAGGAACAATGATTACAAGATGAGTGAATAAAATGTTAAATGTTGACATGAAAATGATTAAATGCTTCTAAAGACAAACAATAAAACCTTCTAAACCCACCAACAAGGGGTCATTCAGGAGCGTTTGGACCTGGCATCTAGTCCCTGTTTATCTGGGCTGGTTGGCTCTTTCTGATTGAGAAATCAGCACAAAGACTGGACTGGATTAAAAGTCTGTTAAATGTCTGATTTGAAGGATTTCATGAACAGGTTGACTTCATCCACACAATCAGTTTGTTTGATCCCAATCTCAGCTCTGTCAGAGGATATAATCAATCATCATTTGATTCTTTTCAATCTGCATCATGAGCTTCAAAAAGACCTCATTGTACATTTATCCATTCATTTCAACAGAAAGCAGAAAATTCATCATAATACACAAAATCTCCATAAAAGGAAGGTCTGCTGCTTTCTCTCTTTAGAGCCATGAAGAAGAGAAACAACAGCAGCAAACATCAGCACAACATTGTCAACACATTTAAAGGGAAGAGAAGTTGATATTTTCATGGAGAGAAAATGTGGCTTCATCTGAACAAAAATCCTCCTGAGCAGTAACGGCTCCACGGCTAAACAGGAAGAGGAAAGAGAGTCAAACATGGACACAACACATGAGAAGAGGTCAAAGGAGGAGGGATGAGAATCATTTGAAGCCGTCATATCAGCTCTCAAATGTCTGACAGAGAGCTCTGATTTGATTGAACATTGATTCTAAAAGAATGGACCATGGGACGGATTAGTCATTAAATAGCCATGTGTAAAGGTGGCTCTTTATTCCTGTGAAAAAGTCTTTGAGTTTCGATCAGTCATTGCATGAGCAAAATCAAACTCCTTTAAATGGTGTTCATTGAAGTTGCTGAATAATATAAATGTGCTAAATGAATGAAAATCCAATCCTGTGATTTGACCCTGTCATATCAGCACTCAAACGAGGGTCAGAGTGTTCATTAGTCTTCTTAGATTTGGTTCTTAGCTCAGGGTTGCCAACTTTGGGTTCCTGGCTGCTACATGTGCACCAAGTAATAAAATGGTGCTTTTCTTCTGTTTTTATTTGGTTTATTCAACATGAAACTAAAGACATTTTGCTTACTTGTGAAAATCAACCAATTAAGATTTTTCTTGTTTGTTTAAAAATGTCTTCCCCAAAACTACATAGTGCCCCTTTAAAGTGCTATTTCACAGTTCCACCCTGTAACTGTAACAGTTAGACCAGTGGTACTCAAACTTATTCTAACAAAGAGCCGCATTGTCTAAAAAGTACAATACAAACTGGGAATGTAAGGTAGATAACAGATCAGTTAATCTGTAGTTGAAATGAAATAAAACAGTGCATTCGTGGATAATTATGAGGTTAAATGGGATACAAATGTCTGCATAGTGTCAGAAGAACCAATATGTCACTGATAAGGAGCATATATTTATTTTGTTTATCACTGACATCAGACTAAAACCTTGTATCTCAATTTTTCATGATTTCAATTTGTTTTTATAATTCATATTTACATCATTTTTATAAATTATAAACTTTACATTCCATGAAAAGTGGTCATTTTGGAGATACCAGTCTTTGGCCCAACACCAGCATTATGAAAGTTCCACCTGGCCAAAAGATTTTTAAGATATTAGAATGAGCTGAGTTTGAGCTCTGAGATGCTTTTCAAAGAACACGATGAATGATGGTTGGCTGTTTGGGTATTTATATCTCACATTGGGGCATTTACTGGACTTCTGTGGCTTTATTAACATAAAAGAGATGCTTTCTAATTTTTTTCCACTCATTATTAGTTCTTTAGCCAAAGGGGGAGGGGCCTCATTTTGGTCTTTGCCCTGGGCCTCCAAATGACTGAAACCAGCCCTGCCTCACACCTGCAGCTCTTCAGACACATCGTTTCACCCTGCCTCATGTTGGAGCTTTGGTTTTATATTTCTGCTCTGTTGACAGTATTTATGATCATTAGTGCATTAAAGATCAAATAAAACACCCACGTTTGAACAGCTTTCACTAGATATGACATTATCTCCACGTGTGATACGTGTGTTATGCTCGTTGATGACGCGCATCAGTATAATAGTCAAAAGATATGGGTGTGAGAGAGCATCAGCAGGAAGTGGCTGGAGAAAAGAGATGCAGCGGACTTCCTCTGCTCTCTTCTCTTACACACGCTCCTGCGTCAGTAATAAAATACGGATTTAAAATAATACATGTGGAAGTGAAAGCCTGTCTTCTTTATGTGGGTAACAGATTTATTGATTTGACCTAACATGAGTAATTTGAGGGCGCCAAAGCATTCATTTGATTCTAGTGTGAGAGTAGTTTGAGTGGCCTGTGAACGTGAGACAGGAGGTGAAAGCGTGTCACACACCAGAAGCGTGAGAGTTGGCAACCCTGTCTTAGCTGAGAACAAATCACAGAGAAGAAAACTTTGCTGAATGTCAGAATCTTCTTCAAAACTGTGTAAGAACAAGTTTGTGAGTAAGAACGCTTGGTGAATGAGGTCCAATCAGCTCTCAGCAACAAACATGAAGAAAAATCAAGCTGAAGGATTCAAACACAGAAGTGAACCCACATTTCCTTTAAATGACTTCTGTCTACTTCAGCTTACACATCTCAGCAGTGCCACAAACCCGAAGTCCAGCATGTAGAGGCTGAGTGAATGTGGTGTGGACTCTGTGGAGGAGAGCCATGGTTTCAGAGATGCTGTAGAAGGACAGAATACCTGCTCTGTGATCCAGGTACACTCCCACTCTGGAGGACCGAGGACCAGAGACACGAGTCTGGACATCATTGTACCAAAACTTATAATTACTGTTACTCCAGTCTAGTGCCCAAGATTTGTCATTGCGTCCAAATTCACATTCCTTCCAGTCCCCTGTTCTGTTGATATTCTTGTATGCGACTGCTATAAAAACAAATCCTCTCCACTCCACCTCCCAGTAACAACGTCCAGTCAGACTCTCTCGACTCAGGACCTGATACTCTCCAGTGAATCTATCTGGGTGACGAGCATAAGACTGTTGTTGACCCATCCTTTTAACTTTTCTGTTTCCATCAGATAATAACAGATAGCTGTTTGCTGTGTTTGGATCCAGTGTGATGTCACATGAATATCTGATGAACTCCTCTCTGGTCTTGGGCTCTGGTTGCGGCTGTAAAACATCCACTTCAGTCACTGTGAGTGAGATGTTTGTCCATGTCTCTGTCAGGACGTCCTGTAGTTTATCTCTGACTGCTGATACAGCCGCTGTCACGTCTTCAAAGTACCTCAGAGGACGGATATGGATGCTGTATGAGTGTGTAGGTTGTCTGAGTGCTGACAGTGAGGGGTAGTCGTGTAGAAACTGGTTGTGATCCTGTGTTTGTGACAGTGTCTGCAGCTCGCCGTCTTTCCTCTTCAGCTCAGCGATCTCCTGCCTCAGCTTCTCCTCCAGCTCTTTGACTCGACTCACTTGGCTTTCCTGCTGGGATCGGACCTGCTGGGTCACATCAGAGCATTGTTTCTTCATGAGACAGATCAGCTGGGTGAAGATCTCCTGGCTGTCCTCCACTGCTTTATCAGCGGAGCGATTGATGGCCTCTGCTTCCTGCTGAAGCAGCTTCACATCTTTCTCTCTGTCCTGGATTCTCTGCTGGATGTTTTGTCGACTTACCTCTAGCTCTCTCTGCCTCTCGGCCCTCTCTGCTGCAGCTGAGACCGTGTTGTGGCCTTTATGCTCATTGAGACGAGAGCAGACGTTCTCTTGGAGCTTCTTGGATGGCTCCACCAGCTTGTGATTCTTTAAAGGAGCTACTTCAAAATGAGGCTGAAGGTGATTCTGACAGTAAGAGGCCAGACATTGCAGACAGGATTTTTGAGCTTTCAGTTTCCTCCCACTGCAGAAATCACAGGCCACATCTTCAGCTCCAGCATAGCAGTGATCAGCAGGAGCAGCTTGGAGTCCGCTCTTCTTCAACTCCTCCACTAAAACTGCTAACATGGTGTTTTTCTGCAGGACAGGCCTCGGTGTGAAGGTCTGCCTGCACTGAGGGCAGCTGTAGAGTTCCTTCTCATCCTCTGTATCCCAGTGGCTTTGAAGACACTTCATGCAGTAGCTGTGTCCACAGGAAACAGCCACCGGATCCTTCAGTAGATCCAGACAGATGGAACAAGAGATGGTTTCCTGGTTCAGCTGGACTCCTTTCTGCGCCATTTCAGCTCTCAGAGACAATGACCGTTTGAGTTTGACTTCCTGAGAAATGAAACCAGTTTGAGCTCTGATCTACAAAGCATGTGTCTGTTCTGTCAATGTCAGCTCCTGTTGGTCACACCCATCTTCAAACTGTAGATCTGTTGGGAGAGAAAGAGGAAATGAAGAGGAGGGTCTCAGTGCAGTCTGAACTTTGTTTCCTCTTTTATGACCAAGCCTCAGTTCAACCCTGCTCCATATCTAAAAACATTTGAAGCTTCAGAATTAAATAATATGTAGAATTTTTGCTCTGAAATGTCTACATTAGTCGTTTTAGCTGATCCAGTCAGATAAAATAGGCTTCATAAATATACACTCTTCATGGGATTTAAACAGACAGTCATAAAGAAGTTTATATGTCTGAATATGTGGAGTTGCAGGATGGTAATAATCCCTTTATTGTTTTTTAATGGTGTTGCAGACAGTACAGAACAGTAATACATGACAGTACAGCAGGAGGACAGACAGTAACAGGACAAGAGAGAAAAAAGAGACAACACAAAGACAAGAGAAGGAGGGAAGATGAAAATAGAACCAGAGCAGAAAAAACAGAATGAGGGATGATATCAATGAGGATCATGAGGGTGAGGAATAAAGACAGGGCAGACACTAAATGTTTGATTTTTTAAATAATATTTTAATTTGCTTTTTGAAATTTTAGCACAATAACAAACACAAAATACAGGAAAATACAGTACTCAAAGTAACACACATGAATATCTAATATTGTAGACAACAGGGATCAGGGAGGCACTGTTTACCCAAAGTCACATAAAAATACAAACAAACAAAACAGGAAAACTAAAGAGTGAAAGAGACCTGCAGTTTCTCCTATCAGTGGAGAAATGGGCAGCACTATAGGTGTATACAGTGGTGGTATCTATCATGTTCAATGGTAGTGTTAAACCTTTCTTGCTTCGGCGCCCTGACCGCAGTCAGAACGGACAGGGGAGACTTTGTGGTCTGTTCCAGGGCAGAAGCTATTGTTAGCTCTGGGGGCTAACTCCATTCACTTTGTACTGGACAGCAGCAGAGGTAAGCAGACACAGGGAATCCGGCTGTATCTTGCGGAAGTTGGGGTCTTTATTATCGGCCTCACCGAGCTCAAACAGTGCAAAAACAGCACTTTAACCGCTCCGGTACACACAAACTCACACTCTGACATGACAAGACTCAGACTGTACTCAACTAGCGCACCTTTTTACCACCCTCACTCTCGCTCACCCCACCCACACATACGCACACAGCCATTCACAGACAGACATACGCTTCTAGTATAACAGTAGGTTTTCCATGTAGTCCAAAAAGGGTTGCCATATTTTATGAAACATTTTCCTGATTCCTAAAGTTGTAAGTTATTTTCTCTAAAGGTAAACATCTGTTCACTTCAGAGAGCTATAGTCCTGCATGGATACAGAGGTTAGATTTCCATTTTAATGTGATACATTTTTGGCTATTACAAGCAGGATTTCTATTCGTTTAATGGTGTATTTACTGTTAAGGTTCATTTTTGAAAGGCTGCCAAGGAGACAGACCTCAGGGTCCATTGGGAAGGAAACATCAAGTTTCCAAGAGATAACACTGCAAACATCTTACCAGAACTCCTGAAGCTTAGAGCACCGCCGTGTCAAATGTTCCTTCCTCTGAACCACATCTGAAACAACGGGATACGGTCCATCTGCCCTTGTAGTAAACCCTTGTAAACTCCTGTAACTGCAGATAAACAAGAAAATCTCAAACAATATCTGGTTTTCAACTGATCATAACATGAAAACTCCTTCATAGCACTGCTCCAGGACACCAATGCCCTTTTCAGACCAACATTAAAAAGTACAACTCTGAAAAACCTTTGGTAATAAATTATTTTTCCATGAAGAAGTCTTGAAGGACGAGCCTCACTGTTGAGAAAATTTTAGAATTTTACACCAAATTTGGTCTGTGTGAATAACTAAAGGATTATTTGTTTATACATTTATATAGCAGGTCAGTTGGTAACTCTTCATTTATCTCAATTTTTTCCATGTTTATCCATGAAGGGTGAGGCCCTTTATCTAACATCTGTGACAAAAATCTAGACTGAGCAGCATAGTAATAACATTTTAAAGTTTGGGAGTTTTGGGGGTTTCGGGGCCCTCCAAGGTATTGTGCCCAGAAGCCTTTGCAGTCTTAATCTGGGCCTATTATTAGCAGGAGCACGTGTTGCATTGAGGCACATCTAGGTCAGTGTTCTAACATTTTGCTGTGTTATAAAATTGTTTCCTGATGAGTGAGGCTCTTTTTAAATAATAAATACTTAATTTCATGTTATTCATTTGTTTTCTTATTCACAATTTACTACTATAGTGGTAAACACAAGGCATGTGCCCACCGGCTCAAATGTATTAACCCTTTCATGCATGAATCATAACAACATCATGAGGATATTTTCTCACTTTAAAGACATGAAAAAACAGATTTGACTTTTAATATTTCCATCTAGTTTTTCCAAAGGGAACATAATTAGGGATGATAACAGTATTTTATTCAGGACAACATCAGTCTGAGCCTGGCTGCCCTCAACTTCTGATAGAAAACACCACTGAAGAAAATCTGCTCATTTCTCAGCTCCAACTCTGTTGGTGAACCAGGAAGAGAGTCTAATAGAGAATTTATTCATGATCTCTGACGTATTAACCCCCAGGCCAAAATGTTATGCTGTGTGCTGTAATCCAACCTGAGGGTTAAACATCAGCATCACATGGTGTTGTTAGTAGTTCATGTATATTTAAATCAGTAATGCTCTATTTAAGTTTAAATCTATTTTTACCTCACAAAGGAGGTTATGTGATCGACAGGGTTTGCTTGTTTGTTTGTTTGTTAGCAACATAACTCAAAAAGTTCTGGACGGATTTTGATGAAAGTTTCAGGAAATGTCAGAAATGGCATAAGGAAGAACTGATTGGATTTTGGGAGTGGCCCGGATCACCATCTGGATCCAGGAATTTTTTTAAAGAATTCCTTACCATTGGAAGATAGGGCTAATGGCGGAGGTCTGTGCTCTCTGAGTGCTTTTCTAGTTTCCTCTAAATCCAGGTGTGAGGGGCCAGCTCAGCTGAAGCAGGACTGCTTCCCCAAGAACCTTCAGTGAGGAGGCAAAAGAAAGTGACACAGTCCGAAGATGTTGAATTTTTCCTGACCTGAAGACTGTTTTTATTTCAGTTGGGGAGTGCTGTGATTAAAGGAAGACAAACTCAAAGACAGGTCTCTGTGCTCATGTTAGATCTGATTACTTTTATATGCATCCACATTTTCAGTTATCAGCTGTTATCTGTTTTCTTTTCTTTTGATGTTTTGAAGCTTTCAAAGTAGTTGATTTGTACTGCATGTATGAGAATGAAGTCTGTAAATGAACTGATTGTTACAGTCAAGTTGGACTGATGATTGATAGCTGATATATAAATATCCCATGTTAACACTGACAAACTCCAGTGAAAATTATTTTTAATTATAACACTGATTGTATCAGCCGTTGCATAGACTTGCTGCCCTCTGCTGGTGTAATAGTGTAAAAAGTAGTATTTTGTTGTAAACGGAGTTATTTGGTTCTAATTCATTCAGTTATTGTCTTTTACCATGTATATTTAGATTAATAGTTTGACCTATGTGATGCCAAAAAGGAGCCAGACTTCTCTGAGTTAGCATACTTTGATTTGGGGGCTTTCCATCGTAATATTGATTGTTAATGTGATTGAATCAACAAACACTCTGCCATGGGTGGCCACCCCCAAAAAATCTCCCATCCCATGAATATATTTCTAGATCTGCCCCTGAACAAAATCATTTTCTGGTACCATTCTTGTTTCAATGAAGCTTCCCTGATAATTGTAACTGTATTAAAAGGCAGCATCATGTGGTGTAGCACTGAGAAACAAATGAGAATGAGCCAAAGTTCGGTGCTAGTTCACAGGTCTTTGCAGCTGCATGCCAATTAACAGGTTCTTCACTGTATTTTCTACAGAACTCTCCCTGTTGTTCAGTATTTTTAACCTCGTGTCCCTGCTGAAATTATGGTATGTGATTGCAAAACGTTGAACAGATTTTTTACTGTGAATTAAAATGTACATGAGCACAAACTCTGTAATTTTAATCAAAACTACCATAATAATTAGAGTAATTAGAGTATGAATAATAGTATAAATATGATAGTAATTAGAGTAGGGTATTTTAGGGTATTACAGCTTTAACGCTGACCTCTGTTACTCATCATTGAATGGAATTTAAATGTTACATTCTCACTCCTTTGACATGCCTTCTAACATACTAAAACAGTGCATCGATACATTTCAACAGTTTGTCAAACACTGATGGACTGATTTTATTATTATTTGCAGATATTTCACAATCCAGGGCAGAAGGTCCCAAACAGTGACAACTCAAAGTGTTCCCCCAGAGGATTCAAGGTCCCAGGAGGAGGTCATTTCAGAGGGACTGGTTTAAACTACCTAAGACTGGAGTACTCACAAAGGCAAGACTCTGCCCACTGTCACTGTGAATATTATCACCATGCACTCTATAGAATGACATTCATTCATCGGACCATCATCTCCATTAACTGTATTGTTAACTCTGTTTGCTTCTGACACTGAGGCCCCAACTTGTCTGACTGTTTCTGATTTACTTAACAAGCTTAGTTTATCTGATATTATGAACTTAAAGACAGCTTGATGCCATTTTTCCTGAAATCTGATTTGTGGTTTTTTTTGACTGAATTAATGTGTTTTTATCTGACCACAAGATGGCGCCTCAATCAGGTATCTCTTGTACCGTTACAGGGAATGTAGGTTATGGTCTTTTGACCAGAGGATGTTATTCTATTTGTTTAAACATGTTTAAAAGGTGAATTTTAACCCAGAGTTCCTTTCTGGCCGCTTCTGAGGCATTAGTTTAAATCTTAGCCTTCACTCATACAGATGCTGTTTTAAACTGGTTAAATAAATCAGTAAGTCTCATTCTTTCTCCTTAGACAAAGGATTACATTTGATTCATTTTGTATTTTTTTAGTAAGTATACAGTTTTCTTGATAAACTAAGCAGAATAACTTTGAAGGACTCTTTATTCTTACACTGATCACTATAGTATATTATTAAAGATGAAGAAGATCCTCATGTGTTTGGCTGTGTGAGATGCTCTGATGATAACATCTCTGGGTGTTTGATGAAGGCCTTCTGGAAGAATCTCTGTTGGTGAACAAGAAAGAGGGTCTGATAGAGGATTAATTTATGAAGTCTAACTTATTAATCTGTGTTTTTATGAACTCTGTCTAAAGTTCAGTAATAGAGAAAAAAACAAACAAAGGCTTATAAACGTTTAATGATTTTTATTTTAGGTTTGAAAAATGAGGAAAAATGATTACAAGATGAGTAAATAAAATGTTAGATGTTGACATGAAAATGATTAAATGCTTCTAAGACAAACAATAAAACCTTCTAAACACACCAACAAGGGGTCATTCAGGAGTGTTTGGACCTGGACCATCTAGTCCCTGTTTATCTGGGCTGGTTGGCTCTTTCTGATTGAGAAATCAGCACAAAGACTGGACTGGATTAAAAATCTGTTAAATGTCTGATTTGAAGATTTCATGAACAGGTTGACTTCATCCACACAATCAGTTTGTTTGATCCCAATCTCAGCTCTGTCAGAGGATATAATCAATCATCATTTGATTCTTTTCAATCTGCATCATGAGCTTCAAAAAGACCTCATTGTACATTTATCCATTCATTTCAACAGAAAGCAGAAAATCCATCATAATACACAATATCTCCATGAAAGAAAGGTCTGCTGCTTTCTCTCTTTAGAGCCATGAAGAAGAGAAACAACAGCAGCAAACATCAGCACAACATTGTCAACACATTTAAAGGTAAGAGAAGTTGATATTTTCATGGAGAGAAAATGTGGCTTCATCTGAACAAAAACCCTTCTGAGCAGTAACGGCTCCACGGCTAAACAGGAAGAGGAAAGAGAGTCAAACATGAACACAACACATGAGAAGAGGTCAAAGGAGGAGGGATGAGAATCATTTGAAGCCGTCATATCAGCTCTCAAATGTCTGACAGAGAGCTCTGATTTGATTGAACATTGATTCTACAAGCATGGACCATGGGACAGATTAGTCATTAAATAGCCATGTGTGAAGATGGCTCTTTATTCCTGTGAAAAAGTCTTTGATTTTTCATTCAAACATTCTTACCTTAGTGCTTAGTTTACATTCACAATTGAACATGTTGGAGTTTACATCAGTCATTGCATGAGCAAAATCAAACTCCTTTAAATGGTGTTCATTGAAGTTGTTGAATAATATAAATGTGCAAAATGAATGAAAATCCAATCCTGTGATTTGATCCTGTCATATCAGCACTCAAATGAGTGTCAGAGTGTTCTCTAGTCTTCTTAGATTTGGTTCTTAGCTGAGAACAAATCACAGAGAAGAAAACTTTGCTGAATGTCAGAATCTTCTTCAAAACTGTGTAAGAACAAGTTTGTGAGTAAGAACGCTTGGTGAATGAGGTCCAATCAGCTCTCAGCAACAAACATGAAGAAAAATCAAGCTGAAGGATTCAAACACAGAAGTTAACCCACTTTTCTCAGAAATGATTTTTGTCTACTTCAGCTTACACATCTCAGCAGTGTCACAAACCCGAAGTCCAGCATGTAGAGGCTGAGTGAATGTGGTGTGGACTCTGTGGAGGAGAGTCATGGTTTCAGAGATGCTGTAGAAGGACAGAACACCTGCACTGTGATCCAGGTACACTCCCACTCTGGAGGACCGAGGACCAGAGACAAGAGTGTTGACATTGTTATACCAAAAGTAATAAACACGGTTAGAACAAAATAAGGACCAAGATTTGTCATTGCGTCCAAATCCACATTCCTTCCCTGTTCTGCTGATATTCTTGTATGCAACTGCTACAGAAACTCTTCCTCTCCTCTCCACCTCCCAGTAACAACGTCCAGTCAGACTCTCTCGACTCAGGACCTGATACTCTCCAGTGAATCTATCTGGGTGACGAGCATAAGACTGTTGATTCGTCCGTGTAACTTTTCTGTTCCCATCTGATAATAACAGCTCTGTGTGTGCTGTGTTTGGATCCAGTGTGATGTCACATGAATATCTGATGAACTCCTCTCTGGTCTTGGGCTCTGGTTGTGGCAGTAAAACATCCACATTGGACACTTTGTGTGAGATGTTTGTCCATGTCTCTGTCAGGACGTCCTGTAGTTTATCTCTGACTGCTGACACAGCCACTGTCACGTCTTCAAAGTACCTCAGAGGACGGATATGGATGCTGTATGAGCGTGATGGTTGTCTGAGTGCTGACAGTGAGGGGTAGTCGTGTAGAAACTGGTTGTGATCCTGTGTTTGTGACAGCGTCTGCAGCTCGCCATCTCTCCTCTTCAGCTCAGCGATCTCCTGCCTCAGCTTCTCCTCCAGCTCTTTGACTCGTCTCACTTGGCTTTCCTGCTGGGATCGGACCTGCTGGGTCACATCGGAGCGTCGTTTTTCCAGGAGACGGATCAGCTGGGTGAAGATCTTCTGGCTGTCCTCCACTGCTTTATCAGCGGAGCAATTGATGGCCTCTGCTTCCTGTTGAAGCAGCTTCACATCTTTCTCTCTGTCCTGGATTCCCTGCTGGATGTTTTGTCGACTCACCTCCAGCTCTCTCTGCCTCTCGGCCCTCTCTGCTGCAGCTGAGACCGTGTTGTGGCCTTTATGCTCGTCCAATAAAAAGATAGACTGCTGATCAGTGCGACAGAATATCTTCATCACCTCATCATGACGAGAGCAGACGTTCTCCTGGAGCTTCTTGGATGGCTCCACCAGCTTGTGATTCTTTAAAGGAGCTACTTCAAAATGAGGCTGAAGGTGATTCTGACAGTAAGAGGCCAGACATTGCAGACAGGATTTTTGAGCTTTCAGTTTCCTCCCGCTGCAGAAATCACAGGCCACATCTTCAGCTCCAGCATAGCAGTGATCAGCAGGAGCAGCTTGGAGTCCGCTCGTCTTCAGCTCCTCCACTAAAACTGCTAACATGGTGTTTTTCAGCAGGACAGGCCTCGGTGTGAAGGTCTGCCTGCACTGAGGGCAGCTGTAGAGATTTTTCTCATCCTCTGTATCCCAGTAGGTTTGAAGACACTTCATGCAGTAGCTGTGTCCACAGGAAACAGTCACCGGATCCTTCAGTAGATCCAGACAGATGGAACAAGAGAAAGTTTCCTGATCCAGCTGAACTCCTTTCTGCGCCATTTCAGCTCTCAGAGACAACGACTGTCTGAGTTTGACTTCCTGAATGAATAAACCAGTTTCAGCCCTGATCCATACAGCCTGTGATTGTGCTGTAAATGTCAGCTGATGCAAGGGGTAATAAAGCTCTGGTTTACCCATGAAGAGCTGCGGCTCAGTGAAATCTGAACTTTGTTTTCTCTTTTATGATGAAGCCTCAGTTTAAACCTGCTCCACATCTGAAAACATTGAAGCTTCAAAAATAAAATATGTAGAATTTTTACTTTGAAATGTCTACATGAGTTAGAAATATCTTAGCTCCTGCACTACCTTAGCTACACTATATTGCCAAAAGTATTCACTCACCCATCCAAATAATTGAAATCAGGTGTTCCAATCACTTCCATGGTCACAGGTGTATAAAATCAAGCACCTAGGCATGCAGACTGTTTCTACAAACATTTGTGAAAGAATGGGTCACTCTCAGGAACTCAGTGAATTCCAGCGTGGTACTGTGATAGGATGCCACCTGTGCAACAAGTCCAGTGGTGAAATTTCCTCGCTCTTAAATACTCCACAGTCAACTGTCAGTGTTATTATAACAACATGGAGGTGATTGGGATGACAGCAACTCAACCACGAAGTGGTAGGCCACGTAAAATGACGCAGCGGGGTCAGTGAATGCTGAGGAGTATAGTGCACAGAGGTCGCCAACTTTCTGCAGAGTCAATAGCTTCAGACCTCCAAACCTCATGTGGCCTTCAGATTAGCTCAAGAACAGTGTGTAGAGAGCTTCATGGAATGGGTTTCCATGGCCGAGCAGCTGCATCCAAGCTCAATCCAAGTGCAATGCAGAGCGTCGGATGCAGTGGTGTAAAGCACGCCGCCACTGGACTCTAGAGCAGTGGAGACACGTTCTCTGGAGTGACGAATCACGCTTCTCCATCTTGCAATCCGATGGACGAGTCTGGGTTTGGCGGTTGCCAGGAGAACGGTACTTGTCTGACTGCATTGTGCCAAGTGTAAAGTTTGGTGGAGGGGGGATTATGGTGTGGGCTTGTTTTTCAGGAGCTGGGCTTGGCCCCTTAGTTCCAGTGAAAGGAACTCTGAATGCTTCAGCACACCAAGAGATTTTGGACAATTCCATGCTCCCAACTTTGTGGGAACAGTTTGGGGATGGCCCCTTCCTGTTCCCCCTTCCTTGAGTCTCTGGTGGGAGTTTAGCGGTGAGGAGGTGCATAGGGGGGAGTGGACTGCTGAGAAACTTCTCAAGGTTAAACCATGGAGGGGCTCTCTCTGGTGGCAAAGCCCAGTGGATCATGTGCCTGATAGAGAATGCAGTGATACAGCAACAAGTTAGGGACACCCAATCCCCCTTGATCAACAGGTCTTTGTAATTTTTTAAAATTTAGCCTGGGCCATTTGTCATTCCATAAACATTTATTACATAGTCTATCAAACTGTTTGAAATATTTCAGTGGTATCTAAATAGGGAGTGCCTGGTGAAGGTAGTTAAATTTGGGCACACAGTTCATTTTAATGACATTGGCTTTAATTACATTGTTTCTGATGACATTGCATCAGCTCAAATACGTCTTTAGTTTATGAACAGATTTTGAGTCCAGTCATCTTCATCATCTGTTTCTACTCTATCCACATTTTTATGCTCTTTTCTTGTTGCATTTGAACTGTGCCAATGAACATGTCATTGTTCCCTTCACTCTGTCCCACAGTGTGAACTTTCTTTGCTTGTTCCTGTGATTTAAACATCTTTGCAAAGTGATTTTTTTTCTGGCATATTTAAACGTTTGACCAAAGGCTGGACATTTTCTGTAGGTATGCTTGTGACCACATCTGTTGCTGTTCACTTCTTTTTTGATCACTCTGTTGAGCTTGCTTTGTTTTGTTTTTCATTGCTTTTCTTTTTTTAGTGGGTTTTACAGTTTTTATTTTGTCTACTTCTATTTCTTCATTCAGCACTTTTACTTGACGACGTGATCTCTCTGGCACGGCAGACATGGGTCGCTTTTTCTGGGGTACGATCAGCCTCTCTTAGTAGCCTTTCTCTCACCTGATCATCCTTTATGTCGCAGAAAATCATGTCCCAAACAAATGAATCACCTAGTTCTCTGAACTCAGTCTTTGGCCTACATTTGATGTAAATTCACGCTGCTCAGAGTCACACATTACATTGACATCTGACTATATATCTGGTTATGCAAAACAGGCAAAACATAAAGTAACAGCTTGTCTTCTGAAGGAACCAGGCTCCTGAGTAAAAGTGTGTCCTCCATAGGAGACCTAATATTAAGTGCCAAACATATATTTTATGCAGCCTACTTACTAAAGAGTTTAAACTACTTGTTTACTTCCATCCAGTCCTTCTCCTTGCTGGTTCCATCTCATGACGTGGACTTGTAGAGCTCCGATGTTTGCAGACAGTGATATTTACATTCTCCTTGTCATCCTTTTCTGTCAACACTGATTGGTCTTGTTTAACACATCTCAGTGCTTGCCCATGCTTTGTCATTTCTTTAGGAAATGTCATCTTTGCGATGTTAATCATAATCAGTGGTGGACAAAGTATTCAACTCCAGTACTTGAGTGAAAGTATTGATACTTGTGGTCAAATCTTACTCAACTACAAGTAAAAGTTGCTCGGTGAAATTTCACTCAAGTTAAAGTACTAAGGTACTTACTTTTAAAAATACTTAAGTATTCAATGTGTGTGATTGGTTTCCTTCTGTGAGGAGCACAGAGTGTCGCCAATTGCATTTTAGAAAAGAAAAACACCAACATCTGACTACAAAAAACAAAAACAAAGTAACAGCTTGTCTTCTGAAGGAACCAGGAAAAAACAAATACTCAAGTAAAGTACAAGTACTCCTGAGATGCCAGACGGATTTGTTTCACACATCAACCAGAGCAACAAAACACGTGACGTAGCTGCGACCGAGGTGCGCGTGTGCAGCTACTGAGGAATAACGCAAACCATGGCGACTGTTAGACAGTCAACGACTTTTGTCATTTTTGAAAAGAAAACAACTCACAGCTGTTCTTTGTTCTTCTTTTAACAAAGAAATGTTATCAAGCTCTAATAAAGTAGGTGCTTTAGCAGCATCCACACCAAGCTCTTCTGCTACAATTGCACCAGCCTCTTGTTGTTGCTTGCTTACGTCATGACTCCACCATGCCTGCCCCTCTTAGCTGATTGGTCCTGTCACTTTCCAAACGGGCTCAAATGATTCAGATGGGTTCTTTGCAAGATGGATTCGCCAGTGAGAAACACAGAAACGGGCCTATTCATCTGCTTTGCAAGGTTACCAGCCAGGACATTCCTAAAAACCACAGTCTACCACACTGGATACTCCAGCTGTGAAAGATGTGAGAGGAAGGTGAATGGGTGGGTAAAGTAGTGTTCAACAGCAAGGATACATCCATCCAAGGGATGGATGAAAAGTTCAGCTGCATGGCCTACAGAGCAAAGCATCAGAACGGAGAGACACCACTGATCAGAACAGGCACCACATGTGTCAGCTCATTTGTCCTTGATTACATGCACCTTGTTTGCCTTGGAGTAGTGAGGAGCATCCTGTATTACTTGTGTCGGACCACAAACCCTCGCAGATTCCCCCAAGGAAAGAGAGCTGAACTCTCTAATAGACTGCTTGGTTTAAGGAATGCAATGGTTGGTGATGTAGCAAGGAAGCCTAGGTCCCTTCATGACTTGGACAGATGGAAAGAGTTTCATCGGTTTCTTTTATACACTGGACCTGTGGTGCTCCAGGGGATTGTGGACTCAGATTTGTACCACCATTTCCTTTGCCTTACAGTTGGAATATCAGTCTTTCTCACTGCTAATTGTGATAGATAAAACCAGTTTCTGCCACATGCAGGTGAGCTCCTAAATCATTTTGTAGGCCACAGTGCTGTGGTCTAAGGAGACAGATTCACTGTCTCCAATGTGCATGCTTTAAAACATCTCTATGAGGATGTTGGACATTTTGATTGCTCATTAAATGAGATATTAGCTTTGCCGTTTGAGAACCATCTTCAAACCATCAAGAATCTTGTGAAGACCAGCCATAACCTGTTGGTGCAAGTGGCAAAATGTATGGCAGAGAAGGAATGTTCACAAAAGAAAAACAAACAGAAGCCATAGCAACTGCCGTCTGTGTTGGTAAAATGGAGGGACAGCTGCTTCCTGCTCAAGGACAGCAGTGTAGCATTGGTGACTGAGAAGATATCTGATGGCAAATTGGTTTGCAGCGTGATACCAGATCATTGTTGAACCTCCAGAAACTCTCAAAACTCCTGAACATTGCTTTTGTTGGCACTATCCACAGCATGGCTAAACCACAGCTACTACACAGCCAGGAAAGCAGTGTGTCTACTACATCGTGGAGGACATGCCGTCTTCCCTTTGTTAGGGTTGCTGAACCCTTGTCTTCCAGTAATGACAGTAAGACACTGGCCTTGGATTTTTGTTTTTTAAATTCTTTTTCCCTCTTGTACGTGTTTCAGATAATGGTTTCTGCAAGAGCTGTTTGGCGAGAGGTAAACAATATGAAGGTGTCATTCCAAAAAACTGGACAGAGGAAAACAAAAATGTTTTACACGTACAGTTGTCTCATAAAAAGAAGATGGACCCAGAGGTGGACTGGCAAGCTTGTCTACTGGTGAAAATGACATCAGGTATGTAATTTTTATGTTTTTACGGCATATTAAAAAAAGTCCTGCTGTAAAAATGAATACAGCAGCCAATTGTGTATCAAAGGTCAATGTTTGTTTTTGCATTGATTGGTCTTTACAGATGTATGACCTTTTGAAAATGAGAGCTGGTCCTGTTGATTTGTTGTAGGTTTGAGGCTGTTGTGTTTTGTTGCTGTGTTTACAGCAGAATGTCAGGGACTGGTTGGTCACCATGTTTACCAGTTGCTTTGCATGAGGAAGATTCTAAAAATTCAGTGAGAGGTTGACAGTTGGTTAAAGTACTGCTCAAGTGAGAAGATCACAGTCACCAGACATATAATGACTTTCACAAAAAAATTGTTATTAAGCAATCATCCTTTAAAGTTAACTTAAGGTTCTTTTAGGCATGTGCTAACTATAAAGATTAAAACTTCAAAATTTGTATTTTATCTAACTTTACTGCTCACTGGGCTGCTATTTGTTCAAAAGATAAATTAAATTTAAGCTGTTGAATAACTGTCCATTTAAAACCGAGGACAGGCATTGTGCTGATAAGAATTAAAACAGCACATTTCTGTCTGTTTACCAAGGGCAGATAAAGTAGAAGCAGCAGTGGAAGAAAAAAAAACCAAAAGAAGTTACAAAACTTCTGATTTCTTCCAGTAGATTTTCCCTTCAATAACAATTTCATAGATGTCTGTGTTTGATCCCATTTTTTTTCTCAATTGGATTAGATTGTGTAATGGTAACATTCAAAGATTGATCCATAAATATAATAAAAGACTTACTAACATTTTTTTTTATTTGTTATTGCAGCCTCTGTCAAAAAAAAAATGGGACCAGAAGCCACAGAACATGATATTATGCATGCAGTGGCAGAGCATCTTAAACATGCACCTGGGCAGTCTGGTGGTGGGGGGTACAAGACCAGTGTGATCCCTACAGGATTATAATAATTAGGGATATCTCCCCAAGAGTTCTTGTTCCTCAACAAAGAAGGGGGGTTGACTGGCTGCTCAGTGTGACTAAGGCACTTCAACAATAAACCAAAATTGGGTGCTCTTGGAAAACGTAATTCACAACAGAATTCACAACAGAAAATCCTTCACATTATTGAACCAACACAGCCGAGGCCAACAGAGAGCCATGTATGTGATGTGAGGGAATTCAGCGTGGTTACTCACTGTGTGAGTCAATCAAGGCAATGCCAGGTGTGTGTGAGCTGATTGGCCCTGAGGGCCAGGTGTGGCAAGCTGATATAGACATCTGAGCTGCAGCACCCTATACTGACTCATTATCTCATCATAAGAGAGACTGAGCATATCTCTCTGTGTTTTTCTTTGTGTGTGCGGAAAAAAGTATCTGCTAAAGCAGTTTTGAGAATCTTTCTGGGTGGTTAGAATTCTCTGTTATTCAAAGATAGTCGTGAATCAGTGTTGAGTATTCTTACTCAATAATTTTTGTTCCTCTTCTAACATGACCCTTGTGGCCTTTGAAATATATTTTAAAAGAGTTTCTCAGTCTCCCTAGAAGTTTGAGTTAGTAGTCAGCTGCATGGCAGTGGTGGTTTAGTTCTTAGTTATTTGTGAGCAGGAGCTTTTGTTTTATGGTTTAATTTATTCCCCTCTCCCAACTGATCAATTGTGATCTTAGTGTTTATCCTTTTAGGATAACTTTGAGAAACCCCTCATCTGCAATTGACCTATGGCTAAGTCCCGCCCTCAAACCCGATGAGCCAGTCACAGTGCATATAGCCATTCCGATACACTCGGACATCTACTGTCTGGACCTCCATTGAATTGAACAGGAGAAAGTCAGTTTTCGTCCAGTTTAATGATTTTTTTTTTTTTTTCTTTTTTTTTTTGAGATTTCAAGTTTAAAAATGGTCCAACGGTGTTCATGGGGTACATGCAACTCCAACACAAGGTATCCTGAGAGGCTGGACAACAGAGTGTTTTTTTTAACCCTTTCCTAAGCCACATCTCAACTGAGAAAAGTGTCTCTTCTGGATGAAGTTGTGCAGTAGACCACAACATCAAGTCAACGTGAATAAAATTAACAAGGATGTCTACATCTGTTCTAAGGTAAGCTCTGAGAGAGATGTGGTAGTGGGGTGTGGTTGAGCTCAGCTGCAGGTGAGAGATGTGTGGGAGTGGATCAGGGAAGCAGTGCCAATGCTGATTGACACAGGTGGTTTCTGTGAGTTAATCAGTCTCTTTTGACTCTGCAGTAGCAGGCTGGAGCTGGGGACTCTGACCCACACACAGCAGAGCAGTGAGGCTGTTGGACTTTGGAACCCTGGAAAGAACTGAAGACAAAGAGCGTTGGGCAGAAAAATTGATTTAATTTTGTTAGTCTATGTGTGTATTATCATTAAAGAAGCTTTGCATTAATATGAGGCCATGTTGATGTTCATTGTGCTGAAGGAGACCCTAATACAGTCTTAATGTAAGAGGATACTCTTCGCGAATTTTGAGAAATATCAAGAGCGATGTCCATCTTTTGCTCTCCCAGCTCGATATCTAATTCCTGCTGCTAATGAAAATGATGCCATCATTCCCTTTGTTGTTACTTATTTTGAAGAATTTTCAACAAAAACCCAAAAGACATTTTAGTCCATACAGGCACGAAAAACCTTATCCAAGCACTCTCCCTTAATGAAACGTAACCACCTGGTCAAGGAGCTTTCATTAATCACTCTTTTTTTTGAGGATTATGGAAATTCGGTCTATGCTATTCAATGTACAGAATGTCATAAAATATATGTGGGTCAGACAGGTAATCATTCAAGAACTCAAATGTACCAACATACTTACCATCTACGTAAATCTAACAAAAGTACAGTCCTTTATGAGCGCCTCAAAAACCACGGCAGGCAGTGTTTTGTGTTCATGAGTTTGGAGAGTGATGCCAGCTGGTCTACGGCACAGCTACAGAGGTCTGAGAAAAAGTGGATAGGTACTTCAAAAAACAACGGACCCCTTAGATCTGAATGAAAAATATTAACCTTGTCTAGCTGTGTGAATGAGACGGCTCGGGGGCTCCCAACCTCAACTCTGCTCCAACACTTAATTACTTACCTTAAAGAAAAACATGTCTGTAGTTCAAATAAAGGTTCAGGAAACCAAAAATGAGACTAGACTCCCCTCAAAACTTTATCCACAGTCTTGCTGGAAACCTGGACTTATATCATGCTCAAAAATTTAACAACACAGGATTTAAAATGTAATTTCACATAGACCACCTTTCATCCTTCCTCTTCCTCTTTTTCTCCAGCTCTCGTTTCCTTATCCCTTGAGCCTTCTGTTCTCCCTGACTCTCTACCTCTTTCTTTCCACCTCTCTCTCTTTTTTCTTTCACGCTCTCTCTACCTCCCTACCTTTCTCTTTTTCTACCTCTTTCTCGCCTCTTCTCTCCCTCTCTTCTTCTCCTCTCTACCTTTCTCTTTCCACCTCTCTCCGCTCTCTTTTCCCCTCTCCTTTGTATTTCCTTAGTTGGGTGGACTATAATTAGCCTGCAATCTTCACTCTTTGAAGGTCTAATGACATCAAACAGAAATTCTTGTTCGTGAAATTTGTAGTCACTATTTAACTTCTGGCCAATGATTTGGTTACTCTTTGATGTATTTAATATTTTATATTTTGTTACCCCATCCCTAACCTAAGGGCTCTGGATGCCTGACCCCTTACCATTGCTGAGTTTCCTGATTGGGATTCAAGGCGGTTAACAATCCCTCCTCTCCCCCCCACTTTTTTCTTACTTACATAACAAAGGTGAACCCAGACAAACTGATATATCAAGGCACCACAAAAATACTTTTGATGATGGTTGGCAGGAGGTGCGCTATGGTAGGAGGCACCAGTGTACCCGCTAACCACACTAGGACCAGGTAATTGAGGTAGGCCGGGGGACCGACCGTGCACCTCCTGAACCCTATGCGGGCTTAGTTCCCCTACCCTAATCCTAAGGGTCTCTTTGTTATTCCAGCGCCGTCAGCCACTGACAACAACGAATTAAGAAGATATTGATACAAATATCAACCCCGACTAAAACTCTTGCAAGACTTTGACTTTGCAACCGAGCGGACTCGCGAACCATTCCTGGAGCCCTTCAAATGGAGCCCGAGAGGGCAGCTGTCCCTGATGAAATAAAAAAAACGTATTCAGGAAGACGTATGGGGAGTTGAGGTGGCCCGCGCAGTCACAAACAACACTAACAATAATAATACATCTAACAACCTGTCCAGTAGAGAGGGAAGGGTGCTCAAAGATCTTCAGCGGAACCAGCAATAAAACCGGCTGACAAAGGCTCTAAAATTGTGATTTTAGATTGAACACAATATTTGATTGAAGCGAACAGGCAGCTCTCAAATGCTGCTACTACAAACATCAGACCACCTCTCTGCAGCCAGAGACCCAGAGAATGATGCGCAGAATTGCTGTAGAGCTCTATGAGAAAAAATACATCTCGGGAAAACAATAATATTATGTGTTTGGCTCAGACCCGCCCCACCCAAGAAGGCTCTATCTGCTCCCAAAGATCCCAGCACGTGGAAGGTGCCACATAGAGTTCTACATAGAGCCCCATCATTTCTTCTGACTGCGGAAGTGAGTCGTGCAGAGCAGCAGAGTTTGTCGATTATTTTCTAAATCCTTTGTCGCAAAAAAAAACAGAGCTACGTGAAGGATACTTAAGAATTTATTAAAAAGATTAAAACTGTAAGTATACAACCTGGCTCCTTCCTCTTTCCTGTTGACATAAGGCATGTTTACGTGGACCACTTGTAATCGGAATGAATGCCTGATCGGAATGAAAATGCTTCATATACACACTCCATTCGCAATGAAATCTTCTGATCCGGGCCGTTCGCAATGGAATTTCGTTCTGAATGATAGGGGTGGTTTATTTATCCACGTCCATGGAAACACTTGATCTGATCACCTCTCCACGTTTGGGGTGTTTTTGTCTTACTGCGCATGTCTGCCCCACGTGATATGACGTCTTTCTGCTTCCTCATTTCCGGAACCGGCAGTGCGAAACATGGCGGGAGCAAAACACAACCGGTCTGTTGCCGAGACAACCTTTTTACTCGAAACTTTGAAAGAGCTCAGAATTGTTGAACGGCTGGATGGTAGAAAGGCTAGAAACAGCGAACTATTCAAACAAGTACATAACATTAGCTGAAGCTGGAATTGACTGAACTACAGACCAAATTAAAAACCGCTGGAAAAGTCTGAAGGGAACCTATTATAAAGCCAAAACTCAAAACTGCAGAAGTGGTTCTGATCCCGCAACTTTCCCGTTTTACGCCTTAATGGATGACCTAATGGGGAGTCGACCACTGTCCAACATGTCTCAATATGGCGTGGAGGTTGGTTTTGAGGAGGACAGCATCAACACGCCTGAGGACCTCAGTCTTGGTGTTACCCCAGTGGAGAGAAGCATTACCGGTAAGCTAAATTATGTTGCCCTCTCAAATGAGAGGAAAATAAGCTACCAACCAGGAAACGATAACAACATGCTCATACATGTCTGACCCTATATCTATCCCTATATTCATGTGTTATATTAACGCAGATTAGGCATGAATTTTTGCTGGTTGTTTTTTTTTTTCCTAGTCAACCAAGCTGTAGTATAATGTCCAAATGACGGATGAATAACAATATGTGTAACCGTCCTGTAAGTCAGCTCTAAATGACTGAAAATACATGTGCCTGATTATTGTAGGAGAAATCGGTACTGTTTTAGAGGGGGATCACCAAAATCTTATATTTGTTTTGTTGTGTTTACTTAGATGAGTCCAGCACTGAGGGGGACAGACAGCATCACCCAACAGATGCTGACGGAGACAGAGGACAGCTGTCCACAAACATCTACAGAGCCACAGACGACCAAAAAGAGTAAGCTTAATGTGAAATAGGGCCTTGATATATAAAACCGATTTTTATTTACCTTTTGTATGGACTGTTTTTTTTTTTAAGATGTGGAGGAAAAATTAAAAGAAAAAATTTCAGATTAACAAACAGTAATAACATATTGCTTATGGGCCTATACCATGAGGGGTCCAAAGAAGCAACCATTTTAAATGAAGGTTGTTCTTAGTCAGTAATGAAGTTGTGGAAATAGTATTAAATTTGGCCCAATTTTTAACCGTAAGAGGTAGGCTAGTTTATACAGTGTTACTGTATATTATTTTAAACTGAGTTCATCAGATATTCATGTGACATCACACTGGATCCAAACACAGCACACACACGTCTGTTATTATCTGATTGGAACAGAAAAGTTACGTGGATGTGTCAACATGCTAATCCTAGTCACCCAGACAGATTCACTGTATGGTTACAGGTCCTGAGTCAAGAGAGTCTGACTGGACGTTGTTACTGGGAGGTGGAGTTCGGAAGAGGATTTGCTGTAGCAGTCGCTTACAAGAATATCAGCAGGTGGGGGAATGAATGTGGATTTGGAGGCAATGACAAATCTTAGAAGTTATATTGTTGTGGCAGTTCTTATCACTTTAAAAACAACAATGTCGAGACTTCTATCTCTGGTCCTCGGTCCTCCAGAGTGGGAGTGCACCTGGATCACAGAGCAGGTATTCTGTCCTTCTACAGCATCTCTGAAACCATGACTCTCCTCCACAGAGTCCACACCACATTCACTCAGCCTCTACATGCTGGACTTGCAGTTGAGACCACAGCTAAGCTCTGTAAGCTGAAGTAGACAGAAGTCATTGAAAGGAAAAGTGGGTTCACTTCTGTGTTTGAATCCTTCAGCTTGATTTTTCTTCATGTTTGTTGCTGAGAGCTGATTGGACCTCATTCACCAAGCGTTCTTACTCACAAACTTGTTCTTACACACTTTTGAAGAAGATTCTGACATTCAGCAAAGTTTTCTTCTCTGTGATTTGTTCTCAGCTAAGAACCAAATCTAAGAAGACTAGAGAACACTCTGACACTCATTTGAGTGCTGATATGACAGGATCAAATCACAGGATTGGATTTTCATTCATTTAGCACATTTATATTATTCAACAACTTCAATGAACACCATTTAAAGGAGTTTGATTTTGCTCATGCAATGACTGATGTAAACTCCAACATGTTCAATTGTGAATGTAAACTAAGCACTAAGGTAAGAATGTTTGAATGAAAAATCAGATGAAGCCACATTTTCTCTCCATGAAAATACCAACTTCTCTTCCTTTTAAATGTGTTGACAATGTTGTGCTGATGTTTGCTGCTGTTGTTTCTCTTCTTCATGGCTCTAAAGAGAGAAAATAGCCGATCTGTCTTTCATGGAGATATTATGTATTGTGATGGATTTTCTGCTTTCTGTTGAAATGAATGGATAAATGTACAATGAGGTCTTTTTGAAGCTCATGATGCAGATTGAAAAGAATCATATGATTGATTATTTCCTCTGACAGAGCTGAGATTGGGATCAAACAAACTGATTGTGTGGATGAAGTCAACCTGTTCATGAAATCCTTCAAATCAGACATTTAACAGATTTTTAATCCAGTCCAGTCTTTGTGCTGATTTCTCAGTCAGAAAGAGCCAACCAGCCCAGATAAACAGGGACTAGATGGTCCAGGTCCAGACGCCCCTGAATGACCCCTTGTTGGTGTGTTTAGAAGGTTTTATTGTTTGTCTTTGGAAGCATTTAATCATTTTCATGTCAACATTTAACATTTTATTCACTCATCTTGTAATCATAATGATGGGTTATTATTGAGTGCCATAGGTCAGCCTTCAGTTACATATAGAGGTAAATGATGTTTACAACAGTAAAAGCTGAAGAAACAAGTTCAGAGTTAAAACAGTGATTTAAAAAGTAAGTTCATGGTAGTAGTATGCACTTTAAGTCAAGATGATAAGAATAGGACCAGAAAGCAGACCACCTACACATAGAAAGACACTGAGATACAAACAATGTAATGACCACAGAGGTATTCTTTGGCAATCATAATGGAACTTACATAGCACTGATCATCAACTGGCGGCCCAGGGGCCATATCAGGCCTCCCAAAGCTTCCTGTCCAGCCCCTAGAAGATCATTAAATTCAAAAAGGAGGAAAAGAAGATGTTGTGGTTTTAAGAGTATCCCTTGGCTTTAAATGTCATGACAAAAATTGATGGAAAAAAGTGGTGAAAAGAGGATAAAATGTGGCAAAAATTGGTAAAAGAGAAAAAAAAGGGCAAAGAGTATCAAAAATTGGTTGCAAATTACAAAAAGAGTGCCAAAAAAAGTAATGAAAAGTGTTAAAAAAAGGCAGGAAAATGGTTTAAATGGGTTAAAGAATGGCAATAAATGTGTTATAGAGGCAAGCAGTAGCTTGCAAAAATTGGCAAATAAAAGTGGCAAAAATGGTTTTAAATGTGCAAAAATAGTTGAAAAAAAAAAGTATCGAAAAGGGGTTCAAAAGTGGCAGAAATGGATAAAATTGGCACAAGGGGGATAAAACATGCAAAAAAATTTGTTAAAGAGGCACAAAGGGGTAAAAACTGTCAAAAATGAGTCAATACTAGTACTAAATCACAGTTGTAGAGCGCCCATTCTCTGGGATTTTCAGGGGCCCAGTTCTGTTGTCAGGCTCCTTGTGGAAGAAAACACAAATACTACCACAACAATATTTCAATCAAACCCAAACTATTGATTCAATTTTTGTTTATTTGAAAGTCCAGCCCCCAGAGTTTCTGTCAGGACTAAATCTGGCCCTTGTGCAAATGTTCTTGATGACCCCTGTTATAAAGCTTAAATTTAACAACATACCAACTATAAGAGTAATAGTATCATTGTGTAACCTAAATTTTACTTTTACTCTTGTGCTGTTTGTATTTGAGTTCTCACTATTTAGTATTTGAATTAATTTAGATGAATTGGATCCTGCCAGGAACAAAAATAAAAAGCTAAATGATGAGGGAAAGTACAGCCTTCTACAACAAGTGGATTAATCAAAACCACAGTTACCCCCAAGACACACACACACACCATATAAATAGAAATATCTGATGGTGTACAGGCCTGCAATAACCCATTACATTCATGTAATTTCAGTGAGTCTTTGTGGATGCTGACTGGCTGCCCCCCATCTCCTTCCTCTGCCTTTTACAGTGCTTAACAAATTTATCAGACCACCTGTCGTAAAAACGAGAAAACATAAATATTTTAGAAATCTTTCAAAAACTTGTTTAACACTAAAAACTAAAACTAAAAACGCTTTACTTTTTTGTAAAGGATTGAGGAATTTCAAACTGAATTCACCTTTTTAAACCCAAATTTGAGCCGGCTCACTGGGCTTCTCTGAGAAGTCACAAATTAATCAAGCATAACATTCAACCACTAAAACTCATTTTTCTGTTCAGGAATGCAGGTAAATAACTATAATTTGACATATTAATCAAGAAATATTAATGTGCTTTTCTATTTTTTCAGTTTTTGTTAAATCAGTAAATGTGAAAATTCATGGATAACAACAATAATTATATTTTAGCATTAAAATTATCATTTGGGTTAAAGAGCTTCTACATATCGGTGTATTAACCATTGCAGAAACATAAAAAATGATTTTGGCAATGCTGTTAATTTAGGGCAGCTGTGGCATAAACCTTACTTTGGGTGGCGGTCTAATAAATTTGTTAAGCACTATATGTCAACGCTGCCCCTGGACCACCAAATTTTGACCTTGGTATTTGTCAATTCCTGGTTACAGCCCTGGGTGTAGATACTAGGGGTGTAAACAACTAAGGTTTTTCATAGTCGTATCTGTTTTTTTTTTTTTTTCCAGATTTTGCCTTTAGTCGACTAATAGTTGAGCAGCGTTTCTGCTAGACTTTTTTGTTCCCAGACCGGCAGTCCTCAAGAATTCCGGCCATTTAGAACTACTGGACATTTGCTTTAACATTATTTTGTTGCATTAACAGCAGCAAAACACTTTAATCTCTCGCTTATTTTTTTGTGTAAGTGGTTTAAAGTATCAAAATGAAAGCTGCATGCTTTTCCTTACACACGCAGTCAGATACATAATATACACCCATGTTAAACTCATAAACAACAACAGTTAGCTTCACATCAGCACTGTTAGCCTGTTAGCACTTTGGCCGCAGCTTACAACAGCCAAATACTATCCTCCACTGACAACAACGAAGCATCCAAACACATAACAAAAGTGCTCTCTTAACTGTACACCGCATTAAAACTCTACATTTCAAATGAAAAATGAGTCTTACCGTTAGCTGCTAATATCAGTCCTCATGATGATATCTGTAACCTCTGCTAAAGCTGGAAATCCAACCATCCTGGTTTATTTGGACTAGTCCCAAAAAGAAAAAAGCTCCACAACGAGTTTGGTCCAGTCCTCCTCTCATTAATGGCTTATCCAAGACTACTTCTGCTAATTAGCTGGCATAGGCCTCTCTCTCTCTCTCTGCTGCTGCATTGGTGTTTCAGCAGCTCAGCCATAGTTCCCTTTGTTTCAGCCTCTTCATTACTCGCAGCGATGACATAAAATCCCTCCATACTGCTGATGATATTAAGCCTTTGGTTAACCAGGAAAACCTCACTTAGATTAAAATTCTGCTTTATGAGAAAGCTCTGGTCAAACTTTCCCTGCATAGTCCCTAGCGACTGTGAGCTTGAAAGAAATAGACTTGCTTTGACGTCATTGTGCATACATAATTAGCCATGTGCTTGCCATCTGAGATGATAAACAAACCCAGCACCGCAGGACAGTGGGTGGAGTCTGATTCGACTACGAGGCTCATAGTCAAATCAGACTCCTCCGAAGTGAATCGTCGAATCGCCGACTATTCCAGGTCACCCCAAGTAGATACCCTTAAAGATAATATTGATGATCACTATAGTACATTATTAAAGATAAAGCAGATCCTCGTGTTTGTTAATTCATGAACTTCAACTTATTAATCTGTGTTTTTATGAACTCTGTCTAAAGTTCAGTGATAGAGAAAAAAAAACAAAGGCTTATAAACGTTTCATGATTTTTATTTGAGGTCTGAAAAATGAGGAACAATGATTACAAGATGAGTGAATAAAATGTTAAATGTTGACATGAAAATGATTAAATGCTTCCAAAGACAAACAATAAAACCTTCTAAACCCACCAACAAGGGGTCATTCAGGAGCGTTTGGACCGGGACCATCTAGTCCCTGTTTATCTGGGCTGGTTGGCTCTTTCCGATGGAGAAATCAGCACAAAGACTGGACTGGATTAAAAGTCTGTTAAATGTCTGATTTGAAGGATTTTTTTGAAGGACTCATCATAATACTCAATATCTCCATGAAAGAAAGCTCTGCTGCTTTCTCTCTTTAGAGCCACGATGAAGAGAAACAACAGCAGCAAACATCAGCACAACATTGTCAACACATTTAAAGGGAAGAGAAGTTGATATTTTCATGGAGAGAAAATGTGGCTTTATCTGAACAAAAATCCTCCTGAGCAGTAACGGCTCCATGGCTAAACAGGAAGAGGAAAGAGAGTCAAACATGGACACAACACATGAGAAGAGGTCAAAAGAGGAGGGATGAGAATCATTTGAAGCCATCATATCAGCTCTCAAATGTCTGACAGAGAGCTCTGATTTGATTGAACATTGATTCTACAAGCATGGACCATGGGACAGATTAGTCATTAAATATCCATGTGTAAAGGTGGCTCTTTATTCCTGTGAAAAAGTCTTTGATTTTTCATTTAAACATTCTTACCTTAGTGCTTAGTTTACATTCACAATTGAACATGTTGGAGTTTTTTTTTGTAAGAACAAGTTTGTGAGTAAGAACACTTGGTGAATGAGGTCCAATCAGCTATCAGCAACAAACATGAAGAAAAATCAAGCTGAAGGATTCAAACACAGAAGTGAACCCACTTTTCCTTTAAATGATTTCTGTCTACTTCAGCTTACACAGCTCAGCAGTGGAACCACCAGCCCAAAGTCCAGCATGTAGAGGCTGAGTGAATGTGGTGTGGACTCTGTGGAGGAGAGTCATGGTTTCAGAGATGCTGTAGAAGGACAGAATACCTGCACTGTGATCCAGGTACACTCCAACTCTGGAGGACCGAGGACCAGAGACAGGAGTCTGGACATTGTTGTACCAAAAGTAATAAACACGGTTAGAACAATGTAATGCCCAAGATTTGTTATTGCTTCCAAATCTACATTCATTCCACTCCCCTGTTCTGCTGATATTCTTGTATGCGACTGCTACAAAAACACCTCCTCTCCTCTCCACCTCCCAGTAACAACGTCCAGTCAGACTCTCTCGACTCAGGACCTGAGATTCTCCAGTGAATCTATCTGGGTGACTGGGATAAGACTCTGGTTGACTGGTCCATGTAACTTTTCTGTTCCCATCAGATAATAACAGATATTTGTGTGCTGTGTTTGGATCCAGTGTGATGTCACATGAATATCTGATGAACTCCTCTCTGGTCTTGGGCTCTGGTTGTGGCTGTAAAACATCCACTTCAGTCACTGTGAGTGAGATGTTTGTCCATGTCTCTGTCAGGACGTCCTGTAGTTTATCTCTGACGGCTGACACAGCTGCTGTCACGTCTTCAAAGTACCTCAGAGGACGGATGTGGATGCTGGATGAGTGTGTAGGTTGGCTGAGTGCTGACAGTGAGGGGTAGTCGTGTAGAAACTGGTTGTGATCCTGTGTTTGTGACAGCGTCTGCAGCTCGCGGTCTTTCCTCCTCAGCTCAGCGATCTCCTGCCTCAGCTTCTCCTCCAGCTCTTTGACTTGACCCACTTCACTTTCCTGCTGGGATCGGACCTGCTGGGTCACATCAGAGCATCGTTTCTCCATGAGACGGATCAGCTGGGTGAAGATCTCCTGGCTGTCCTCCACTGCTTTATCAGCGGAGCGATTGATGACCTCTGCTTCCTGTTGGAGCAGCTTCACATCTTTCTCTCTGTCCTGGATTCTCTGCTGGATGTTTTGTCGACTCACCTCCAACTCTCTCTGCCTCTCAGCCCTCTCTGCTGCAGCTGAGAGGCCTTTATGCTCATCCAATAAACAGATAGTACAGATAGCCTGCTGATCAGTGTGACAGAACATCTTCATCACCTCATCATGACGAGAGCAGACGTTCTCCTGGAGCTTCTTGGACGGCTCCACCAGCTTGTGTTTCTTTAAAGGAGCTACTTCAAAATGAGGCTGAAGATGATTCTGACAGTAAGAGGCCAGACATTGCAGACAGGACTTCTGGGCTTTCAGTTTCCTCCCACTGCAGAAATCACAGGCCACATCTTCAGCTCCAGCAGCTTCAGCAGGAGCAGCTTGGAGTCCGCTCTTCTTCAGCTCCTCCACTAAAACTGCTAACATGGTGCTTTTCAGCAGCACAGGCCTCGGTGTGAAGGTCTGCCTGCACTGAGGGCAGCTGTAGAGTTTCTTCTCATCCTCTGTATCCCAGTGGCTTTGAAGACACTTCATGCAGTAGCTGTGTCCACAGGAAACAGTCACCGGATCCTTCAGTAGATCCCGACAGATGAAACAACAGAAGGTTTCCTGATTCAGCTGAACTCCTTTCTGCGCCATTTCAGCTCTCAGAGACAGCGACCGTCTGAGTTTGACTTCCTGAGAAATGAAACTAGTTTGAGCTCTGATCCACAACCCAGGTGTTTGTGCTGTCAACGTCAGCTCCTGTTGGTCACACCCATCTTCAAACTGCAGATCTGACAGGGAGAGAACAAAGAAATGTTGAGTCAGAGAGGAGTTGACTGTAAAAGAAAGAGGGAGGGATGATCAAGTTCTGCTTCATTCCATGTAGAGGAGCGGCTCGCTGAGGTCTGAACTTTGTTTCCACATTCAAAACAAAGTCTCAGTTCAAATCTGCTTCACATATAAAAACATTTGAAGCTTTAAAGAAGAGGTGATTTTATGATCAGAGCTTTAGGGGTTCTCAGCTCCTGTAGACACAGAGACATATCGGTATCTTCAGTATTCAGTTCACCCACTAAAAACACCAACATCACTGACCAAGTGATGTTTTTCTACATGCATCACTTATTTAAGTAACAACAGTCAAACCAAGAAATGTGGATTTCATCCCAAAAATATGTCTTTTTTTCATGATTGTTGTATATATTTATATATCATTGATGATATATAAATTGATGATGTTTACCTGCCTGATCACATGACCATTACAGCTGTGGTAAAGCCTACCTGTGCTGAAAGAGAATGAATGGGCCAATGCCTACAATATTGTAGACAATTTAGAGGTATCAATAAATCATTTCAGTACTTTAGTCCATCGGTTCTGAGATAGTGGGTCAGGACCCAAAAGTAAGTCTTGAAGTTTTATTGAGGTGAATTTTATTGAGTTGTGGATGTCTGATATGGGGCTTAATGTCTATGATGTGCTTTTATTTTGAAGGATGTGTCTTCAGGGTTTAGGGTCGTGGAAAGGAAGGGTGAAAGTCAGGCTCAGGGCAAAGAGGGATGAATGTAAGAGTCATGGAATAAAGGGATGTAGTTAAGGGATGAAGCGATGAAGGTAAGGGTCATAGGATGAGGGTTAACGTCCTGGGATGGAGGGATAAAGATCATTGTCATAGGATGGAGGACCATCAGAGCTGCAGGGGAAAAACTTTAATCATATCCTGGAGAAGACAGGAACAGCTAGTCGACCACAGTTTCAGTGGTTATTCTGTTGTAGTCAGTTTTAAGTGATTATTTCAGATCAAACACAGAGGAAGTTTATCACTCTAAAGGATAAATACACCAAGTTATTGAGAAAGCAGGAGACTGCTTGCTGTTCTCTCTGAGAGACTATTACAGTTTCTTTGACTGGATTCCTGAGGTTTAAAGAGAGAAACAGCTGTTAGAGAAAAAAAGCCTCACTCTTGATAAAGCTCACTATCTGTGTAAAGCTACAACTTTTGCAGTGTTCAGCTGGTTCTGTTGAGGATTTCTGCTTTTCTTTAAAAAAATGTGCACTTAAATGCATCCAACATGTGCATGTTGATAAAAGTTATGTTTTTCACCTCTGAATCTAGCTTTATTTAATAGTTTACAAGAGAATTTTGGATTAAATGAAAGTGTGGTTTCTATGACCAGAAATATTCTTTCAAAGTCCTAAAAACTCAGAACTGCTGTAAAATTATTCTACAGCAATCCGATGTAAAATGCAGTATTAACACTTGTTTGCTGGCATCTGAACTTTTGTCATGAAAAAAGACATAATGCTGTACACCACACTGCAATTAAGATATTTTTTCTGTGAAACTACAATAAATACCTTTATTTTTAAAATACACAACAAAACTGTAAATGAATCCCTGTAAATTACTGTAATAGTTTTTACAGTACAAAACATCATTTTTACAAAACTTTGTTGGCAACTTTTTTTCCAGCTGTTTATTGTAAATTCTACAGTCAGTTTGTTACAGTGTCTAGCTGGAGAATAAATTCTATATTCTCGATATGTGGGACGTCCCTCCACTGACAGCAGATTCCCAGGCACTCCTTTTTATCTCCACTGTCATTGGCTGGAGCCCAGCACTCTCCAACTCCGCTACTGGAGTGCTCCAGGTGCCCAAAGAAGCATTTCTCTGTTCCGCTTTTCACACCACGGCAACAGCAGGCTCTGGAGCCGGTCCCTCTTCCTGCTCACCACTCATCCTCTCTGTCAATGCAACCAGCTCATGGGCCTTCTTCCCAGACCAAGTAGCAGCAGACTTTTTGTCAGAGGGCATAGACTCGGTGGGATGACAAAGTCAAGAGTCGCCATTTTGTCTCGCCAAAAATGTTTCAACAGTCATAACTCTAGTATACGTTGTCATATCTGAAACAGATTTCATGTGCTTGATAACAGTCCAGGCCAGAACACATCCATACTTGAAATTTCAAAAAATTATGTAGCGCCACCCTCTGGCAACAGAAAATCACTACTCCTGAATTTCACATCGCAGTACCTACATGGTTGGACAAATCATTCTGAAAATCACTCAGGCAGTTCCCAAGGAGTTGGCCTTACACATAAAGAATGGTCAAATGTCTACGTTAAAAGGCGTGGCCATGGTGATTTTTTGTTTGCCATGAAACAGGAAGTAGATTTTTCAAATGGTTATAAGACATCTAGAGCAATGAAACGTGGCGAAAAAATATCTCATTGGCATTCTTAGATGATTGATGTTCATTTTGTAGGTGGCCATGGCCTATTGGCTCAATGGCGCCCCCTAGAACATTTCAAAAATCCAGCCCCCCCAGCAGGTTTAACCAAGGATTTTGAACATGTGTGGGCAGATGTGTCATGTCAGGACGTGAAAAAAAAAATCCTTTTGGACCCATATCCTAAGTCAAACAGGAAGTCGGCCATTTTGATTTTTTTTTTGTAAAACAAGCCATATTTTAGGGGTTGTATTTGAACGAACTTGTCTGAGGACGTTCATCCAAACTACTTGATCTTTGGTGTAGAGCAAGAAGAGATGGCTTAGGTCCAAAGTTATTCAGGATTTTCTCATTAGTTGAAAGGCGTGGCCATGGTGGCCCCTTAAATTGAAATGCTTCATCATGTGATAAAAGTGGCTGGTGCTCACTTAAAAATGTTCATTTATTACAAGATTGACCAAATCCTGCTGAAATTAGCCCAGTCACATTATCTGAGGATTTTGAAAATTCTTGAGCTTATACATCATTTTAAGTTCTACAAAAAAGCCTTGTGGACCCATGCCGTAAAACAAACAGGAAGTCTGCCATTTTTGTTTTTGTGGTCAAAAAGCAGCACATTTAGAAAACTATCACTACAGCCATTTTTACACAACAACTATCCTCTGAGAACAGACTCCCTTTTCTTCTTCTAAGGTTTGGTGTTTAAATGTCAATCAGATCCACTAATGTGCCTGAAACTGCTGTAGTATGCATGCCAGGCCAGTAGTTGGCAGTGTGACTGACAATGAAACACATGCATGCACACCTTTTCCTTCCTGGTGGTGTCAACAGACAAACATGGCTGACACACAAATGTTTGTGTGGACAGATGAAGTCGGGTTGCTTCCTAGTGACAGTCAACCACAAAATAAATAGATATTTCAAAAACAGGAACATATAAACGTTGGCAGGAAGTGAGCAGCACAAACAAACAGCACATTTTTGTGTGGTCTGTGCAGCACCAGGCCAAGATCAAGTCTCTGACGGACTACATGCAGAACATGGAGCAGAAGAAGAGACAGCTGGAGGAGAGCCAGGACTCTCTGAACGAGGAGCTCGCTAAGCTGCAGGCTCACGGTTCCCACATTTATATTAACCATTAAAATATCTTAGCTCAAGTAAAAACAGGCTAACTTGATGGAATTTTCCTCTTTGTTTTTCATCAGAGAAAAGACACAAGATATCAGGAGAGGAGAAGGAGGACATCGGCAGATGCTATGGGGACGGGGACATAAAGGTGAGGAGGAAACACATCACTGAGAATCTCTGTTACAGAAATGTGAAATAGCTGAATGTTTTTGTGTCTTTGTGGCACAGAAAACTCTGGAGGAGCAGCTGGAGAACCACAGAGAGGCTCACCACAAACAGCTGAGCCCACTGAGAGACCAGATCGAAGACGAGCAGAGGATGCTGGACGAGCTCACAGAGTAAGTCTGACTGTTTTAAATCAAACTACATTTTTAAAGACGTTAGAGAGCACAGACATAAGAAAAAACACATGGCATGAGATATTTGAATCAAAGTCTGCAGTAAAATAAGTACACTAATTATTTAGACCAGTGTTACTGAAAACTGCTCAACAAAAGAGCCAAATTGTTGTACCTTTGCAATAGCCACGTTTAAAGTGGTGAAAAGTGGCAAAAATGGATCAAAAGAGAGAGAAATGGTCAAAAAGCAGAAAAAAATGGTATCAAGGTTCACAATTGGAATAAAATGGCAAAAACTTGGTGAAAAGTGGCAAAAAAGGAGTTACAGATAACAAAAATGGTCAGAAAGCAGCAAAAAATGTGCTGAAAATAGGGAAAAGTGACTAAAATGGCCAAAAAGTGGAAACAGAATTAGTGAAATGGCAAAAAATAGGCATTAAATGGCAAAAAAACGAGGTGACAAGTAGCAAAAATGGGAGAAAAGTGAAAAAAAGGAGTTATGAATGATAAAAATAGTCAGAAGCTGCAAAAATGTGGTTAAAAAATAGTAACAAGTGACTAAAACCAGCAAAAATCGGCAAAAATGTGGTAAAGATTGACGAAAAGTGACTAAAATTGTCAAAAAACTGCAAAAATGTGGTATTACATAGTGAAAAGTGACTAAAATGGCAAAAAAGTTGTAAAAAATGTGGTTAAAAAATAGTGGATGGTGACTAAAATAGGCAAAAAGATGCAGAAATATGGTAAGTATGAATAAATAGTGATCAAAACGACCAAAAGCAGCAAAAAATAGTGAAAAGGTGCAAAATTGGAATAAAATGGAAAAAAAAAAACGGGTGTAAAGTCGCAAAAATGGCTGAGAAGTGACATTAAAAAGGAGTTACAGATGATAAAAATGGTCAGAAAGTGGTAAAAATGTGGTAAAAATAGTGAGAAGAGACTGAAAAGGTCAAAAAGCAGCAAAAAAAATTGGTGAGAAGGTGCAAAATTGGAATTTAATGGAGAGAAATGGGTGAGAAGCCACATAAAAAAGGAGTTACAGATGACAAAAATGGTCAGAAAGCAGCAAAGATATGGTAAAAAAATAGATAAAAGTAAGTAAATTGGTCAAAAAGCTGCAAAAATGTGGTAAAAATAGTCAAAAGTTACTACAATGGGCAAAAAGATGCAAAAATGAATGAAAAGTGATTAAAACAGGTAAAAGCAACAACAACAAAAAAATGGTGAATAGGTGAAATATAGGCATTAGATGGCAAAAACTATGTGAACAGTAGCAGCAGTGGGTGAGAAGTAACAAAAAAGAATTACAGATGATAAAAATGGTCAGCAAGTGGCAAAAATGTGGTAAAATGATGGTGAAAAGTGACTGAAAAGGGCAAAAAGTGGCAAAATGGGCTAAAAAAATTGTGAACAGTGACTTAAATTGTAAAAAGCGACAAAAATTTAAAATGGTGAGAAGTGACTAGACTAAATGGCCAAATGCTGCAAAGAGTGACAAAAACGTAAAAAGTAATGCTGGGCATAGATTATTTTTTTTTTAAATCTACATTAATCTCACTGCAATCCTGTAGCTAATCTAGATTAATCTAGATTAAAATGCTAGATTTGAATTTTGCCGAAGACAGTAAAAAAATGCTTGTCCTATGTAAATATTAAGGAAAATGCATCACAGACTGCTTGAGAAAGCTGTTCTACTATAATATTTGGTAATGAAAAATAATGTTCAACAAGATTTACTTTGGTGTTTAATTTTTTATTTTGTTAAACATGAACAAAGTTAGGCAGTTATCCTACACAGGTTCTGTCTCCATATGCACAAAGCTCTTTCCTGAACTACCTGAAATGAACAGCAGAGGGTGCATGAACAGCCCCTGATAACATGACATCAATTGAACTATAGGCCTACATTAGAAATCCTGAAGCACTACTAAAATAGTCAGTAGCTTTGTGATATGGCTTGAGTCAATCAGTTCTCCTTCTTCCACCAGTCACTCAGGCAGACCAGCATGTTCACATTTTCTGGTGACAAACTTGATCTCTTTTTCTGTACAATATGGCCTGCTAAAGAGAACAGTCTCTCACATGGGACAGTTGTGGCAGGAGTCCCCAAGTACTTCCGGACAATGTGGGCAGTCTCACCATAGGAAGCAGTGTGCTCCGACCACCAAGTGGACACGAGTGGACACTCCTCCAAACTGGCACTGGGTTCTACCTTGTCTACTGGTTTCTCCTCATCCTACTCTGACTCAGATAACATCAGTAGGAGGGCTGTTTTCTTCTGAGGTGGCTCAGGGTTCTCCTCCCTGGGCGGCTGCTGAGCAGGTTCTTCTCCCTTCACCAACTCACTGAGCTTTGCCCACACTGGCTCCCTTTCTGCTTTGGGCAGGCACTTGAGGTCCTAAAATCGAGGATCCAGAGCAGTTGCCACCTTTGATGAATAAAAAAAAAAATTTGATTGATGAAAATGTAACTTCAAATCCAACCTCCTTATTTTTTCATGACCTATTCATCTATCAGTTTATAAATCTACTGGCCTAACAGGCCTAACAGTCTATAATAGTCAGACAATACAGTAATCTTCTAGTAAGTCTGACATACCTTCAGAAAAAAATGGCAAAATGGCAAACAAAAAAAAAAAAAAAAAAAAAAATTAAAAAAGGAAATGGATTACTCCAGTGGTTTTCGACCAGTGGTCCTTGAGGGGGTTCTAGGTGGTCCCCAGCTAAATGATGGAGAGTTGGTAACCAAATGGACCCTTATAGATCTTTAACTCTTGAGAGCATAAAATGAAACCAAATGGACCCGTAAATTATTAATAAACACCTGTATTATGTAATTTACAAAGAAGTCTACACAATTAGAGAATGTAGAAGAATTGGGTAACACTTTACTTTAGGTTTTATTCATAAGACTGACATTATGCTGTCATAATCATGACATGACACCTGTCATTAACATGAATAGGGCTTCATAAATGTTGCCATTAAGTGTCATTCACTAAATTATGACACCTTTACCGCAAAGTCGTCATTTTATCAGAAGGCATTATCATCATAACTTGACATTTGCGGTAAACGTGTCATAATTTGGCAAATTGGAAATGGAAATGACTGGAGGCGTGTTGGTAGCCTACTACATGTGCTCAGCGTGTATCTGTAAGCCCCTTTAGTGAATAGATTAACATGGGATAATTTTCTTATCGTGCGATAAGAGTCTCGCGATAACGTAGCATTTTAACGCTGTTAACGGCCCAGCAATAGTAAAAAGTGTCATTTAATGTCAAGCAGCTTAAATTGGGTGAAAAGTGGCCAAAAAATTGCTAAAAGGGGAGAGAACTGCAAATAGCAAAAAGCAGAATGAAAGTGGCAAAAACTACTAAACTGGCAAAGAGAAGTGGCACAAATGGGCTAAAAGAGGTAAAAATAGATTAAAAGTGTCAAAAACAGGAAAAAAGGGTGAAGAATTAGAAATAAGGGTAATGAAAAAACTAAGAGAAAAATAAAGGTTGACAATTAAAGCCTCCTGTATAAGAGTGGAAACAAACTGATTAATGTGACTTGATATGGATCATTCTGAGGTGAAAGTGAAATAACTGTTTGGAGAAATTTCCAGACACCAGATGAACAAAATGAATATGTTGATGTGGTTTGTTGGCATTTCTCCAGACAGTTACTCTGCCGTTAAAAAGCGCCTAATCAGAGCTTAGCGAGCGTCTCCTCTCAGTCTGAACCAGGGTCTGCTGCTGGAGCAGGAGAGGCTGATGTCAGACTACGACAACCTGAAGACTGAAGAGCAGGAGAAGGACGGCAAGCTGCAGAAACTTGTGAGAAAGGACTCATCCGTACGTGTATTTATGTGGAATGTGAGTTCATGTGGTTTTTGTTTGCAGGCTGCTGAATAAGCAGAGGGAGCAGGCCAGAGAGGACCTGGAAGACCTGGACGACCTAGAGAGTCAGGGTACCAAAGTATCATTTATTTTGAAAGGGCATTTGAACGTATGGAAATCAAGAAAACGGACAACTTCACTCATTTTTCGATTTGTGTCAAGTTGTCCATTTTCTTGATTTCCGTACGTTCAAATGCCCTTTCAAAATAAATGATACTTTGGTACCCTGACTCTGGAGGAGAGCGTGGTATGTATTTCCTGTTTGTACAGTGGAGGGGCTCAGTGATCATGCATGCAAATAAAGACTCCATCTTGTAAAACTCCAGCTGTGTCTGCGTTTTTGTTGCATAACCCCCTACTTACATCTCTGAAGGATCCCCAGGGGGGCGCCGCACCGCATCCCCCCTTCTCCATCAGGCATGCCTTGATCCAGGTACCGGCCACAGTGGGGTTTGAACCCCAGCATGCCCTGCAGAACTGGTCTAGTCCAGTCCTCTGTGCCACCGCCGCCATACCTTTCACACTACCATCTCTTCTCCTGGCGCATTTATCCTCTTTGTTCAGGATGTGGTTTTAAAATTCACTGAGACCAAGATGGGAATTGAACCTGGAACCTCCAGACTCTGAGTCAGTCCACTATCTCTTTAGGCTACAGAGCCAGCCATGCATCAGAGCCTCAGAGAGGCTTTTCCTTCTTTATTTGGACTCAAATCTTGAAAACTTAAAGACATTGGTTAGATTTGGAAGGCCAACTCCTGTCCAGGTCTCCTGAAGTCTAGATTTGGACTCAGACTTTTAAAATACCCCATGGGTAAGATTTGAACCTGTGAACTCCTGATCCAAAGTCAGTTGGCTTTTCCACTAATCCACTGAGACACACACCTGTTCATGTTTCTCAGAGGATCTGATCTCTGCTTTTGGGGACTGGACTTAAAAAAGCACCAAGAATCAAACCCACAACCTTCCACCTCTATGGCAGTCATCTTTACTCCTGAGTCAGTGATTTACACCAGCAGCTTCAAAAATCCACAGAAGATTTGAACCAACAACCTCATGACTCCAGGGCAGTTACCTGACCAACTGAGTTTTGTTTCTGCTCATTCTTCAGTCTCCAGTCATCCACATCTCTCCCTTTTCCATTCTTTCTCTTTCCGCTCTGACAATCAGCTGATTATGGACGTTCACTCTCCTAAGTACTCAGCTAATCAGATCCTGCCACAAGCCTGTCTGTCCAATCGTCATCCACCTGTCAGATTTTAAATCTGTCATTGTCTCTTTCACAGCCAGTCGTTCTGTGCAGATGCTGCAACTCTCCTCCACCCCAGCCACCTCCATTCAGTTGTTCAGCTCTAGTCCAGATCCTTACAGGTCTCCTGCTCATCTTATCCTGCATCACTACCAGTTTCTAGACTCGGAGGTTGGGGGGGGGGCTTTCCATTTGGCATTTATTTTTGGTTTCCCTCTTTTTTGTCTCATGTTTATTATCACAGTCTGTACCAACTATCACTGATACAGGTGCATCTCAATAAATTAGAATATCATCAAAAAGTTCATTCATTTCAGTAATTCAGTTCAAACCGGTAAACTAATACATTATATAGATTCATTACACACAGACTGATATATTCTAAGTGTTAATTTCTTTAATTTTTAGCGATTATGGCTTACAGCTAATGAAAACCTCAAATTCACTCTCTCAGAAAATTAGAATATTGCTTAAAACAAGAATTTTAACAAAAATGTTGGACTACTAAAGTATGAACATGTAGAGCCCTCAGGCCTCAGGGCTCCTTTTGCATGAATTTCTGCATTCTTACACTGAAATACATCAGTCTGTGTTAATGAATCTGCAATGTGTTTCTGAATTACTGAAATAAATCAACTTTTTGATATTATAATTTATTGAGCTGCACCTGTAGTTCTTATTAACACATGATGGATCAAAGTATTGACTGATCTATTGATTTAAATGTAGATTGCAAACATGTAACAAAAAAGATAAATGAAAGACATCTAAAACTATAAATCTTTATCAATGAACTGAACTGTGACCTCTGTGAACTGTTACACCCAAATTAAATTATGTAAGCATTGGCCCCTCATTCACTGTCAGCACAGGTAGACTTTATAAAAGCTGTACTGGTCATGTGATCAGGCAGGTAAACATGTTAAAATGATGATATATGTGATAATCATGATGAACCACAGCATGGTCTGTTAAAAAATGGACATATTTTGTGGGGTGAAAACTATGGTGGCGTATTGCATTCACTTGAAAATAAAAAATTTCGTCCTGTTTTTACAACATAACTATCTCATAAAAACAGGATTTTTGAAATTTATTTTTGATTTTCCAGTTTTTACGAGATACTAACTTGTAAAAACAGGATTTGATCAGACCTACAGGCAGAGAACTGTTACGTGGAGCAGATGATATTCCTGAGACATGATCATGTGGATGAGTTTTCATGCAGATGCTATTTGTAGAGTTCGAGTGATCATAACCAACGTATAGAGAACTGGTGGGGATTTTTGAGGAAACAGTATGCACTGGATCAACATCCGTCAGGACTGGAAAGATTCTGACTACTTCTTAACCCTACACCTCTAATTACTGGCTGAGAAATGCAGCAACCAGTCATGCAGGAGAGCGTCAGGGGGAATCCTGTTTTTACAAGATAATATCTTGTAAAAACAGGAAAGTTAAAAATAAAGAATTTTCTGTTTTTATGAGATAGTAGCTTGTAAAAACAGGAAAGTTAAAAATAAAGAATTTTCTGTTTTTATGAGATAGTAGCTTGTAAAAACAGGAAAGTTAAAAATAAAGAATTTTCTATTTTTATGAGATAGTAGCTCGTAAAAACAGGACGAAATTTTTTATTTTCAAGTGAATGCAATACGCCACCGTAGAAAACTTCATTTCTTGATTTATTTTTGTTACTTTAATGAGTGATGCAGGCAAAAAATTTTTACTTGTTTAGAGTCATCTGTGTTTTTAGTGGATGGACTGAATACTGAATACAAAGATGTTGGTATGTCTCAGTGTCTTTAGGAGTTGAACCCCCCTAAAGCTCTGACGGTAAAATCACCCCTTCTTTAAAGCTTCAAATGTTTTTATATGTGGAGATTTGAACTGAGACTTTGTTTTGAATGAGGAAACAAAGTTCAGACTTCAATGAGACGCTCCTCTACATGGAATGAAGCAGAACTTGATAATCTCTCACTTCACCTTAGCAAAAATAGCTCTCTCCTCTCTGACTCAACATCTCCTCGCTCCTTAATCAACAGGAGCTGACACTGACAGCACAAACACCTGTTCTGTGGATCAGAGCTCAACTAGTATCATTTCTCGGGAAGTCAAACTCAGACAGTCGCTGTCGCTGATAGGTGAAATGGCACAGAAAGGAGTCCAGCTGAATCAGGAAACCATCTCTTGTTCCATCTGTCTGGATGTACTGAAGGATCTGGTGACTGTTTCCTGTGGACACAGCTACTGGGATACAGAGGATGAGAAGAAACTCTACAGCTGCCCTCAGTGCAGGCAGACCTTCACACATTCTGTCCTGGTGAAAAACACCATGTTAGCAGTTTTGGTGGAGGAGCTGAAGACAAGCGGAGTCCAAGCTGCTCCTGCTGATCACTGCTATGCTGGAGCTGAAGATGTGGCCTGTGACGTCTGCAGCGGGAGGCAACTGAAAGCCCAGAAGTCCTGTCTGCAATGTCTGGCCTCTTACTGTCAGAATCACCTTCAGCCTCATTTTGAATCACCTACATTTAAAAATCACAAGCTGGTGGAGCCGTCCAAGAAGCTCCAGGAGAACGGCTGCTCAGACAAGGAGAGGCAGAGAGAGCTGGAGGTGAGTCGACAAAACATCCAGCAGAGAATCCAGGACAGAGAGAAAGATGTGAAGCTGCTTCAAAAGGAAGCAGAGGCCATCAATCACTCCGCTGATAAAGCAGTGGAGGACAGCCAGAAGATCTTCACCCAGCTGATCCGTCTCATGGAGAGACAATGCTCCGATGTGACCCAGCAGATCCGATCCCAGCAGGAAAGCCAAGTGAGTCGAGTCAAAGAGCTGGAGGAGAAGCTGAGGCAGGAGATCGCTGAGCTGAAGAGGAAAGACGGAGAGCTGCAGGATCACAACCAGTTTCTACACGACTACCCCTCACTGTCAGCACTCAGCCAACCTACACGCTCATCCAGCATCCATATCCGTCCTCTGAGGTACTTTGAAGACGTGACAGCGGCTGTGTCAGCAGTCAGAGATAAACTACAGGACGTCCTGACAGAGACATGGACAAACATCTCAGTCACAGTGACTGATGTGGATGTTTTACTGCCACAACCAGAGCCCAAGACCAGAGAGGAGTTCATCAGATATTCATGTGACATCACACTGGATCCAAACACAGCAAACAGATATCTGTTATTATCTGATGGGAACAGAAAAGTTACACTGATGAGTCAACCACAGTCTTATCCTAGTCACCCAAACAGATTCACTGGAGAGTATCAGGTCCTGAGTCGAGAGAGTCTGACTGGACGATGTTACTGGGAGGTGGAGTGGAGAGGAGGGGTTTATGTAGCAGTCGCATACAAGAATATCAGCAGAACAGGAGACTGGACTGAATGTAGATTTGGATGTAATGACAAATCTTGGTCGGTATATTGTGATTACAGTAATTATGTCTTTCTGTGCAACAATGTCCTGACTCCTGTCTCTGGTCCTCGGTCCTCCAGAGTGGGAGTGTACCTGGATCACAGAGCAGGTATTCTGTCCTTCTACAGCATCTCTGAAACCATGACTCTCCTCCACAGAGTCCACACCACATTCACTCAGCCTCTACATGCTGGACTTTGTGTTCATGATGGCACTGCTGAGATGAGTAAGCTGAAGTAGACAGAAGTTACTTAAAGGAAAAGTGGGTTTACTTCTGTGTTTGAATCCTTCAGCTTGATTTTTCTTCATGTTTGTTGCTGAGAGCTGATTGGACCTCATTTACCAACTGTTTTTACCAAAGTAATAGTTTAATAGTTTTGGATTTTTCATTAGTTTCATTACTTTCTGTGTTCGATTTCAGTTTAGTTTTTATTAGTTTTGACTGCTGGTTTGATAGTTTAGTTTAAATTTTGCAAAAATGCTTTGCTTTGGTTTAGTTTTTATTAGTTTTAGTGTTAGTTTTAGTTTTTACAGATAGATGTCAGGGCTGGAAGTAGCGAAATGCATTTTTAAAAACATGTTAAAACAGGCCACTCTTCACTTATCATTTATTTATTTAATGATGATGTTTGAATAAAACTCCAGACATAAAACTACCACTATGTGAAGTCTTAGCCAATCAGATCAGACAATGTTACACTCCCCAGACTCTGGTGTAGGTGCCAGTCAGTAAGGTTGTGTCAAAGACTACAACTACAGATATTCTGTCTCCATTTCATTTTATTTTAGTTAGTTTTGTACGCGCACTATACAGTTTGTTAGTTTTCGTTTTTTTTGGTAAAGCTTGGTTTTTCTTTAGTTTCAGTTAACTAAAATGATTTTAGAATTTTAGTCTTAGTTAGTCTTAGTTAACTATAACAACCTTGGTTCTTACTCAGAAACTTGTTCTTCCACAGTTACAGAGCCACCTTTACACATGGCTATTTAATGACTAATCTGTCCCATGGTCCATGCTTGTAGAATCAATGTTCAATCAAATCAGAGCTCTCTGTCAGATATTTGAGAGCTGATATGATGGCTTCAAATGATTTTCATCCCTCCTCCTTTGACCTCTTCTCATGTGTTGTGTCCATGTTTGACTCTCTTTCCTCTTCCTGTTTAGCCGTGGAGCCGTTACCTTAAATAAAAATCATTAAACGTTTATAAGCCTTTGTTTGTTTTTTCTCTATCGCTGAACTTTAGACAGAGTTCATGAATAAATCCTAGACCCGCTTCCTGGTTCACATGCCTTGTGTCTACAACAGTAATCCATGTTACTGTTGATTTCTGGAAATGTACAGCCTAATTCTGGACCTGCTGATGTTACCCTGTGTAATACAGTGGGAGTGACTGAATTTAACGCTCCTGCTGATTTTAAATCACATTCTGGGATGGGATTCATCCATTTAAAGGGATACGTCAACATTTTGGCAAACTCGCCCATTGCCATAATTCCTATAGTCTTAGTAATAGGTTCGTTACCTTTAGTTGTCAGTGCAAGCTATGTTTAGATTGGCACTGCAGAGTTCGGAGCTGCTGTGCCAACTCAATGTAAGCAGACAGTATTTTCAGCTTTTCCTCATCAAGCTCATCAAATACACAACCCAACAACTCCAACACGCTCTCAAGGACAAGTTGTGACCTATACATTCACCACGCTAATGGCTAACAGACAAGCACTTTCAGAGTGAAGCATTTGTGATACTGATAAATTCAACCCGCCATCGTGGCTAGTTAGAGTCACGCTGCTTCCTGCCACGGCCGAATCCCACCCGCATTTGGCTAGTTGGTGGGCGTAAATGTCAAGCCCTGATTAGGTAGCTTGTTTAAGCTATGTTAGTGTTGGCAAACGTTAGCTTTCTAACAGCCGTAACAGCTAACTAAAAGACACGTTCACATAGCTTACCTTTCTTTGTGGGTTTTGTAGTGACGGATGAAGTTAGACGTTGTGGAGGTCGTGTCACTGATTTTTGAGCTGCAGACCGCTATTCTC